>NC_138987.1:107347073-108547073 GCF_964341445.2 Mesoplodon mirus | reverse complement strand
TTGCATTACCCTCACCTGTGCCCTAAGCCTTGCCGTTCCCTAACCCTAACGCTAGCCCGGAACGGAAACACACCACAAGCCCTACAACTTACCCCCAAGCCGTAGCCTACTTCTGGTCCATACGCGGGCACTGATTTGTGCGTCAGCACGTAGCCTGACCTTCCCACATTACCGTAACGTCACCTGTGCCCTAAGCCTTGCCGTTCCCTAACCCTAACCCTAGTACGGAATGGAAACACACCACAAACCCTACACCTTACACCCAAGCCATAGCCTACTCCTGGCCCGTATGCTGAAACTGACCCGTGCGTCAGCACATAGACTGACCCTCCCAAGTTTCCGTACTCTCACCTGTGCCCTAAGCCTTGCTGTTCCCTAACACTAACCCTAGCCCGGAATGGAAACCCACCACCAGCCCTACAACTAACCACCAAACCGTGGCCTACTCCTGGCCGGTACGCTGGCACTGACCCGTGCGTCAGCACGTAGCCTGACCCTCCCACGTTTCCGTACCCTCACCTGTGCCCAAAGCCTTGCCATTCCCTAACCCTAACCCTAGCCCGGAACGGAAACCCACCACCAGCCCTAGACCTTACCCTACGACATAGCCTACTCCTGGCCTGTACGCTGGCACTGGCCCATCCGTCAGCACGTAGCCTGACGCTCCCACGTTTCCGTACCATCACCTGTGCCCTAAGACTTGCCGTTCCCTAACCCTAACCCTAGCCCGGAACGGAAACCCACCACCAGCCCTACACCTAACCCCGAAGCTGTAGCCTAATCCTGGCCGGTACGCTGGCACTGACCCATGCGTCAGCACGTAACCTGACCCTCGCACGTTTCTGTACCCTCACCTGTGCCCTAAGCATTGCCGTTCCCTAACCCTAACCCTAGCCCGTAACGGAAACCCACCACCAGCCCTACACCTTACCCTACGCCGTAGCCTACTCCTGGCCTGTACGCTGGCACTGACCCGTGCGTCAGCAGGTAGCGAAACCCTCCCACTTTTCCGTACCCTCACCTGAGGACTAAGCCTTGCCGTTCCGTAACCCTAACCCTAGCCCGGAACGGAAACCCACCACCAGCCCTACACATTACCCTACGCCGTAGCCTATTCCTGGCCCGTACGCTGGCACTGACCCGTGCGTCAGCACGTTGTCTGACCCTCCCACGTTTCCATACCCTCACCTGTGCCCTAAGCCTTGCCGTTCCCTAACCCTAACCCTAGCCCCCAACAGAAACGCACCACCAGCCCTACAACTTACCCCCAAGCCGTAGCCTACTCCTGGCCCGTATTCTGGCACTGACACGTGCGTCAGCACGTAGCCTGACCCTCCCACGTTTCCGTATCCTCACCTGTGCCCTAAGCCTTGCCTTTCACTAACCCTAACCATAGCCTGGAACGGAATCCCACCACCAACCCTACACCTTACCCTACGCCGTAGCCTACTCCTGGCCCGTACCCTGGCACTGACCCGTGTGTCAGCACGTAGCCTGACCTTCCCACATTTCCGTACCCTCACCTGTGCCCGAAGCCTTGCCGTTCCCTAACCCTAACCCTAGTACGGAACGGAAACCCACCAGCAGCCCTACACCTAACACCCAAGCGGTAGCCTAATCCTGGCCTGTACGCTGGCACTGACCCATGCGTCAGCACGTAGCCTGACCCTCCCACGTTTCCGTAACCTCACCTGTGCCCTAAGCCTTTCCGTTCCCTATCCCTAACCCTAGCCCAGAAAGGAAACCCACCACCAGCCATACACCATTCTCTATGACGTAGCTTACTCCTGGCCCGTACGCTAGCATTGACACGTGCATTAGCACGTAGCCTGAACCTCCAACTTTTCTGTACCCTCACCTGAGCCCTAAGCCTTGCCGTTCCCTAACACTAACCCTAGCCCGGAACGGAAACCCACCACCAGCCCTAGACCTTACCCTACCCCGTAGCCTACTCATTGCCTGTACGCTGGCACTGACCCGTGCGTCAGCACATAGCCTGACCCTCCCACGTTTCCGTTCCCTCACCTATGCCCTAAACTTTGCCGTTCCCTAACACTAACCGTACCCCGCAATGAAAACCCACCAACAGCCCTACACGTTACCCTACACCGTAGCCTACTCCTGGCCCGTACGCTGGCACTGACCCATGCATCAGTACGTAGCCTGACCCTCCCAAGTTTCCGTACCCTCACCTGTGCCCTAAGCCTTGACGTTCCCTAAACCTAACCCTAGCCCGGAACGGAAACCCACCACCATCCCTAGACATTACCCTACGCCGTAGCCTACTCCTGGCCCGTACGCTGGCACTAACCCGCGCGTCAGCACGTAGCCTGACCCTCACACGTTTCCGTACCCTCACCTGTGCCCTAAGCCTTGCTGTTCCCTAACCCTAACCCTATTCCGAAAAGGAAACACACCACCAGCCCTACACCTAACCCCCAAGCCGTAGCCTACTCCTGGCCGGTACGCTGGCACTGACACGTGCGTCAGCACGTAGCCTGACTCTCCCACGTTTCTGTACCCTAACCTGTGCCCTAAGCCTTGCCGTTCCCTAACCCTAACCCTAGCCCGGAACGGAAACCCACCACCATCCCTACACGTTACACTACGCCGTAGCCTATTCTTGGCCTGTACAGTGTCACTGACACTTGCGTCAGCATGTAGCCTGACCCTCCCACGTTTTCGTACCCTCACCTGTGCCCTAAGCCTTGCCGTTCCGTAACCCTAACCCTAGCCCGGAACGGAAACCCACCACCAGCCCTGCACCTTACCCTAGGCCGTAGCCTACTCCTGGCCCGTACGCTGGCACTAACCCGTGCGTCAGTACGTAGCATGACCCTCCCATGTTTCCGTACCCTCACCTGTGCCCTAAGCCTTGACATTCCCTAAACCTAACCCTAGACCTGAACGGAAACCCACCACCTGCCCTACACTTTAACCTACGCCGTAGCCTACTCCTGGTGCATACGCTGGCACTGACCCGTGCGTCAGCACGTAGCCTGACCCTCCCCAGTTTCCGTACCCTCACGTGTGCCCTAAGCCTTGCCGTTCCCTAAACCTAACCCTAGCCTGGAACGGAAAACCACCACCAGCCCTACACCTTACCCTACGCCGTAGCCTACTCCTGGCCCGTACACTGGCACTGACCCGTGAATCAGCACGTAGCCTGACCCACCCACATTTCCGTTCCCTCACCTGTGCCTTAAGCCTTGCAGTTCCCTCAACCTAACCCTAGCACGAACGGAAACCCACCACCAGCCCTAAGCCTTACCCCCAAGCCGTAGCCTACTCCTGGCCCGTACGCTGGCACAGACCCGTGCGTCAGCACGAAGCCTGACCCTCCCACGTTTGCGGACCCTCACCTGTGCCCTAAGCCTTGCCGTTCCCTAACCCTAACCCTAGCCCGGAACCGAAACCCACCACCAGCCCTACACCTTTCCCTACGCCGTAGCCTATTCCTGGCTCATACGCAGGCACTGACCATTTCATCAGCAAGTAGACTGACCCTCCCACGTTTCCGTACCCTCACCTGTGCCCTAAGCCTTGCCGTTCACTAACCCTAACCCTAGCCCAGAACGGAAACCCACCACCAGCCCTACACCTTACTCTATGCCGTAGCCTACACCTGGCCCGTACGCGGGCACTGACCTGTGCTTCAGCACGTAGCCTGACCCTCCCATGTTACCGTACGCTCACCTGTGCCCTAAGCCTTGTCGTTCCCTAACCCTAACCCTAGCCCGGCACGGAATCTCACCACCAGCTCTACACGTTATCGTATGCCGTAGCCTAGTCCTGGCCCGTACGCTGGCACTGACCCGTGTGTCAGCATGTAGCCTGACCCTCCCACGTTTCCGTACCCTCTCCTTAGCACTAAGCCTTGCCGTTCCCTAACCCTAACCCTAGCCCGGAACAGAATCCCACCTCGAGCCCTACACCTTACCCCAAGCCGTAGCCTATTCCTGGCCCGTACGCAGGCACTGACCCTTTCATCAGCATGTAGCCTGACCTTCCCACGTTTCCGTACCCTCACCTCTGCCTTAAGCCTTGCCGTTCCCTAACCCTAACCCTAGCCCGGAACGGAAAATCACCACCAGCCCTGCACCTTACCCCCAAGCCTTAGCCTACTCCTGGCACGTTCGGTGGCAGTAACCCTAGCATCATCAAGTAACCTGACCCTCCCACGTTTCTGTACCCTCACCCGTGCCCTAAGACTTGCCGTTCCGTAACCCTAACCCTAGCCCGGAACGGAAACCCACCACCAGCCCTACACCTTAACCTACGCCGTAGCCTACTCCTGGCCTGTACGGTGGCACTGACACTTGCGTCAGCATGTAGCCTGACCCTCCCACGTTTCCGTACCCTCACCTCTGCCTTAAGACTTGCCGTTCTGTAACCCTAACCCTAGCCCGGAACGGAAACCCACAATCAGCCCTACACCTTACCCCCAAGCCGTAGCGTACTCCTGGCCCATATGCTGGCACTGACCCGTGCGTCAGCACGTAGCGTGACCCTCCCACGTTTCCGTACCCTCACCTGTGCCCTAAGCCTTGCCGTTCCCTAACCCTAACCCTAGCCCGGAACGGAAACCCACCACTAGCCCTACACCTTACCCTATGCTGTAGCCTACACATGGCCCGTACGCGGGCACTGACCCGTGCGTCAGCACGTAGCCTGACCCTCCCACGTTTCCGTACCCTCACCTGTGCCCTAAGCCTTGCCGTTCCCTAACCCTAACCGTAGCCCGGAACGGAAAGCCACCACCAGCCCTAAAACTTAGCCACAAGCCGTAGCCTACTCCTGGCCCGTACGCTGGCACTGACCCGTGCGTCAGCACGTAGCCTGACCCTCCCACTTTTCCTTACCCTCACCTGTGCCCTAAGCCTTGCCGTTCCCTATCCCTAACCCTAGCCCTGAACGGAAACCCACCACCAGCCCTACACCATACGCTACACCGTAGCCTACTCCTGGCCCGTACGCTGGCACTGACCCGTGCGTCATCATGTAGCCTGACCCTCTCACGTTTCCGTACCCTCACATGTGCCCTAAGACTTGACGTTCCCTATCCCTAACCCCAGCCCGGAACGCAAACCCACCACCAGCCCTACACCTTTCCCTACGCCGTAGCCTACTCCTGGCCCGTACGCTGGCACTGACACGTGCGTCATCACGTAGCCTGACCGTCCCACTTTTCCGTACCCTCACCTGTGCCCTAAGCCTTGCCGTTCCCTTACCCTAACCCTAGCCCGGAACGGAAACCCACCACCCGCCCTACACCTTACCCTATGCCGTAGCCTACTCCTTGCCCGTTCCCTGGCAGTGACCCGTGCTTCAGCACGTAGCCATACACTCCCACGTGTCTGTACCCTCACATGTGCCCTGAGCCTTGCCATTCCCTAACCGTAACCGTAGCCCGGAACGAAAACCCACCACCAGCCCTACACCTTACACTACGCCGTAGCCTACTCCTGGCCCGTACGCTGGCAATGACCCGTGCGTCAGCACGTAGCCTGACCTTCCCACGTTTCCGTACCCTCACCTGTGCCCTAAGCCTTGCCGTTCCCTAACCCTAACCCTAACCCGGAAAGGAAACCCACCACCATCCCTAAACATATCCCTACTGGGTAGCCTACTCCTCGTCCGTACGCTCGCACTGACCCGTGCGTCAGCATGTAGTTTGACCCTCCCACGTTTCCGTACCCTCACGTGGGCCCTAAGCCTTGCCATTCCCTAACACTAACCTTAGCCCGGAATGGAAACCCACCACCAGCCCTACACCTTACCCTATGCCGTAGCCTACACCTGGCCCATACGCGGGCACTGACCTGTGTTTCAGCACGTAGCCTGGCCCTCCCACGTTTGCGGACCCTCACCTGTGCCCTAAGACTTGCCGTTCCCTAACCAAAACCCTAGCCCGGAACGGAAACCCACCACCAGCCCTACACATTTCCCTACGCCGTAGCCTATTCCTGGCTCGTACGCAGGCACTGACACTTTCATCAGCACTTAGCCTGACCCTCCCACGTTTCTGTACCCTCACCTGTGCCCTAAGCCTTGCCGTTCACTAACCCTAACCGTACACCGGAATGGAAAACGACCACCAGCCCTAAAACTTACCCCCAATCCGTAGCCTACTCCTGGCCGGTACGCTGGCACTGACACGTGTGTCAGCGCGTAGCCGGACCCTCACACGTTTCCGTACCCTCACCTGTGCCCTAAGCCTTGCCGTTTCCTAACCCTAACCCTAGCCCGGAACGGAAACCCACCATCAGCCCTACACTTTACCCTACGCCGTAGCCTACTCCTGGCCCGTACGCTGGCACTGACCCGTGTGTCAGCACGTAGCGTGACCCTCCCACGTTTCCGTACCCTCTCCTTAGCACTAAGCCTTGCCGTTCCGTAACCCTAACCCTAGCCCGGAACGGAAATCCACCACCAGCCCTACACCTTTCCCAACGCCGTTGCCTATTCCTGGCTCGTACGCCGGCACTCACCGTTTCATCAGCACGTAGCCTGACCCTCCCACGTTTCCGTACCCTCACCTGTGCCCTAAGCCTTGCCGTTCACTATCCCTAACCCTAGCCCGGAACGGAAACCCACCACCAGCCCTACACCTTACCCCCAAGCCATAGACTACTCCTGGCCCGTTCGCTGGCACTGACCCATGCGTCAGCACGTAGCCTGACCCTCCCACGTTTCTGTACCATCACCTGTGCCCTAAGCCTTGCCGTTCCCTCACCCTCACCCTAGCCGGGAACAGAAACCCATCAGCAGCCCTATACCTTACCCTACGCCGTAGCCTACTCCTGGCACGTACGCTGGCACTGACACATGCGTCAGCACGTAGCCTGACCCTCACACGTTTCCGTACCCTCACCTCTGCCCTAAACCTTGCCGTTCCCTAAACCTAAACCTAGTCCGGAACTGAAACCCACCACCAGCTATACAGCGTACCCCCAAGCCATAGCCTATTCCTGGCCCGTACGATGGCATTGACACATGCGTCAGCATGTAGCCTGACCCTCCCACGTTTCCTTACCCTCACCTGTGCCCTAAGCCTTGCCGTTCCCTAACCCTAACCCTAGCCCGGAACGGAAACCCACCACCAGCCCTACACCTAATCCCCAAGCCATAGCTTACTCCTGGCCAGTACGCTGGCACTGACCCGTGCATCATCACGTAGCCTGACCCTCCCACGTTTCCGTACCCTCACCTGTGCCCTAAGCCTTGCCGTTCCCTAACCCTAACCGTAACCCGGAACGGAAACCCACCACCAGCCCTACAACTTAAACCCAAGCCGTAGCCTACTCCTGGCCCGTACGATGGCACAGACCCGTGCGTCAGCACGAATCCTGACTCTCCCACGTTTGCGGACCCTCACATGTGCCCTAAGCCTTGCCGTTCCCTAACCTTAACCCTAGCCCGGAACCGAAACCCACCACCAGCCCTACACCTTTCCCTACGCCGTAGCCTATTCCTGGCTCATACGCAGGCACTGACCATTTCATCAGCAAGTAGACTGACCCTCCCACGTTTCCGTACCCTCACCTGTGCCCTAAGCCTTGCCGTTCACTAACCCTAACCCTAGCCCGGAACGGAAACCCACCACCAGCCCTACACCTTACCCCCAAGCCGTAGCCTACTCCTGGCCCATTCGGTGGCACTAACCCTAGCATCAGCAAGTAGCCTGACCCTCCCAAGTTTCTGTACCCTCACCCGTGCCCTAAGCCTTGCCGTTCCATAATCCTAACCCTAGCCCGGAACGGAAACCCACCACCAGCCCTACACCTTACCCCCAAGCCGTAGCCTACTCCTGGCCCATATGCTGGCACTGACGCGTGCGTCAGCACGTAGCGTGACCCTCCCACGTTTCCGTACCCTCACCTGTGCCCTAAGCCTTGCCGTTCCCTAACCCTAACCCTAACCCGGAACGGAAACCCACCACCAGCCCTACACCTTACTCTATGCCGTAGCCTACACCTGGCCTGTACGCGGGCACTGACCTGTGCTTCAGCACGTAGCCTGACCCTCCCATGTTACCGTACGCTCACCTGTGACCTAAGCCTTGTCGTTCCCTAACCCTAACTCTAGCCCGGCACGGAATCTCACCACCAGCTCTACACCTTATCGTATGCCGTAGCCTAGTCCTGGCCCGTACGCTGGCACTGACCCGTGTGTCAGCATGTAGCCTGACCCTCCAACGTTTCCGTACCCTCTCCTTAGCACTAAGCCTTGCCGTTCCCTAATCCTAACCCTAGCCCGGAACAGAAACCCACCACCAGCCCTACACCTTACACCAAGCCGTAGCCTATTCCTGGCCCGTACGCAGGCACTGACCCTTTCATCAGCATGTAGCCTGACCCTCCCACGTTTCCGTACCCTCATCTGTGCCCTAAGCCTTGGCGTTCCCTCACCCTCACCCTAGCCAGGAACAGAAACCCATCAGCAACCCTACACCTTACCCTACGCCGTAGCCTACTCCTGGCACGTACGCTGGCACTGACAGGTGCGGCAGCACGTAGTCTGACCCTCCCACGTTTCCGTACACTCATCTGTGCCCTAAGCCTTGCCGTTCCCTAACCCTAACCCTAGCCCGAAACGGAAACCCACCACCAGCCCTACACCTTAACCTACGCCGTAGCCTACTCCTGGCCTGTACGGTGGCACTGACCCTTGCGTCAGCATGTAGCCTGACCCTCCCACGTTTCCGTACCCTCACCTCTGCCCTAAGCCTTGCCGTTCTGTAACCCTAACCCTAGCCCGGAACGGAAACCCACCACCAGCCCTACAACTTACCCACAAGCCGTAGCCTACTCCTGGCACGTTCGGTGGCAGTAACCCTAGCATCATCAAGTAGCCTGACCCTCCCACGTTTCTGTACCCTCACCCGTGCCCTAACCCTTGCCGTTCCGTAACCCTAACCCTAGCCCGGAACGGAAACCCACCATCAGCCCTACACCTTACCCCCAAGCCGTAGCGTACTCCTGGCCCATATGCTGGCACTGACCCGTGCGTCAGCACGTAGCGTGACCCTCCCACGTTTCCATACCCTCACCTGTGCCCTAAGCCTTGCCGTTCCCTAACCCTAACCCTAGCCCGGAACGGAAACCCACCACTAGGCCTACACCTAACCCTATGCTGTAGCCTACACATGGCCCGTACGCGGGCACTGACCCGTGCGTCAGCACGTAGCCTGACCCTCCCACGTTTGCAGACCCACACCTGTGCCCTAAGCCTTGCCGTTCCCTAACCCTAACCCTAGCCCGGAACGGAAACCCACCACCAGCCCTACACCTTTCCCAACGCCGTAGCCTATTCCTGGCTCGTACGCCGGCACTCACCGTTTCATCAGCACGTAGCCTGACCCTCCCACGTTTCTGTACCCTCACCTGTGCCCTAAGCCTTGCCGTTCACTAACCCTAACCCTAGCCCGGAACGGAAACCCACCACCAGCCCTACACCTTACCCACAAGCCATAGCCTACTCCTGGCCCGTTCGCTGGCACTGACCCGTGCGTCAGCACGTAGCCTGACCCTCCCACGTTTCGGTACCATCACCTGTGCCCTAAGCCTTGCCGTTCCCTCACCCTCACCCTAGCCGGGAACAGAAACCCATCAGCAGCCCTATACCTTTCCCTACGCCGTAGCCTACTCCTGGCACGTACGCTGGCACTGACACATGCGTCAGCACGTAGCCTGACCCTCACACGTTTCCGTACCCTCACCTCTGCCCTAAACCTTGCCGTTCCCTAACCCTATACCTAGTCCGGAACTGAAACCCACCACCAGCTATACAGCGTACCCCCAAGCCATAGCCTATTCCTGGCCCGTACGATGGCACTGACACATGCGTCAGCATGTAGCCTGACCCTCCCACGTTTCCTTACCCTCACCTGTGCCCTAAGCCTTGCCGTTCCCTAACCCTAACCCTAGCCCGGAACGGAAACCCACCACCAGCCCTACACCTAATCCCCAAGCCGTAGCTTACTCCAGGTCAGTACGCTGGCACTGACCAGTGCATCATCAAATAGCCTGACCCTCCCACGTTTCCGTACCCTCACCTGTGCCCTAAGCCTTGCCGTTCACTAACCCTAACCCTAGCCCGGAACGGAAACCCACCACCAGCCCTACACCTTACCCCCAAGCCGTAGCCTACTCCTGGCCCGTTCGGTGGCACTAACCCTAGCATCAGCAAGTAGCCTGACCCTCCCACGTTTCTGTACCCTCACCCGTGCCCTAAGCCTTGCCGTTCCATAACCCTAACCCCAGCTCGGAACGGAAACCCACCACCAGCCCTACAACTTACCCCCAAGCCGTAGCCTACTCCTGGCCCATATGCTGGCACTGACCCGTGCGTCAGCACGTAGCGTGACCCTCCCACGTTTCCGTACCCTCACCTGTGCCCTAAGCCTTGCCGTTCCCTAACCCTAACCCTAGCCCGGAACAGAAACCCACCACCAGCCCTACACCTTACCCCCAAGCCGTAGCCTGCAACTGGCCCGCTCGGTGGCACTAACCCGAGCATCAGCATGTAGCCTGAACCTCCCACGTTTCTGTACCCTCACCCGTGCCCTAAGCCTTGCCATTCCGTATCCCTAACCCTAGCCCGGAACGGATACCCACCACCAGCCCTCCACCTTACCCCCAAGCCATAGCCTAATCCTGGCCCATATGATGGCACTGACACGTGCGTCAGCATGTAGCGTGACCCTCGCACGTTTCCGTATCCTCACCTGTGCCCTAAGCCTTGTCGTTCCCTAACCCTAACCCTAGCCCGGAACGGAAACCCACCACCAGCCCTACACCTTACCCTATGCTGTAGCCTACACCTGGCCCATATGCGGGCACTGACCCGTGCGTCAGCACGTAGCCTGACCCTCCCACGATTCCGTACCCTCACCTGTACCCTAAGCCTTGCCGTTCCCTAACCCTAACCCTAACCCGGAAAGGAAACCCACCACCGTCCCTAAACCTTTCCCTACTGGGTAGCCTACTCCTCGCCCGTACGCTCGCACTGACCCGTGCGTCAGCATGGAGTTTGACCCTCCCACGTTTCCTGTCCCCTCACCTGGGCCCTAAGCCTTGCCATGCCCTAACACTAACCCTAGCCCGGAACGGAAACCCACCACCAGCCCTACACCTTACCCTATGCCGTAGCCTACACCTGGCCCATACGCGGGCACTGACCTGTGCTACAGCATGTAGCCTGACCCTCCCACGTTTGCGGACCCACACCTGTGCCCTAAGCCTTGCCGTTCCCTAACCCTAACCCTAGCCCGGAACGGAAACCCACCACCAGCCCTACACCTTTCCCAACGCCGTAGCCTATTCCTGGCTCGTACGCAGGCACTCACCGTTTCATCAGCACGTAGCCTGACCCTCCCACGTTTATGTACCCTCACCTGTGCCCTAATCTTGCCGTTCACTAACCCTAACCCTAGCCCGGAACGGTAACCCACCACCAGCCCTACACCTTACCCCCAAGCCGTAGCCTACTCCTGGCCGGTACGCTGGCACTGACACGTGCGTCAGCACGTAGCCTGACCCTCACACGTTTCCGTACCCTCACCTGTGCCCTAATCCATGCCGTTTCCTAACCCTCAACCTAGCCAGGAACAGAAACCCATCAGCAGCCCTACACCTTACCCTACGCCGTAGCCTACTCCTGGCATGTACGCTGGCACTGATATGTGCGTCAGCACGTAGCCTGACACTCACACGTTTCCGTACCCTCACCTGTGCCCTATGCCTTGCCATTCCCTAACCCTAACCCTAGTCCGGAACGGAAACCCACCACCAGCCCTACAGCTTAACCCCAAGCCATAGCCTATCCCTGGCCCGTACGCTGGCACGGACACGTGCGTCAGCATGTAGCCTGACCCTCCCACGTTTCCGTACCCTCACCTGTGCCCTAAGCTTTGCCGTTCCCTAACCCTAACCCTAGCCCGGAACGGAAACCCAACACCAGCCCTAAACCTAACCCCCAAGCCGTAGCTTACTCCTGGCCAGTACGCTGGAACTGACCCGTGCATCATCACGTAGCCTGACCCTCCCAAGTTTTCGTACCCTCACCTGTGCCCTAAGCCTTGCCGTTCCCTAACCCTAACCGTAGCCCGGAACGGAAACCCACCACCAGCCCTACACCTTACCCCCAAGCCGTAGCCTACTCCGGCCCGTACGCTGGCACAGACCCGTGCGTCAGCACGAAGCCTGACCCTCCCTCGTTTGTGGACCCTCACCTGTGCCCTAAGCCTTGCCGTTCCCTCACCCTAACCCTAGCCCGGAACAGAAACCCACCACCAGCCCTACACCTTTCCCTACGCCGTAACCTATTCTTGGCTCATACGCAGGCACTGACACTTTCATCAGCAAGTAGACTGACCCTCCCACGTTTCCGTACCCTCACCTGTGCCCTAAGCCTTGCCGTTCACTAACCCTAACCCTAGCCCGGAACAGAAACCCACCACCAGCCCTACAACTTACTCTATGCCGTAGCCTACACCTGGCCCGTACGCGGGCACTGACCTGTGCTTCAGCACGTAGCCTGACCCTCCCATGTTACCGTACGCTCACCTGTGCCCTAAGCCTTGCCGTTCCCTAACACTAACCCTAGCCCGGCACGGAATCCCACCACCAGCCCTACACCTTATCGTATGCCGTAGCCTAGTCCTGGCCCGTACGCTGGCACTGACCCGTGTGTCAGCATGTAGCCTGAACCTCCCACTTTTCCGTAACATCACCTGTGCCCTAATCCTTGCCGTTCCCTAACCCTAACCCTAGCCCGGAACAGAAACCCACCACCAGCCCTACACATTACCCCAAGCTGTAGCCTATTTCTGGCCCGTACGCAGGCACTGACACTTTCATCAGCACGTAGCCTGACCCTCCCACGTTTCCGTACCCTCATGTGTGCCCTAAGCCTTGCCGTTCCCTAACCCTAACCCTAGCTCGGAACGGAAAACCACCACCAGCCCTACACCTTAACCTCCGCCGTAGCCTACTCCTGGCCTGTACGTTGGCACTGACCCTTGCGTCAGCATGTAGCCTGACCCTCCCACGTTTCCGTACCCTCATCTGTGCCCTAAGCCTTGCAGTTCCGTAACCCTAACCCTAGCCCCGAACGGAAACCCACCACCAGCCCTACACCTTACCCCCAAGCCGTAGCCTACACCTGGCCCGTTCGGTGGCACTAACCCTAGCATAAGCAAGTAGCCTGACCCTCCCAAGTTTCTGTACCCTCACCCGTGCCCTAAGCCTTGCCGTTCTCTAACCCTAACCCTAGCCCGGAACGGAAAGCCACGACCAGCCCTAAATCTTAACCACAAGCCGTAGCCTACTACTGGCCCGTACGCTGGCACTGACCCGTGCGTCAGCACGTAGCCTGACCCTCCCACTTTTCTGTACCCTCACCTGTGCCCTAAGCCTTGCCGTTCCCTAACCCTAACCCTATCCCGGAACGGAAACGCACCACCAGCCCTACACCATACGCTACACCGTAGCCTACTACTGGCCCGTACGCTGGCACTGACCCATGCGTCAGCATGTAGCCTGACCCTCTCACGATTCCGTACCCTCACATGTGCCCTAAGCCTTGACATTCTCTATCCCTAACCCTAGCCCGGAACGCAAACCCACCACCAGCCCTAAACCTTTCCCTATGCCGTAGCCTACTCCTGGCCCGTACGCTGGCACTGACCCGTGCGTCATCACGTAGCCTGACCCTCTCACTTTTCCGTACACTCACCTGTGCCCTAAGCCTTGCCGTTCCCTTACCCTAACCCTAGCCCAGAACGGAAAGCCACCACCCGCCCTACACATTACCCTATGCCGTAGCCTACACCTGGCCCCAACACGGGCACTGACCTGTGCTTCAGCACGTAGCCTGACCCTCCCATGTTACCGTACCCTCACCTGTGCCCTAAGCCTTGCCGTTCCCTAACCCTAACCCTAGCCCGGAACGAAACCCCACCACCAGCCCTACACCTAACACCCAAGCCGTAGCCTACTCCTGGCCAGTAAGCTGGCACTGACCCGTGCATCATCACGTACCCTGACCCTCCCACGTTTCCGTACCCTCACCTGTGCCCTAAGCCTTGCCGTTCCCTAACCCTAACCCTAACCCGGAACGGAAACCCACCACCAAACCTAAAACTTACCCCCAAGCCGTAGCCTACTCCTGGCCCATACGTTGGCACTGACCCGTGCGTCAGCACGTAGCCTGACCCTCCCACGTTTGCGGACCCTCACCTGGGCCCTAAGCCTTGCCGTTCCCTAACTCTAACCCTAGCCCGGAAAGGAAACCCACCACAAGCCCTACACCTTTCCCTACGCCGTAGCCTATTCTTGGCTCGTACTCAGGCACTGAACATTTCATCAGCACGTAGCCTGACCCTCCCACGTTGACGTACCCTCACCTGTGCCCTAAACCTTGCCATTCTGTAACCCTAACACTAGCCCGGAACGGAAACCCACCTCCAGCCCTACACCTTACCCCCAAGCCGTAGCCTACTCCTGGCCGGTACGCTGGCACTGACACGTGCGTCAGCACGTAGCCTGAACCTCACACGTTTCCGTACCCTCACCTGTGCCCTAAGCCTTGCCGTTCCCTAACCCTAACCCTAGCCCGGAACAGAAACCCACCAACAGCCCTACAGCTTACCACCACGCCGTAGCCTACTCCTGGCCCATATGCTGGCTGTGACCCGTGTGTCAGCACGTAGCCTGACGCTTCCACCTTTCCGTAACGTTACATGTGCCCTAAGCCTTGGCATTCCCTATCCCTAACCGTAGCCCTGATCGGAAACCCACCACCAGCCCTAAACCTTATCGTATGCCGTAGCCTAGTCCTGGCCAGTACGTTGGCACTGACCCGTGCGTCAGCATGTAGCCTGACCCTCCCACGTTTCCGTACCCTCGCCTGTGCCCTAAGCCTTGCCGTTCCCTAACCCTAACCCTAGCCCGGAACGGAAACCCACCACAAGCCCTACACCTTACCATACGCCGTAGCCTACACCTGGCCCGAACGCTGGCACTGACCCGTGAGTCAGCACGTAGACAGACCCTCCCACGTTTCTGTACCCTCACCGGTGCCCTAAGCCTTGCCGTTCCCTCACCCTAACCCTAGCCAAGAACGGAAACCCACCAGCAGCCCTAAACCTTACCCTACACCATAGCCTACTCCTGGCCGGTACGCTGGCACTGACCGGTGCGTCAGCACGTAGGCTGACCCTCCCACGTTTCTGTACCCTCACATGTGCCCTAAGCCTTGCCGTTCCCTAACCCTAACCCTAGCCCGGAACCTAAAACCACCAACAGACCTACACCTTAACCCCAAGCCGTAGCCTAATCCTGGCCCGTATGCTGGCACTGACCCGTGAGTCAGCACGTAGCCTGACCCTCCCACGTTTCCGTACCCTCACCTGTGCCCTACGCCTTGCCGTTCCCTAACCGTAACCCTAGCCCCGAACGGAAACCCACCACCAGCCCTACACGTTACCCCCAAGCCCTAGCCTATTCCGGGCCCGTATGCTGGCACTGACCCTTGAGTCAGCACGTAGCCTGACCCTCCCACGTTTCCGTACCCTCACCTGTGCCCTAAGCCTTTCCGTTCCCTAACCCTAAACCTAGCCCGGTACGGAAACCCACCACCAGCCCTACACCTTACCTCCAAGCCGTAGCCTACTCCTTGCCCGTACGCTGCCACTGACCCGTGCGTCAGCAAGTAGCCTGACCCTCTCACGTTCCTGTACCCTCACCTGTGCCGTAAGCCTTCCGGTTACCTAACCCTAACCAAGCCGGGAACGGAAACCCACCACCAGCCCTACACCTTACCCTACGCCGTAGCCTACACCTGGCCTGTACGCAGGCACTGACCCGTGCGTCAGCACGTAGCCTGACCCTACCACGTTTCCGTACCCTCACCTGTGCCCTAAGCCTTGCGTTCCATAACCCTAACCCTAGCCCGGAACGGAAACCCACCACCAGCCCTAAACCTTTCCCTACGCCGTAGCCTACTCCTGGCCCGTACGCTGGCACTGACCCATGCGTCAGCACGTAGTCTGACCCACCCACGTTTCCATACCCTCACCTGTGCCCTAATCCTTGCCGTTCCCTAAGCCTAACCCTAGCACAGAACGGAAACCCACCACGAGCCCTAAACCTTACCCTACGCTGTAGCCTAATCCTGGCCCGTACACTGGCACTGACGCCTGCGTCAGCACGTAGCATGACCCCCCCACGTTTCCGCACCCTCACATGTGCCCTAAGTCTTGCCTTTCCCTCACCCTAACCCTAGCCAGGAACGGAAACCCACCACCAGCCCTACACCTTACCCTACGCCATAGCTTACTCCTGGCCCGTACGCTGGAACTGATGCGTGCGTCAGCACATAGCCTGACCCTCCCACGTTTCCGTACCTTCAACTGTTCCCTAAGCCTTGCCATTCCCTATCCCTAACCCTAGCCCGGAACGGAAACCCACCACAAGCCCTACAACTTACCCACAAGCCGTAGCCTACTCCTGGCCCGTACGCTGGCACTGACCCATGCGTCAGCACGTAGCCTGACACTCCCACGTTTCTGTACCCTCACCTGTGCCCTAAGCCTTGCGGTTCCCTAAACCTAACCCTAGCCCGGAACGGAAACCGTCCACCAGCCCTACAACTTACCCCCAAGCCGTAGCATACTCCTGGTCCGTATGCTGGCACTGACCCATGCGTCAGCACGTAGCCTCAACCTCCACCCTTTCCGTACCCTCACCTGTGCCCTAAGCCTTGCTGTTCCCTAACCTTAACCCTAGAACGCACCGGAAACCCACCATCAGCCGTACTCCTTACCCTACGCCGTAGCCTACTCCTGGCCCGTACGCTGGCACTGACATGTGCGTCAGCACGTAGCCTGACCCTCCCACGTTTCTGTACCCTCACCTGTGCCCTAAGCCTTGCCGTTCCCCAAACCTAACTCTAGCCCGGAACGGAAACCCACCACCAGCCCTACACCTTTTCCTACGCCGTAGCCTACTCCTGGTCCGTACGCTGACACTGTCCCTTGTGTCAGCACGTAGCCTGACCCTCCCACGTTTCCGTACCCTCACCTGTTCCCTAAGACTTCCCGTTCACTAACCCTAACCCTAGCCCGGAACGGAAACCCAACGCCAGCCCTACACCTTACCGTATGCCGTAGCCTACTCCTGGCCAGTACGCTGGCACTGACACATGCGTCAGCATGTAGCCTGACACTCCCCCCTTTCCGTACCCTCACCTGTGCCCTATGCCTTGCTGTTCCCTACCCCTAACCCTAGCCTGGATCGGAAACCCACCACCAGCCCTACACCTTACCCTAGGCCGTAGCCTACTTCTGGCCCGTACACTGGCACTGAACCGTGAGTCAGCACGTAGCCTGACCATCACACGTTTCCGTTCCCTCATCTGTGCCCTATGCCTTGCAGTACCCTCACCCTAATTCTAGCCAGGAAAGGAAACCCACCACCAGCCCTACACATTACCCTACGCTGTGGCCTACACCTGGCCCGTACGCTGGCAATGACCCGTGCGTCAGCACGTAGCCTGATCCTCACAGGTTTCCGTACCTTCACCAGTGAACTAAGCCTTGCCGTTCCCTAACCCTAACCCTAGCCCGGAACGGAAACCCACCACCAGCCCTACAGCTTACCCCCAAGCCATAGCCTACTCCTGGCCGGTTCGCTGGCACTGACACGTGCGTCAGTAGGTAGCCTAACCGTCCCACGTTTCCGTACCCTCACCTGTGCCCTAAGCCTTGCCGTTCCCTAACCCTAACCCTAGCCCGTAACGGAAACCCACTACCAGGCCTAAAACTAACCCCCAAGCCGTAGCCTCCTCCTGACCGGTAAACTGGCACTGACCCGTGCATCAGCACGTAGCCTGACCCTCCCACGTTTCCGTACCCTCACCTGTGCCCTAAGCCTTGCCGTTCCCTAACCCTAACCCTAGCACGGAACAGAAACCCACCACCAGCCCTACACCTTAACCCCAAGCCGTAGCCTAATCCTGGCCCGTACGCTGGCACTGACCCGTGCGTCAGCACATAGCCTGACCCTCCCACGTTTCCGTACCCTCACCAGTGTCCTAAGCCTTGCCGTTCCCTATCACTAACACTAGCTCGGAACGGAAACCCACCACTAGCCCTACACCTAACCCACAAGCCGTAGCCTACTCCTGGACGGTACGCTGGCACTGACCGGTGCGTCAGCACGTAGGCTGACCCTCCCACGTTTCTGTACCCTCACATGTGCCCTAAGCCTTGCCGTTCCCTAACCCTAACCCTAGCCCTGAACCTAAAACCACCAACAGACCTACACCTTAACCCCAAGCCGTAGCCTAATACTGGCCCGTATGCTGGCATTGACCCGTGCGTCAGCACGTAGCCTGACCCTCCCACGTTTCCGTACCCTCACCTGTGCCCTATGCCTTGCCATTCCCTAACCGTAACCCTAGCCCCGAACAGAAACCCACCACCAGCCCTACACGTTACCCCCAAGCCCTAGCCTATTCCGGGCCTGTACGCTGGCACTGACCCGTGCGTCAGCACGTAGCCTGACCCTCCCACGTTTCCGTACCCTCACCTGTGCCCTAAGCCTTGCCGTTCCCTAACCCTAAACCTAGCGCGGAACGGAAACCCACCACCAGCCCTACAACTTACCCACAAGCCGAAGCCTACTCCTGGTCCGTACGCTGGCACTGACCCTTGCATCAGCACGTAGCCTGACCCTCCCACGTTTCCATACCCTCACCTGTGCCCTAAGCCTTGCCTTTCCCTAACCCTAACTCTAGCCCGGAATGGAAAACCACCACCAGCACTACACAATACCCTACGCCGTAGCCTACTCCTTGCCCGTACGCAGGCACTGACCCGTGAGTCAGCACGTAGCCTGACCCTCCCACGTTTCCGTACCCTCACCTGTGCCCTAAGCCTTGCCGTTCCCTAACACTAACCCTAGCCTGGAATGGAAACCCACCACAAGCCCTACAACTAACCCCCTAGCCGTAGCCTACTCTTGGCCGGTACGCTGGCACTGACCCGTGCATCAGCACGTAGCATGACCCTCCCACGTTTCCGTACCCTCACAAGTGCCATAAGCCTTGCCGTTCCCTATCCCTAACCCTAGCCCGGAACAGAAACCCACCACTAGCCATAAACCTTACCCTACGACGAAGGCTACTACTGGCCTGTACGCTGGCACTGACCCTTGCATCAGCACATAGCCTGACCCTCCCACATTTCCGTACCCTCACCTGTGCCCTAAGCCTTGCGGTTCCCTAACCCTAACCCTAGCCCGGAATGGAAACCCACCACCAGCCCTACACCATACCCTACGCCGTAGCCTACTCCTGGCCCGTACGCTGGCACTGACCCGTGAGTCAGCACGTAGCCTGAACCTCCCACATTTCTGTACCCTCACCTGTGCCCTAAGCCTTGCCGTTCCCTAACCCTAAACCTAGTACGGAACAGAAACCCACCACCAGCCCTACACCTAACCCCCAAGCCATAGCCTACTCCTGGCCCGTACGCTGGCACTGACCCGTGCGTCAGCAAGTAGCTTGACCCTCCCACGATTCCGTACCCTCACCTGTGCCCTAAAACTTGCCGTTCTCTAACACTAACCCTAGCCCAGAACGGAAACCCACCACCAGCCCTACACCTAACCACCAAGCCGTAGCCTACTCCTGGCCCGTACGCTGGCACTGACCTGTGCGTCAGCACGTAGCCTGACCTTCCCACGTTACCGTAACGTCACCTGTGCCCTAAGCCTTGCCGTTCCCTAACCCTAAACCTAGTACGGGACGGAAACACACCACAAGCCCTACACCTAACCCCCAAGCCATAGCATACTCCTGGCCCGTACACTGGCACTGAACCGTGCGTCAGCACGTAGCCTGAACCTCCCAGGTTTCCGTAACCTCACCTATGCCCTAAGCCTTCCTGTTCCCTAACACTAACCCTAGCCCCGAACGGAAACCCACCACCAGCCCTACACCTAACCCCCAAGCCGTAGCCTACTCCTGGCCGGTACGCTGGCACTGACTTGTGCGTCAGCACGTAGCCTGACCCTCCCACGTTTCCGTAACCTCACCACTGCCCTAAGCCTTGCCGTTCCCTAACCCTAACCCTCGCCCGGAACGGAAACCCACCACCAGGCCTACAACTTACACCCAAGCCTTAGCCTACTCCTGGCCCATACGCTGGCACTGACCCGTGCGTCAGCAAGTAGCCTGACCCTCCCACGTTTCCGTACCCTCACCTGTGCCCTAAGCCTTGCCGTTCCCTAACCCTAACCATAGCCCGGAACGGAAACCCACCACCAGCCCTACACCTTACCCTACGCCGTATCCTACTCCTGCCCCGAACGCTGGCACTGACCAGTGCGTCAGCACGTAGCCTGACCCTCACACTTTTCCGTACCCTCACCTGTGCACTAAGCCTTCTTGTTTCCTAACCCTAACCCTAGTCCGTAACGGAAACCCAGCACCAGCGCTACAGCTTAACCCCAAGCCATAGCCTACTCCTGGCCGGTACGCTGGCACTGACCCGTGCGTCAGCATGTAGCCAGACCATCCCACGTTTCTGTACCCTCACCTGTGCCCTAAGCCTTGACGTTCCCTAACCCTAACCCTACCCCTAAACAGAAACACACCACCAGCCCTACAACTTACCCCAAAGCTGTAGCCTACTCCTGGTCCGTATGCTGGCACTGACCCGTGCATCAGCACGTAGCCGGACCCTCCCACGTTTCCGTACCCTCACCTGTGCACTAAGACTTGCCTTTCCCTATCCCTAACCCTAGCCCGAAATGGAAACCCACCACAAGCCCTACACCTTACCCTACGCCGAAGCCTACTCCTGACCCGTATGCTGCCACTGACCCGTGCGTCAGCACGTAGCCTGACCCTCCCACGTTTCCGTACCCTCACCTGTGCCCTAAGCCTTGCCGTTCCCTAACACTAACCCTAGCACGGAACGAAACCCCACCACCAGCCCTACACCTTACCGTATGCCGTAGCCTACTCCTGGCTCGTACGCTGGCACTGACACGTGCGTCAGCATGTAGCCTGACCCTCCCACGTTTCCGTACACTCACCTGTGCCATAAGCCTTGCCGTTCCCTAACCCTAAGCCTAGCCTGGAACGGAAAACCACCACCAGCCCTACACCATACCCTACGCCGTAGCCTACTCCTGGCCCGTACGCTGGCACTGACCCATGAATCAGCACGTAGCCTGACCCACCCATGTTTCCGTTCCCTCACCTGTGCCCTGAGCCTTGCAGTTCCCTCACACTAACCCTAGCATGGAACGGAAACCCACCACCATCCATACACCTTACTCTACGCCGTAGCCTACTCCTGGCCCGTGACTGTCACTGACCTGTGCGTCAGCATGTAGCCTGAACTTTCCACATTTCCGTACCCTCACCTGTGCCCTAAGCCTTGCCGTTCCCTAACCCTAAACCTAGTAAGGAAGGGAAACCCACCACCAGCCCTACACCTAATCTTCCCAAGCCATAGCCTACTCCTGGCCCGTACGCTGGCACTGACCTGTGTGTCAGCACGTAGCCTGACCCTCCCACGTTTCTGTACCCTCACATGTGCCCTAAGCCTTGCCGTTCCCTAACCCTAACCCTAGCCCGGAACAGGAACCCACCACCAGCCCTACACCTAACCCCCAAGCCGTAGCATACTCCTGGCCGGTACGCTGGCACTGACCCGTGTGTCAGCACGTAGCCTGACCCTCCCACGTTTCCGAACCCTCACTTGTGCCCTAAGCCTTGCCGTTCCCTAACCCTAACCCTAGCCCGGAACAGAAACCCACCACCAGCCCTAAACTTTACCGTATGCCGTCGCCTACTCCTGGTCCTTACGCTGGCACTGACACGTGCGTCAGCCCTTAGCCTGACCCTCCCACGTTTCTGTACCCTCACCTGTGCCCTAAGCCATGCCGTTCCCTAACCCTAACCCTAGCCCGGAAGAGAAACACATCACCAGCCCTACAACTTACACACAAGCTGTAGCCTACTCCTGGTGCATACGCTGGCACTGACCCGTGAATCAGCACGTAGCCTGACCCTCCCACGTTTCCGTACCCTCACCAGTGCCCTAAGCCTTGCAGTTCCCTCACCCTAACCCTAGCCCGGAACGGAAACCCACCACCAGCCCTACATCTAACCCTATGCCGTAGCCTACTCCTGGCCCGTACGCTGGCACTGATCTGTGCGTCAGCACGAAGGCTGACCTTCCCACATTTCCGTACCCTCACCTGTGCCCTAAGCCTTGACGTTCCCTAACACTAACCCTAACCCGGAACGGAAACCCACCACCAGCCCTACACCTTACCCCCAAGCCGTAGCCTATTCCTGGCCCGTACGCTGGCACTGACACGTGCGTCAGCACGTAGCCTGACCCTCCCACCTTTCCGTACCATCACCTGGGCAATAAGCCTTGCAGTTCCCTCACCCTAACCCTAGCCGGGTACGGAAACCCACCACCAGCCCTACACCTTACCGTATGACATAGCCTACTCCTGGTCCATACGCTGGCACTGACACGTGTGTCAGCATGTAGCCTGACGCTCCCACGTTTCCCTATACTCACCTGTGCCCTAAGCCTTGCTGTTCTCTAACCCTAACCGTAGCCCGGAACAGAAATCCACCCCCAGCCCTACACCTTACCCTACACCGTAGACTACTCCTGGCCCGTACGCTGGCACTGACCCGTGAGTCAGCACGTAGCCAGAACCTCACACGTGTCCGTACACTCACCTGGGCCCTAAGCCTTGCCGTTCCCTAATCCGAACCCTAGTCCTGAACGGAAACCCACCACCAGCCCTACAGCTTACCCCAAAGCCATAGCCTACTCCTGGCCGGTACGCTGGCAATGACCCATGTGTCAGCACGTAGCCTGACCCTCCCACGTTTCCGTACCCTCACCTCTGCCCTAAGCCTTGCCATTCCCTAACACTAACCCTAGCCCTGAACGGAAAGCCACCACCAGCCCTACACCTTACCCTACGCCGTAGCCTACTCCTGGCCCATACGCTGGCACTGACCCGTGCGTCAGCACGTAGCCGGACCCTCACACGTTTCCGTACAGTCACCTGTGCCCTAAGCCTTGCCTTTCCCTAACCCTAACCCTAGTCCGAAACGGAAAACCACCACCAGACCTACAGCTTACCCCCAAGCCATAGCCTACTCCTGGCCCATACGCTGGCACTGACCGGTGTGTCAGCATACAGCCTGACGAGGCACACCAGGGGAGGGCGGGCCGGCAGGGTAAGGCTGCCCAGGTCAGCTAATCCACAACCCTCAGGGAATCACATTGTTGAAAATGGACCCCGCTAAGGCAGAAGAGAAGCCAAGGGAAAAAAGGACACAATGCCATTTGCAGCACCGTAGATGAGTCTAGAAGTAATCACGTGACTTGTAGTAAGTCAGAAAGTGAAAGACACATATCATATCATATCACTTATAGGTGTTACCAAAAAATGGATACCAGGGCAGATATTTCCACGGAGAAGGGCAATCACAGATTCATTAAACAAACTTATGGTTCACCAATGGAAAGGTGTGAGGATTGGTTTCATTACGATCTCGGGGTTAACACACATATACAAACACAGGTGACATATATAATCACCAAAGACCTTCAGAATACCAAGAGAGGACTACTCAACATTCGGTCATAACGTACATGGGAAAAGGATCCCAGGAAGAACAGACATCTGTATATGTGTAAAAGAACCACATCTTCCACACCTACAACAAGCCAAACATTGTAATCAAACTTGCTGTAATAAAAAATAAAAAATTAAATTAAAAACACGAACAAGAAGTAGTGAGACAAACGTGAGCGGCTTTCTCCTGGCACATTCCATTCTAAATTCCAATCTAGAACACCACTTCCACTGAGGCTCTCTTGCCCTAGTAACCAGATTTGGTAAGGGAGAACTGCTGCCACCTTGTGGCCGTTTCACACAACAGCAGCTTTAATCCCAACGCTAATGGTCAGTTGATATTCAAAATCATTGCAGGCCTGTAAATGACACCTGCCCTGAAAACAAATCCTGGGGTCACATATTGACCAAAAAATTCAAAGGACGTCCATATTTCAAAACGACCATTTCAAAAGGCAAATTTTACGCACAGTAGTGTTCTGCTTCTTTTCCTTTCTTTCCTTTTTTGTTAAAAAAAACGGGAATGGAAAAAGGCATCCCTCAGAATGGGCAAAAATCGTTGCAAACGAATCAATGGACAGAGGTTTAATCTCCAATATATATAAACAGCTCATGCAGCTTAATATTAAAAAAAAACAAACAACCCAATACAAAAATGGGCAGAAGATCTAAAGAGACGTTTCTTCAAAGGAGACACAGAGATGGCCAAGACGCACATAAAAAGCTGCTCAACAGCACTAATTATTAGAGAAATGCAAAGCAAAACTACAATGAGGTATCACCTCACACCTGTTAGAATCGGCATCATCAGAAAATCTACAAACAACAAATTCTGGGGAGGGTGTGGACAAAAGGAGCCCTCTTCCTCTATTGGTGGGAATGTAAATTGATACATTCACTATGGAGAACAGTATGGAATTTCCTTAAGAAAATTAGAAATAGAATTACCATCTGATCCAGCAATCCCACTTCTGGGCATATACCCAGATAAAACCGTAAATCTAAAAGGCACATTTACCACAATGTTCATTGCAGCACTATTTACAATAGCCAGGTAATGGAAGCAACCTAAATGCCCACAGACAGATGAATGGATAAAGATGTGGTACATATATAAAATGGAATATTACTTGGCCATAAAAAGGAATGAAACTGGGTCATTTGTAGAGACATCGATGGATCGAGAGACTGTTATACAGAATGAAGTAAGTCAGAAAGAGGAAAACAAATATTGTATATTAATGCATATAAGTGGAGCCTAAAAAACGGTGCAGATGAACTGGTTTGCAGGGAAGAAATAGAGACACAGAGGTAGAGAACAAACGTATGGACAACAAGTGTGGGAAGCCATGGGGTGCTGATGGTGGGATGAGTTGGGAGATTGGGATTGACCTGTATACATGTATATGCATAAAATACATAACTAATAAAAACCTGCTGGATAAAAACATAAATAAAATTGTATTTCAAAATTTAAAAAAATAAAATTTAAAAATAAAACAGAAAAAAGTTCTTCCCGTCACACAGATGTATTTATAGGAATGAATTATTTCCATGCTTATATCTATAAATACATAAAAGAGGAATAAAATCTAACTTGAACCATAAAAGAAAAAAAACCTGAACTCACGAGTTTTACAGAGGAAAACACTATCTGGGCACTTGCTCCAGCGGTAAACAATTCTGAAATTGGTCAGAGGTGGGGAACCATCTCCCATACAGCCAGCAACCCACCCCCCACGCAAGGAGCGTCCTCATTGCAAAGCTGGGGGACCGTGCCGAGGCATCTGTGAGTAAACGTGAGCTGAGCCCCAGGCCAGCTGCTGCTGAACTGTTCCCACCCTTCCCAGGTAAAACACCTGAATATGTACAAGGGCTTGAAAGCCTAGAGGAAGGGCCGTCGAGCCACACCAGCAACAGCACGCAGGCCAACTTGGTGCCTGCAGGCCAGCCAGGGTGGTCCTGGCCCTTGACGCTCTTCCGGAAGCTTTCCATTGCCCTGCCTGAGATACCCTTCCTCTCCCGGCACCCACTGCTTTTTTCCTTCCTCACCTCTGTCCGGAGAGAAATTCCAGCGGAAGGTATGGGTGACACATCCTCTTCTTTACAGGCGGCAGCCTGGCAACACCTGCAGAAAGGCCAGCAGAACCCCACTCACACCGGGCCACCCAACAAAGCTGTGGCCCCTCACTCCCTCCCACCAGCACAGCCCCGAGACTGCTGACGGGGCAGAGAATATGGAGTCAGGCACAGCTTCAGGGGCTATTGCTGCCTGGAGCTCTGTTTATATTGACCTCAACGAGGCACACCTGGGGAGGGCGGGCCGGCAGGGTAAGGCTGCCCAGGTCAGCTAATCCACAACCCTCAGGGAATCACATTGTTGAAAATGGACCCCGCTAAGGCAGAAGAGAAGCCAAGGGAAAAAAGGACACAATGCCATTTGCAGCACCGTAGATGAGTCTAGAAGTAATCACGTGACTTGTAGTAAGTCAGAAAGTGAAAGACACATATCATATCATATCACTTAGAGGTGTTACCTAAAAATGGATACCAGGGCAGATATTTCCACGGAGAAGGGCAATCACAGATTCATTAAACAAACTTATGGTTCACCAATGGAAAGGTGTGAGGATTGGTTTCATTACGATATCGGGGTTAACAGACATATACAAACACAGGTGACATATATAATCACCAAAGACCTACAGAATACCAAGAGAGGACTACTCAACATTCTGTCATAACGTACATGTGAAAAGGATCCCAGGAAGTACAGACATGTGTATATGTGTAAAAGAACCACATCTTCCACACCTACAACAAGCCAAACATTGTAATCAAACTTGCTGTAATAAAAAATAAAAACTTAAATTAAAAACACGAACAAGAAGTAGTGAGACAAACGTGAGGGGCTTTCTCCTGGCACATTCCATTCTAAACTCCAATCTAGAACACCACTTCCACTGAGGCTCTCTTGCCCTAGTAACCAGATTTGGTAAGGGTGAACTGCTGCCACCTTGTGGCCGTTTCACACAACAGCAGCTTTAATCCCAACGCTAATGGTCAGTTGATATTCAAAATCATTGCAGGCCTGTAAATGACACCTGCCCTGAAAACAAATCCTGGTGTCACATATCGACCAAAAATTTCAAAGGACGTCCATATTTCAAAACGACCGTTTCAAAAGGCATATTTTACGCACATTAGTGTTCTGCTTCTTTTCCTTTCTTTCCTTTTTTGTTAAAAAACACGGGAATGGAAAAAGGCATCCCTCAGAATGGGCGAAAATCATTGCAGACGAATCAATGGACAGAGGTTTAATCTCCAATATATATAAACAGCTCATGCAGCTTAATATTAAAAAAACAAACATCCCAAAAAAATGGGCAGAAGATCTAAAGAGACGTTTCTTCAAAGGAGACACAGAGATTGTCAAGACGCACATGAAAAGCTGCTCAACAGAACTAATTATCAGAGAAATGCAAATCAAAACTACAATGAGGTATCACCTCACACCTGTTAGAATCGGCATCATCAGAAAATCTACAAACAACCAATTCTGGGGAGGGTGTGGACAAAAGGAACCCTCTTCCACTATTGGTGGGAATGTAAATTGATACAGTCACTATGGAGAACAGTATGGAGTTTCCTTAAAAAAAACCAGAAATAGAATTACCATCTTTTCCAGCAATCCCACTTCTGGGCATATACCCAGAGATAACCGTATTTCAAAAGGGCACATTCACCACAATGTTCGTTGCAGCACTATTTACAATAGCCAGGTAATGGAAGCAACCTAAATGCCCACAGACAGATGAATGGATAAAGATGTGGTACATATATCAAATGGAATATTACTCGGCCATAAAAAGGAATGAAACTGGGTCATTTGTAGAGACATCGATGGATCGAGAGACTGTCATACAGAATGAAGTAAGTCAGAAAGAGGAAAACAAATATTGTATATTAATGCATATATGTGGAGCCTAAAAATGGTACAGATGAACTGGTTTGCAGGGAAGAAATAGAGACACAGAGGTAGAGAACAAACGTATGGACACCAAGTGTGGGAAGCCATGGGGTGGTGGTGGTGGGATGAGTTGGGAGTTTGGGATTGACCTGTATACATGTATATGCATAAAATACATAACTAATAATAACGTGCTGTATAAAAAAATAAATAAAATTTCAAAATTTTAAAAAATAAAATTTAAAAATAAAACAGAAAAAAGTTCTTCCCGTGACACAGATGTATTTATAGGAATGAATTATTTCCATGCTTATATCTATAAATACATAAAAGAGGAATAACATCTAACTTGAAACATAAAAGAAACAAAAAGTGAACCCACGAGTTATACAGAGGAAAACCCTATCACGGCACTTGCTCCAGTGGTAAACAATTCTGAAATTGGTCAGAGGTGGGGAACCATCTCCCATACAGCCAGCAACCCAACCCCCACGCAAGGAGCGTCCTCATTGCAAAGCTGGGGGACCGTGCCGAGGCATCTGTGAGTAAACGTGAGCTGAGCCCCAGGCCAGCTGCTGCTGAACTGTTCCCACCCTTTCCAGGTAAAACACCTGAATATGTACAAGGGCTTGAAAGCCTAGAGGAAGGACCATGGAGCCACACCAGCGACAGCACGCAGGCCAACTTGGTGCCTGCAGGCCAGCCAGCGTGGTCCTGGACCCTGGCACTCTTCCAGAAGCTTTCCATTGCCCTGCCTGAGATACCCCTCCTGTCCCGGCCCCCACTGCTTTTTTCCTTCCTCACCTCTGTCCGGAGAGAAATTCCAGCGGAAGGTATGGGTGACACATCCTCTTCTTTACAGGCGGCAGCCTGGCAACTCCTGCAGAAAGGCCAGCAGAACCCCACTCACACCGGGACACCCACAAAGCTGTGGCCCCTCACTCCCTCCCACCAGCACAGCCCCGAGACTGCTGACGGGGCAGAGAATATGGAGTCAGGCACAGCTTCAGGGGCTATTGCTGCCTGGAGCTCTGTTTATATTGACCTCAACGAGGCACACCTGGGGAGGGCGGGCCGGCAGGGTAAGGCTGCCCAGGTCAGCTAATCCACAACCCTCAGGGAATCACATTGTTGAAAATGGACCCCGCTAAGGCAGAAGAGAAGCCAAGGGAAAAAAGGACACAATGCCATTTGCAGCACCGTAGATGAGTCTAGAAGTAATCACGTGACTTGTAGTAAGTCAGAAAGTGAAAGACACATACCATATCATATCACTTATAGGTGTTACCTAAAAATGGATACCAGGGCAGATATTTCCACGGAGAAGGGCAATCACAGATTCATTAAACAAACTTATGGTTCACCAATGGAAAGGTGTGAGGATTGGTTTCATTACGATATCGGGGTTAACAGACATATACAAACACAGGTGACATATATAATCACCAAAGACCTACAGAATACCAAGAGAGGACTACTCAACATTCTGTCATAACGTACATGGGAAAAGGATCCCAAGAAGAACAGTCATCTGTATATGTGTAAAAGAACCACATCTTCCACACCTACAACAAGCCAAACATTGAAATCAAACTTGCTGTATTAAAAAATAAAAAAATTAAATTAAAAACACGAACAAGAAGTAGTGAGACAAACGTGAGGGGCTTTCTCCTGGCACATTCCATTCTAAACTCCAATCTAGAACACCACTTCCACTGAGGCTCTCTTGCCCTAGTAACCAGATTTGGTAAGGGTGAACTGCTGCCACCTTGTGGCCGTTTCACACAACAGCAGCTTTAATCCCAACGCTAATGGTCAGTTGATATTCAAAATCATTGCAGGCCTGTAAATGACACCTGCCCTGAAAACAAATCCTGGTGTCACATATCGACCAAAAATTTCAAAGGACGTCCATATTTCAAAACGACCGTTTCAAAAGGCATATTTTACGCACATTAGTGTTCTGCTTCTTTTCCTTTCTTTCCTTTTTTGTTAAAAAACACGGGAATGGAAAAAGGCATCCCTCAGAATGGGCGAAAATCGTTGCAGACGAATCAATGGACAGAGGTTTAATCTCCAATATATATAAACAGCTCATGCAGCTTAATATTAAAAAAACAAACAACCCAAAAAAATGGGCAGAAGATCTAAAGAGACGTTTCTTCAAAGGAGACACAGAGATGGCCAAGACGCACATGAAAAGCTGCTCAACAGCACTAATTATTAGAGAAATGCAAATCAAAACTACAATGAGGTATCACCTCACACCTGTTAGAATCGGCATCATCAGAAAATCTACAAACAACCAATTCTGGGGAGGGTGTGGACAAAAGGAGCCCTCTTCCACTATTGGTGGGAATGTAAATTGATACAGTCACTATGGAGAACAGTATGGAGTTTCCTTAAAAATACTAGAAATAGAATTACCATCTGATCCAGCAATCCCACTTCTGGGCATATACCCAGAGAAAACCGTATTTCAAAAAGGCACATTCACCACAATGTTCGTTGCAGCACTATTTACAATAGCCAGGTAATGGAAGCAACCTAAATGCCCAGATGAATGGATAAAGATGTGGTACATATATAAAATGGAATATGACTCGGCCATAAAAAGGAATGAAACTGGGTCATTTGTAGAGACATCGATGGATCGAGAGACTGTCATACAGAATGAAGTAAGTCAGAAAGAGGAAAACAAATATTGTATATTAATGCATATATGTGGAGCCTAAAAATGGTACAGATGAACTGGTTTGCAGGGAAGAAATAGAGACACAGAGGTAGAGAACAAACGTATGGACACCAAGTGTGGGAAGCCATGGGGTGGTGGTGGTGGGATGAGTTGGGAGTTTGGGATTGACCTGTATACATGTATATGCATAAAATACATAACTAATAATAACGTGCTGTATAAAAAAATAAATAAAATTTCAAAATTTTAAAAAATAAAATTTAAAAATAAAACAGAAAAAAGTTCTTCCCGTCACACAGATGTATTTATAGGAATGAATTATTTCCATGCTTATATCTATAAATACATAAAAGAGGAATAACATCTAACTTGAAACATAAAAGAAAAAAAATTGAACCCACGAGTTATACAGAGGAAAACCCTATCACGGCACTTGCTCCAGTGGTAAACAATTCTGAAATTGGTCAGAGGTGGGGAACCTTCTCCCATACAGCCAGCAACCCAACCCCCACGCAAGGAGCGTCCTCATTGCAAAGCTGGGGGACCGTGCCGAGGCATCTGTGAGTAAACGTGAGCTGAGCCCCAGGCCAGCTGCTGCTGAACTGTTCCCACCCTTTCCAGGTAAAACACCTGAATATGTACAAGGGCTTGAAAGCCTAGAGGAAGGACCGTGGAGCCACACCAGCGACAGCACGCAGGCCAACTTGGTGCCTGCAGGCCAGCCAGCGTGGTCCTGGACCCTGGCGCTCTTCCAGAAGCTTTCCATTGCCCTGCCTGAGATACCCCTCCTGTCCCGGCCCCCACTGCTTTTTTCCTTCCTCACCTCTGTCCGGAGAGAAATTCCAGCGGAAGGTATGGGTGACACATCCTCTTCTTTACAGGCGGCAGCCTGGCAACTCCTGCAGAAAGGCCAGCAGAACCCCACTCACACCGGGCCACCCACAAAGCTGTGGCCCCTCACTCCCTCCCACCAGCACAGCCCCGAGACTGCTGACGGGGCAGAGAATATGGAGTCAGGCACAGCTTCAGGGGCTATTGCTGCCTGGAGCTCTGTTTATATTGACCTCAACGAGGCACACCTGGGGAGGGCGGGCCGGCAGGGTAAGGCTGCCCAGGTCAGCTAATCCACAACCCTCAGGGAATCACATTGTTGAAAATGGACCCCGCTAAGGCAGAAGAGAAGCCAAGGGAAAAAAGGACACAATGCCATTTGCAGCACCGTAGATGAGTCTAGAAGTAATCACGTGACTTGTAGTAAGTCAGAAAGTGAAAGACACATATCATATCATATCACTTAGAGGTGTTACCTAAAAATGGATACCAGGGCAGATATTTCCACGGAGAAGGGCAATCACAGATTCATTAAACAAACTTATGGTTCACCAATGGAAAGGTGTGAGGATTGGTTTCATTACGATATCGGGGTTAACAGACATATACAAACACAGGTGACATATATAATCACCAAAGACCTACAGAATACCAAGAGAGGACTACTCAACATTCTGTCATAACGTACATGGGAAAAGGATCCCAAGAAGAACAGTCATCTGTATATGTGTAAAAGAACCACATCTTCCACACCTACAACAAGCCAAAGATTGTAATCAAACTTGCTGTAATAAAAAATAAAAAAAATTAAATTAAAAACACGAACAAGAAGTAGTGAGACAAACGTGAGGGGCTTTCTCCTGGCACATTCCATTCTAAACTCCAATCTAGAACACCACTTCCACTGAGGCTCTCTTGCCCTAGTAACCAGATTTGGTAAGGGTGAACTGCTGCCACCTTGTGGCCGTTTCACACAACAGCAGCTTTAATCCCAACGCTAATGGTCAGTTGATATTCAAAATCATTGCAGGCCTGTAAATGACACCTGCCCTGAAAACAAATCCTGGGGTCACATATCGACCAAAAAATTCAAAGGACGTCCATATTTCAAAACGACCGTTTCAAAAGGCATATTTTACGCACATTAGTGTTCTGCTTCTTTTCCTTTCTTTCCTTTTTTGTTAAAAAACACGGGAATGGAAAAAGGCATCCCTCAGAATGGGCGAAAATCATTGCAGACGAATCAATGGACAGAGGTTTAATCTCCAATATATATAAACAGCTCATGCAGCTTAATATTAAAAAAACAAACAACCCAAAAAAATGGGCAGAAGATCTAAAGAGACGTTTCTTCAAAGGAGACACAGAGATGGCCAAGACGCACATGAAAAGCTGCTCAACAGCACTAATTATTAGAGAAATGCAAATCAAAACTACAATGAGGTATCACCTCACACCTGTTAGAATCGGCATCATCAGAAAATCTACAAACAACCAATTCTGGGGAGGGTGTGGACAAAAGGAGCCCTCTTCCACTATTGGTGGGAATGTAAATTGATACAGTCACTATGGAGAACAGTATGGAGTTTCCTTAAAAAAACTAGAAATAGAATTACCATCTAATCCAGCAATCCCACTTCTGGGCATATACCCAGAGAAAACCGTATTTCAAAAAGGCACATTCGCCACAATGTTCGTTGCAGCACTCTTTACAATAGCCAGGTAATGGAAGCAACCTAAATGCCCACAGACAGATGAATGGATAAAGATGTGGTACATATATAAAATGGAATATGACTCGGCCATAAAAAGGAATGAAACTGGGTCATTTGTAGAGACATCGATGGATCGAGAGACTGTCATACAGAATGAAGTAAGTCAGAAAGAGGAAAACAAATATTGTATATTAATGCATATATGTGGAGCCTAAAAATGGTACAGATGAACTGGTTTGCAGGGAAGAAATAGAGACACAGAGGTAGAGAACAAACGTATGGACACCAAGTGTGGGAAGCCATGGGGTGGTGGTGGTGGGATGAGTTGGGAGTTTGGGATTGACCTGTATACATGTATATGCATAAAATACATAACTAATAATAACGTGCTGTATAAAAAAATAAATAAAATTTCAAAATTTTAAAAAATAAAATTTAAAAATAAAACAGAAAAAAGTTCTTCCCGTCACACAGATGTATTTATAGGAATGAATTATTTCCATGCTTATATCTATAAATACATAAAAGAGGAATAACATCTAACTTGAAACATAAAAGAAAAAAAAAGTGAACCCACGAGTTATACAGAGGAAATCCTATCACGGCACTTGCTCCAGTGGTAAACAATTCTGAAATTGGTCAGAGGTGGGGAACCATCTCCCATACAGCCAGCAACCCAACCCCCACGCAAGGAGCGTCCTCATTGCAAAGCTGGGGGACCATGCCGAGGCATCTGTGAGTAAACGTGAGCTGAGCCCCAGGCCAGCTGCTGCTGAACTGTTCCCACCCTTTCCAGGTAAAACACCTGAATATGTACAAGGGCTTGAAAGCCTAGAGGAAGGACCGTGGAGCCACACCAGCGACAGCACGCAGGCCAACTTGGTGCCTGCAGGCCAGCCAGCGTGGTCCTGGACCCTGGCGCTCTTCCAGAAGCTTTCCATTGCCCTGCCTGAGATACCCCTCCTGTCCCGGCCCCCACTGCTTTTTTCCTTCCTCACCTCTGTCCGGAGAGAAATTCCAGCGGAAGGTATGGGTGACACATCCTCTTCTTTACAGGCGGCAGCCTGGCAACTCCTGCAGAAAGGCCAGCAGAACCCCACTCACACCGGGCCACCCACAAAGCTGTGGCCCCTCACTCCCTCCCACCAGCACAGCCCCGAGACTGCTGACGGGGCAGAGAATATGGAGTCAGGCACAGCTTCAGGGGCTATTGCTGCCTGGAGCTCTGTTTATATTGACCTCAACGAGGCACACCTGGGGAGGGCGGGCCGGCAGGGTAAGGCTGCCCAGGTCAGCTAATCCACAACCCTCAGGGAATCACATTGTTGAAAATGGACCCCGCTAAGGCAGAAGAGAAGCCAAGGGAAAAAAGGACACAATGCCATTTGCAGCACCGTAGATGAGTCTAGAAGTAATCACGTGACTTGTAGTAAGTCAGAAAGTGAAAGACACATACCATATCATATCACTTATAGGTGTTACCTAAAAATGGATACCAGGGCAGATATTTCCACGGAGAAAGGCAATCACAGATTCATTAAACAAACTTATGGTTCACCAATGGAAAGATGTGAGGATTGGTTTCATTACGATATCGGGGTTAACAGACATATACAAACACAGGTGACATATATAATCACCAAAGACCTACAGAATACCAAGAGAGGACTACTCAACATTCTGTCATAACGTACATGGGAAAAGGATCCCAAGAAGAACAGTCATCTGTATATGTGTAAAAGAACCACATCTTCCACACCTACAACAAGCCAAACATTGTAATCAAACTTGCTGTAATAAAAAATAAAAAAAATAAATTAAAAACACGAACAAGAAGTAGTGAGACAAACGTGAGGGGCTTTCTCCTGGCACATTCCATTCTAAACTCCAATCTAGAACACCACTTCCACTGAGGCTCTCTTGCCCTAGTAACCAGATTTGGTAAGGGTGAACTGCTGCCACCTTGTGGCCGTTTCACACAACAGCAGCTTTAATCCCAACGCTAATGGTCAGTTGATATTCAAAATCATTGCAGGCCTGTAAATGACACCTGCCCTGAAAACAAATCCTGGGGTCACATATCGACCAAAAAATTCAAAGGACGTCCATATTTCAAAACGACCGTTTCAAAAGGCATATTTTACGCACATTAGTGTTCTGCTTCTTTTCCTTTCTTTCCTTTTTTGTTAAAAAACACGGGAATGGAAAAAGGCATCCCTCAGAATGGGCGAAAATCATTGCAGACGAATCAATGGACAGAGGTTTAATCTCCAATATATATAAACAGCTCATGCAGCTTAATATTAAAAAAACAAACAACCCAAAAAAATGGGCAGAAGATCTAAAGAGACGTTTCTTCAAAGGAGACACAGAGATGGCCAAGACGCACATGAAAAGCTGCTCAACAGCACTAATTATTAGAGAAATGCAAATCAAAACTACAATGAGGTATCACCTCACACCTGTTAGAATCGGCATCATCAGAAAATCTACAAACAACCAATTCTGGGGAGGGTGTGGACAAAAGGAGCCCTCTTCCACTATTGGTGGGAATGTAAATTGATACAGTCACTATGGAGAACAGTATGGAGTTTCCTTAAAAAAACTAGAAATAGAATTACCATCTAATCCAGCAATCCCACTTCTGGGCATATACCCAGAGAAAACCGTATTTCAAAAAGGCACATTCGCCACAATGTTCGTTGCAGCACTCTTTACAATAGCCAGGTAATGGAAGCAACCTAAATGCCCACAGACAGATGAATGGATAAAGATGTGGTACATATATAAAATGGAATATGACTCGGCCATAAAAAGGAATGAAACTGGGTCATTTGTAGAGACATCGATGGATCGAGAGACTGTCATACAGAATGAAGTAAGTCAGAAAGAGGAAAACAAATATTGTATATTAATGCATATATGTGGAGCCTAAAAATGGTACAGATGAACTGGTTTGCAGGGAAGAAATAGAGACACAGAGGTAGAGAACAAACGTATGGACACCAAGTGTGGGAAGCCATGGGGTGGTGGTGGTGGGATGAGTTGGGAGTTTGGGATTGACCTGTATACATGTATATGCATAAAATACATAACTAATAATAACGTGCTGTATAAAAAAATAAATAAAATTTCAAAATTTTAAAAAATAAAATTTAAAAATAAAACAGAAAAAAGTTCTTCCCATCACACAGATGTATTTATAGGAATGAATTATTTCCATGCTTATATCTATAAATACATAAAAGAGGAATAACATCTAACTTGAAACATAAAAGAAAAAAAAAGTGAACCCACGAGTTATACAGAGGAAATCCTATCACGGCACTTGCTCCAGTGGTAAACAATTCTGAAATTGGTCAGAGGTGGGGAACCATCTCCCATACAGCCAGCAACCCAACCCCCACGCAAGGAGCGTCCTCATTGCAAAGCTGGGGGACCGTGCCGAGGCATCTGTGAGTAAACGTGAGCTGAGCCCCAGGCCAGCTGCTGCTGAACTGTTCCCACCCTTTCCAGGTAAAACACCTGAATATGTACAAGGGCTTGAAAGCCTAGAGGAAGGACCGTGGAGCCACACCAGCGACAGCACGCAGGCCAACTTGGTGCCTGCAGGCCAGCCAGCGTGGTCCTGGACCCTGGCGCTCTTCCAGAAGCTTTCCATTGCCCTGCCTGAGATACCCCTCCTGTCCCGGCCCCCACTGCTTTTTTCCTTCCTCACCTCTGTCCGGAGAGAAATTCCAGCGGAAGGTATGGGTGACACATCCTCTTCTTTACAGGCGGCAGCCTGGCAACTCCTGCAGAAAGGCCAGCAGAACCCCACTCACACCGGGCCACCCACAAAGCTGTGGCCCCTCACTCCCTCCCACCAGCACAGCCCCGAGACTGCTGACGGGGCAGAGAATATGGAGTCAGGCACAGCTTCAGGGGCTATTGCTGCCTGGAGCTCTGTTTATATTGACCTCAACGAGGCACACCTGGGGAGGGCGGGCCGGCAGGGTAAGGCTGCCCAGGTCAGCTAATCCACAACCCTCAGGGAATCACATTGTTGAAAATGGACCCCGCTAAGGCAGAAGAGAAGCCAAGGGAAAAAAGGACACAATGCCATTTGCAGCACCGTAGATGAGTCTAGAAGTAATCACGTGACTTGTAGTAAGTCAGAAAGTGAAAGACACATATCATATCATATCACTTAGAGGTGTTACCTAAAAATGGATACCAGGGCAGATATTTCCACGGAGAAGGGCAATCACAGATTCATTAAACAAACTTATGGTTCACCAATGGAAAGGTGTGAGGATTGGTTTCATTACGATATCGGGGTTAACAGACATATACAAACACAGGTGACATATATAATCACCAAAGACCTACAGAATACCAAGAGAGGACTACTCAACACTCTGTCATAACGTACATGGGAAAAGGATCCCAAGAAGAACAGTCATCTGTATATGTGTAAAAGAACCACATCTTCCACACCTACAACAAGCCAAAGATTGTAATCAAACTTGCTGTAATAAAAAATAAAAAAAATTAAATTAAAAACACGAACAAGAAGTAGTGAGACAAACGTGAGGGGCTTTCTCCTGGCACATTCCATTCTAAACTCCAATCTAGAACACCACTTCCACTGAGGCTCTCTTGCCCTAGTAACCAGATTTGGTAAGGGTGAACTGCTGCCACCTTGTGGCCGTTTCACACAACAGCAGCTTTAATCCCAACGCTAATGGTCAGTTGATATTCAAAATCATTGCAGGCCTGTAAATGACACCTGCCCTGAAAACAAATCCTGGGGTCACATATCGACCAAAAATTTCAAAGGACGTCCATATTTCAAAACGACCGTTTCAAAAGGCATATTTTACGCACATTAGTGTTCTGCTTCTTTTCCTTTCTTTCCTTTTTTGTTAAAAAACACGGGAATGGAAAAAGGCATCCCTCAGAATGGGCGAAAATCGTTGCAGACGAATCAATGGACAGAGGTTTAATCTCCAATATATATAAACAGCTCATGCAGCTTAATATTAAAAAAACAAACAACCCAAAAAAAATGGGCAGAAGATCTAAAGAGACGTTTCTTCAAAGGAGACACAGAGATGGCCAAGACGCACATGAAAAGCTGCTCAACAGCACTAATTATTAGAGAAATGCAAATCAAAACTACAATGAGGTATCACCTCACACCTGTTAGAATCGGCATCATCAGAAAATCTACAAACAACCAATTCTGGGGAGGGTGTGGACAAAAGGAGCCCTCTTCCACTATTGGTGGGAATGTAAATTGATACAGTCACTATGGAGAACAGTATGGAGTTTCCTTAAAAATACTAGAAATAGAATTACCATCTGATCCAGCAATCCCACTTCTGGGCATATACCCAGAGAAAACCGTATTTCAAAAAGGCACATTCACCACAATGTTCGTTGCAGCACTATTTACAATAGCCAGGTAATGGAAGCAACCTAAATGCCCACAGACAGATGAATGGATAAAGATGTGGTACATATATAAAATGGAATATGACTCGGCCATAAAAAGGAATGAAACTGGGTCATTTGTAGAGACATCGATGGATCGAGAGACTGTCATACAGAATGAAGTAAGTCAGAAAGAGGAAAACAAATATTGTATATTAATGCATATATGTGGAGCCTAAAAATGGTACAGATGAACTGGTTTGCAGGGAAGAAATAGAGACACAGAGGTAGAGTACAAACGTATGGACACCAAGTGTGGGAAGCCATGGGGTGGTGGTGGTGGGATGAGTTGGGAGTTTGGGATTGACCTGTATACATGTATATGCATAAAATACATAACTAATAATAACGTGCTGTATAAAAACATAAATAAAATTTCAAAATTTTAAAAAATAAAATTTAAAAATAAAACAGAAAAAAGTTCTTCCCGTCACACAGATGTATTTATAGGAATGAATTATTTCCATGCTTATATCTATAAATACATAAAAGAGGAATAACATCTAACTTGAAACATAAAAGAAAAAAAAAGTGAACCCACGAGTTATACAGAGGAAATCCTATCACGGCACTTGCTCCAGTGGTAAACAATTCTGAAATTGGTCAGAGGTGGGGAACCATCTCCCATACAGCCAGCAACCCAACCCCCACGCAAGGAGCGTCCTCATTGCAAAGCTGGGGGACCATGCCGAGGCATCTGTGAGTAAACGTGAGCTGAGCCCCAGGCCAGCTGCTGCTGAACTGTTCCCACCCTTTCCAGGTAAAACACCTGAATATGTACAAGGGCTTGAAAGCCTAGAGGAAGGACCGTGGAGCCACACCAGCGACAGCACGCAGGCCAACTTGGTGCCTGCAGGCCAGCCAGCGTGGTCCTGGACCCTGGCGCTCTTCCAGAAGCTTTCCATTGCCCTGCCTGAGATACCCCTCCTGTCCCGGCCCCCACTGCTTTTTTCCTTCCTCACCTCTGTCCGGAGAGAAATTCCAGCGGAAGGTATGGGTGACACATCCTCTTCTTTACAGGCGGCAGCCTGGCAACTCCTGCAGAAAGGCCAGCAGAACCCCACTCACACCGGGCCACCCACAAAGCTGTGGCCCCTCACTCCCTCCCACCAGCACAGCCCCGAGACTGCTGACGGGGCAGAGAATATGGAGTCAGGCACAGCTTCAGGGGCTATTGCTGCCTGGAGCTCTGTTTATATTGACCTCAACGAGGCACACCTGGGGAGGGCGGGCCGGCAGGGTAAGGCTGCCCAGGTCAGCTAATCCACAACCCTCAGGGAATCACATTGTTGAAAATGGACCCCGCTAAGGCAGAAGAGAAGCCAAGGGAAAAAAGGACACAATGCCATTTGCAGCACCGTAGATGAGTCTAGAAGTAATCACGTGACTTGTAGTAAGTCAGAAAGTGAAAGACACATACCATATCATATCACTTATAGGTGTTACCTAAAAATGGATACCAGGGCAGATATTTCCACGGAGAAAGGCAATCACAGATTCATTAAACAAACTTATGGTTCACCAATGGAAAGATGTGAGGATTGGTTTCATTACGATATCGGGGTTAACAGACATATACAAACACAGGTGACATATATAATCACCAAAGACCTACAGAATACCAAGAGAGGACTACTCAACATTCTGTCATAACGTACATGGGAAAAGGATCCCAAGAAGAACAGTCATCTGTATATGTGTAAAAGAACCACATCTTCCACACCTACAACAAGCCAAACATTGTAATCAAACTTGCTGTAATAAAAAATAAAAAAATTAAATTAAAAACACGAACAAGAAGTAGTGAGACAAACGTGAGGGGCTTTCTCCTGGCACATTCCATTCTAAACTCCAATCTAGAACACCACTTCCACTGAGGCTCTCTTGCCCTAGTAACCAGATTTGGTAAGGGTGAACTGCTGCCACCTTGTGGCCGTTTCACACAACAGCAGCTTTAATCCCAACGCTAATGGTCAGTTGATATTCAAAATCATTGCAGGCCTGTAAATGACACCTGCCCTGAAAACAAATCCTGGGGTCACATATCGACCAAAAAATTCAAAGGACGTCCATATTTCAAAACGACCGTTTCAAAAGGCATATTTTACGCACATTAGTGTTCTGCTTCTTTTCCTTTCTTTCCTTTTTTGTTAAAAAACACGGGAATGGAAAAAGGCATCCCTCAGAATGGGCGAAAATCATTGCAGACGAATCAATGGACAGAGGTTTAATCTCCAATATATATAAACAGCTCATGCAGCTTAATATTAAAAAAACAAACAACCCAAAAAAATGGGCAGAAGATCTAAAGAGACGTTTCTTCAAAGGAGACACAGAGATGGCCAAGACGCACATGAAAAGCTGCTCAACAGCACTAATTATTAGAGAAATGCAAATCAAAACTACAATGAGGTATCACCTCACACCTGTTAGAATCGGCATCATCAGAAAATCTACAAACAACCAATTCTGGGGAGGGTGTGGACAAAAGGAGCCCTCTTCCACTATTGGTGGGAATGTAAATTGATACAGTCACTATGGAGAACAGTATGGAGTTTCCTTAAAAAAACTAGAAATAGAATTACCATCTAATCCAGCAATCCCACTTCTGGGCATATACCCAGAGAAAACCGTATTTCAAAAAGGCACATTCGCCACAATGTTCGTTGCAGCACTCTTTACAATAGCCAGGTAATGGAAGCAACCTAAATGCCCACAGACAGATGAATGGATAAAGATGTGGTACATATATAAAATGGAATATGACTCGGCCATAAAAAGGAATGAAACTGGGTCATTTGTAGAGACATCGATGGATCGAGAGACTGTCATACAGAATGAAGTAAGTCAGAAAGAGGAAAACAAATATTGTATATTAATGCATATATGTGGAGCCTAAAAATGGTACAGATGAACTGGTTTGCAGGGAAGAAATAGAGACACAGAGGTAGAGAACAAACGTATGGACACCAAGTGTGGGAAGCCATGGGGTGGTGGTGGTGGGATGAGTTGGGAGTTTGGGATTGACCTGTATACATGTATATGCATAAAATACATAACTAATAATAACGTGCTGTATAAAAAAATAAATAAAATTTCAAAATTTTAAAAAATAAAATTTAAAAATAAAACAGAAAAAAGTTCTTCCCATCACACAGATGTATTTATAGGAATGAATTATTTCCATGCTTATATCTATAAATACATAAAAGAGGAATAACATCTAACTTGAAACATAAAAGAAAAAAAAAGTGAACCCACGAGTTATACAGAGGAAATCCTATCACGGCACTTGCTCCAGTGGTAAACAATTCTGAAATTGGTCAGAGGTGGGGAACCATCTCCCATACAGCCAGCAACCCAACCCCCACGCAAGGAGCGTCCTCATTGCAAAGCTGGGGGACCGTGCCGAGGCATCTGTGAGTAAACGTGAGCTGAGCCCCAGGCCAGCTGCTGCTGAACTGTTCCCACCCTTTCCAGGTAAAACACCTGAATATGTACAAGGGCTTGAAAGCCTAGAGGAAGGACCGTGGAGCCACACCAGCGACAGCACGCAGGCCAACTTGGTGCCTGCAGGCCAGCCAGCGTGGTCCTGGACCCTGGCGCTCTTCCAGAAGCTTTCCATTGCCCTGCCTGAGATACCCCTCCTGTCCCGGCCCCCACTGCTTTTTTCCTTCCTCACCTCTGTCCGGAGAGAAATTCCAGCGGAAGGTATGGGTGACACATCCTCTTCTTTACAGGCGGCAGCCTGGCAACTCCTGCAGAAAGGCCAGCAGAACCCCACTCACACCGGGCCACCCACAAAGCTGTGGCCCCTCACTCCCTCCCACCAGCACAGCCCCGAGACTGCTGACGGGGCAGAGAATATGGAGTCAGGCACAGCTTCAGGGGCTATTGCTGCCTGGAGCTCTGTTTATATTGACCTCAACGAGGCACACCTGGGGAGGGCGGGCCGGCAGGGTAAGGCTGCCCAGGTCAGCTAATCCACAACCCTCAGGGAATCACATTGTTGAAAATGGACCCCGCTAAGGCAGAAGAGAAGCCAAGGGAAAAAAGGACACAATGCCATTTGCAGCACCGTAGATGAGTCTAGAAGTAATCACGTGACTTGTAGTAAGTCAGAAAGTGAAAGACACATATCATATCATATCACTTAGAGGTGTTACCTAAAAATGGATACCAGGGCAGATATTTCCACGGAGAAGGGCAATCACAGATTCATTAAACAAACTTATGGTTCACCAATGGAAAGGTGTGAGGATTGGTTTCATTACGATATCGGGGTTAACAGACATATACAAACACAGGTGACATATATAATCACCAAAGACCTACAGAATACCAAGAGAGGACTACTCAACACTCTGTCATAACGTACATGGGAAAAGGATCCCAAGAAGAACAGTCATCTGTATATGTGTAAAAGAACCACATCTTCCACACCTACAACAAGCCAAACATTGTAATCAAACTTGCTGTAATAAAAAATAAAAAAAATTAAATTAAAAACACGAACAAGAAGTAGTGAGACAAACGTGAGGGGCTTTCTCCTGGCACATTCCATTCTAAACTCCAATCTAGAACACCACTTCCACTGAGGCTCTCTTGCCCTAGTAACCAGATTTGGTAAGGGTGAACTGCTGCCACCTTGTGGCCGTTTCACACAACAGCAGCTTTAATCCCAACGCTAATGGTCAGTTGATATTCAAAATCATTGCAGGCCTGTAAATGACACCTGCCCTGAAAACAAATCCTGGGGTCACATATCGACCAAAAATTTCAAAGGACGTCCATATTTCAAAACGACCGTTTCAAAAGGCATATTTTACGCACATTAGTGTTCTGCTTCTTTTCCTTTCTTTCCTTTTTTGTTAAAAAACACGGGAATGGAAAAAGGCATCCCTCAGAATGGGCGAAAATCGTTGCAGACGAATCAATGGACAGAGGTTTAATCTCCAATATATATAAACAGCTCATGCAGCTTAATATTAAAAAAACAAACAACCCAAAAAAAATGGGCAGAAGATCTAAAGAGACGTTTCTTCAAAGGAGACACAGAGATGGCCAAGACGCACATGAAAAGCTGCTCAACAGCACTAATTATTAGAGAAATGCAAATCAAAACTACAATGAGGTATCACCTCACACCTGTTAGAATCGGCATCATCAGAAAATCTACAAACAACCAATTCTGGGGAGGGTGTGGACAAAAGGAGCCCTCTTCCACTATTGGTGGGAATGTAAATTGATACAGTCACTATGGAGAACAGTATGGAGTTTCCTTAAAAATACTAGAAATAGAATTACCATCTGATCCAGCAATCCCACTTCTGGGCATATACCCAGAGAAAACCGTATTTCAAAAAGGCACATTCACCACAATGTTCGTTGCAGCACTATTTACAATAGCCAGGTAATGGAAGCAACCTAAATGCCCACAGACAGATGAATGGATAAAGATGTGGTACATATATAAAATGGAATATGACTCGGCCATAAAAAGGAATGAAACTGGGTCATTTGTAGAGACATCGATGGATCGAGAGACTGTCATACAGAATGAAGTAAGTCAGAAAGAGGAAAACAAATATTGTATATTAATGCATATATGTGGAGCCTAAAAATGGTACAGATGAACTGGTTTGCAGGGAAGAAATAGAGACACAGAGGTAGAGTACAAACGTATGGACACCAAGTGTGGGAAGCCATGGGGTGGTGGTGGTGGGATGAGTTGGGAGTTTGGGATTGACCTGTATACATGTATATGCATAAAATACATAACTAATAATAACGTGCTGTATAAAAAAATAAATAAAATTTCAAAATTTTAAAAAATAAAATTTAAAAATAAAACAGAAAAAAGTTCTTCCCGTCACACAGATGTATTTATAGGAATGAATTATTTCCATGCTTATATCTATAAATACATAAAAGAGGAATAACATCTAACTTGAAACATAAAAGAAAAAAAAAGTGAACCCACGAGTTATACAGAGGAAAACCCTATCACGGCACTTGCTCCAGTGGTAAACAATTCTGAAATTGGTCAGAGGTGGGGAACCTTCTCCCATACAGCCAGCAACCCAACCCCCACGCAAGGAGCATCCTCATTGCAAAGCTGGGGGACCGTGCCGAGGCATCTGTGAGTAAACGTGAGCTGAGCCCCAGGCCAGCTGCTGCTGAACTGTTCCCACCCTTTCCAGGTAAAACACCTGAATATGTACAAGGGCTTGAAAGCCTAGAGGAAGGACCGTGGAGCCACACCAGCGACAGCACACAGGCCAACTTGGTGCCTGCAGGCCAGCCAGCGTGGTCCTGGACCCTGGCGCTCTTCCAGAAGCTTTCCATTGCCCTGCCTGAGATACCCCTCCTGTCCCGGCCCCCACTGCTTTTTTCCTTCCTCACCTCTGTCCGGAGAGAAATTCCAGCGGAAGGTATGGGTGACACATCCTCTTCTTTACAGGCGGCAGCCTGGCAACTCCTGCAGAAAGGCCAGCAGAACCCCACTCACACCGAGCCACCCACAAAGCTGTGGCCCCTCACTCCCTCCCACCAGCACAGCCCCGAGACTGCTGACGGGGCAGAGAATATGGAGTCAGGCACAGCTTCAGGGGCTATTGCTGCCTGGAGCTCTGTTTATATTGACCTCAACGAGGCACACCTGGGGAGGGCGGGCCGGCAGGGTAAGGCTGCCCAGGTCAGCTAATCCACAACCCTCAGGGAATCACATTGTTGAAAATGGACCCCGCTAAGGCAGAAGAGAAGCCAAGGGAAAAAAGGACACAATGCCATTTGCAGCACCGTAGATGAGTCTAGAAGTAATCACGTGACTTGTAGTAAGTCAGAAAGTGAAAGACACATATCATATCATATCACTTAGAGGTGTTACCTAAAAATGGATACCAGGGCAGATATTTCCACGGAGAAGGGCAATCACAGATTCATTAAACAAACTTATGGTTCACCAATGGAAAGGTGTGAGGATTGGTTTCATTACGATATCGGGGTTAACAGACATATACAAACACAGGTGACATATATAATCACCAAAGACCTACAGAATACCAAGAGAGGACTACTCAACATTCTGTCATAACGTACATGGGAAAAGGATCCCAAGAAGAACAGTCATCTGTGTATGTGTAAAAGAACCACATCTTCCACACCTACAACAAGCCAAACATTGTAATCAAACATGCTGTAATAAAAAATAAAAAAAATTAAATTAAAAACACGAACAAGAATTAGTGAGACAAACGTGAGGGGCTTTCTCCTGGCACATTCCATTCTAAACTCCAATCTAGAACACCACTTCCACTGAGGCTCTCTTGCCCTAGTAACCAGATTTGGTAAGGGTGAACTGCTGCCACCTTGTGGCCGTTTGACACAACAGCAGCTTTAATCCCAACGCTAATGGTCAGTTGATATTCAAAATCATTGCAGGCCTGTAAATGACACCTGCCCTGAAAACAAATCCTGGGGTCACATATCGACCAAAAATTTCAAAGGACGTCCATATTTCAAAACGACCGTTTCAAAAGGCATATTTTACGCACATTAGTGTTCTGCTTCTTTTCCTTTCTTTCCTTTTTTGTTAAAAAACACGGGAATGGAAAAAGGCATCCCTCAGAATGGGCGAAAATCGTTGCAGACGAATCAATGGACAGAGGTTTAATCTCCAATATATATAAACAGCTCATGCAGCTTAATATTAAAAAAACAAACAACCCAAAAAAAATGGGCAGAAGATCTAAAGAGACGTTTCTTCAAAGGAGACACAGAGATGGCCAAGACGCACATGAAAAGCTGCTCAACAGCACTAATTATTAGAGAAATGCAAATCAAAACTACAATGAGGTATCACCTCACACCTGTTAGAATCGGCATCATCAGAAAATCTACAAACAACCAATTCTGGGGAGGGTGTGGACAAAAGGAGCCCTCTTCCACTATTGGTGGGAATGTAAATTGATACAGTCACTATGGAGAACAGTATGGAGTTTCCTTAAAAATACTAGAAATAGAATTACCATCTGATCCAGCAATCCCACTTCTGGGCATATACCCAGAGAAAACCGTATTTCAAAAAGGCACATTCACCACAATGTTCGTTGCAGCACTATTTACAATAGCCAGGTAATGGAAGCAACCTAAATGCCCACAGACAGATGAATGGATAAAGATGTGGTACATATATAAAATGGAATATGACTCGGCCATAAAAAGGAATGAAACTGGGTCATTTGTAGAGACATCGATGGATCGAGAGACTGTCATACAGAATGAAGTAAGTCAGAAAGAGGAAAACAAATATTGTATATTAATGCATATATGTGGAGCCTAAAAATGGTACAGATGAACTGGTTTGCAGGGAAGAAATAGAGACACAGAGGTAGAGTACAAACGTATGGACACCAAGTGTGGGAAGCCATGGGGTGGTGGTGGTGGGATGAGTTGGGAGTTTGGGATTGACCTGTATACATGTATATGCATAAAATACATAACTAATAATAACGTGCTGTATAAAAAAATAAATAAAATTTCAAAATTTTAAAAAATAAAATTTAAAAATAAAACAGAAAAAAGTTCTTCCCGTCACACAGATGTATTTATAGGAATGAATTATTTCCATGCTTATATCTATAAATACATAAAAGAGGAATAACATCTAACTTGAAACATAAAAGAAAAAAAAGTGAACCCACGAGTTATACAGAGGAAAACCCTATCACGGCACTTGCTCCAGTGGTAAACAATTCTGAAATTGGTCAGAGGTGGGGAACCATCTCCCATACAGCCAGCAACCCAACCCCCACGCAAGGAGCGTCCTCATTGCAAAGCTGGGGGACCGTGCCGAGGCATCTGTGAGTAAACGTGAGCTGAGCCCCAGGCCAGCTGCTGCTGAACTGTTCCCACCCTTTCCAGGTAAAACACCTGAATATGTACAAGGGCTTGAAAGCCTAGAGGAAGGACCGTGGAGCCACACCAGCGACAGCACGCAGGCCAACTTGGTGCCTGCAGGCCAGCCAGCGTGGTCCTGGACCCTGGCGCTCTTCCAGAAGCTTTCCATTGCCCTGCCTGAGATACCCCTCCTGTCCCGGCCCCCACTGCTTTTTTCCTTCCTCACCTCTGTCCGGAGAGAAATTCCAGCGGAAGGTATGGGTGACACATCCTCTTCTTTACAGGCGGCAGCCTGGCAACTCCTGCAGAAAGGCCAGCAGAACCCCACTCACACCGGGCCACCCACAAAGCTGTGGCCCCTCACTCCCTCCCACCAGCACAGCCCCGAGACTGCTGACGGGGCAGAGAATATGGAGTCAGGCACAGCTTCAGGGGCTATTGCTGCCTGGAGCTCTGTTTATATTGACCTCAACGAGGCACACCTGGGGAGGGCGGGCCGGCAGGGTAAGGCTGCCCAGGTCAGCTAATCCACAACCCACAGGGAATCACATTGTTGAAAATGGACCCCGCTAAGGCAGAAGAGAAGCCAAGGGAAAAAAGGACACAATGCCATTTGCAGCACCGTAGATGAGTCTAGAAGTAATCACGTGACTTGTAGTAAGTCAGAAAGTGAAAGACACATACCATATCATATCACTTATAGGTGTTACCTAAAAATGGATACCAGGGCAGATATTTCCACGGAGAAGGGCAATCACAGATTCATTAAACAAACTTATGGTTCACCAATGGAAAGGTGTGAGGATTGGTTTCATTACGATATCGGGGTTAACAGACATATACAAACACAGGTGACATATATAATCACCAAAGACCTACAGAATACCAAGAGAGGACTACTCAACATTCTGTCATAACGTACATGGGAAAAGGATCCCAAGAAGAACAGTCATCTGTATATGTGTAAAAGAACCACATCTTCCACACCTACAACAAGCCAAACATTGTAATCAAACTTGCTGTAATAAAAAATAAAAAAATTAAATTAAAAACACGAACAAGAAGTAGTGAGACAAACGTGAGGGGCTTTCTCCTGGCACATTCCATTCTAAACTCCAATCTAGAACACCACTTCCACTGAGGCTCTCTTGCCCTAGTAACCAGATTTGGTAAGGGTGAACTGCTGCCACCTTGTGGCCGTTTCACACAACAGCAGCTTTAATCCCAACGCTAATGGTCAGTTGATATTCAAAATCATTGCAGGCCTGTAAATGACACCTGCCCTGAAAACAAATCCTGGGGTCACATATCGACCAAAAATTTCAAAGGACGTCCATATTTCAAAACGACCGTTTCAAAAGGCATATTTTACGCACATTAGTGTTCTGCTTCTTTTCCTTTCTTTCCTTTTTTGTTAAAAAACACGGGAATGGAAAAAGGCATCCCTCAGAATGGGCGAAAATCGTTGCAGACGAATCAATGGACAGAGGTTTAATCTCCAATATATATAAACAGCTCATGCAGCTTAATATTAAGAAAACAAACAACCCAAAAAAATGGGCAGAAGATCTAAAGAGACGTTTCTTCAAAGGAGACACAGAGATGGCCAAGACGCACATGAAAAGCTGCTCAACAGCACTAATTATTAGAGAAATGCAAATCAAAACTACAATGAGGTATCACCTCACACCTGTTAGAATCGGCATCATCAGAAAATCTACAAACAACCAATTCTGGGGAGGGTGTGGACAAAAGGAGCCCTCTTCCACTATTGGTGGGAATGTAAATTGATACAGTCACTATGGAGAACAGTATGGAGTTTCCTTAAAAAAACTAGAAATAGAATTACCATCTGATCCAGCAATCCCACTTCTGGGCATATACCCAGAGAAAACCGTATTTCAAAAAGGCACATTCACCACAATGTTCGTTGCAGCACTATTTACAATAGCCAGGTAATGGAAGCAACCTAAATGCCCACAGACAGATGAATGGATAAAGATGTGGTACATATATAAAATGGAATATTACTCGGCCATTAAAAGGAATGAAACTGGGTCATTTGTAGAGACATCGATGGATCGAGAGACTGTCATACAGAATGAAGTAAGTCAGAAAGAGGAAAACAAATATTGTATATTAATGCATATATGTGGAGCCTAAAAATGGTACAGATGAACTGGTTTGCAGGGAAGAAATAGAGACACAGAGGTAGAGAACAAACGTATGGACACCAAGTGTGGGAAGCCATGGGGTGGTGGTGGTGGGATGAGTTGGGAGTTTGGGATTGACCTGTATACATGTATATGCATAAAATACATAACTAATAATAACGTGCTGTATAAAAAAATAAATAAAATTTCAAACTTTTAAAAAATAAAATTTAAAAATAAAACAGAAAAAAGTTCTTCCCGTCACACAGATGTATTTATAGGAATGAATTATTTCCATGCTTATATCTATAAATACATAAAAGAGGAATAACATCTAACTTGAAACATAAAAGAAAAAAAAAGTGAACCCACGAGTTATACAGAGGAAAACCCTATCACGGCACTTGCTCCAGTGGTAAACAATTCTGAAATTGGTCAGAGGTGGGGAACCATCTCCCATACAGCCAGCAACCCAACCCCCACGCAAGGAGCGTCCTCATTGCAAAGCTGGGGGACCGTGCCGAGGCATCTGTGAGTAAACGTGAGCTGAGCCCCAGGCCAGCTGCTGCTGAACTGTTCCCACCCTTTCCAGGTAAAACACCTGAATATGTACAAGGGCTTGAAAGCCTAGAGGAAGGACCGTGGAGCCACACCAGCGACAGCACGCAGGCCAACTTGGTGCCTGCAGGCCAGCCAGCGTGGTCCTGGACCCTGGCGCTCTTCCAGAAGCTTTCCATTGCCCTGCCTGAGATACCCCTCCTGTCCCGGCCCCCACTGCTTTTTTCCTTCCTCACCTCTGTCCGGAGAGAAATTCCAGCGGAAGGTATGGGTGACACATCCTCTTCTTTACAGGCGGCAGCCTGGCAACTCCTGCAGAAAGGCCAGCAGAACCCCACTCACACCGGGCCACCCACAAAGCTGTGGCCCCTCACTCCCTCCCACCAGCACAGCCCCGAGACTGCTGACGGGGCAGAGAATATGGAGTCAGGCACAGCTTCAGGGGCTATTGCTGCCTGGAGCTCTGTTTATATTGACCTCAACGAGGCACACCTGGGGAGGGCGGGCCGGCAGGGTAAGGCTGCCCAGGTCAGCTAATCCACAACCCTCAGGGAATCACATTGTTGAAAATGGACCCCGCTAAGGCAGAAGAGAAGCCAAGGGAAAAAAGGACACAATGCCATTTGCAGCACCGTAGATGAGTCTAGAAGTAATCACGTGACTTGTAGTAAGTCAGAAAGTGAAAGACACATACCATATCATATCACTTAGAGGTGTTACCTAAAAATGGATACCAGGGCAGATATTTCCACGGAGAAGGGCAATCACAGATTCATTAAACAAACTTATGGTTCACCAATGGAAAGGTGTGAGGATTGGTTTCATTACGATATCGGGGTTAACAGACATATACAAACACAGGTGACATATATAATCACCAAAGACCTACAGAATACCAAGAGAGGACTACTCAACATTCTGTCATAACGTACATGGGAAAAGGATCCCAAGAAGAACAGTCATCTGTATATGTGTAAAAGAACCACATCTTCCACACCTACAACAAGCCAAACATTGTAATCAAACTTGCTGTAATAAAAAATAAAAAAAATTAAATTAAAAACACGAACAAGAAGTAGTGAGACAAACGTGAGGGGCTTTCTCCTGGCACATTCCATTCTAAACTCCAATCTAGAACACCACTTCCACTGAGGCTCTCTTGCCCTAGTAACCAGATTTGGTAAGGGTGAACTGCTGCCACCTTGTGGCCGTTTCACACAACAGCAGCTTTAATCCCAACGCTAATGGTCAGTTGATATTCAAAATCATTGCAGGCCTGTAAATGACACCTGCCCTGAAAACAAATCCTGGGGTCACATATCGACCAAAAATTTCAAAGGACGTCCATATTTCAAAACGACCGTTTCAAAAGGCATATTTTACGCACATTAGTGTTCTGCTTCTTTTCCTTTCTTTCCTTTTTTGTTAAAAAACACGGGAATGGAAAAAGGCATCCCTCAGAATGGGCGAAAATCGTTGCAGACGAATCAATGGACAGAGGTTTAATCTCCAATATATATAAACAGCTCATGCAGCTTAATATTAAGAAAACAAACAACCCAAAAAAATGGGCAGAAGATCTAAAGAGACGTTTCTTCAAAGGAGACACAGAGATGGCCAAGACGCACATGAAAAGCTGCTCAACAGCACTAATTATTAGAGAAATGCAAATCAAAACTACAATGAGGTATCACCTCACACCTGTTAGAATCGGCATCATCAGAAAATCTACAAACAACCAATTCTGGGGAGGGTGTGGACAAAAGGAGCCCTCTTCCACTATTGATGGGAATGTAAATTGATACAGTCACTATGGAGAACAGTATGGAGTTTCCTTAAAAAAACTAGAAATAGAATTACCATCTGATCCAGCAATCCCACTTCTGGGCATATACCCAGAGAAAACCGTATTTCAAAAAGGCACATTCACCACAATGTTCGTTGCAGCACTATTTACAATAGCCAGGTAATGGAAGCAAACTAAATGCCCACAGACAGATGAATGGATAAAGATGTGGTACATATATAAAATGGAATATTACTCGGCCATTAAAAGGAATGAAACTGGGTCATTTGTAGAGACATCGATGGATCGAGAGACTGTCATACAGAATGAAGTAAGTCAGAAAGAGGAAAACAAATATTGTATATTAATGCATATACGTGGAGCCTAAAAATGGTACAGATGAACTGGTTTGCAGGGAAGAAATAGAGACACAGAGGTAGAGAACAAACGTATGGACACCAAGTGTGGGAAGCCATGGGGTGGTGGTGGTGGGATGAGTTGGGAGTTTGGGATTGACCTGTATACATGTATATGCATAAAATACATAACTAATAATAATGTGCTGTATAAAAAAATAAATAAAATTTCAAAATTTTAAAAAATAAAATTTAAAAATAAAACAGAAAAAAGTTCTTCCCGTCACACAGATGTATTTATAGGAATGAATTATTTCCATGCTTATATCTATAAATACATAAAAGAGGAATAACATCTAACTTGAAACATAAAAGAAACAAAAAGTGAACCCACGAGTTATACAGAGGAAAACCCTATCACGGCACTTGCTCCAGTGGTAAACAATTCTGAAATTGGTCAGAGGTGGGGAACCATCTCCCATACAGCCAGCAACCCAACCCCCACGCAAGGAGCGTCCTCATTGCAAAGCTGGGGGACCGTGCCGAGGCATCTATGAGTAAACGTGAGCTGAGCCCCAGGCCAGCTGCTGCTGAACTGTTCCCACCCTTTCCAGGTAAAACACCTGAATATGTACAAGGGCTTGAAAGCCTAGAGGAAGGACCGTGGAGCCACACCAGCGACAGCACGCAGGCCAACTTGGTGCCTGCAGGCCTGCCAGCGTGGTCCTGGACCCTGGCGCTCTTCCAGAAGCTTTCCATTGCCCTGCCTGAGATACCCCTCCTGTCCCGGACCCCACTGCTTTTTTCCTTCCTCACCTCTGTCCGGAGAGAAATTCCAGCGGAAGGTATGGGTGACACATCCTCTTCTTTACAGGCGGCAGCCTGGCAACTCCTGCAGAAAGGCCAGCAGAACCCCACTCACACCGGGCCACCCACAAAGCTGTGGCCCCTCACTCCCTCCTCCCACCAGCACAGCCCCGAGACTGCTGACGGGGCAGAGAATATGGAGTGAGGCACAGCTTCAGGGGCTATTGCTGCCTGGAGCTCTGTTTATATTGACCTCAACGAGGCACACCTGGGGAGGGCGGGCCGGCAGGGTAAGGCTGCCCAGGTCAGCTAATCCACAACCCTCAGGGAATCACATTGTTGAAAATGGACCCCGCTAAGGCAGAAGAGAAGCCAAGGGAAAAAAGGACACAATGCCATTTGCAGCACCGTAGATGAGTCTAGAAGTAATCACGTGACTTGTAGTAAGTCAGAAAGTGAAAGACACATATCATATCATATCACTTATAGGTGTTACCTAAAAATGGATACCAGGGCAGATATTTCCACGGAGAAGGGCAATCACAGATTCATTAAACAAACTTATGGTTCACCAATGGAAAGGTGTGAGGATTGGTTTCATTACGATATCGGGGTTAACAGACATATACAAACACAGGTGACATATACAATCACCAAAGAAAAACAGAATACCAAGAGAGGACTACTCAACATTCTGTCATAACGTACATGGGAAAAGGATCCCAAGAAGAACAGTCATCTGTATATGTGTAAAAGAACCACATCTTCCAAACCTACAACAAGCCAAACATTGTAATCAAACTTGCTGTAATAAAAAATAAAAAAATTAACTTAAAAACACGAACAAGAAGTAGTGAGACAAACGTGAGGGGCTTTCTCCTGGCACATTCCATTCTAAACTCCAATCTAAAACACCACTTCCACTGAGGCTCTCTTGCCCTAGTAACCAGATTTGGTAAGGGTGAACTGCTGCCACCTTGTGGCCGTTTCACACAACAGCAGCTTTAATCCCAACGCTAATGGTCAGTTGATATTCAAAATCATTGCAGGCCTGTAAATGACACCTGCCCTGAAAACAAATCCTGGGGTCACATATCGACCAAAAATTTCAAAGGACGTCCATATTTCAAAACGACCGTTTCAAAAGGCATATTTTACGCACATTAGTGTTCTGCTTCTTTTCCTTTCTTTCCTTTTTTGTTAAAAAACACGGGAATGGAAAAAGGCATCCCTCAGAATGGGCGAAAATCGTTGCAGACGAATCAATGGACAGAGGTTTAATCTCCAATATATATAAACAGCTCATGCAGCTTAATATTAAGAAAACAAACAACCCAAAAAAATGGGCAGAAGATCTAAAGTGACGTTTCTTCAAAGGAGACACAGAGATGGCCAAGATGCACATGAAAAGCTGCTCAACAGCACTAATTATTAGAGAAATGCAAATCAAAACTACAATGAGGTATCACCTCACACCTGTTAGAATCGGCATCATCAGAAAATCTACAAACAACCAATTCTGGGGAGGGTGTGGACAAAAGGAGCCCTCTTCCACTATTGGTGGGAATGTAAATTGATACAGTCACTATGGAGAACAGTATGGAGTTTCCTTAAAAAAACTAGAAATAGAATTACCATCTGATCCAGCAATCCCACTTCTGGGCATATACCCAGAGAAAACCGTATTTCAAAAAGGCACATTCACCACAATGTTCGTTGCAGCACTATTTACAATAGCCAGGTAATGGAAGCAACCTAAATGCCCACAGGCAGATGAATGGATAAAGATGTGGTACATATATAAAATGGAATATTACTCGGCCATAAAAAGGAATGAAACTGGGTCATTTGTAGAGACATCGATGGATCGAGAGACTGTCATACAGAATGAAGTAAGTCAGAAAGAGGAAAACAAATATTGTATATTAATGCATATATGTGGAGCCTAAAAATGGTACAGATGAACTGGTTTGCAGGGAAGAAATAGAGACACAGAGGTAGAGAACAAACGTATGGACACCAAGTGTGGGAAGCCATGGGGTGGTGGTGGTGGGATGAGTTGGGAGTTTGGGATTGATCTGTATACATGTATATGCATAAAATACATAACTAATAATAACGTGCTGTATAAAAAAATAAATAAAATTTCAAACTTTTAAAAAATAAAATTTAAAAATAAAACAGAAAAAAGTTCTTCCCGTCACACAGATGTATTTATAGGAATGAATTATTTCCATGCTTATATCTATAAATACATAAAAGAGGAATAACATCTAACTTGAAACATAAAAGAAACAAAAAGTGAACCCACGAGTTATACAGAGGAAAACCCTATCACGGCACTTGCTCCAGTGGTAAACAATTCTGAAATTGGTCAGAGGTGGGGAACCATCTCCCATACAGCCAGCAACCCAACCCCCACGCAAGGAGCGTCCTCATTGCAAAGCTGGGGGACCGTGCCGAGGCATCTGTGAGTAAACGTGAGCTGAGCCCCAGGCCAGCTGCTGCTGAACTGTTCCCACCCTTTCCAGGTAAAACACCTGAATATGTACAAGGGCTTGAAAGCCTAGAGGAAGGACCGTGGAGCCACACCAGCGACAGCACGCAGGCCAACTTGGTGCCTGCAGGCCAGCCAGCGTGGTCCTGGACCCTGGCGCTCTTCCAGAAGCTTTCCATTGCCCTGCCTGAGATACCCCTCCTGTCCCGGCCCCCACTGCTTTTTTCCTTCCTCACCTCTGTCCGGAGAGAAATTCCAGCGGAAGGTATGGGTGACACATCCTCTTCTTTACAGGCGGCAGCCTGGCAACTCCTGCAGAAAGGCCAGCAGAACCCCACTCACACCGGACCACCCACAAAGCTGTGGCCCCTCACTCCCTCCCACCAGCACAGCCCCGAGACTGCTGACGGGGCAGAGAATATGGAGTCAGGCACAGCTTCAGGGGCTATTGCTGCCTGGAGCTCTGTTTATATTGACCTCAACGAGGCACACCTGGGGAGGGCGGGCCGGCAGGTTAAGGCTGCCCAGGTCAGCTAATCCACAACCCTCAGGGAATCACATTGTTGAAAATGGACCCCGCTAAGGCAGAAGAGAAGCCAAGGGAAAAAAGGACACAATGCCATTTGCAGCACCGTAGATGAGTCTAGAAGTAATCACGTGACTTGTAGTAAGTCAGAAAGTGAAAGACACATATCATATCATATCACTTAGAGGTGTTACCTAAAAATGGATACCAGGGCAGATATTTCCACGGAGAAGGGCAATCACAGATTCATTAAACAAACTTATGGTTCACCAATGGAAAGGTGTGAGGATTGGTTTCATTACGATATCGGGGTTAACAGACATATACAAACACAGGTGACATATATAATCACCAAAGACCTACAGAATACCAAGAGAGGACTACTCAACATTCTGTCATAACGTACATGGGAAAAGGATCGCAAGAAGAACAGTCATCTGTATATGTGTAAAAGAACCACATCTTCCACACCTACAACAAGCCAAACATTGTAATCAAACTTGCTGTAACAAAAAATAAAAAATTAAATTAAAAACACAAACAAGAAGTAGTGAGACAAACGTGAGGGGCTTTCTCCTGGCACATTCCATTCTAAACTCCAATCTAGAACACCACTTCCACTGAGGCTCTCTTGCCCTAGTAACCAGATTTGGTAAGGGTGAACTGCTGCCACCTTGTGGCCGTTTCACACAACTGCAGCTTTAATCCCAACGCTAATGGTCAGTTGATATTCAAAATCATTGCAGGCCTGTAAATGACACCTGCCCTGAAAACAAATCCTGGGGTCACATATCGACCAAAAAATTCAAAGGACGTCCATATTTCAAAACGACCGTTTCAAAAGGCATATTTTACGCACATTAGTGTTCTGCTTCTTTTCCTTTCTTTCCTTTTTTGTTAAAAAACACGGGAATGGAAAAAGGCATCCCTCAGAATGGGCGAAAATCATTGCAGACGAATCAATGGACAGAGGTTTAATCTCCAATATATATAAACAGCTCATGCAGCTTAATATTAAAAAAACAAACAACCCAAAAAAATGGGCAGAAGATCTAAAGAGACGTTTCTTCAAAGGAGACACAGAGATGGCCAAGACGCACATGAAAAGCTGCTCAACAGCACTAATTATTAGAGAAATGCAAATCAAAACTACAATGAGGTATCACCTCACACCTGTTAGAATCGGCATCATCAGAAAATCTACAAACAACCAATTCTGGGGAGGGTGTGGACAAAAGGAGCCCTCTTCCACTATTGGTGGGAATGTAAATTGATACAGTCACTATGGAGAACAGTATGGAGTTTCCTTAAAAATACTAGAAATAGAATTACCATCTGATCCAGCAATCCCACTTCTGGGCATATACCCAGAGAAAACCGTATTTCAAAAAGGCACATTCACCACAATGTTCGTTGCAGCACTATTTACAATAGCCAGGTAATGGAAGCAACCTAAATGCCCACAGACAGATGAATGGATAAAGATGTGGTACATATATAAAATGGAATATTACTCGGCCATAAAAAGGAATGAAACTGGGTCATTTGTAGAGACATCGATGGATCGAGAGACTGTCATACAGAATGAAGTAAGTCAGAAAGAGGAAAACAAATATTGTATATTAATGCATATATGTGGAGCCTAAAAATGGTACAGATGAACTGGTTTGCAGGGAAGAAATAGAGACACAGAGGTAGAGAACAAACGTATGGACACCAAGTGTGGGAAGCCATGGGGTGGTGGTGGTGGGATGAGTTGGGAGTTTGGGATTGACCTGTATACATGTATATGCATAAAATACATAACTAATAATAACGTGCTGTATAAAAAAATAAATAAAATTTCAAACTTTTAAAAAATAAAATTTAAAAATAAAACAGAAAAAAGTTCTTCCCGTCACACAGATGTATTTATAGGAATGAATTATTTCCATGCTTATATCTATAAATACATAAAAGAGGAATAACATCTAACTTGAAACATAAAAGAAACAAAAAGTGAACCCACGAGTTATACAGAGGAAAACCCTATCACGGCACTTGCTCCAGTGGTAAACAATTCTGAAATTGGTCAGAGGTGGGGAACCATCTCCCATACAGCCAGCAACCCAACCCCCACGCAAGGAGCGTCCTCATTGCAAAGCTGGGGGACCGTGCCGAGGCATCTGTGAGTAAACGTGAGCTGAGCCCCAGGCCAGCTGCTGCTGAACTGTTCCCACCCTTTCCAGGTAAAACACCTGAATATGTACAAGGGCTTGAAAGCCTAGAGGAAGGACCGTGGAGCCACACCAGCGACAGCACGCAGGCCAACTTGGTGCCTGCAGGCCAGCCAGCGTGGTCCTGGACCCTGGCGCTCTTCCAGAAGCTTTCCATTGCCCTGCCTGAGATACCCCTCCTGTCCCGGACCCCACTGCTTTTTTCCTTCCTCACCTCTGTCCGGAGAGAAATTCCAGCGGAAGGTATGGGTGACACATCCTCTTCTTTACAGGCGGCAGCCTGGCAACTCCTGCAGAAAGGCCAGCAGAACCCCACTCACACCGGGCCACCCACAAAGCTGTGGCCCCTCACTCCCTCCTCCCACCAGCACAGCCCCGAGACTGCTGACGGGGCAGAGAATATGGAGTGAGGCACAGCTTCAGGGGCTATTGCTGCCTGGAGCTCTGTTTATATTGACCTCAACGAGGCACACCTGGGGAGGGCGGGCCGGCAGGGTAAGGCTGCCCAGGTCAGCTAATCCACAACCCTCAGGGAATCACATTGTTGAAAATGGACCCCGCTAAGGCAGAAGAGAAGCCAAGGGAAAAAAGGACACAATGCCATTTGCAGCACCGTAGATGAGTCTAGAAGTAATCACGTGACTTGTAGTAAGTCAGAAAGTGAAAGACACATATCATATCATATCACTTATAGGTGTTACCTAAAAATGGATACCAGGGCAGATATTTCCACGGAGAAGGGCAATCACAGATTCATTAAACAAACTTATGGTTCACCAATGGAAAGGTGTGAGGATTGGTTTCATTACGATATCGGGGTTAACAGACATATACAAACACAGGTGACATATATAATCACCAAAGACCTACAGAATACCAAGAGAGGACTACTCAACATTCTGTCATAACGTACATGGGAAAAGGATCCCAAGAAGAACAGTCATCTGTATATGTGTAAAAGAACCACATCTTCCACACCTACAACAAGCCAAACATTGTAATCAAACTTGCTGTAACAAAAAATAAAAAATTAAATTAAAAACACAAACAAGAAGTAGTGAGACAAACGTGAGGGGCTTTCTCCTGGCACATTCCATTCTAAACTCCAATCTAGAACACCACTTCCACTGAGGCTCTCTTGCCCTAGTAACCAGATTTGGTAAGGGTGAACTGCTGCCACCTTGTGGCCGTTTCACACAACTGCAGCTTTAATCCCAACGCTAATGGTCAGTTGATATTCAAAATCATTGCAGGCCTGTAAATGACACCTGCCCTGAAAACAAATCCTGGGGTCACATATCGACCAAAAAATTCAAAGGACGTCCATATTTCAAAACGACCGTTTCAAAAGGCATATTTTACGCACATTAGTGTTCTGCTTCTTTTCCTTTCTTTCCTTTTTTGTTAAAAAACACGGGAATGGAAAAAGGCATCCCTCAGAATGGGCGAAAATCATTGCAGACGAATCAATGGACAGAGGTTTAATCTCCAATATATATAAACAGCTCATGCAGCTTAATATTAAAAAAACAAACAACCCAAAAAAATGGGCAGAAGATCTAAAGAGACGTTTCTTCAAAGGAGACACAGAGATGGCCAAGACGCACATGAAAAGCTGCTCAACAGCACTAATTATTAGAGAAATGCAAATCAAAACTACAATGAGGTATCACCTCACACCTGTTAGAATCGGCATCATCAGAAAATCTACAAACAACCAATTCTGGGGAGGGTGTGGACAAAAGGAGCCCTCTTCCACTATTGGTGGGAATGTAAATTGATACAGTCACTATGGAGAACAGTATGGAGTTTCCTTAAAAATACTAGAAATAGAATTACCATCTGATCCAGCAATCCCACTTCTGGGCATATACCCAGAGAAAACCGTATTTCAAAAAGGCACATTCACCACAATGTTCGTTGCAGCACTATTTACAATAGCCAGGTAATGGAAGCAACCTAAATGCCCACAGACAGATGAATGGATAAAGATGTGGTACATATATAAAATGGAATATTACTCGGCCATAAAAAGGAATGAAACTGGGTCATTTGTAGAGACATCGATGGATCGAGAGACTGTCATACAGAATGAAGTAAGTCAGAAAGAGGAAAACAAATATTGTATATTAATGCATATATGTGGAGCCTAAAAATGGTACAGATGAACTGGTTTGCAGGGAAGAAATAGAGACACAGAGGTAGAGAACAAACGTATGGACACCAAGTGTGGGAAGCCATGGGGTGGTGGTGGTGGGATGAGTTGGGAGTTTGGGATTGACCTGTATACATGTATATGCATAAAATACATAACTAATAATAACGTGCTGTATAAAAAAATAAATAAAATTTCAAACTTTTAAAAAATAAAATTTAAAAATAAAACAGAAAAAAGTTCTTCCCGTCACACAGATGTATTTATAGGAATGAATTATTTCCATGCTTATATCTATAAATACATAAAAGAGGAATAACATCTAACTTGAAACATAAAAGAAAAAAAAGTGAACCCACGAGTTATACAGAGGAAAACCCTATCACGGCACTTGCTCCAGTGGTAAACAATTCTGAAATTGGTCAGAGGTGGGGAACCATCTCCCATACAGCCAGCAACCCAACCCCCACGCAAGGAGCGTCCTCATTGCAAAGCTGGGGGACCGTGCCGAGGCATCTGTGAGTAAACGTGAGCTGAGCCCCAGGCCAGCTGCTGCTGAACTGTTCCCACCCTTTCCAGGTAAAACACCTGAATATGTACAAGGGCTTGAAAGCCTAGAGGAAGGACCGTGGAGCCACACCAGCGACAGCACGCAGGCCAACTTGGTGCCTGCAGGCCAGCCAGCGTGGTCCTGGACCCTGGCGCTCTTCCAGAAGCTTTCCATTGCCCTGCCTGAGATACCCCTCCTGTCCCGGCCCCCACTGCTTTTTTCCTTCCTCACCTCTGTCCGGAGAGAAATTCCAGCGGAAGGTATGGGTGACACATCCTCTTCTTTACAGGCGGCAGCCTGGCAACTCCTGCAGAAAGGCCAGCAGAACCCCACTCACACTGGACCACCCACAAAGCTGTGGCCCCTCACTCCCTCCCACCAGCACAGCCCCGAGACTGCTGACGGGGCAGAGAATATGGAGTCAGGCACAGCTTCAGGGGCTATTGCTGCCTGGAGCTCTGTTTATATTGACCTCAACGAGGCACACCTGGGGAGGGCGGGCCGGCAGGGTAAGGCTGCCCAGGTCAGCTAATCCACAACCCTCAGGGAATCACATTGTTGAAAATGGACCCCGCTAAGGCAGAAGAGAAGCCAAGGGAAAAAAGGACACAATGCCATTTGCAGCACTGTAGATGAGTTTAGAAGTAATCACGTGACTTGTAGTAAGTCAGAAAGTGAAAGACACATATCATATCATATCACTTAGAGGTGTTACCTAAAAATGGATACCAGGGCAGATATTTCCACGGAGAAGGGCAATCACAGATTCATTAAACAAACTTATGGTTCACCAATGGAAAGGTGTGAGGATTGGTTTCATTACGATATCGGGGTTAACAGACATATACAAACACAGGTGACATATATAATCACCAAAGACCTACAGAATACCAAGAGAGGACTACTCAACATTCTGTCATAACGTACATGGGAAAAGGATCCCAAGAAGAACAGTCATCTGTATATGTGTAAAAGAACCACATCTTCCACACCTACAACAAGCCAAACATTGTAATCAAACTTGCTGTAACAAAAAATAAAAAATTAAATTAAAAACACAAACAAGAAGTAGTGAGACAAACGTGAGGGGCTTTCTCCTGGCACATTCCATTCTAAACTCCAATCTAGAACACCACTTCCACTGAGGCTCTCTTGCCCTAGTAACCAGATTTGGTAAGGGTGAACTGCTGCCACCTTGTGGCCGTTTCACACAACTGCAGCTTTAATCCCAACGCTAATGGTCAGTTGATATTCAAAATCATTGCAGGCCTGTAAATGACACCTGCCCTGAAAACAAATCCTGGGGTCACATATCGACCAAAAATTTCAAAGGACGTCCATATTTCAAAACGACCGTTTCAAAAGGCATATTTTACGCACATTAGTGTTCTGCTTCTTTTCCTTTCTTTCCTTTTTTGTTAAAAAACACGGGAATGGAAAAAGGCATCCCTCAGAATGGGCGAAAATCATTGCAGACGAATCAATGGACAGAGGTTTAATCTCCAATATATATAAACAGCTCATGCAGCTTAATATTAAAAAAACAAACAACCCAAAAAAATGGGCAGAAGATCTAAAGAGACGTTTCTTCAAAGGAGACACAGAGATGGCCAAGACGCACATGAAAAGCTGCTCAACAGCACTAATTATTAGAGAAATGCAAATCAAAACTACAATGAGGTATCACCTCACACCTGTTAGAATCGGCATCATCAGAAAATCTACAAACAACCAATTCTGGGGAGGGTGTGGACAAAAGGAGCCCTCTTCCACTATTGGTGGGAATGTAAATTGATACAGTCACTATGGAGAACAGTATGGAGTTTCCTTAAAAATACTAGAAATAGAATTACCATCTGATCCAGCAATCCCACTTCTGGGCATATACCCAGAGAAAACCGTATTTCAAAAAGGCACATTCACCACAATGTTCGTTGCAGCACTATTTACAATAGCCAGGTAATGGAAGCAACCTAAATGCCCACAGACAGATGAATGGATAAAGATGTGGTACATATATAAAATGGAATATTACTCGGCCATAAAAAGGAATGAAACTGGGTCATTTGTAGAGACATCGATGGATCGAGAGACTGTCATACAGAATGAAGTAAGTCAGAAAGAGGAAAACAAATATTGTATATTAATGCATATATGTGGAGCCTAAAAATGGTACAGATGAACTGGTTTGCAGGGAAGAAATAGAGACACAGAGGTAGAGAACAAACGTATGGACACCAAGTGTGGGAAGCCATGGGGTGGTGGTGGTGGGATGAGTTGGGAGTTTGGGATTGACCTGTATACATGTATATGCATAAAATACATAACTAATAATAACGTGCTGTATAAAAAAATAAATAAAATTTCAAACTTTTAAAAAATAAAATTTAAAAATAAAACAGAAAAAAGTTCTTCCCGTCACACAGATGTATTTATAGGAATGAATTATTTCCATGCTTATATCTATAAATACATAAAAGAGGAATAACATCTAACTTGAAACATAAAAGAAACAAAAAGTGAACCCACGAGTTATACAGAGGAAAACCCTATCACGGCACTTGCTCCAGTGGTAAACAATTCTGAAATTGGTCAGAGGTGGGGAACCATCTCCCATACAGCCAGCAACCCAACCCCCACGCAAGGAGCGTCCTCATTGCAAAGCTGGGGGACCGTGCCGAGGCATCTGTGAGTAAACGTGAGCTGAGCCCCAGGCCAGCTGCTGCTGAACTGTTCCCACCCTTTCCAGGTAAAACACCTGAATATGTACAAGGGCTTGAAAGCCTAGAGGAAGGACCGTGGAGCCACACCAGCGACAGCACGCAGGCCAACTTGGTGCCTGCAGGCCAGCCAGCGTGGTCCTGGACCCTGGCGCTCTTCCAGAAGCTTTCCATTGCCCTGCCTGAGATACCCCTCCTGTCCCGGCCCCCACTGCTTTTTTCCTTCCTCACCTCTGTCCGGAGAGAAATTCCAGCGGAAGGTATGGGTGACACATCCTCTTCTTTACAGGCGGCAGCCTGGCAACTCCTGCAGAAAGGCCAGCAGAACCCCACTCACACCGGACCACCCACAAAGCTGTGGCCCCTCACTCCCTCCCACCAGCACAGCCCCGAGACTGCTGACGGGGCAGAGAATATGGAGTCAGGCACAGCTTCAGGGGCTATTGCTGCCTGGAGCTCTGTTTATATTGACCTCAACGAGGCACACCTGGGGAGGGCGGGCCGGCAGGGTAAGGCTGCCCAGGTCAGCTAATCCACAACCCTCAGGGAATCACATTGTTGAAAATGGACCCCGCTAAGGCAGAAGAGAAGCCAAGGGAAAAAAGGACACAATGCCATTTGCAGCACTGTAGATGAGTCTAGAAGTAATCACGTGACTTGTAGTAAGTCAGAAAGTGAAAGACACATATCATATCATATCACTTAGAGGTGTTACCTAAAAATGGATACCAGGGCAGATATTTCCACGGAGAAGGGCAATCACAGATTCATTAAACAAACTTATGGTTCACCAATGGAAAGGTGTGAGGATTGGTTTCATTACGATATCGGGGTTAACAGACATATACAAACACAGGTGACATATATAATCACCAAAGACCTACAGAATACCAAGAGAGGACTACTCAACATTCTGTCATAACGTACATGGGAAAAGGATCCCAAGAAGAACAGTCATCTGTATATGTGTAAAAGAACCACATCTTCCACACCTACAACAAGCCAAACATTGTAATCAAACTTGCTGTAACAAAAAATAAAAAATTAAATTAAAAACACAAACAAGAAGTAGTGAGACAAACGTGAGGGGCTTTCTCCTGGCACATTCCATTCTAAACTCCAATCTAGAACACCACTTCCACTGAGGCTCTCTTGCCCTAGTAACCAGATTTGGTAAGGGTGAACTGCTGCCACCTTGTGGCCGTTTCACACAACTGCAGCTTTAATCCCAACGCTAATGGTCAGTTGATATTCAAAATCATTGCAGGCCTGTAAATGACACCTGCCCTGAAAACAAATCCTGGGGTCACATATCGACCAAAAATTTCAAAGGACGTCCATATTTCAAAACGACCGTTTCAAAAGGCATATTTTACGCACATTAGTGTTCTGCTTCTTTTCCTTTCTTTCCTTTTTTGTTAAAAAACACGGGAATGGAAAAAGGCATCCCTCAGAATGGGCGAAAATCATTGCAGACGAATCAATGGACAGAGGTTTAATCTCCAATATATATAAACAGCTCATGCAGCTTAATATTAAAAAAACAAACAACCCAAAAAAATGGGCAGAAGATCTAAAGAGACGTTTCTTCAAAGGAGACACAGAGATGGCCAAGACGCACATGAAAAGCTGCTCAACAGCACTAATTATTAGAGAAATGCAAATCAAAACTACAATGAGGTATCACCTCACACCTGTTAGAATCGGCATCTTCAGAAAATCTACAAACAACCAATTCTGGGGAGGGTGTGGACAAAAGGAGCCCTCTTCCACTATTGGTGGGAATGTAAATTGATACAGTCACTATGGAGAACAGTATGGAGTTTCCTTAAAAAAACTAGAAATAGAATTACCATCTGATCCAGCAATCCCACTTCTGGGCATATACCCAGAGAAAACCGTATTTCAAAAAGGCACATTCACCACAATGTTCGTTGCAGCACTATTTACAATAGCCAGGTAATGGAAGCAACCTAAATGCCCACAGGCAGATGAATGGATAAAGATGTGGTACATATATAAAATGGAATATTACTCGGCCATAAAAAGGAATGAAACTGGGTCATTTGTAGAGACATCGATGCATCGAGAGACTGTCATACAGAATGAAGTAAGTCAGAAAGAGGAAAACAAATATTGTATATTAATGCATATATGTGGAGCCTAAAAATGGTACAGATGAACTGGTTTGCAGGGAAGAAATAGAGACACAGAGGTAGAGAACAAACGTATGGACACCAAGTGTGGGAAGCCATGGGGTGGTGGTGGTGGGATGAGTTGGGAGTTTGGGATTGACCTGTATACATGTATATGCATAAAATACATAACTAATAATAACGTGCTGTATAAAAAAATAAATAAAATTTCAAACTTTTAAAAAATAAAATTTAAAAATAAAACAGAAAAAAGTTCTTCCCGTCACACAGATGTATTTATAGGAATGAATTATTTCCATGCTTATATCTATAAATACATAAAAGAGGAATAACATCTAACTTGAAACATAAAAGAAACAAAAAGTGAACCCACGAGTTATACAGAGGAAAACCCTATCACGGCACTTGCTCCAGTGGTAAACAATTCTGAAATTGGTCAGAGGTGGGGAACCATCTCCCATACAGCCAGCAACCCAACCCCCACGCAAGGAGCGTCCTCATTGCAAAGCTGGGGGACCGTGCCGAGGCATCTGTGAGTAAACGTGAGCTGAGCCCCAGGCCAGCTGCTGCTGAACTGTTCCCACCCTTTCCAGGTAAAACACCTGAATATGTACAAGGGCTTGAAAGCCTAGAGGAAGGACCGTGGAGCCACACCAGCGACAGCACGCAGGCCAACTTGGTGCCTGCAGGCCAGCCAGCGTGGTCCTGGACCCTGGCGCTCTTCCAGAAGCTTTCCATTGCCCTGCCTGAGATACCCCTCCTGTCCCGGCCCCCACTGCTTTTTTCCTTCCTCACCTCTGTCCGGAGAGAAATTCCAGCGGAAGGTATGGGTGACACATCCTCTTCTTTACAGGCGGCAGCCTGGCAACTCCTGCAGAAAGGCCAGCAGAACCCCACTCACACCGGACCACCCACAAAGCTGTGGCCCCTCACTCCCTCCCACCAGCACAGCCCCGAGACTGCTGACGGGGCAGAGAATATGGAGTCAGGCACAGCTTCAGGGGCTATTGCTGCCTGGAGCTCTGTTTATATTGACCTCAACGAGGCACACCTGGGGAGGGCGGGCCGGCAGGGTAAGGCTGCCCAGGTCAGCTAATCCACAACCCTCAGGGAATCACATTGTTGAAAATGGACCCCGCTAAGGCAGAAGAGAAGCCAAGGGAAAAAAGGACACAATGCCATTTGCAGCACTGTAGATGAGTCTAGAAGTAATCACGTGACTTGTAGTAAGTCAGAAAGTGAAAGACACATATCATATCATATCACTTAGAGGTGTTACCTAAAAATGGATACCAGGGCAGATATTTCCACGGAGAAGGGCAATCACAGATTCATTAAACAAACTTATGGTTCACCAATGGAAAGGTGTGAGGATTGGTTTCATTACGATATCGGGGTTAACAGACATATACAAACACAGGTGACATATATAATCACCAAAGACCTACAGAATACCAAGAGAGGACTACTCAACATTCTGTCATAACGTACATGGGAAAAGGATCCCAAGAAGAACAGTCATCTGTATATGTGTAAAAGAACCACATCTTCCACACCTACAACAAGCCAAACATTGTAATCAAACTTGCTGTAACAAAAAATAAAAAATTAAATTAAAAACACAAACAAGAAGTAGTGAGACAAACGTGAGGGGCTTTCTCCTGGCACATTCCATTCTAAACTCCAATCTAGAACACCACTTCCACTGAGGCTCTCTTGCCCTAGTAACCAGATTTGGTAAGGGTGAACTGCTGCCACCTTGTGGCCGTTTCACACAACTGCAGCTTTAATCCCAACGCTAATGGTCAGTTGATATTCAAAATCATTGCAGGCCTGTAAATGACACCTGCCCTGAAAACAAATCCTGGGGTCACATATCGACCAAAAATTTCAAAGGACGTCCATATTTCAAAACGACCGTTTCAAAAGGCATATTTTACGCACATTAGTGTTCTGCTTCTTTTCCTTTCTTTCCTTTTTTGTTAAAAAACACGGGAATGGAAAAAGGCATCCCTCAGAATGGGCGAAAATCATTGCAGACGAATCAATGGACAGAGGTTTAATCTCCAATATATATAAACAGCTCAAGCAGCTTAATATTAAAAAAACAAACAACCCAAAAAAATGGGCAGAAGATCTAAAGAGACGTTTCTTCAAAGGAGACACAGAGATGGCCAAGACGCACATGAAAAGCTGCTCAACAGCACTAATTATTAGAGAAATGCAAATCAAAACTACAATGAGGTATCACCTCACACCTGTTAGAATCGGCATCATCAGAAAATCTACAAACAACCAATTCTGGGGAGGGTGTGGACAAAAGGAGCCCTCTTCCACTATTGGTGGGAATGTAAATTGATACAGTCACTATGGAGAACAGTATGGAGTTTCCTTAAAAATACTAGAAATAGAATTACCATCTGATCCAGCAATCCCACTTCTGGGCATATACCCAGAGAAAACCGTATTTCAAAAAGGCACATTCACCACAATGTTCGTTGCAGCACTATTTACAATAGCCAGGTAATGGAAGCAACCTAAATGCCCACAGACAGATGAATGGATAAAGATGTGGTACATATATAAAATGGAATATTACTCGGCCATAAAAAGGAATGAAACTGGGTCATTTGTAGAGACATCGATGGATCGAGAGACTGTCATACAGAATGAAGTAAGTCAGAAAGAGGAAAACAAATATTGTATATTAATGCATATATGTGGAGCCTAAAAATGGTACAGATGAACTGGTTTGCAGGGAAGAAATAGAGACACAGAGGTAGAGAACAAACGTATGGACACCAAGTGTGGGAAGCCATGGGGTGGTGGTGGTGGGATGAGTTGGGAGTTTGGGATTGACCTGTATACATGTATATGCATAAAATACATAACTAATAATAACGTGCTGTATAAAAAAATAAATAAAATTTCAAACTTTTAAAAAATAAAATTTAAAAATAAAACAGAAAAAAGTTCTTCCCGTCACACAGATGTATTTATAGGAATGAATTATTTCCATGCTTATATCTATAAATACATAAAAGAGGAATAACATCTAACTTGAAACATAAAAGAAAAAAAAGTGAACCCACGAGTTATACAGAGGAAAACCCTATCACGGCACTTGCTCCAGTGGTAAACAATTCTGAAATTGGTCAGAGGTGGGGAACCATCTCCCATACAGCCAGCAACCCAACCCCCACGCAAGGAGCGTCCTCATTGCAAAGCTGGGGGACCGTGCCGAGGCATCTGTGAGTAAACGTGAGCTGAGCCCCAGGCCAGCTGCTGCTGAACTGTTCCCACCCTTTCCAGGTAAAACACCTGAATATGTACAAGGGCTTGAAAGCCTAGAGGAAGGACCGTGGAGCCACACCAGCGACAGCACGCAGGCCAACTTGGTGCCTGCAGGCCAGCCAGCGTGGTCCTGGACCCTGGCGCTCTTCCAGAAGCTTTCCATTGCCCTGCCTGAGATACCCCTCCTGTCCCGGCCCCCACTGCTTTTTTCCTTCCTCACCTCTGTCCGGAGAGAAATTCCAGCGGAAGGTATGGGTGACACATCCTCTTCTTTACAGGCGGCAGCCTGGCAACTCCTGCAGAAAGGCCAGCAGAACCCCACTCACACCGGGCCACCCACAAAGCTGTGGCCCCTCACTCCCTCCCACCAGCACAGCCCCGAGACTGCTGACGGGGCAGAGAATATGGAGTCAGGCACAGCTTCAGGGGCTATTGCTGCCTGGAGCTCTGTTTATATTGACCTCAACGAGGCACACCTGGGGAGGGCGGGCCGGCAGGGTAAGGCTGCCCAGGTCAGCTAATCCACAACCCTCAGGGAATCACATTGTTGAAAATGGACCCCGCTAAGGCAGAAGAGAAGCCAAGGGAAAAAAGGACACAATGCCATTTGCAGCACCGTAGATGAGTCTAGAAGTAATCACGTGACTTGTAGTAAGTCAGAAAGTGAAAGACACATATCATATCATATCACTTAGAGGTGTTACCTAAAAATGGATACCAGGGCAGATATTTCCACGGAGAAGGGCAATCACAGATTCATTAAACAAACTTATGGTTCACCAATGGAAAGGTGTGAGGATTGGTTTCATTACGATATCGGGGTTAACAGACATATACAAACACAGGTGACATATATAATCACCAAAGACCTACAGAATACCAAGAGAGGACTACTCAACATTCTGTCATAACGTACATGGGAAAAGGATCCCAAGAAGAACAGTCATCTGTATATGTGTAAAAGAACCACATCTTCCACACCTACAACAAGCCAAACATTGTAATCAAACTTGCTGTAATAAAAAATAAAAAAATTAAATTAAAAACACGAACAAGAAGTAGTGAGACAAACGTGAGGGGCTTTCTCCTGGCACATTCCATTCTAAACTCCAATCTAGAACACCACTTCCACTGAGGCTCTCTTGCCCTAGTAACCAGATTTGGTAAGGGTGAACTGCTGCCACCTTGTGGCCGTTTCACACAACAGCAGCTTTAATCCCAACGCTAATGGTCAGTTGATATTCAAAATCATTGCAGGCCTGTAAATGACACCTGCCCTGAAAACAAATCCTGGGGTCACATATCGACCAAAAATTTCAAAGGACGTCCATATTTCAAAACGACCGTTTCAAAAGGCATATTTTACGCACATTAGTGTTCTGCTTCTTTTCCTTTCTTTCCTTTTTTGTTAAAAAACACGGGAATGGAAAAAGGCATCCCTCAGAATGGGCGAAAATCGTTGCAGACGAATCAATGGACAGAGGTTTAATCTCCAATATATATAAACAGCTCATGCAGCTTAATATTAAGAAAACAAACAACCCAAAAAAATGGGCAGAAGATCTAAAGAGACGTTTCTTCAAAGGAGACACAGAGATGGCCAAGACGCACATGAAAAGCTGCTCAACAGCACTAATTATTAGAGAAATGCAAATCAAAACTACAATGAGGTATCACCTCACACCTGTTAGAATCGGCATCATCAGAAAATCTACAAACAACCAATTCTGGGGAGGGTGTGGACAAAAGGAGCCCTCTTCCACTATTGGTGGGAATGTAAATTGATACAGTCACTATGGAGAACAGTATGGAGTTTCCTTAAAAAAACTAGAAATAGAATTACCATCTGATCCAGCAATCCCACTTCTGGGCATATACCCAGAGAAAACCGTATTTCAAAAAGGCACATTCACCACAATGTTCGTTGCAGCACTATTTACAATAGCCAGGTAATGGAAGCAACCTAAATGCCCACAGACAGATGAATGGATAAAGATGTGGTACATATATAAAATGGAATATTACTCGGCCATTAAAAGGAATGAAACTGGGTCATTTGTAGAGACATCGATGGATCGAGAGACTGTCATACAGAATGAAGTAAGTCAGAAAGAGGAAAACAAATATTGTATATTAATGCATATATGTGGAGCCTAAAAATGGTACAGATGAACTGGTTTGCAGGGAAGAAATAGAGACACAGAGGTAGAGAACAAACGTATGGACACCAAGTGTGGGAAGCCATGGGGTGGTGGTGGTGGGATGAGTTGGGAGTTTGGGATTGACCTGTATACATGTATATGCATAAAATACATAACTAATAATAACGTGCTGTATAAAAAAATAAATAAAATTTCAAACTTTTAAAAAATAAAATTTAAAAATAAAACAGAAAAAAGTTCTTCCCGTCACACAGATGTATTTATAGGAATGAATTATTTCCATGCTTATATCTATAAATACATAAAAGAGGAATAACATCTAACTTGAAACATAAAAGAAAAAAAAAGTGAACCCACGAGTTATACAGAGGAAAACCCTATCACGGCACTTGCTCCAGTGGTAAACAATTCTGAAATTGGTCAGAGGTGGGGAACCATCTCCCATACAGCCAGCAACCCAACCCCCACGCAAGGAGCGTCCTCATTGCAAAGCTGGGGGACCGTGCCGAGGCATCTGTGAGTAAACGTGAGCTGAGCCCCAGGCCAGCTGCTGCTGAACTGTTCCCACCCTTTCCAGGTAAAACACCTGAATATGTACAAGGGCTTGAAAGCCTAGAGGAAGGACCGTGGAGCCACACCAGCGACAGCACGCAGGCCAACTTGGTGCCTGCAGGCCAGCCAGCGTGGTCCTGGACCCTGGCGCTCTTCCAGAAGCTTTCCATTGCCCTGCCTGAGATACCCCTCCTGTCCTGGCCCCCACTGCTTTTTTCCTTCCTCACCTCTGTCCGGAGAGAAATTCCAGCGGAAGGTATGGGTGACACATCCTCTTCTTTACAGGCGGCAGCCTGGCAACTCCTGCAGAAAGGCCAGCAGAACCCCACTCACACCGGACCACCCACAAAGCTGTGGCCCCTCACTCCCTCCCACCAGCACAGCCCCGAGACTGCTGACGGGGCAGAGAATATGGAGTCAGGCACAGCTTCAGGGGCTATTGCTGCCTGGAGCTCTGTTTATATTGACCTCAACGAGGCACACCTGGGGAGGGCGGGCCGGCAGGGTAAGGCTGCCCAGGTCAGCTAATCCACAACCCTCAGGGAATCACATTGTTGAAAATGGACCCCGCTAAGTCAGAAGAGAAGCCAAGGGAAAAAAGGACACAATGCCATTTGCAGCACCGTAGATGAGTCTAGAAGTAATCACGTGACTTGTAGTAAGTCAGAAAGTGAAAGACACATATCATATCATATCACTTAGAGGTGTTACCTAAAAATGGATACCAGGGCAGATATTTCCACGGAGAAGGGCAATCACAGATTCATTAAACAAACTTATGGTTCACCAATGGAAAGGTGTGAGGATTGGTTTCATTACGATATCGGGGTTAACAGACATATACAAACACAGGTGACATATATAATCACCAAAGACCTACAGAATACCAAGAGAGGACTACTCAACATTCTGTCATAACGTACATGGGAAAAGGATCCCAAGAAGAACAGTCATCTGTATATGTGTAAAAGAACCACATCTTCCACACCTACAACAAGCCAAACATTGTAATCAAACTTGCTGTAACAAAAAATAAAAAATTAAATTAAAAACACAAACAAGAAGTAGTGAGACAAACGTGAGGGGCTTTCTCCTGGCACATTCCATTCTAAACTCCAATCTAGAACACCACATCCACTGAGGCTCTCTTGCCCTAGTAACCAGATTTGGTAAGGGTGAACTGCTGCCACCTTGTGGCCGTTTCACACAACTGCAGCTTTAATCCCAACGCTAATGGTCAGTTGATATTCAAAATCATTGCAGGCCTGTAAATGACACCTGCCCTGAAAACAAATCCTGGGGTCACATATCGACCAAAAATTTCAAAGGACGTCCATATTTCAAAACGACCGTTTCAAAAGGCATATTTTACGCACATTAGTGTTCTGCTTCTTTTCCTTTCTTTCCTTTTTTGTTAAAAAACACGGGAATGGAAAAAGGCATCCCTCAGAATGGGAGAAAATCATTGCAGACGAATCAATGGACAGAGGTTTAATCTCCAATATATATAAACAGCTCATGCAGCTTAATATTAAAAAAACAAACAACCCAAAAAAATGGGCAGAAGATCTAAAGAGACGTTTCTTCAAAGGAGACACAGAGATGGCCAAGACGCACATGAAAAGCTGCTCAACAGCACTAATTATTAGAGAAATGCAAATCAAAACTACAATGAGGTATCACCTCACACCTTTTAGAATCGGCATCATCAGAAAATCTACAAACAACCAATTCTGGGGAGGGTGTGGACAAAAGGAGCCCTCTTCCACTATTGGTGGGAATGTAAATTGATACAGTCACTATGGAGAACAGTATGGAGTTTCCTTAAAAATACTAGAAATAGAATTACCATCTGATCCAGCAATCCCACTTCTGGGCATATACCCAGAGAAAACCGTATTTCAAAAAGGCACATTCACCACAATGTTCGTTGCAGCACTCTTTACAATAGCCAGGTAATGGAAGCCACCTAAATGCCCACAGACAGATGAATGGATAAAGATGTGGTACATATATAAAATGGAATATTACTCGGCCATAAAAAGGAATGAAACTGGGTCATTTGTAGAGACATCGATGGATCGAGAGACTGTCATACAGAATGAAGTAAGTCAGAAAGAGGAAAACAAATATTGTATATTAATGCATATATGTGGAGCCTAAAAATGGTACAGATGAACTGGTTTGCAGGGAAGAAATAGAGACACAGAGGTAGAGAACAAACGTATGGACACCAAGTGTGGGAAGCCATGGGGTGGTGGTGGTGGGATGAGTTGGGAGTTTGGGATTGACCTGTATACATGTATATGCATAAAATACATATCTAATAATAACGTGCTGTATAAAAAAATAAATAAAATTTCAAAATTTTAAAAAATAAAATTTAAAAATAAAACAGAAAAAAGTTCTTCCCGTCACACAGATGTATTTATAGGAATGAATTATTTCCATGCTTATATCTATAAATACATAAAAGAGGAATAACATCTAACTTGAAACATAAAAGAAAAAAAAAGTGAACCCACGAGTTATACAGAGGAAAACCCTATCACGGCACTTGCTCCAGTGGTAAACAATTCTGAAATTGGTCAGAGGTGGGGAACCATCTCCCATACAGCCAGCAACCCAACCCCCACGCAAGGAGCGTCCTCATTGCAAAGCTGGGGGACCGTGCCGAGGCATCTGTGAGTAAACGTGAGCTGAGCCCCAGGCCAGCTGCTGCTGAACTGTTCCCACCCTTTCCAGGTAAAACACCTGAATATGTACAAGGGCTTGAAAGCCTAGAGGAAGGACCGTGGAGCCACACCAGCGACAGCACGCAGGCCAACTTGGTGCCTGCAGGCCAGCCAGCGTGGTCCTGGACCCTGGCGCTCTTCCAGAAGCTTTCCATTGCCCTGCCTGAGATACCCCTCCTGTCCCGGCCCCCACTGCTTTTTTCTTTCCTCACCTCTGTCCGGAGAGAAATTCCAGCGGAAGGTATGGGTGACACATCCTCTTCTTTACAGGCGGCAGCCTGGCAACTCCTGCAGAAAGGCCAGCAGAACCCCACTCACACCGGGCCACCCACAAAGCTGTGGCCCCTCACTCCCTCCCACCAGCACAGCCCCGAGACTGCTGACGGGGCAGAGAATATGGAGTCAGGCACAGCTTCAGGGGCTATTGCTGCCTGGAGCTCTGTTTATATTGACCTCAACGAGGCACACCTGGGGAGGGCGGGCCGGCAGGGTAAGGCTGCCCAGGTCAGCTAATCCACAACCCTCAGGGAATCACATTGTTGAAAATGGACCCCGCTAAGGCAGAAGAGAAGCCAAGGGAAAAAAGGACACAATGCCATTTGCAGCACCGTAGATGAGTCTAGAAGTAATCACGTGACTTGTAGTAAGTCAGAAAGTGAAAGACACATATCATATCATATCACTTAGAGGTGTTACCTAAAAATGGATACCAGGGCAGATATTTCCACGGAGAAGGGCAATCACAGATTCATTAAACAAACTTATGGTTCACCAATGGAAAGGTGTGAGGATTGGTTTCATTACGATATCGGGGTTAACAGACATATACAAACACAGGTGACATATATAATCACCAAAGACCTACAGAATACCAAGAGAGGACTACTCAACATTCTGTCATAACGTACATGGGAAAAGGATCCCAAGAAGAACAGTCATCTGTATATGTGTAAAAGAACCACATCTTCCACACCTACAACAAGCCAAACATTGTAATCAAACTTGCTGTAATAAAAAATAAAAAAAATTAAATTAAAAACACGAACAAGAAGTAGTGAGACAAACGTGAGGGGCTTTCTCCTGGCACATTCCATTCTAAACTCCAATCTAGAACACCACTTCCACTGAGGCTCTCTTGCCCTAGTAACCAGATTTGGTAAGGGTGAACTGCTGCCACCTTGTGGCCGTTTCACACAACAGCAGCTTTAATCCCAACGCTAATGGTCAGTTGATATTCAAAATCATTGCAGGCCTGTAAATGACACCTGCCCTGAAAACAAATCCTGGGGTCACATATCGACCAAAAATTTCAAAGGACGTCCATATTTCAAAACGACCGTTTCAAAAGGCATATTTTACGCACATTAGTGTTCTGCTTCTTTTCCTTTCTTTCCTTTTTTGTTAAAAAACACGGGAATGGAAAAAGGCATCCCTCAGAATGGGCGAAAATCGTTGCAGACGAATCAATGGACAGAGGTTTAATCTCCAATATATATAAACAGCTCATGCAGCTTAATATTAAAAAAACAAACAACCCAAAAAAAATGGGCAGAAGATCTAAAGAGACGTTTCTTCAAAGGAGACACAGAGATGGCCAAGACGCACATGAAAAGCTGCTCAACAGCACTAATTATTAGAGAAATGCAAATCAAAACTACAATGAGGTATCACCTCACACCTTTTAGAATCGGCATCATCAGAAAATCTACAAACAACCAATTCTGGGGAGGGTGTGGACAAAAGGAGCCCTCTTCCACTATTGGTGGGAATGTAAATTGATACAGTCACTATGGAGAACAGTATGGAGTTTCCTTAAAAATACTAGAAATAGAATTACCATCTGATCCAGCAATCCCACTTCTGGGCATATACCCAGAGAAAACCGTATTTCAAAAAGGCACATTCACCACAATGTTCATTGCAGCACTATTTACAATAGCCAGGTAATGGAAGCAACCTAAATGCCCACAGACAGATGAATGGATAAAGATGTGGTACATATATAAAATGGAATATTACTCGGCCATAAAAAGGAATGAAACTGGGTCATTTGTAGAGACATCGATGGATCGAGAGACTGTCATACAGAATGAAGTAAGTCAGAAAGAGGAAAACAAATATTGTATATTAATGCATATATGTGGAGCCTAAAAATGGTACAGATGAACTGGTTTGCAGGGAAGAAATAGAGACACAGAGGTAGAGAACAAACGTATGGACACCAAGTGTGGGAAGCCATGGGGTGGTGGTGGTGGGATGAGTTCGGAGTTTGGGATTGACCTGTATACATGTATATGCATAAAATACATAACTAATAATAACGTGCTGTATAAAAAAATAAATAAAATTTCAAAATTTTAAAAAATAAAATTTAAAAATAAAACAGAAAAAAGTTCTTCCCGTCACACAGATGTATTTATAGGAATGAATTATTTCCATGCTTATATCTATAAATACATAAAAGAGGAATAACATCTAACTTGAAACATAAAAGAAAAAAAAAGTGAACCCACGAGTTATACAGAGGAAAACCCTATCACGGCACTTGCTCCAGTGGTAAACAATTCTGAAATTGGTCAGAGGTGGGGAACCATCTCCCATACAGCCAGCAACCCAACCCCCACGCAAGGAGCGTCCTCATTGCAAAGCTGGGGGACCGTGCCGAGGCATCTGTGAGTAAACGTGAGCTGAGCCCCAGGCCAGCTGCTGCTGAACTGTTCCCACCCTTTCCAGGTAAAACACCTGAATATGTACAAGGGCTTGAAAGCCTAGAGGAAGGACCGTGGAGCCACACCAGCGACAGCACGCAGGCCAACTTGGTGCCTGCAGGCCAGCCAGCGTGGTCCTGGACCCTGGCGCTCTTCCAGAAGCTTTCCATTGCCCTGCCTGAGATACCCCTCCTGTCCCGGCCCCCACTGCTTTTTTCTTTCCTCACCTCTGTCCGGAGAGAAATTCCAGCGGAAGGTATGGGTGACACATCCTCTTCTTTACAGGCGGCAGCCTGGCAACTCCTGCAGAAAGGCCAGCAGAACCCCACTCACACCGGGCCACCCACAAAGCTGTGGCCCCTCACTCCCTCCCACCAGCACAGCCCCGAGACTGCTGACGGGGCAGAGAATATGGAGTCAGGCACAGCTTCAGGGGCTATTGCTGCCTGGAGCTCTGTTTATATTGACCTCAACGAGGCACACCTGGGGAGGGCGGGCCGGCAGGGTAAGGCTGCCCAGGTCAGCTAATCCACAACCCTCAGGGAATCACATTGTTGAAAATGGACCCCGCTAAGGCAGAAGAGAAGCCAAGGGAAAAAAGGACACAATGCCATTTGCAGCACCGTAGATGAGTCTAGAAGTAATCACGTGACTTGTAGTAAGTCAGAAAGTGAAAGACACATATCATATCATATCACTTAGAGGTGTTACCTAAAAATGGATACCAGGGCAGATATTTCCACGGAGAAGGGCAATCACAGATTCATTAAACAAACTTATGGTTCACCAATGGAAAGGTGTGAGGATTGGTTTCATTACGATATCGGGGTTAACAGACATATACAAACACAGGTGACATATATAATCACCAAAGACCTACAGAATACCAAGAGAGGACTACTCAACATTCTGTCATAACGTACATGGGAAAAGGATCCCAAGAAGAACAGTCATCTGTATATGTGTAAAAGAACCACATCTTCCACACCTACAACAAGCCAAACATTGTAATCAAACTTGCTGTAATAAAAAATAAAAAAAATTAAATTAAAAACACGAACAAGAAGTAGTGAGACAAACGTGAGGGGCTTTCTCCTGGCACATTCCATTCTAAACTCCAATCTAGAACACCACTTCCACTGAGGCTCTCTTGCCCTAGTAACCAGATTTGGTAAGGGTGAACTGCTGCCACCTTGTGGCCGTTTCACACAACAGCAGCTTTAATCCCAACGCTAATGGTCAGTTGATATTCAAAATCATTGCAGGCCTGTAAATGACACCTGCCCTGAAAACAAATCCTGGGGTCACATATCGACCAAAAATTTCAAAGGACGTCCATATTTCAAAACGACCGTTTCAAAAGGCATATTTTACGCACATTAGTGTTCTGCTTCTTTTCCTTTCTTTCCTTTTTTGTTAAAAAACACGGGAATGGAAAAAGGCATCCCTCAGAATGGGCGAAAATCGTTGCAGACGAATCAATGGACAGAGGTTTAATCTCCAATATATATAAACAGCTCATGCAGCTTAATATTAAAAAAACAAACAACCCCAAAAAAATGGGCAGAAGATCTAAAGAGACGTTTCTTCAAAGGAGACACAGAGATGGCCAAGACGCACATGAAAAGCTGCTCAACAGCACTAATTATTAGAGAAATGCAACTCAAAACTACAATGAGGTATCACCTCACACCTGTTAGAATCGGCATCATCAGAAAATCTACAAACAACCAATTCTGGGGAGGGTGTGGACAAAAGGAGCCCTCTTCCACAATTGGTGGGAATGTAAATTGATACAGTCACTATGGAGAACAGTATGGAGTTTCCTTAAAAATACTAGAAATAGAATTACCATCTGATCCAGCAATCCCACTTCTGGGCATATACCCAGAGAAAACCGTATTTCAAAAAGGCACATTCACCACAATGTTCGTTGCAGCACTATTTACAATAGCCAGGTAATGGAAGCAACCTAAATGCCCACAGACAGATGAATGGATAAAGATGTGGTACATATATAAAATGGAATATTACTCGGCCATAAAAAGGAATGAAACTGGGTCATTTGTAGAGACATCGATGGATCGAGAGACTGTCATACAGAATGAAGTAAGTCAGAAAGAGGAAAACAAATATTGTATATTAATGCATATATGTGGAGCCTAAAAATGGTACAGATGAACTGGTTTGCAGGGAAGAAATAGAGACACAGAGGTAGAGAACAAACGTATGGACACCAAGTGTGGGAAGCCATGGGGTGGTGGTGGTGGGATGAGTTGGGAGTTTGGGATTGACCTGTATACATGTATATGCATAAAATACATAACTAATAATAACGTGCTGTATAAAAAAATAAATAAAATTTCAAAATTTTAAAAAATAAAATTTAAAAATAAAACAGAAAAAAGTTATTCCCGTCACACAGATGTATTTATAGGAATGAATTATTTCCATGCTTATATCTATAAATACATAAAAGAGGAATAACATCTAACTTGAAACATAAAAGAAAAAAAAGTGAACCCACGAGTTATACAGAGGAAAACCCTATCACGGCACTTGCTCCAGTGGTAAATAATTCTGAAATTGGTCAGAGGTGGGGAACCATCTCCCATACAGCCAGCAACCCAACCCCCACGCAAGGAGCGTCCTCATTGCAAAGCTGGGGGACCGTGCCGAGGCATCTGTGAGTAAACGTGAGCTGAGCCCCAGGCCAGCTGCTGCTGAACTGTTCCCACCCTTTCCAGGTAAAACACCTGAATATGTACAAGGGCTTGAAAGCCTAGAGGAAGGACCGTGGAGCCACACCAGCGACAGCACGCAGGCCAACTTGGTGCCTGCAGGCCAGCCAGCGTGGTCCTGGACCCTGGCGCTCTTCCAGAAGCTTTCCATTGCCCTGCCTGAGATACCCCTCCTGTCCCGGCCCCCACTGCTTTTTTCCTTCCTCACCTCTGTCCGGAGAGAAATTCCAGCGGAAGGTATGGGTGACACATCCTCTTCTTTACAGGCGGCAGCCTGGCAACTCCTGCAGAAAGGCCAGCAGAACCCCACTCACACCGGGCCACCCACAAAGCTGTGGCCCCTCACTCCCTCCCACCAGCACAGCCCCGAGACTGCTGACAGGGCAGAGAATATGGAGTCAGGCACAGCTTCAGGGGCTATTGCTGCCTGGAGCTCTGTTTATATTGACCTCAACGAGGCACACCTGGGGAGGGCGGGCCGGCAGGGTAAGGCTGCCCAGGTCAGCTAATCCACAACCCTCAGGGAATCACATTGTTGAAAATGGACCCCGCTAAGGCAGAAGAGAAGCCAAGGGAAAAAAGGACACAATGCCATTTGCAGCACCGTAGATGAGTCTAGAAGTAATCACGTGACTTGTAGTAAGTCAGAAAGTGAAAGACACATACCATATCATATCACTTATAGGTGTTACCTAAAAATGGATACCAGGGCAGATATTTCCACGGAGAAGGGCAATCACAGATTCATTAAACAAACTTATGGTTCACCAATGGAAAGGTGTGAGGATTGGTTTCATTACGATATCGGGGTTAACAGACATATACAAACACAGGTGACATATATAATCACCAAAGACCTACAGAATACCAAGAGAGGACTACTCAACATTCTGTCATAACGTACATGGGAAAAGGATCCCAAGAAGAACAGTCATCTGTATATGTGTAAAAGAACCACATCTTCCACACCTACAACAAGCCAAACATTGTAATCAAACTTGCTGTAATAAAAAATAAAAAAATTAAATTAAAAACACGAACAAGAAGTAGTGAGACAAACGTGAGGGGCTTTCTCCTGGCACATTCCATTCTAAACTCCAATCTAGAACACCACTTCCACTGAGGCTCTCTTGCCCTAGTAACCAGATTTGGTAAGGGTGAACTGCTGCCACCTTGTGGCCGTTTCACACAACAGCAGCTTTAATCCCAACGCTAATGGTCAGTTGATATTCAAAATCATTGCAGGCCTGTAAATGACACCTGCCCTGAAAACAAATCCTGGGGTCACATATCGACCAAAAATTTCAAAGGACGTCCATATTTCAAAACGACCGTTTCAAAAGGCATATTTTACGCACATTAGTGTTCTGCTTCTTTTCCTTTCTTTCCTTTTTTGTTAAAAAACACGGGAATGGAAAAAGGCATCCCTCAGAATGGGCGAAAATCGTTGCAGACGAATCAATGGACAGAGGTTTAATCTCCAATATATATAAACAGCTCATGCAGCTTAATATTAAGAAAACAAACAACCCAAAAAAATGGGCAGAAGATCTAAAGAGACGTTTCTTCAAAGGAGACACAGAGATGGCCAAGACGCACATGAAAAGCTGCTCAACAGCACTAATTATTAGAGAAATGCAAATCAAAACTACAATGAGGTATCACCTCACACCTGTTAGAATCGGCATCTTCAGAAAATCTACAAACAACCAATTCTGGGGAGGGTGTGGACAAAAGGAACCCTCTTCCACTATTGGTGGGAATGTAAATTGATACAGTGACCATGGAGAACAGTATGGAGTTTCCTTAAAAAAACTAGAAATAGAATTACCATCTGATCCAGCAATCCCACTTCTGGGCATATACCCAGAGAAAACCGTATTTCAAAAAGGCACATTCACCACAATGTTCGTTGCAGCACTATTTACAATAGCCAGGTAATGGAAGCAACCTAAATGCCCACAGACAGATGAATGGATAAAGATGTGGTACATATATAAAATGGAATATTACTCGGCCATAAAAAGGAATGAAACTGGGTCATTTGTAGAGACATCGATGGATCGAGAGACTGTCATACAGAATGAAGTAAGTCAGAAAGAGGAAAACAAATATTGTATATTAATGCATATATGTGGAGCCTAAAAATGGTACAGATGAACTGGTTTGCAGGGAAGAAATAGAGACACAGAGGTAGAGAACAAACGTATGGACACCAAGTGTGGGAAGCCATGGGGTGGTGGTGGTGGGATGAGTTGGGAGTTTGGGATTGACCTGTATACATGTATATGCATAAAATACATAACTAATAATAACGTGCTGTATAAAAAAATAAATAAAATTACAAAATTTTAAAAAATAAAATTTAAAAATAAAACAGAAAAAAGTTCTTCCCGTCACACAGATGTATTTATAGGAATGAATTATTTCCATGCTTATATCTATAAATACATAAAAGAGGAATAACATCTAACTTGAAACATAAAAGAAAAAAAAAGTGAACCCACGAGTTATACAGAGGAAAACCCTATCACGGCACTTGCTCCAGTGGTAAACAATTCTGAAATTGGTCAGAGGTGGGGAACCATCTCCCATACAGCCAGCAACCCAACCCCCACGCAAGGAGCGTCCTCATTGCAAAGCTGGGGGACCGTGCCGAGGCATCTGTGAGTAAACGTGAGCTGAGCCCCAGGCCAGCTGCTGCTGAACTGTTCCCACCCTTTCCAGGTAAAACACCTGAATAGGTACAAGGGCTTGAAAGCCTAGAGGAAGGACCGTGGAGCCACACCAGCGACAGCACGCAGGCCAACTTGGTGCCTGCAGGCCAGCCAGCGTGGTCCTGGACCCTGGCGCTCTTCCAGAAGCTTTCCATTGCCCTGCCTGAGATACCCCTCCTGTCCCGGCCCCCACTGCTTTTTTCCTTCCTCACCTCTGTCCGGAGAGAAATTCCAGCGGAAGGTATGGGTGACACATCCTCTTCTTTACAGGCGGCAGCCTGGCAACTCCTGCAGAAAGGCCAGCAGAACCCCACTCACACCGGGCCACCCACAAAGCTGTGGCCCCTCACTCCCTCCCACCAGCACAGCCCCGAGACTGCTGACGGGGCAGAGAATATGGAGTCAGGCACAGCTTCAGGGGCTATTGCTGCCTGGAGCTCTGTTTATATTGACCTCAACGAGGCACACCTGGGGAGGGCGGGCCGGCAGGGTAAGGCTGCCCAGGTCAGCTAATCCACAACCCTCAGGGAATCACATTGTTGAAAATGGACCCCGCTAAGGCAGAAGAGAAGCCAAGGGAAAAAAGGACACAATGCCATTTGCAGCACCGTAGATGAGTCTAGAAGTAATCACGTGACTTGTAGTAAGTCAGAAAGTGAAAGACACATATCATATCATATCACTTAGAGGTGTTACCTAAAAATGGATACCAGGGCAGATATTTCCACGGAGAAGGGCAATCACAGATTCATTAAACAAACTTATGGTTCACCAATGGAAAGGTGTGAGGATTGGTTTCATTATGATATCGGGGTTAAAAGACATATACAAACACAGGTGACATATATAATCACCAAAGACCTACAGAATACCAAGAGAGGACTACTCAACATTCTGTCATAACGTACATGGGAAAAGGATCCCAAGAAGAACAGTCATCTGTATATGTGTAAAAGAACCACATCTTCCACACCTACAACAAGCCAAACATTGTAATCAAACTTGCTGTAATAAAAAATAAAAAAAAATTAAATTAAAAACACGAACAAGAAGTAGTGAGACAAACGTGAGGGGCTTTCTCCTGGTACATTCCATTCTAAACTCCAATCTAGAACACCACTTCCACTGAGGCTCTCTTGCCCTAGTAACCAGATTTGGTAAGGGTGAACTGCTGCCACCTTGTGGCCGTTTCACACAACAGCAGCTTTAATCCCAACGCTAATGGTCAGTTGATATTCAAAATCATTGCAGGCCTGTAAATGACACCTGCCCTGAAAACAAATCCTGGGGTCACATATCGACCAAAAATTTCAAAGGACGTCCATATTTCAAAACGACCGTTTCAAAAGGCATATTTTACGCACATTAGTGTTCTGCTTCTTTTCCTTTCTTTCCTGTTTTGTTAAAAAACACGGGAATGGAAAAAGGCATCCCTCAGAATGGGCGAAAATCGTTGCAGACGAATCAATGGACAGAGGTTTAATCTCCAATATATATAAACAGCTCATGCAGCTTAATATTAAAAAAACAAACAACCCAAAAAAAATGGGCAGAAGATCTAAAGAGACGTTTCTTCAAAGGAGACACAGAGATGGCCAAGACGCACATGAAAAGCTGCTCAACAGCACTAATTATTAGAGAAATGCAAATCAAAACTACAATGAGGTATCACCTCACACCTGTTAGAATCGGCATCTTCAGAAAATCTACAAACAACAAATTCTGGGGAGGGTGTGGACAAAAGGAACCCTCTTCCACTATTGGTGGGAATGTAAATTGATACAGTGACCATGGAGAACAGTATGGAGTTTCCTTAAAAAAACTAGAAATAGAATTACCATCTGATCCAGCAATCCCACTTCTGGGCATATACCCAGAGAAAACCGTATTTCAAAAAGGCACATTCACCACAATGTTCGTTGCAGCACTATTTACAATAGCCAGGTAATGGAAGCAACCTAAATGCCCACAGACAGATGAATGGATAAAGATGTGGTACATATATAAAATGGAATATTACTCGGCCATAAAAAGGAATGAAACTGGGTCATTTGTAGAGACATCGATGGATCGAGAGACTGTCATACAGAATGAAGTAAGTCAGAAAGAGGAAATCAAATATTGTATATTAATGCATATATGTGGAGCCTAAAAATGGTACAGATGAACTGGTTTGCAGGGAAGAAATAGAGACACAGAGGTAGAGAACAAACGTATGGACACCAAGTGTGGGAAGCCATGGGGTGGTGGTGGTGGGATGAGTTGGGAGTTTGGGATTGACCTGTATACATGTATATGCATAAAATACATAACTAATAATAACGTGCTGTATAAAAAAATAAATAAAATTTCAAAATTTTAAAAAATAAAATTTAAAAATAAAACAGAAAAAAGTTATTCCCGTCACACAGATGTATTTATAGGAATGAATTATTTCCATGCTTATATCTATAAATACATAAAAGAGGAATAACATCTAACTTGAAACATAAAAGAAAAAAAAGTGAACCCACGAGTTATACAGAGGAAAACCCTATCACGGCACTTGCTCCAGTGGTAAATAATTCTGAAATTGGTCAGAGGTGGGGAACCATCTCCCATACAGCCAGCAACCCAACCCCCACGCAAGGAGCGTCCTCATTGCAAAGCTGGGGGACCGTGCCGAGGCATCTGTGAGTAAACGTGAGCTGAGCCCCAGGCCAGCTGCTGCTGAACTGTTCCCACCCTTTCCAGGTAAAACACCTGAATATGTACAAGGGCTTGAAAGCCTAGAGGAAGGACCGTGGAGCCACACCAGCGACAGCACGCAGGCCAACTTGGTGCCTGCAGGCCAGCCAGCGTGGTCCTGGACCCTGGCGCTCTTCCAGAAGCTTTCCATTGCCCTGCCTGAGATACCCCTCCTGTCCCGGCCCCCACTGCTTTTTTCCTTCCTCACCTCTGTCCGGAGAGAAATTCCAGCGGAAGGTATGGGTGACACATCCTCTTCTTTACAGGCGGCAGCCTGGCAACTCCTGCAGAAAGGCCAGCAGAACCCCACTCACACCGGGCCACCCACAAAGCTGTGGCCCCTCACTCCCTCCCACCAGCACAGCCCCGAGACTGCTGACAGGGCAGAGAATATGGAGTCAGGCACAGCTTCAGGGGCTATTGCTGCCTGGAGCTCTGTTTATATTGACCTCAACGAGGCACACCTGGGGAGGGCGGGCCGGCAGGGTAAGGCTGCCCAGGTCAGCTAATCCACAACCCTCAGGGAATCACATTGTTGAAAATGGACCCCGCTAAGGCAGAAGAGAAGCCAAGGGAAAAAAGGACACAATGCCATTTGCAGCACCGTAGATGAGTCTAGAAGTAATCACGTGACTTGTAGTAAGTCAGAAAGTGAAAGACACATACCATATCATATCACTTATAGGTGTTACCTAAAAATGGATACCAGGGCAGATATTTCCACGGAGAAGGGCAATCACAGATTCATTAAACAAACTTATGGTTCACCAATGGAAAGGTGTGAGGATTGGTTTCATTATGATATCGGGGTTAAAAGACATATACAAACACAGGTGACATATATAATCACCAAAGACCTACAGAATACCAAGAGAGGACTACTCAACATTCTGTCATAACGTACATGGGAAAAGGATCCCAAGAAGAACAGTCATCTGTATATGTGTAAAAGAACCACATCTTCCACACCTACAACAAGCCAAACATTGTAATCAAACTTGCTGTAATAAAAAATAAAAAAAAATTAAATTAAAAACACGAACAAGAAGTAGTGAGACAAACGTGAGGGGCTTTCTCCTGGTACATTCCATTCTAAACTCCAATCTAGAACACCACTTCCACTGAGGCTCTCTTGCCCTAGTAACCAGATTTGGTAAGGGTGAACTGCTGCCACCTTGTGGCCGTTTCACACAACAGCAGCTTTAATCCCAACGCTAATGGTCAGTTGATATTCAAAATCATTGCAGGCCTGTAAATGACACCTGCCCTGAAAACAAATCCTGGGGTCACATATCGACCAAAAATTTCAAAGGACGTCCATATTTCAAAACGACCGTTTCAAAAGGCATATTTTACGCACATTAGTGTTCTGCTTCTTTTCCTTTCTTTCCTGTTTTGTTAAAAAACACGGGAATGGAAAAAGGCATCCCTCAGAATGGGCGAAAATCGTTGCAGACGAATCAATGGACAGAGGTTTAATCTCCAATATATATAAACAGCTCATGCAGCTTAATATTAAAAAAACAAACAACCCAAAAAAAATGGGCAGAAGATCTAAAGAGACGTTTCTTCAAAGGAGACACAGAGATGGCCAAGACGCACATGAAAAGCTGCTCAACAGCACTAATTATTAGAGAAATGCAAATCAAAACTACAATGAGGTATCACCTCACACCTGTTAGAATCGGCATCTTCAGAAAATCTACAAACAACAAATTCTGGGGAGGGTGTGGACAAAAGGAACCCTCTTCCACTATTGGTGGGAATGTAAATTGATACAGTGACCATGGAGAACAGTATGGAGTTTCCTTAAAAAAACTAGAAATAGAATTACCATCTGATCCAGCAATCCCACTTCTGGGCATATACCCAGAGAAAACCGTATTTCAAAAAGGCACATTCACCACAATGTTCGTTGCAGCACTATTTACAATAGCCAGGTAATGGAAGCAACCTAAATGCCCACAGACAGATGAATGGATAAAGATGTGGTACATATATAAAATGGAATATTACTCGGCCATAAAAAGGAATGAAACTGGGTCATTTGTAGAGACATCGATGGATCGAGAGACTGTCATACAGAATGAAGTAAGTCAGAAAGAGGAAATCAAATATTGTATATTAATGCATATATGTGGAGCCTAAAAATGGTACAGATGAACTGGTTTGCAGGGAAGAAATAGAGACACAGAGGTAGAGAACAAACGTATGGACACCAAGTGTGGGAAGCCATGGGGTGGTGGTGGTGGGATGAGTTGGGAGTTTGGGATTGACCTGTATACATGTATATGCATAAAATACATAACTAATAATAACGTGCTGTATAAAAAAATAAATAAAATTTCAAAATTTTAAAAAATAAAATTTAAAAATAAAACAGAAAAAAGTTATTCCCGTCACACAGATGTATTTATAGGAATGAATTATTTCCATGCTTATATCTATAAATACATAAAAGAGGAATAACATCTAACTTGAAACATAAAAGAAAAAAAAGTGAACCCACGAGTTATACAGAGGAAAACCCTATCACGGCACTTGCTCCAGTGGTAAATAATTCTGAAATTGGTCAGAGGTGGGGAACCATCTCCCATACAGCCAGCAACCCAACCCCCACGCAAGGAGCGTCCTCATTGCAAAGCTGGGGGACCGTGCCGAGGCATCTGTGAGTAAACGTGAGCTGAGCCCCAGGCCAGCTGCTGCTGAACTGTTCCCACCCTTTCCAGGTAAAACACCTGAATATGTACAAGGGCTTGAAAGCCTAGAGGAAGGACCGTGGAGCCACACCAGCGACAGCACGCAGGCCAACTTGGTGCCTGCAGGCCAGCCAGCGTGGTCCTGGACCCTGGCGCTCTTCCAGAAGCTTTCCATTGCCCTGCCTGAGATACCCCTCCTGTCCCGGCCCCCACTGCTTTTTTCTTTCCTCACCTCTGTCCGGAGAGAAATTCCAGCGGAAGGTATGGGTGACACATCCTCTTCTTTACAGGCGGCAGCCTGGCAACTCCTGCAGAAAGGCCAGCAGAACCCCACTCACACCGGGCCACCCACAAAGCTGTGGCCCCTCACTCCCTCCCACCAGCACAGCCCCGAGACTGCTGACAGGGCAGAGAATATGGAGTCAGGCACAGCTTCAGGGGCTATTGCTGCCTGGAGCTCTGTTTATATTGACCTCAACGAGGCACACCTGGGGAGGGCGGGCCGGCAGGGTAAGGCTGCCCAGGTCAGCTAATCCACAACCCTCAGGGAATCACATTGTTGAAAATGGACCCCGCTAAGGCAGAAGAGAAGCCAAGGGAAAAAAGGACACAATGCCATTTGCAGCACCGTAGATGAGTCTAGAAGTAATCACGTGACTTGTAGTAAGTCAGAAAGTGAAAGACACATACCATATCATATCACTTATAGGTGTTACCTAAAAATGGATACCAGGGCAGATATTTCCACGGAGAAGGGCAATCACAGATTCATTAAACAAACTTATGGTTCACCAATGGAAAGGTGTGAGGATTGGTTTCATTACGATATCGGGGTTAACAGACATATACAAACACAGGTGACATATATAATCACCAAAGACCTACAGAATACCAAGAGAGGACTACTCAACATTCTGTCATAACGTACATGGGAAAAGGATCCCAAGAAGAACAGTCATCTGTATATGTGTAAAAGAACCACATCTTCCACACCTACAACAAGCCAAACATTGTAATCAAACTTGCTGTAATAAAAAATAAAAAAATTAAATTAAAAACACGAACAAGAAGTAGTGAGACAAACGTGAGGGGCTTTCTCCTGGCACATTCCATTCTAAACTCCAATCTAGAACACCACTTCCACTGAGGCTCTCTTGCCCTAGTAACCAGATTTGGTAAGGGTGAACTGCTGCCACCTTGTGGCCGTTTCACACAACAGCAGCTTTAATCCCAACGCTAATGGTCAGTTGATATTCAAAATCATTGCAGGCCTGTAAATGACACCTGCCCTGAAAACAAATCCTGGGGTCACATATCGACCAAAAATTTCAAAGGACGTCCATATTTCAAAACGACCGTTTCAAAAGGCATATTTTACGCACATTAGTGTTCTGCTTCTTTTCCTTTCTTTCCTTTTTTGTTAAAAAACACGGGAATGGAAAAAGGCATCCCTCAGAATGGGCGAAAATCGTTGCAGACGAATCAATGGACAGAGGTTTAATCTCCAATATATATAAACAGCTCATGCAGCTTAATATTAAGAAAACAAACAACCCAAAAAAATGGGCAGAAGATCTAAAGAGACGTTTCTTCAAAGGAGACACAGAGATGGCCAAGACGCACATGAAAAGCTGCTCAACAGCACTAATTATTAGAGAAATGCAAATCAAAACTACAATGAGGTATCACCTCACACCTGTTAGAATCGGCATCTTCAGAAAATCTACAAACAACCAATTCTGGGGAGGGTGTGGACAAAAGGAACCCTCTTCCACTATTGGTGGGAATGTAAATTGATACAGTGACCATGGAGAACAGTATGGAGTTTCCTTAAAAAAACTAGAAATAGAATTACCATCTGATCCAGCAATCCCACTTCTGGGCATATACCCAGAGAAAACCGTATTTCAAAAAGGCACATTCACCACAATGTTCGTTGCAGCACTATTTACAATAGCCAGGTAATGGAAGCAACCTAAATGCCCACAGACAGATGAATGGATAAAGATGTGGTACATATATAAAATGGAATATTACTCGGCCATAAAAAGGAATGAAACTGGGTCATTTGTAGAGACATCGATGGATCGAGAGACTGTCATACAGAATGAAGTAAGTCAGAAAGAGGAAAACAAATATTGTATATTAATGCATATATGTGGAGCCTAAAAATGGTACAGATGAACTGGTTTGCAGGGAAGAAATAGAGACACAGAGGTAGAGAACAAACGTATGGACACCAAGTGTGGGAAGCCATGGGGTGGTGGTGGTGGGATGAGTTGGGAGTTTGGGATTGACCTGTATACATGTATATGCATAAAATACATAACTAATAATAACGTGCTGTATAAAAAAATAAATAAAATTACAAAATTTTAAAAAATAAAATTTAAAAATAAAACAGAAAAAAGTTATTCCCGTCACACAGATGTATTTATAGGAATGAATTATTTCCATGCTTATATCTATAAATACATAAAAGAGGAATAACATCTAACTTGAAACATAAAAGAAAAAAAAAGTGAACCCACGAGTTATACAGAGGAAAACCCTATCACGGCACTTGCTCCAGTGGTAAACAATTCTGAAATTGGTCAGAGGTGGGGAACCATCTCCCATACAGCCAGCAACCCAACCCCCACGCAAGGAGCGTCCTCATTGCAAAGCTGGGGGACCGTGCCGAGGCATCTGTGAGTAAACGTGAGCTGAGCCCCAGGCCAGCTGCTGCTGAACTGTTCCCACCCTTTCCAGGTAAAACACCTGAATAGGTACAAGGGCTTGAAAGCCTAGAGGAAGGACCGTGGAGCCACACCAGCGACAGCACGCAGGCCAACTTGGTGCCTGCAGGCCAGCCAGCGTGGTCCTGGACCCTGGCGCTCTTCCAGAAGCTTTCCATTGCCCTGCCTGAGATACCCCTCCTGTCCCGGCCCCCACTGCTTTTTTCCTTCCTCACCTCTGTCCGGAGAGAAATTCCAGCGGAAGGTATGGGTGACACATCCTCTTCTTTACAGGCGGCAGCCTGGCAACTCCTGCAGAAAGGCCAGCAGAACCCCACTCACACCGGGCCACCCACAAAGCTGTGGCCCCTCACTCCCTCCCACCAGCACAGCCCCGAGACTGCTGACGGGGCAGAGAATATGGAGTCAGGCACAGCTTCAGGGGCTATTGCTGCCTGGAGCTCTGTTTATATTGACCTCAACGAGGCACACCTGGGGAGGGCGGGCCGGCAGGGTAAGGCTGCCCAGGTCAGCTAATCCACAACCCTCAGGGAATCACATTGTTGAAAATGGACCCCGCTAAGGCAGAAGAGAAGCCAAGGGAAAAAAGGACACAATGCCATTTGCAGCACCGTAGATGAGTCTAGAAGTAATCACGTGACTTGTAGTAAGTCAGAAAGTGAAAGACACATATCATATCATATCACTTAGAGGTGTTACCTAAAAATGGATACCAGGGCAGATATTTCCACGGAGAAGGGCAATCACAGATTCATTAAACAAACTTATGGTTCACCAATGGAAAGGTGTGAGGATTGGTTTCATTATGATATCGGGGTTAAAAGACATATACAAACACAGGTGACATATATAATCACCAAAGACCTACAGAATACCAAGAGAGGACTACTCAACATTCTGTCATAACGTACATGGGAAAAGGATCCCAAGAAGAACAGTCATCTGTATATGTGTAAAAGAACCACATCTTCCACACCTACAACAAGCCAAACATTGTAATCAAACTTGCTGTAATAAAAAATAAAAAAAAATTAAATTAAAAACACGAACAAGAAGTAGTGAGACAAACGTGAGGGGCTTTCTCCTGGTACATTCCATTCTAAACTCCAATCTAGAACACCACTTCCACTGAGGCTCTCTTGCCCTAGTAACCAGATTTGGTAAGGGTGAACTGCTGCCACCTTGTGGCCGTTTCACACAACAGCAGCTTTAATCCCAACGCTAATGGTCAGTTGATATTCAAAATCATTGCAGGCCTGTAAATGACACCTGCCCTGAAAACAAATCCTGGGGTCACATATCGACCAAAAATTTCAAAGGACGTCCATATTTCAAAACGACCGTTTCAAAAGGCATATTTTACGCACATTAGTGTTCTGCTTCTTTTCCTTTCTTTCCTGTTTTGTTAAAAAACACGGGAATGGAAAAAGGCATCCCTCAGAATGGGCGAAAATCGTTGCAGACGAATCAATGGACAGAGGTTTAATCTCCAATATATATAAACAGCTCATGCAGCTTAATATTAAAAAAACAAACAACCCAAAAAAAATGGGCAGAAGATCTAAAGAGACGTTTCTTCAAAGGAGACACAGAGATGGCCAAGACGCACATGAAAAGCTGCTCAACAGCACTAATTATTAGAGAAATGCAAATCAAAACTACAATGAGGTATCACCTCACACCTGTTAGAATCGGCATCTTCAGAAAATCTACAAACAACAAATTCTGGGGAGGGTGTGGACAAAAGGAACCCTCTTCCACTATTGGTGGGAATGTAAATTGATACAGTGACCATGGAGAACAGTATGGAGTTTCCTTAAAAAAACTAGAAATAGAATTACCATCTGATCCAGCAATCCCACTTCTGGGCATATACCCAGAGAAAACCGTATTTCAAAAAGGCACATTCACCACAATGTTCGTTGCAGCACTATTTACAATAGCCAGGTAATGGAAGCAACCTAAATGCCCACAGACAGATGAATGGATAAAGATGTGGTACATATATAAAATGGAATATTACTCGGCCATAAAAAGGAATGAAACTGGGTCATTTGTAGAGACATCGATGGATCGAGAGACTGTCATACAGAATGAAGTAAGTCAGAAAGAGGAAATCAAATATTGTATATTAATGCATATATGTGGAGCCTAAAAATGGTACAGATGAACTGGTTTGCAGGGAAGAAATAGAGACACAGAGGTAGAGAACAAACGTATGGACACCAAGTGTGGGAAGCCATGGGGTGGTGGTGGTGGGATGAGTTGGGAGTTTGGGATTGACCTGTATACATGTATATGCATAAAATACATAACTAATAATAACGTGCTGTATAAAAAAATAAATAAAATTTCAAAATTTTAAAAAATAAAATTTAAAAATAAAACAGAAAAAAGTTATTCCCGTCACACAGATGTATTTATAGGAATGAATTATTTCCATGCTTATATCTATAAATACATAAAAGAGGAATAACATCTAACTTGAAACATAAAAGAAAAAAAAGTGAACCCACGAGTTATACAGAGGAAAACCCTATCACGGCACTTGCTCCAGTGGTAAATAATTCTGAAATTGGTCAGAGGTGGGGAACCATCTCCCATACAGCCAGCAACCCAACCCCCACGCAAGGAGCGTCCTCATTGCAAAGCTGGGGGACCGTGCCGAGGCATCTGTGAGTAAACGTGAGCTGAGCCCCAGGCCAGCTGCTGCTGAACTGTTCCCACCCTTTCCAGGTAAAACACCTGAATATGTACAAGGGCTTGAAAGCCTAGAGGAAGGACCGTGGAGCCACACCAGCGACAGCACGCAGGCCAACTTGGTGCCTGCAGGCCAGCCAGCGTGGTCCTGGACCCTGGCGCTCTTCCAGAAGCTTTCCATTGCCCTGCCTGAGATACCCCTCCTGTCCCGGCCCCCACTGCTTTTTTCCTTCCTCACCTCTGTCCGGAGAGAAATTCCAGCGGAAGGTATGGGTGACACATCCTCTTCTTTACAGGCGGCAGCCTGGCAACTCCTGCAGAAAGGCCAGCAGAACCCCACTCACACCGGGCCACCCACAAAGCTGTGGCCCCTCACTCCCTCCCACCAGCACAGCCCCGAGACTGCTGACAGGGCAGAGAATATGGAGTCAGGCACAGCTTCAGGGGCTATTGCTGCCTGGAGCTCTGTTTATATTGACCTCAACGAGGCACACCTGGGGAGGGCGGGGCGGCAGGGTAAGGCTGCCCAGGTCAGCTAATCCACAACCCTCAGGGAATCACATTGTTGAAAATGGACCCCGCTAAGGCAGAAGAGAAGCCAAGGGAAAAAAGGACACAATGCCATTTGCAGCACCGTAGATGAGTCTAGAAGTAATCACGTGACTTGTAGTAAGTCAGAAAGTGAAAGACACATACCATATCATATCACTTATAGGTGTTACCTAAAAATGGATACCAGGGCAGATATTTCCACGGAGAAGGGCAATCACAGATTCATTAAACAAACTTATGGTTCACCAATGGAAAGGTGTGAGGATTGGTTTCATTACGATATCGGGGTTAACAGACATATACAAACACAGGTGACATATATAATCACCAAAGACCTACAGAATACCAAGAGAGGACTACTCAACATTCTGTCATAACGTACATGGGAAAAGGATCCCAAGAAGAACAGTCATCTGTATATGTGTAAAAGAACCACATCTTCCACACCTACAACAAGCCAAACATTGTAATCAAACTTGCTGTAATAAAAAATAAAAAAATTAAATTAAAAACACGAACAAGAAGTAGTGAGACAAACGTGAGGGGCTTTCTCCTGGCACATTCCATTCTAAACTCCAATCTAGAACACCACTTCCACTGAGGCTCTCTTGCCCTAGTAACCAGATTTGGTAAGGGTGAACTGCTGCCACCTTGTGGCCGTTTCACACAACAGCAGCTTTAATCCCAACGCTAATGGTCAGTTGATATTCAAAATCATTGCAGGCCTGTAAATGACACCTGCCCTGAAAACAAATCCTGGGGTCACATATCGACCAAAAATTTCAAAGGACGTCCATATTTCAAAACGACCGTTTCAAAAGGCATATTTTACGCACATTAGTGTTCTGCTTCTTTTCCTTTCTTTCCTTTTTTGTTAAAAAACACGGGAATGGAAAAAGGCATCCCTCAGAATGGGCGAAAATCGTTGCAGACGAATCAATGGACAGAGGTTTAATCTCCAATATATATAAACAGCTCATGCAGCTTAATATTAAGAAAACAAACAACCCAAAAAAATGGGCAGAAGATCTAAAGAGACGTTTCTTCAAAGGAGACACAGAGATGGCCAAGACGCACATGAAAAGCTGCTCAACAGCACTAATTATTAGAGAAATGCAAATCAAAACTACAATGAGGTATCACCTCACACCTGTTAGAATCGGCATCTTCAGAAAATCTACAAACAACCAATTCTGGGGAGGGTGTGGACAAAAGGAACCCTCTTCCACTATTGGTGGGAATGTAAATTGATACAGTGACCATGGAGAACAGTATGGAGTTTCCTTAAAAAAACTAGAAATAGAATTACCATCTGATCCAGCAATCCCACTTCTGGGCATATACCCAGAGAAAACCGTATTTCAAAAAGGCACATTCACCACAATGTTCGTTGCAGCACTATTTACAATAGCCAGGTAATGGAAGCAACCTAAATGCCCACAGACAGATGAATGGATAAAGATGTGGTACATATATAAAATGGAATATTACTCGGCCATAAAAAGGAATGAAACTGGGTCATTTGTAGAGACATCGATGGATCGAGAGACTGTCATACAGAATGAAGTAAGTCAGAAAGAGGAAAACAAATATTGTATATTAATGCATATATGTGGAGCCTAAAAATGGTACAGATGAACTGGTTTGCAGGGAAGAAATAGAGACACAGAGGTAGAGAACAAACGTATGGACACCAAGTGTGGGAAGCCATGGGGTGGTGGTGGTGGGATGAGTTGGGAGTTTGGGATTGACCTGTATACATGTATATGCATAAAATACATAACTAATAATAACGTGCTGTATAAAAAAATAAATAAAATTACAAAATTTTAAAAAATAAAATTTAAAAATAAAACAGAAAAAAGTTATTCCCGTCACACAGATGTATTTATAGGAATGAATTATTTCCATGCTTATATCTATAAATACATAAAAGAGGAATAACATCTAACTTGAAACATAAAAGAAAAAAAAAGTGAACCCACGAGTTATACAGAGGAAAACCCTATCACGGCACTTGCTCCAGTGGTAAACAATTCTGAAATTGGTCAGAGGTGGGGAACCATCTCCCATACAGCCAGCAACCCAACCCCCACGCAAGGAGCGTCCTCATTGCAAAGCTGGGGGACCGTGCCGAGGCATCTGTGAGTAAACGTGAGCTGAGCCCCAGGCCAGCTGCTGCTGAACTGTTCCCACCCTTTCCAGGTAAAACACCTGAATAGGTACAAGGGCTTGAAAGCCTAGAGGAAGGACCGTGGAGCCACACCAGCGACAGCACGCAGGCCAACTTGGTGCCTGCAGGCCAGCCAGCGTGGTCCTGGACCCTGGCGCTCTTCCAGAAGCTTTCCATTGCCCTGCCTGAGATACCCCTCCTGTCCCGGCCCCCACTGCTTTTTTCCTTCCTCACCTCTGTCCGGAGAGAAATTCCAGCGGAAGGTATGGGTGACACATCCTCTTCTTTACAGGCGGCAGCCTGGCAACTCCTGCAGAAAGGCCAGCAGAACCCCACTCACACCGGGCCACCCACAAAGCTGTGGCCCCTCACTCCCTCCCACCAGCACAGCCCCGAGACTGCTGACGGGGCAGAGAATATGGAGTCAGGCACAGCTTCAGGGGCTATTGCTGCCTGGAGCTCTGTTTATATTGACCTCAACGAGGCACACCTGGGGAGGGCGGGCCGGCAGGGTAAGGCTGCCCAGGTCAGCTAATCCACAACCCTCAGGGAATCACATTGTTGAAAATGGACCCCGCTAAGGCAGAAGAGAAGCCAAGGGAAAAAAGGACACAATGCCATTTGCAGCACCGTAGATGAGTCTAGAAGTAATCACGTGACTTGTAGTAAGTCAGAAAGTGAAAGACACATATCATATCATATCACTTAGAGGTGTTACCTAAAAATGGATACCAGGGCAGATATTTCCACGGAGAAGGGCAATCACAGATTCATTAAACAAACTTATGGTTCACCAATGGAAAGGTGTGAGGATTGGTTTCATTATGATATCGGGGTTAAAAGACATATACAAACACAGGTGACATATATAATCACCAAAGACCTACAGAATACCAAGAGAGGACTACTCAACATTCTGTCATAACGTACATGGGAAAAGGATCCCAAGAAGAACAGTCATCTGTATATGTGTAAAAGAACCACATCTTCCACACCTACAACAAGCCAAACATTGTAATCAAACTTGCTGTAATAAAAAATAAAAAAAAATTAAATTAAAAACACGAACAAGAAGTAGTGAGACAAACGTGAGGGGCTTTCTCCTGGTACATTCCATTCTAAACTCCAATCTAGAACACCACTTCCACTGAGGCTCTCTTGCCCTAGTAACCAGATTTGGTAAGGGTGAACTGCTGCCACCTTGTGGCCGTTTCACACAACAGCAGCTTTAATCCCAACGCTAATGGTCAGTTGATATTCAAAATCATTGCAGGCCTGTAAATGACACCTGCCCTGAAAACAAATCCTGGGGTCACATATCGACCAAAAATTTCAAAGGACGTCCATATTTCAAAACGACCGTTTCAAAAGGCATATTTTACGCACATAAGTGTTCTGCTTCTTTTCCTTTCTTTCCTTTTTTGTTAAAAAACACGGGAATGGAAAAAGGCATCCCTCAGAATGGGCGAAAATCGTTGCAGACGAATCAATGGACAGAGGTTTAATCTCCAATATATATAAACAGCTCATGCAGCTTAATATTAAAAAAACAAACAACCCAAAAAAAATGGGCAGAAGATCTAAAGAGACGTTTCTTCAAAGGAGACACAGAGATGGCTAAGACGCACATGAAAAGCTGCTCAACAGCACTAATTATTAGAGAAATGCAAATCAAAACTACAATGAGGTATCACCTCACACCTGTTAGAATCGGCATCTTCAGAAAATCTACAAACAACAAATTCTGGGGAGGGTGTGGACAAAAGGAGCCCTATTCCACTATTGGTGGGAATGTAAATTGATACAGTCACTATGGAGAACAGTATGGAGTTTCCTTAAAAAAACTAGAAATAGAATTACCATCTGATCCAGCAATCCCACTTCTGGGCATATACCCAGAGAAAACCGTATTTCAAAAAGGCACATTCACCACAATGTTCGTTGCAGCACTATTTACAATAGCCAGGTAATGGAAGCAACCTAAATGCCCACAGACAGATGAATGGATAAAGATGTGGTACATATATAAAATGGAATATGACTCGGCCATAAAAAGGAATGAAACTGGGTCATTTGTAGAGACATCGATGGATCGAGAGACTGTCATACAGAATGAAGTAAGTCAGAAAGAGGAAAACAAATATTGTATATTAATGCATATATGTGGAGCCTAAAAATGGTACAGATGAACTGGTTTGCAGGGAAGAAATAGAGACACAGAGGTAGAGAACAAACGTATGGACACCAAGTGTGGGAAGCCATGGGGTGGTGGTGGTGGGATGAGTTGGGAGTTTGGGATTGACCTGTATACATGTATATGCATAAAATACATAACTAATAATAACGTGCTGTATAAAAAAATAAATAAAATTTCAAAATTTTAAAAAATAAAATTTAAAAATAAAACAGAAAAAAGTTCTTCCCGTCACACAGATGTATTTATAGGAATGAATTATTTCCATGCTTATATCTATAAATACATAAAAGAGGAATAACATCTAACTTGAAACATAAAAGAAAAAAAAAGTGAACCCACGAGTTATACAGAGGAAAACCCTATCACGGCACTTGCTCCAGTGGTAAACAATTCTGAAATTGGTCAGAGGTGGGGAACCATCTCCCATACAGCCAGCAACCCAACCCCCACGCAAGGAGCGTCCTCATTGCAAAGCTGGGGGACCGTGCCGAGGCATCTGTGAGTAAACGTGAGCTGAGCCCCAGGCCAGCTGCTGCTGAACTGTTCCCACCCTTTCCAGGTAAAACACCTGAATAGGTACAAGGGCTTGAAAGCCTAGAGGAAGGACCGTGGAGCCACACCAGCGACAGCACGCAGGCCAACTTGGTGCCTGCAGGCCAGCCAGCGTGGTCCTGGACCCTGGCTCTCTTCCAGAAGCTTTCCATTGCCCTGCCTGAGATACCCCTCCTGTCCCGGCCCCCACTGCTTTTTTCCTTCCTCACCTCTGTCCGGAGAGAAATTCCAGCGGAAGGTATGGGTGACACATCCTCTTCTTTACAGGCGGCAGCCTGGCAACTCCTGCAGAAAGGCCAGCAGAACCCCACTCACACCGGACCACCCACAAAGCTGTGGCCCCTCACTCCCTCCCACCAGCACAGCCCCGAGACTGCTGACGGGGCAGAGAATATGGAGTCAGGCACAGCTTCAGGGGCTATTGCTGCCTGGAGCTCTGTTTATATTGACCTCAACGAGGCACACCTGGGGAGGGCGGGCCGGCAGGGTAAGGCTGCCCAGGTCAGCTAATCCACAACCCTCAGGGAATCACATTGTTGAAAATGGACCCCGCTAAGGCAGAAGAGCAGCCAAGGGAAAAAAGGACACAATGCCATTTGCAGCACCGTAGATGAGTCTAGAAGTAATCACGTGACTTGTAGTAAGTCAGAAAGTGAAAGACACATATCATATCATATCACTTAGAGGTGTTACCTAAAAATGGATACCAGGGCAGATATTTCCACGGAGAAGGGCAATCACAGATTCATTAAACAAACTTATGGTTCACCAATGGAAAGGTGTGAGGATTGGTTTCTTTACGATATCGGGGTTAACAGACATATACAAACACAGGTGACATATATAATCACCAAAGACCTACAGAATACCAAGAGAGGACTACTCAACATTCTGTCATAACGTACATGGGAAAAGGATCCCAAGAAGAACAGTCATCTGTATATGTGTAAAAGAACCACATCTTCCACACCTACAACAAGCCAAACATTGTAATCAAACTTGCTGTAATAAAAAATAAAAAAATTAAATTAAAAACACGAACAAGAAGTAGTGAGACAAACGTGAGGGGCTTTCTCCTGGCACATTCCATTCTAAACTCCAATCTAGAACACCACTTCCACTGAGGCTCTCTTGCCCTAGTAACCAGATTTGGTAAGGGTGAACTGCTGCCACCTTGTGGCCGTTTCACACAACAGCAGCTTTAATCCCAACGCTAATGGTCAGTTGATATTCAAAATCATTGCAGGCCTGTAAATGACACCTGCCCTGAAAACAAATCCTGGGGTCACATATCGACCAAAATATTCAAAGGACGTCCATATTTCAAAACGACCGTTTCAAAAGGCATATTTTACGCACATTAGTGTTCTGCTTCTTTTCCTTTCTTTCCTTTTTTGTTAAAAAACACGGGAATGGAAAAAGGCATCCCTCAGAATGGGCGAAAATCGTTGCAGACGAATCAATGGACAGAGGTTTAATCTCCAATATATATAAACAGATCATGCAGCTTAATATTAAAAAAACAAACAACCCAAAAAAAATGGGCAGAAGATCTAAAGAGACGTTTCTTCAAAGGAGACACAGAGATGGCCAAGACGCACATGAAAAGCTGCTCAACAGCACTAATTATTAGAGAAATGCAAATCAAAACTACAATGAGGTATCACCTCACACCTGTTAGAATCGGCATCTTCAGAAAATCTACAAACAACAAATTCTGGGGAGGGTGTGGACAAAAGGAGCCCTCTTCCACTATTGGTGGGAATGTAAATTGATACAGTCACTATGGAGAACAGTATGGAGTTTCCTTAAAAAAACTAGAAATAGAATTACCATCTGATCCAGCAATCCCACTTCTGGGCATATACCCAGAGAAAACCGTATTTCAAAAAGGCACATTCACCACAATGTTCGTTGCAGCACTATTTACAATAGCCAGGTAATGGAAGCAACCTAAATGCCCACAGACAGATGAATGGATAAAGATGTGGTACATATATAAAATGGAATATGACTCGGCCATAAAAAGGAATGAAACTGGGTCATCTGTAGAGACATCGATGGATCGAGAGACTGTCATACAGAATGAAGTAAGTCAGAAAGAGGAAAACAAATATTGTATATTAATGCATATATGTGGAGCCTAAAAATGGTACAGATGAACTGGTTTGCAGGGAAGAAATAGAGACACAGAGGTAGAGAACAAACGTATGGACACCAAGTGTGGGAAGCCATGGGGTGGTGGTGGTGGGATGAGTTGGGAGTTTGGGATTGACCTGTATACATGTATATGCATAAAATACATAACTAATAATAATGTGCTGTATAAAAAAAATAAATAAAATTTCAAAATTTTAAAAAATTAAATTTAAAAATAAAACAGAAAAAAGTTCTTCCCGTTACACAGATGTATTTATAGGAATGAATTATTTCCATGCTTATATCTATAAATACATAAAAGAGGAATAACATCTATCTTGAAGCATAAAAAAAACAAAAAGTGAACCCACGAGTTATACAGAGGAAAACCCTATCACGGCACTTGCTCCAGTGGTAAACAATTCTGAAATTGGTCAGAGGTGGGGAACCATCTCCCATACAGCCAGCAACCCAACCCCCACGCAAGGAGCGTCCTCATTGCAAAGCTGGGGGACCGTGCCGAGGCATCTGTGAGTAAACGTGAGCTGAGCCCCAGGCCAGCTGCTGCTGAACTGTTCCCACCCTTTCCAGGTAAAACACCTGAATAGGTACAAGGGCTTGAAAGCCTAGAGGAAGGACCGTGGAGCCACACCAGCGACAGCACGCAGGCCAACTTGGTGCCTGCAGGCCAGCCAGCGTGGTCCTGGACCCTGGCGCTCTTCCAGAAGCTTTCCATTGCCCTGCCTGAGATACCCCTCCTGTCCCGGCCCCCACTGCTTTTTTCCTTCCTCACCTCTGTCCGGAGAGAAATTCCAGCGGAAGGTATGGGTGACACATCCTCTTCTTTACAGGCGGCAGCCTGGCAACTCCTGCAGAAAGGCCAGCAGAACCCCACTCACACCGGGCCACCCACAAAGCTGTGGCCCCTCACTCCCTCCCACCAGCACAGCCCCGAGACTGCTGACGGGGCAGAGAATATGGAGTCAGGCACAGCTTCAGGGGCTATTGCTGCCTGGAGCTCTGTTTATATTGACCTCAACGAGGCACACCTGGGGAGGGCGGGCCGGCAGGGTAAGGCTGCCCAGGTCAGCTAATCCACAACCCTCAGGGAATCACATTGTTGAAAATGGACCCCGCTAAGGCAGAAGAGAAGCCAAGGGAAAAAAGGACACAATGCCATTTGCAGCACCGTAGATGAGTCTAGAAGTAATCACGTGACTTGTAGTAAGTCAGAAAGTGAAAGACACATATCATATCATATCACTTAGAGGTGTTACCTAAAAATGGATACCAGGGCAGATATTTCCACGGAGAAGGGCAATCACAGATTCATTAAACAAACTTATGGTTCACCAATGGAAAGGTGTGAGGATTGGTTTCATTATGATATCGGGGTTAACAGACATATACAAACACAGGTGACATATATAATCACCAAAGACCTACAGAATACCAAGAGAGGACTACTCAACATTCTGTCATAACGTACATGGGAAAAGGATCCCAAGAAGAACAGTCATCTGTATATGTGTAAAAGAACCACAACTTCCACACCTACAACAAGCCAAACATTGTAATCAAACTTGCTGTAATAAAAAATAAAAAAAATTAAATTAAAAACACGAACAAGAAGTAGTGAGACAAACGTGAGGGGCTTTCTCCTGGTACATCCCATTCTAAACTCCAATCTAGAACACCACTTCCACTGAGGCTCTCTTGCCCTAGTAACCAGATTTGGTAAGGGTGAACTGCTGCCACCTTGTGGCCGTTTCACACAACAGCAGCTTTAATCCCACCGCTAATGGTCAGTTGATATTCAAAATCATTGCAGGCCTTTAAATGACACCTGCCCTGAAAACAAATCCTGGGGTCACATATCGACCAAAATATTCAAAGGACCTCCATATTTCAAAACGACCGTTTCAAAAGGCATATTTTACGCACATTAGTGTTCTGCTTCTTTTCCTTTCTTTCCTTTTTTGTTAAAAAACACGGGAATGGAAAAAGGCATCCCTCAGAATGGGCGAAAATCGTTGCAGACGAATCAATGGACAGAGGTTTAATCTCCAATATATATAAACAGCTCATGCAGCTTAATATTAAAAAAACAAACAACCCAAAAAAAATGGGCAGAAGATCTAAAGAGACGTTTCTTCAAAGGAGACACAGAGATGGCCAAGACGCACATGAAAAGCTGCTCAACAGCACTAATTATTAGAGAAATGCAAATCAAAACTACAATGAGGTATCACCTCACACCTGCTAGAATCGGCATCTTCAGAAAATCTACAAACAACAAATTCTGGGGAGGGTGTGGACAAAAGGAGCCCTCTTCCACTATTGGTGGGAATGTAAATTGATACAGTCACCATGGAGAACAGTATGGAGTTTCCTTAAAAAAACTAGAAATAGAATTACCATCTGATCCAGCAATCCCACTTCTGGGCATATACCCAGAGAAAACCGTATTTCAAAAAGGCACATTCACCACAATGTTCGTTGCAGCACTCTTTACAATAGCCAGGTAATGGAAGCAACCTAAATGCCCACAGACAGATGAATGGATAAAGATGTGGTACATATATAAAATGGAATATTACTCGGCCATAAAAAGGAATGAAACTGGGTCATTTGTAGAGACATCGATGGATCGAGAGACTGTCATACAGAATGAAGTAAGTCAGAAAGAGGAAAACAAATATTGTATATTAATGCATATATGTGGAGCCTAAAAATGGTACAGATGAACTGGTTTGCAGGGAAGAAATAGAGACACAGAGGTAGAGAACAAACGTATGGACACCAAGTGTGGGAAGCCATGGGGTGGTGGTGGTGGGATGAGTTGGGAGTTTGGGATTGACCTGTATACATGTATATGCATAAAATACATAACTAATAATAACGTGCTGTATAAAAAAATAAATAAAATTTCAAAATTTTAAAAAATAAAATTTAAAAATAAAACAGAAAAAAGTTCTTCCCGTCACACAGATGTATTTATAGGAATGAATTATTTCCATGCTTATATCTATAAATACATAAAAGAGGAATAACATCTAACTTGAAACATAAAAGAAAAAAAAGTGAACCCACGAGTTATACAGAGGAAAACCCTATCACGGCACTTGCTCCAGTGGTAAACAATTCTGAAATTGGTCAGAGGTGGGGAACCATCTCCCATACAGCCAGCAACCCAACCCCCACGCAAGGAGCGTCCTCATTGCAAAGCTGGGGGACCGTGCCGAGGCATCTGTGAGTAAACGTGAGCTGAGCCCCAGGCCAGCTGCTGCTGAACTGTTCCCACCCTTTCCAGGTAAAACACCTGAATATGTACAAGGGCTTGAAAGCCTAGAGGAAGGACCGTGGAGCCACACCAGCGACAGCACGCAGGCCAACTTGGTGCCTGCAGGCCAGCCAGCGTGGTCCTGGACCCTGGCGCTCTTCCAGAAGCTTTCCATTGCCCTGCCTGAGATACCCCTCCTGTCCCGGCCCCCACTGCTTTTTTCCTTCCTCACCTCTGTCCGGAGAGAAATTCCAGCGGAAGGTATGGGTGACACATCCTCTTCTTTACAGGCGGCAGCCTGGCAACTCCTGCAGAAAGGCCAGCAGAACCCCACTCACACCGGACCACCCACAAAGCTGTGGCCCCTCACTCCCTCCCACCAGCACAGCCCCGAGACTGCTGACGGGGCAGAGAATATGGAGTCAGGCACAGCTTCAGGGGCTATTGCTGCCTGGAGCTCTGTTTATATTGACCTCAACGAGGCACACCTGGGGAGGGCGGGCCGGCAGGGTAAGGCTGCCCAGGTCAGCTAATCCACAACCCTCAGGGAATCACATTGTTGAAAATGGACCCCGCTAAGTCAGAAGAGAAGCCAAGGGAAAAAAGGACACAATGCCATTTGCAGCACCGTAGATGAGTCTAGAAGTAATCACGTGACTTGTAGTAAGTCAGAAAGTGAAAGACACATATCATATCATATCACTTAGAGGTGTTACCTAAAAATGGATACCAGGGCAGATATTTCCACGGAGAAGGGCAATCACAGATTCATTAAACAAACTTATGGTTCACCAATGGAAAGGTGTGAGGATTGGTTTCATTACGATATCGGGGTTAACAGACATATACAAACACAGGTGACATATATAATCACCAAAGACCTACAGAATACCAAGAGAGGACTACTCAACATTCTGTCATAACGTACATGGGAAAAGGATCCCAAGAAGAACAGTCATCTGTATATGTGTAAAAGAACCACATCTTCCACACCTACAACAAGCCAAACATTGTAATCAAACTTGCTGTAACAAAAAATAAAAAATTAAATTAAAAACACAAACAAGAAGTAGTGAGACAAACGTGAGGGGCTTTCTCCTGGCACATTCCATTCTAAACTCCAATCTAGAACACCACATCCACTGAGGCTCTCTTGCCCTAGTAACCAGATTTGGTAAGGGTGAACTGCTGCCACCTTGTGGCCGTTTCACACAACTGCAGCTTTAATCCCAACGCTAATGGTCAGTTGATATTCAAAATCATTGCAGGCCTGTAAATGACACCTGCCCTGAAAACAAATCCTGGGGTCACATATCGACCAAAAATTTCAAAGGACGTCCATATTTCAAAACGACCGTTTCAAAAGGCATATTTTACGCACATTAGTGTTCTGCTTCTTTTCCTTTCTTTCCTTTTTTGTTAAAAAACACGGGAATGGAAAAAGGCATCCCTCAGAATGGGCGAAAATCATTGCAGACGAATCAATGGACAGAGGTTTAATCTCCAATATATATAAACAGCTCATGCAGCTTAATATTAAAAAAACAAACAACCCAAAAAAATGGGCAGAAGATCTAAAGAGACGTTTCTTCAAAGGAGACACAGAGATGGCCAAGACGCACATGAAAAGCTGCTCAACAGCACTAATTATTAGAGAAATGCAAATCAAAACTACAATGAGGTATCACCTCACACCTTTTAGAATCGGCATCATCAGAAAATCTACAAACAACCAATTCTGGGGAGGGTGTGGACAAAAGGAGCCCTCTTCCACTATTGGTGGGAATGTAAATTGATACAGTCACTATGGAGAACAGTATGGAGTTTCCTTAAAAATACTAGAAATAGAATTACCATCTGATCCAGCAATCCCACTTCTGGGCATATACCCAGAGAAAACCGTATTTCAAAAAGGCACATTCACCACAATGTTCGTTGCAGCACTATTTACAATAGCCAGGTAATGGAAGCAACCTAAATGCCCACAGACAGATGAATGGATAAAGATGTGGTACATATATAAAATGGAATATTACTCGGCCATAAAATGGAATGAAACTGGGTCATTTGTAGAGACATCGATGGATCGAGAGACTGTCATACAGAATGAAGTAAGTCAGAAAGAGGAAAACAAATATTGTATATTAATGCATATATGTGGAGCCTAAAAATGGTACAGATGAACTGGTTTGCAGGGAAGAAATAGAGACACAGAGGTAGAGAACAAACGTATGGACACCAAGTGTGGGAAGCCATGGGGTGGTGGTGGTGGGATGAGTTGGGAGTTTGGGATTGACCTGTATACATGTATATGCATAAAATACATAACTAATAATAACGTGCTGTATAAAAAAATAAATAAAATTTCAAAATTTTAAAAAATAAAATTTAAAAATAAAACAGAAAAAAGTTCTTCCCGTCACACAGATGTATTTATAGGAATGAATTATTTCCATGCTTATATCTATAAATACATAAAAGAGGAATAACATCTAACTTGAAACATAAAAGAAAAAAAAAGTGAACCCACGAGTTATACAGAGGAAAACCCTATCACGGCACTTGCTCCAGTGGTAAACAATTCTGAAATTGGTCAGAGGTGGGGAACCATCTCCCATACAGCCAGCAACCCAACCCCCACGCAAGGAGCGTCCTCATTGCAAAGCTGGGGGACCGTGCCGAGGCATCTGTGAGTAAACGTGAGCTGAGCCCCAGGCCAGCTGCTGCTGAACTGTTCCCACCCTTTCCAGGTAAAACACCTGAATATGTACAAGGGCTTGAAAGCCTAGAGGAAGGACCGTGGAGCCACACCAGCGACAGCACGCAGGCCAACTTGGTGCCTGCAGGCCAGCCAGCGTGGTCCTGGACCCTGGCGCTCTTCCAGAAGCTTTCCATTGCCCTGCCTGAGATACCCCTCCTGTCCCGGCCCCCACTGCTTTTTTCTTTCCTCACCTCTGTCCGGAGAGAAATTCCAGCGGAAGGTATGGGTGACACATCCTCTTCTTTACAGGCGGCAGCCTGGCAACTCCTGCAGAAAGGCCAGCAGAACCCCACTCACACCGGGCCACCCACAAAGCTGTGGCCCCTCACTCCCTCCCACCAGCACAGCCCCGAGACTGCTGACGGGGCAGAGAATATGGAGTCAGGCACAGCTTCAGGGGCTATTGCTGCCTGGAGCTCTGTTTATATTGACCTCAACGAGGCACACCTGGGGAGGGCGGGCCGGCAGGGTAAGGCTGCCCAGGTCAGCTAATCCACAACCCTCAGGGAATCACATTGTTGAAAATGGACCCCGCTAAGGCAGAAGAGAAGCCAAGGGAAAAAAGGACACAATGCCATTTGCAGCACCGTAGATGAGTCTAGAAGTAATCACGTGACTTGTAGTAAGTCAGAAAGTGAAAGACACATATCATATCATATCACTTAGAGGTGTTACCTAAAAATGGATACCAGGGCAGATATTTCCACGGAGAAGGGCAATCACAGATTCATTAAACAAACTTATGGTTCACCAATGGAAAGGTGTGAGGATTGGTTTCATTACGATATCGGGGTTAACAGACATATACAAACACAGGTGACATATATAATCACCAAAGACCTACAGAATACCAAGAGAGGACTACTCAACATTCTGTCATAACGTACATGGGAAAAGGATCCCAAGAAGAACAGTCATCTGTATATGTGTAAAAGAACCACATCTTCCACACCTACAACAAGCCAAAGATTGTAATCAAACTTGCTGTAATAAAAAATAAAAAAAATTAAATTAAAAACACGAACAAGAAGTAGTGAGACAAACGTGAGGGGCTTTCTCCTGGCACATTCCATTCTAAACTCCAATCTAGAACACCACTTCCACTGAGGCTCTCTTGCCCTAGTAACCAGATTTGGTAAGGGTGAACTGCTGCCACCTTGTGGCCGTTTCACACAACAGCAGCTTTAATCCCAACGCTAATGGTCAGTTGATATTCAAAATCATTGCAGGCCTGTAAATGACACCTGCCCTGAAAACAAATCCTGGGGTCACATATCGACCAAAAATTTCAAAGGACGTCCATATTTCAAAACGACCGTTTCAAAAGGCATATTTTACGCACATTAGTGTTCTGCTTCTTTTCCTTTCTTTCCTTTTTTGTTAAAAAACACGGGAATGGAAAAAGGCATCCCTCAGAATGGGCGAAAATCGTTGCAGACGAATCAATGGACAGAGGTTTAATCTCCAATATATATAAACAGCTCATGCAGCTTAATATTAAAAAAACAAACAACCCAAAAAAAATGGGCAGAAGATCTAAAGAGACGTTTCTTCAAAGGAGACACAGAGATGGCCAAGACGCACATGAAAAGCTGCTCAACAGCACTAATTATTAGAGAAATGCAAATCAAAACTACAATGAGGTATCACCTCACACCTTTTAGAATCGGCATCATCAGAAAATCTACAAACAACCAATTCTGGGGAGGGTGTGGACAAAAGGAGCCCTCTTCCACTATTGGTGGGAATGTAAATTGATACAGTCACTATGGAGAACAGTATGGAGTTTCCTTAAAAATACTAGAAATAGAATTACCATCTGATCCAGCAATCCCACTTCTGGGCATATACCCAGAGAAAACCGTATTTCAAAAAGGCACATTCACCACAATGTTCATTGCAGCACTATTTACAATAGCCAGGTAATGGAAGCAACCTAAATGCCCACAGACAGATGAATGGATAAAGATGTGGTACATATATAAAATGGAATATTACTCGGCCATTAAAAGGAATGAAACTGGGTCATTTGTAGAGACATCGATGGATCGAGAGACTGTCATACAGAATGAAGTAAGTCAGAAAGAGGAAAACAAATATTGTATATTAATGCATATATGTGGAGCCTAAAAATGGTACAGATGAACTGGTTTGCAGGGAAGAAATAGAGACACAGAGGTAGAGAACAAACGTATGGACACCAAGTGTGGGAAGCCATGGGGTGGTGGTGGTGGGATGAGTTGGGAGTTTGGGATTGACCTGTATACATGTATATGCATAAAATACATAACTAATAATAACGTGCTGTATAAAAAAATAAATAAAATTTCAAAATTTTAAAAAATAAAATTTAAAAATAAAACAGAAAAAAGTTCTTCCCGTCACACAGATGTATTTATAGGAATGAATTATTTCCATGCTTATATCTATAAATACATAAAAGAGGAATAACATCTAACTTGAAACATAAAAGAAAAAAAAAGTGAACCCACGAGTTATACAGAGGAAAACCCTATCACGGCACTTGCTCCAGTGGTAAACAATTCTGAAATTGGTCAGAGGTGGGGAACCATCTCCCATACAGCCAGCAACCCAACCCCCACGCAAGGAGCGTCCTCATTGCAAAGCTGGGGGACCGTGCCGAGGCATCTGTGAGTAAACGTGAGCTGAGCCCCAGGCCAGCTGCTGCTGAACTGTTCCCACCCTTTCCAGGTAAAACACCTGAATATGTACAAGGGCTTGAAAGCCTAGAGGAAGGACCGTGGAGCCACACCAGCGACAGCACGCAGGCCAACTTGGTGCCTGCAGGCCAGCCAGCGTGGTCCTGGACCCTGGCGCTCTTCCAGAAGCTTTCCATTGCCCTGCCTGAGATACCCCTCCTGTCCCGGCCCCCACTGCTTTTTTCTTTCCTCACCTCTGTCCGGAGAGAAATTCCAGCGGAAGGTATGGGTGACACATCCTCTTCTTTACAGGCGGCAGCCTGGCAACTCCTGCAGAAAGGCCAGCAGAACCCCACTCACACCGGGCCACCCACAAAGCTGTGGCCCCTCACTCCCTCCCACCAGCACAGCCCCGAGACTGCTGACGGGGCAGAGAATATGGAGTCAGGCACAGCTTCAGGGGCTATTGCTGCCTGGAGCTCTGTTTATATTGACCTCAACGAGGCACACCTGGGGAGGGCGGGCCGGCAGGGTAAGGCTGCCCAGGTCAGCTAATCCACAACCCTCAGGGAATCACATTGTTGAAAATGGACCCCGCTAAGGCAGAAGAGAAGCCAAGGGAAAAAAGGACACAATGCCATTTGCAGCACCGTAGATGAGTCTAGAAGTAATCACGTGACTTGTAGTAAGTCAGAAAGTGAAAGACACATATCATATCATATCACTTAGAGGTGTTACCTAAAAATGGATACCAGGGCAGATATTTCCACGGAGAAGGGCAATCACAGATTCATTAAACAAACTTATGGTTCACCAATGGAAAGGTGTGAGGATTGGTTTCATTACGATATCGGGGTTAACAGACATATACAAACACAGGTGACATATATAATCACCAAAGACCTACAGAATACCAAGAGAGGACTACTCAACATTCTGTCATAACGTACATGGGAAAAGGATCCCAAGAAGAACAGTCATCTGTATATGTGTAAAAGAACCACATCTTCCACACCTACAACAAGCCAAACATTGTAATCAAACTTGCTGTAATAAAAAATAAAAAAAATTAAATTAAAAACACGAACAAGAAGTAGTGAGACAAACGTGAGGGGCTTTCTCCTGGCACATTCCATTCTAAACTCCAATCTAGAACACCACTTCCACTGAGGCTCTCTTGCCCTAGTAACCAGATTTGGTAAGGGTGAACTGCTGCCACCTTGTGGCCGTTTCACACAACAGCAGCTTTAATCCCAACGCTAATGGTCAGTTGATATTCAAAATCATTGCAGGCCTGTAAATGACACCTGCCCTGAAAACAAATCCTGGGGTCACATATCGACCAAAAATTTCAAAGGACGTCCATATTTCAAAACGACCGTTTCAAAAGGCATATTTTACGCACATTAGTGTTCTGCTTCTTTTCCTTTCTTTCCTTTTTTGTTAAAAAACACGGGAATGGAAAAAGGCATCCCTCAGAATGGGCGAAAATCGTTGCAGACGAATCAATGGACAGAGGTTTAATCTCCAATATATATAAACAGCTCATGCAGCTTAATATTAAAAAAACAAACAACCCCAAAAAAATGGGCAGAAGATCTAAAGAGACGTTTCTTCAAAGGAGACACAGAGATGGCCAAGACGCACATGAAAAGCTGCTCAACAGCACTAATTATTAGAGAAATGCAACTCAAAACTACAATGAGGTATCACCTCACACCTGTTAGAATCGGCATCATCAGAAAATCTACAAACAACCAATTCTGGGGAGGGTGTGGACAAAAGGAGCCCTCTTCCACAATTGGTGGGAATGTAAATTGATACAGTCACTATGGAGAACAGTATGGAGTTTCCTTAAAAATACTAGAAATAGAATTACCATCTGATCCAGCAATCCCACTTCTGGGCATATACCCAGAGAAAACCGTATTTCAAAAAGGCACATTCACCACAATGTTCGTTGCAGCACTATTTACAATAGCCAGGTAATGGAAGCAACCTAAATGCCCACAGACAGATGAATGGATAAAGATGTGGTACATATATAAAATGGAATATTACTCGGCCATAAAAAGGAATGAAACTGGGTCATTTGTAGAGACATCGATGGATCGAGAGACTGTCATACAGAATGAAGTAAGTCAGAAAGAGGAAATCAAATATTGTATATTAATGCATATATGTGGAGCCTAAAAATGGTACAGATGAACTGGTTTGCAGGGAAGAAATAGAGACACAGAGGTAGAGAACAAACGTATGGACACCAAGTGTGGGAAGCCATGGGGTGGTGGTGGTGGGATGAGTTGGGAGTTTGGGATTGACCTGTATACATGTATATGCATAAAATACATAACTAATAATAACGTGCTGTATAAAAAAATAAATAAAATTTCAAAATTTTAAAAAATAAAATTTAAAAATAAAACAGAAAAAAGTTATTCCCGTCACACAGATGTATTTATAGGAATGAATTATTTCCATGCTTATATCTATAAATACATAAAAGAGGAATAACATCTAACTTGAAACATAAAAGAAAAAAAAGTGAACCCACGAGTTATACAGAGGAAAACCCTATCACGGCACTTGCTCCAGTGGTAAATAATTCTGAAATTGGTCAGAGGTGGGGAACCATCTCCCATACAGCCAGCAACCCAACCCCCACGCAAGGAGCGTCCTCATTGCAAAGCTGGGGGACCGTGCCGAGGCATCTGTGAGTAAACGTGAGCTGAGCCCCAGGCCAGCTGCTGCTGAACTGTTCCCACCCTTTCCAGGTAAAACACCTGAATATGTACAAGGGCTTGAAAGCCTAGAGGAAGGACCGTGGAGCCACACCAGCGACAGCACGCAGGCCAACTTGGTGCCTGCAGGCCAGCCAGCGTGGTCCTGGACCCTGGCGCTCTTCCAGAAGCTTTCCATTGCCCTGCCTGAGATACCCCTCCTGTCCCGGCCCCCACTGCTTTTTTCCTTCCTCACCTCTGTCCGGAGAGAAATTCCAGCGGAAGGTATGGGTGACACATCCTCTTCTTTACAGGCGGCAGCCTGGCAACTCCTGCAGAAAGGCCAGCAGAACCCCACTCACACCGGGCCACCCACAAAGCTGTGGCCCCTCACTCCCTCCCACCAGCACAGCCCCGAGACTGCTGACAGGGCAGAGAATATGGAGTCAGGCACAGCTTCAGGGGCTATTGCTGCCTGGAGCTCTGTTTATATTGACCTCAACGAGGCACACCTGGGGAGGGCGGGCCGGCAGGGTAAGGCTGCCCAGGTCAGCTAATCCACAACCCTCAGGGAATCACATTGTTGAAAATGGACCCCGCTAAGGCAGAAGAGAAGCCAAGGGAAAAAAGGACACAATGCCATTTGCAGCACCGTAGATGAGTCTAGAAGTAATCACGTGACTTGTAGTAAGTCAGAAAGTGAAAGACACATACCATATCATATCACTTATAGGTGTTACCTAAAAATGGATACCAGGGCAGATATTTCCACGGAGAAGGGCAATCACAGATTCATTAAACAAACTTATGGTTCACCAATGGAAAGGTGTGAGGATTGGTTTCATTACGATATCGGGGTTAACAGACATATACAAACACAGGTGACATATATAATCACCAAAGACCTACAGAATACCAAGAGAGGACTACTCAACATTCTGTCATAACGTACATGGGAAAAGGATCCCAAGAAGAACAGTCATCTGTATATGTGTAAAAGAACCACATCTTCCACACCTACAACAAGCCAAACATTGTAATCAAACTTGCTGTAATAAAAAATAAAAAAATTAAATTAAAAACACGAACAAGAAGTAGTGAGACAAACGTGAGGGGCTTTCTCCTGGCACATTCCATTCTAAACTCCAATCTAGAACACCACTTCCACTGAGGCTCTCTTGCCCTAGTAACCAGATTTGGTAAGGGTGAACTGCTGCCACCTTGTGGCCGTTTCACACAACAGCAGCTTTAATCCCAACGCTAATGGTCAGTTGATATTCAAAATCATTGCAGGCCTGTAAATGACACCTGCCCTGAAAACAAATCCTGGGGTCACATATCGACCAAAAATTTCAAAGGACGTCCATATTTCAAAACGACCGTTTCAAAAGGCATATTTTACGCACATTAGTGTTCTGCTTCTTTTCCTTTCTTTCCTTTTTTGTTAAAAAACACGGGAATGGAAAAAGGCATCCCTCAGAATGGGCGAAAATCGTTGCAGACGAATCAATGGACAGAGGTTTAATCTCCAATATATATAAACAGCTCATGCAGCTTAATATTAAGAAAACAAACAACCCAAAAAAATGGGCAGAAGATCTAAAGAGACGTTTCTTCAAAGGAGACACAGAGATGGCCAAGACGCACATGAAAAGCTGCTCAACAGCACTAATTATTAGAGAAATGCAAATCAAAACTACAATGAGGTATCACCTCACACCTGTTAGAATCGGCATCTTCAGAAAATCTACAAACAACCAATTCTGGGGAGGGTGTGGACAAAAGGAACCCTCTTCCACTATTGGTGGGAATGTAAATTGATACAGTGACCATGGAGAACAGTATGGAGTTTCCTTAAAAAAACTAGAAATAGAATTACCATCTGATCCAGCAATCCCACTTCTGGGCATATACCCAGAGAAAACCGTATTTCAAAAAGGCACATTCACCACAATGTTCGTTGCAGCACTATTTACAATAGCCAGGTAATGGAAGCAACCTAAATGCCCACAGACAGATGAATGGATAAAGATGTGGTACATATATAAAATGGAATATTACTCGGCCATAAAAAGGAATGAAACTGGGTCATTTGTAGAGACATCGATGGATCGAGAGACTGTCATACAGAATGAAGTAAGTCAGAAAGAGGAAAACAAATATTGTATATTAATGCATATATGTGGAGCCTAAAAATGGTACAGATGAACTGGTTTGCAGGGAAGAAATAGAGACACAGAGGTAGAGAACAAACGTATGGACACCAAGTGTGGGAAGCCATGGGGTGGTGGTGGTGGGACGAGTTGGGAGTTTGGGATTGACCTGTATACATGTATATGCATAAAATACATAACTAATAATAACGTGCTGTATAAAAAAATAAATAAAATTACAAAATTTTAAAAAATAAAATTTAAAAATAAAACAGAAAAAAGTTCTTCCCGTCACACAGATGTATTTATAGGAATGAATTATTTCCATGCTTATATCTATAAATACATAAAAGAGGAATAACATCTAACTTGAAACATAAAAGAAAAAAAAAGTGAACCCACGAGTTATACAGAGGAAAACCCTATCACGGCACTTGCTCCAGTGGTAAACAATTCTGAAATTGGTCAGAGGTGGGGAACCATCTCCCATACAGCCAGCAACCCAACCCCCACGCAAGGAGCGTCCTCATTGCAAAGCTGGGGGACCGTGCCGAGGCATCTGTGAGTAAACGTGAGCTGAGCCCCAGGCCAGCTGCTGCTGAACTGTTCCCACCCTTTCCAGGTAAAACACCTGAATAGGTACAAGGGCTTGAAAGCCTAGAGGAAGGACCGTGGAGCCACACCAGTGACAGCACGCAGGCCAACTTGGTGCCTGCAGGCCAGCCAGCGTGGTCCTGGACCCTGGCGCTCTTCCAGAAGCTTTCCATTGCCCTGCCTGAGATACCCCTCCTGTCCCGGCCCCCACTGCTTTTTTCCTTCCTCACCTCTGTCCGGAGAGAAATTCCAGCGGAAGGTATGGGTGACACATCCTCTTCTTTACAGGCGGCAGCCTGGCAACTCCTGCAGAAAGGCCAGCAGAACCCCACTCACACCGGGCCACCCACAAAGCTGTGGCCCCTCACTCCCTCCCACCAGCACAGCCCCGAGACTGCTGACGGGGCAGAGAATATGGAGTCAGGCACAGCTTCAGGGGCTATTGCTGCCTGGAGCTCTGTTTATATTGACCTCAACGAGGCACACCTGGGGAGGGCGGGCCGGCAGGGTAAGGCTGCCCAGGTCAGCTAATCCACAACCCTCAGGGAATCACATTGTTGAAAATGGACCCCGCTAAGGCAGAAGAGAAGCCAAGGGAAAAAAGGACACAATGCCATTTGCAGCACCGTAGATGAGTCTAGAAGTAATCACGTGACTTGTAGTAAGTCAGAAAGTGAAAGACACATATCATATCATATCACTTAGAGGTGTTACCTAAAAATGGATACCAGGGCAGATATTTCCACGGAGAAGGGCAATCACAGATTCATTAAACAAACTTATGGTTCACCAATGGAAAGGTGTGAGGATTGGTTTCATTATGATATCGGGGTTAAAAGACATATACAAACACAGGTGACATATATAATCACCAAAGACCTACAGAATACCAAGAGAGGACTACTCAACATTCTGTCATAACGTACATGGGAAAAGGATCCCAAGAAGAACAGTCATCTGTATATGTGTAAAAGAACCACATCTTCCACACCTACAACAAGCCAAACATTGTAATCAAACTTGCTGTAATAAAAAATAAAAAAAAATTAAATTAAAAACACGAACAAGAAGTAGTGAGACAAACGTGAGGGGCTTTCTCCTGGTACATTCCATTCTAAACTCCAATCTAGAACACCACTTCCACTGAGGCTCTCTTGCCCTAGTAACCAGATTTGGTAAGGGTGAACTGCTGCCACCTTGTGGCCGTTTCACACAACAGCAGCTTTAATCCCAACGCTAATGGTCAGTTGATATTCAAAATCATTGCAGGCCTGTAAATGACACCTGCCCTGAAAACAAATCCTGGGGTCACATATCGACCAAAAATTTCAAAGGACGTCCATATTTCAAAACGACCGTTTCAAAAGGCATATTTTACGCACATTAGTGTTCTGCTTCTTTTCCTTTCTTTCCTGTTTTGTTAAAAAACACGGGAATGGAAAAAGGCATCCCTCAGAATGGGCGAAAATCGTTGCAGACGAATCAATGGACAGAGGTTTAATCTCCAATATATATAAACAGCTCATGCAGCTTAATATTAAAAAAACAAACAACCCAAAAAAAATGGGCAGAAGATCTAAAGAGACGTTTCTTCAAAGGAGACACAGAGATGGCCAAGACGCACATGAAAAGCTGCTCAACAGCACTAATTATTAGAGAAATGCAAATCAAAACTACAATGAGGTATCACCTCACACCTGTTAGAATCGGCATCTTCAGAAAATCTACAAACAACAAATTCTGGGGAGGGTGTGGACAAAAGGAGCCCTATTCCACTATTGGTGGGAATGTAAATTGATACAGTCACTATGGAGAACAGTATGGAGTTTCCTTAAAAAAACTAGAAATAGAATTACCATCTGATCCAGCAATCCCACTTCTGGGCATATACCCAGAGAAAACCGTATTTCAAAAAGGCACATTCACCACAATGTTCGTTGCAGCACTATTTACAATAGCCAGGTAATGGAAGCAACCTAAATGCCCACAGACAGATGAATGGATAAAGATGTGGTACATATATAAAATGGAATATTACTCGGCCATAAAAAGGAATGAAACTGGGTCATTTGTAGAGACATCGATGGATCGAGAGACTGTCATACAGAATGAAGTAAGTCAGAAAGAGGAAATCAAATATTGTATATTAATGCATATATGTGGAGCCTAAAAATGGTACAGATGAACTGGTTTGCAGGGAAGAAATAGAGACACAGAGGTAGAGAACAAACGTATGGACACCAAGTGTGGGAAGCCATGGGGTGGTGGTGGTGGGATGAGTTGGGAGTTTGGGATTGACCTGTATACATGTATATGCATAAAATACATAACTAATAATAACGTGCTGTATAAAAAAATAAATAAAATTTCAAAATTTTAAAAAATAAAATTTAAAAATAAAACAGAAAAAAGTTATTCCCGTCACACAGATGTATTTATAGGAATGAATTATTTCCATGCTTATATCTATAAATACATAAAAGAGGAATAACATCTAACTTGAAACATAAAAGAAAAAAAAGTGAACCCACGAGTTATACAGAGGAAAACCCTATCACGGCACTTGCTCCAGTGGTAAATAATTCTGAAATTGGTCAGAGGTGGGGAACCATCTCCCATACAGCCAGCAACCCAACCCCCACGCAAGGAGCGTCCTCATTGCAAAGCTGGGGGACCGTGCCGAGGCATCTGTGAGTAAACGTGAGCTGAGCCCCAGGCCAGCTGCTGCTGAACTGTTCCCACCCTTTCCAGGTAAAACACCTGAATATGTACAAGGGCTTGAAAGCCTAGAGGAAGGACCGTGGAGCCACACCAGCGACAGCACGCAGGCCAACTTGGTGCCTGCAGGCCAGCCAGCGTGGTCCTGGACCCTGGCGCTCTTCCAGAAGCTTTCCATTGCCCTGCCTGAGATACCCCTCCTGTCCCGGCCCCCACTGCTTTTTTCCTTCCTCACCTCTGTCCGGAGAGAAATTCCAGCGGAAGGTATGGGTAACACATCCTCTTCTTTACAGGCGGCAGCCTGGCAACTCCTGCAGAAAGGCCAGCAGAACCCCACTCACACCGGGCCACCCACAAAGCTGTGGCCCCTCACTCCCTCCCACCAGCACAGCCCCGAGACTGCTGACAGGGCAGAGAATATGGAGTCAGGCACAGCTTCAGGGGCTATTGCTGCCTGGAGCTCTGTTTATATTGACCTCAACGAGGCACACCTGGGGAGGGCGGGCCGGCAGGGTAAGGCTGCCCAGGTCAGCTAATCCACAACCCTCAGGGAATCACATTGTTGAAAATGGACCCCGCTAAGGCAGAAGAGAAGCCAAGGGAAAAAAGGACACAATGCCATTTGCAGCACCGTAGATGAGTCTAGAAGTAATCACGTGACTTGTAGTAAGTCAGAAAGTGAAAGACACATACCATATCATATCACTTATAGGTGTTACCTAAAAATGGATACCAGGGCAGATATTTCCACGGAGAAGGGCAATCACAGATTCATTAAACAAACTTATGGTTCACCAATGGAAAGGTGTGAGGATTGGTTTCATTACGATATCGGGGTTAACAGACATATACAAACACAGGTGACATATATAATCACCAAAGACCTACAGAATACCAAGAGAGGACTACTCAACATTCTGTCATAACGTACATGGGAAAAGGATCCCAAGAAGAACAGTCATCTGTATATGTGTAAAAGAACCACATCTTCCACACCTACAACAAGCCAAACATTGTAATCAAACTTGCTGTAATAAAAAATAAAAAAATTAAATTAAAAACACGAACAAGAAGTAGTGAGACAAACGTGAGGGGCTTTCTCCTGGCACATTCCATTCTAAACTCCAATCTAGAACACCACTTCCACTGAGGCTCTCTTGCCCTAGTAACCAGATTTGGTAAGGGTGAACTGCTGCCACCTTGTGGCCGTTTCACACAACAGCAGCTTTAATCCCAACGCTAATGGTCAGTTGATATTCAAAATCATTGCAGGCCTGTAAATGACACCTGCCCTGAAAACAAATCCTGGGGTCACATATCGACCAAAAATTTCAAAGGACGTCCATATTTCAAAACGACCGTTTCAAAAGGCATATTTTACGCACATTAGTGTTCTGCTTCTTTTCCTTTCTTTCCTTTTTTGTTAAAAAACACGGGAATGGAAAAAGGCATCCCTCAGAATGGGCGAAAATCGTTGCAGACGAATCAATGGACAGAGGTTTAATCTCCAATATATATAAACAGCTCATGCAGCTTAATATTAAGAAAACAAACAACCCAAAAAAATGGGCAGAAGATCTAAAGAGACGTTTCTTCAAAGGAGACACAGAGATGGCCAAGACGCACATGAAAAGCTGCTCAACAGCACTAATTATTAGAGAAATGCAAATCAAAACTACAATGAGGTATCACCTCACACCTGTTAGAATCGGCATCTTCAGAAAATCTACAAACAACCAATTCTGGGGAGGGTGTGGACAAAAGGAACCCTCTTCCACTATTGGTGGGAATGTAAATTGATACAGTGACCATGGAGAACAGTATGGAGTTTCCTTAAAAAAACTAGAAATAGAATTACCATCTGATCCAGCAATCCCACTTCTGGGCATATACCCAGAGAAAACCGTATTTCAAAAAGGCACATTCACCACAATGTTCGTTGCAGCACTATTTACAATAGCCAGGTAATGGAAGCAACCTAAATGCCCACAGACAGATGAATGGATAAAGATGTGGTACATATATAAAATGGAATATTACTCGGCCATAAAAAGGAATGAAACTGGGTCATTTGTAGAGACATCGATGGATCGAGAGACTGTCATACAGAATGAAGTAAGTCAGAAAGAGGAAAACAAATATTGTATATTAATGCATATATGTGGAGCCTAAAAATGGTACAGATGAACTGGTTTGCAGGGAAGAAATAGAGACACAGAGGTAGAGAACAAACGTATGGACACCAAGTGTGGGAAGCCATGGGGTGGTGGTGGTGGGACGAGTTGGGAGTTTGGGATTGACCTGTATACATGTATATGCATAAAATACATAACTAATAATAACGTGCTGTATAAAAAAATAAATAAAATTACAAAATTTTAAAAAATAAAATTTAAAAATAAAACAGAAAAAAGTTATTCCCGTCACACAGATGTATTTATAGGAATGAATTATTTCCATGCTTATATCTATAAATACATAAAAGAGGAATAACATCTAACTTGAAACATAAAAGAAAAAAAAAGTGAACCCACGAGTTATACAGAGGAAAACCCTATCACGGCACTTGCTCCAGTGGTAAACAATTCTGAAATTGGTCAGAGGTGGGGAACCATCTCCCATACAGCCAGCAACCCAACCCCCACGCAAGGAGCGTCCTCATTGCAAAGCTGGGGGACTGTGCCGAGGCATCTGTGAGTAAACGTGAGCTGAGCCCCAGGCCAGCTGCTGCTGAACTGTTCCCACCCTTTCCAGGTAAAACACCTGAATAGGTACAAGGGCTTGAAAGCCTAGAGGAAGGACCGTGGAGCCACACCAGCGACAGCACGCAGGCCAACTTGGTGCCTGCAGGCCAGCCAGCGTGGTCCTGGACCCTGGCGCTCTTCCAGAAGCTTTCCATTGCCCTGCCTGAGATACCCCTCCTGTCCCGGCCCCCACTGCTTTTTTCCTTCCTCACCTCTGTCCGGAGAGAAATTCCAGCGGAAGGTATGGGTGACACATCCTCTTCTTTACAGGCGGCAGCCTGGCAACTCCTGCAGAAAGGCCAGCAGAACCCCACTCACACCGGGCCACCCACAAAGCTGTGGCCCCTCACTCCCTCCCACCAGCACAGCCCCGAGACTGCTGACGGGGCAGAGAATATGGAGTCAGGCACAGCTTCAGGGGCTATTGCTGCCTGGAGCTCTGTTTATATTGACCTCAACGAGGCACACCTGGGGAGGGCGGGCCGGCAGGGTAAGGCTGCCCAGGTCAGCTAATCCACAACCCTCAGGGAATCACATTGTTGAAAATGGACCCCGCTAAGGCAGAAGAGAAGCCAAGGGAAAAAAGGACACAATGCCATTTGCAGCACCGTAGATGAGTCTAGAAGTAATCACGTGACTTGTAGTAAGTCAGAAAGTGAAAGACACATATCATATCATATCACTTAGAGGTGTTACCTAAAAATGGATACCAGGGCAGATATTTCCACGGAGAAGGGCAATCACAGATTCATTAAACAAACTTATGGTTCACCAATGGAAAGGTGTGAGGATTGGTTTCATTATGATATCGGGGTTAAAAGACATATACAAACACAGGTGACATATATAATCACCAAAGACCTACAGAATACCAAGAGAGGACTACTCAACATTCTGTCATAACGTACATGGGAAAAGGATCCCAAGAAGAACAGTCATCTGTATATGTGTAAAAGAACCACATCTTCCACACCTACAACAAGCCAAACATTGTAATCAAACTTGCTGTAATAAAAAATAAAAAAAAATTAAATTAAAAACACGAACAAGAAGTAGTGAGACAAACGTGAGGGGCTTTCTCCTGGTACATTCCATTCTAAACTCCAATCTAGAACACCACTTCCACTGAGGCTCTCTTGCCCTAGTAACCAGATTTGGTAAGGGTGAACTGCTGCCACCTTGTGGCCGTTTCACACAACAGCAGCTTTAATCCCAACGCTAATGGTCAGTTGATATTCAAAATCATTGCAGGCCTGTAAATGACACCTGCCCTGAAAACAAATCCTGGGGTCACATATCGACCAAAAATTTCAAAGGACGTCCATATTTCAAAACGACCGTTTCAAAAGGCATATTTTACGCACATTAGTGTTCTGCTTCTTTTCCTTTCTTTCCTTTTTTGTTAAAAAACACGGGAATGGAAAAAGGCATCCCTCAGAATGGGCGAAAATCGTTGCAGACGAATCAATGGACAGAGGTTTAATCTCCAATATATATAAACAGCTCATGCAGCTTAATATTAAAAAAACAAACAACCCAAAAAAATGGGCAGAAGATCTAAAGAGACGTTTCTTCAAAGGAGACACAGAGATGGCCAAGACGCACATGAAAAGCTGCTCAACAGCACTAATTATTAGAGAAATGCAAATCAAAACTACAATGAGGTATCACCTCACACCTGTTAGAATCGGCATCTTCAGAAAATCTACAAACAACAAATTCTGGGGAGGGTGTGGACAAAAGGAGCCCTATTCCACTATTGGTGGGAATGTAAATTGATACAGTCACTATGGAGAACAGTATGGAGTTTCCTTAAAAAAACTAGAAATAGAATTACCATCTGATCCAGCAATCCCACTTCTGGGCATATACCCAGAGAAAACCGTATTTCAAAAAGGCACATTCACCACAATGTTCGTTGCAGCACTATTTACAATAGCCAGGTAATGGAAGCAACCTAAATGCCCACAGACAGATGAATGGATAAAGATGTGGTACATATATAAAATGGAATATGACTCGGCCATAAAAAGGAATGAAACTGGGTCATTTGTAGAGACATCGATGGATCGAGAGACTGTCATACAGAATGAAGTAAGTCAGAAAGAGGAAAACAAATATTGTATATTAATGCATATATGTGGAGCCTAAAAATGGTACAGATGAACTGGTTTGCAGGGAAGAAATAGAGACACAGAGGTAGAGAACAAACGTATGGACACCAAGTGTGGGAAGCCATGGGGTGGTGGTGGTGGGATGAGTTGGGAGTTTGGGATTGACCTGTATACATGTATATGCATAAAATACATAACTAATAATAACGTGCTGTATAAAAAAATAAATAAAATTTCAAAATTTTAAAAAATAAAATTTAAAAATAAAACAGAAAAAAAGTTCTTCCCGTCACACAGATGTATTTATAGGAATGAATTATTTCCATGCTTATATCTATAAATACATAAAAGAGGAATAACATCTAACTTGAAACATAAAAGAAACAAAAAGTGAACCCACGAGTTATACAGAGGAAAACCCTATCACGGCACTTGCTCCAGTGGTAAACAATTCTGAAATTGGTCAGAGGTGGGGAACCATCTCCCATACAGCCAGCAACCCAACCCCCACGCAAGGAGCGTCCTCATTGCAAAGCTGGGGGACCGTGCCGAGGCATCTGTGAGTAAACGTGAGCTGAGCCCCAGGCCAGCTGCTGCTGAACTGTTCCCACCCTTTCCAGGTAAAACACCTGAATAGGTACAAGGGCTTGAAAGCCTAGAGGAAGGACCGTGGAGCCACACCAGCGACAGCACGCAGGCCAACTTGGTGCCTGCAGGCCAGCCAGCGTGGTCCTGGACCCTGGCTCTCTTCCAGAAGCTTTCCATTGCCCTGCCTGAGATACCCCTCCTGTCCCGGCCCCCACTGCTTTTTTCCTTCCTCACCTCTGTCCGGAGAGAAATTCCAGCGGAAGGTATGGGTGACACATCCTCTTCTTTACAGGCGGCAGCCTGGCAACTCCTGCAGAAAGGCCAGCAGAACCCCACTCACACCGGACCACCCACAAAGCTGTGGCCCCTCACTCCCTCCCACCAGCACAGCCCCGAGACTGCTGACGGGGCAGAGAATATGGAGTCAGGCACAGCTTCAGGGGCTATTGCTGCCTGGAGCTCTGTTTATATTGACCTCAACGAGGCACACCTGGGGAGGGCGGGCCGGCAGGGTAAGGCTGCCCAGGTCAGCTAATCCACAACCCTCAGGGAATCACATTGTTGAAAATGGACCCCGCTAAGGCAGAAGAGCAGCCAAGGGAAAAAAGGACACAATGCCATTTGCAGCACCGTAGATGAGTCTAGAAGTAATCACGTGACTTGTAGTAAGTCAGAAAGTGAAAGACACATATCATATCATATCACTTAGAGGTGTTACCTAAAAATGGATACCAGGGCAGATATTTCCACGGAGAAGGGCAATCACAGATTCATTAAACAAACTTATGGTTCACCAATGGAAAGGTGTGAGGATTGGTTTCTTTACGATATCGGGGTTAACAGACATATACAAACACAGGTGACATATATAATCACCAAAGACCTACAGAATACCAAGAGAGGACTACTCAACATTCTGTCATAACGTACATGGGAAAAGGATCCCAAGAAGAACAGTCATCTGTATATGTGTAAAAGAACCACATCTTCCACACCTACAACAAGCCAAACATTGTAATCAAACTTGCTGTAATAAAAAATAAAAAAATTAAATTAAAAACACGAACAAGAAGTAGTGAGACAAACGTGAGGGGCTTTCTCCTGGCACATTCCATTCTAAACTCCAATCTAGAACACCACTTCCACTGAGGCTCTCTTGCCCTAGTAACCAGATTTGGTAAGGGTGAACTGCTGCCACCTTGTGGCCGTTTCACACAACAGCAGCTTTAATCCCAACGCTAATGGTCAGTTGATATTCAAAATCATTGCAGGCCTGTAAATGACACCTGCCCTGAAAACAAATCCTGGGGTCACATATCGACCAAAATATTCAAAGGACGTCCATATTTCAAAACGACCGTTTCAAAAGGCATATTTTACGCACATTAGTGTTCTGCTTCTTTTCCTTTCTTTCCTTTTTTGTTAAAAAACACGGGAATGGAAAAAGGCATCCCTCAGAATGGGCGAAAATCGTTGCAGACGAATCAATGGACAGAGGTTTAATCTCCAATATATATAAACAGATCATGCAGCTTAATATTAAAAAAACAAACAACCCAAAAAAAATGGGCAGAAGATCTAAAGAGACGTTTCTTCAAAGGAGACACAGAGATGGCCAAGACGCACATGAAAAGCTGCTCAACAGCACTAATTATTAGAGAAATGCAAATCAAAACTACAATGAGGTATCACCTCACACCTGTTAGAATCGGCATCTTCAGAAAATCTACAAACAACAAATTCTGGGGAGGGTGTGGACAAAAGGAGCCCTCTTCCACTATTGGTGGGAATGTAAATTGATACAGTCACTATGGAGAACAGTATGGAGTTTCCTTAAAAAAACTAGAAATAGAATTACCATCTGATCCAGCAATCCCACTTCTGGGCATATACCCAGAGAAAACCGTATTTCAAAAAGGCACATTCACCACAATGTTCGTTGCAACACTATTTACAATAGCCAGGTAATGGAAGCAACCTAAATGCCCACAGACAGATGAATGGATAAAGATGTGGTACATATATAAAATGGAATATGACTCGGCCATAAAAAGGAATGAAACTGGGTCATCTGTAGAGACATCGATGGATCGAGAGACTGTCATACAGAATGAAGTAAGTCAGAAAGAGGAAAACAAATATTGTATATTAATGCATATATGTGGAGCCTAAAAATGGTACAGATGAACTGGTTTGCAGGGAAGAAATAGAGACACAGAGGTAGAGAACAAACGTATGGACACCAAGTGTGGGAAGCCATGGGGTGGTGGTGGTGGGATGAGTTGGGAGTTTGGGATTGACCTGTATACATGTATATGCATAAAATACATAACTAATAATAATGTGCTGTATAAAAAAAATAAATAAAATTTCAAAATTTTAAAAAATTAAATTTAAAAATAAAACAGAAAAAAGTTCTTCCCGTCACACAGATGTATTTATAGGAATGAATTATTTCCATGCTTATATCTATAAATACATAAAAGAGGAATAACATCTAACTTGAAGCATAAAAAAAACAAAAAGTGAACCCACGAGTTATACAGAGGAAAACCCTATCACGGCACTTGCTCCAGTGGTAAACAATTCTGAAATTGGTCAGAGGTGGGGAACCATCTCCCATACAGCCAGCAACCCAACCCCCACGCAAGGAGCGTCCTCATTGCAAAGCTGGGGGACCGTGCCGAGGCATCTGTGAGTAAACGTGAGCTGAGCCCCAGGCCAGCTGCTGCTGAACTGTTCCCACCCTTTCCAGGTAAAACACCTGAATAGGTACAAGGGCTTGAAAGCCTAGAGGAAGGACCGTGGAGCCACACCAGCGACAGCACGCAGGCCAACTTGGTGCCTGCAGGCCAGCCAGCGTGGTCCTGGACCCTGGCGCTCTTCCAGAAGCTTTCCATTGCCCTGCCTGAGATACCCCTCCTGTCCCGGCCCCCACTGCTTTTTTCCTTCCTCACCTCTGTCCGGAGAGAAATTCCAGCGGAAGGTATGGGTGACACATCCTCTTCTTTACAGGCGGCAGCCTGGCAACTCCTGCAGAAAGGCCAGCAGAACCCCACTCACACCGGGCCACCCACAAAGCTGTGGCCCCTCACTCCCTCCCACCAGCACAGCCCCGAGACTGCTGACGGGGCAGAGAATATGGAGTCAGGCACAGCTTCAGGGGCTATTGCTGCCTGGAGCTCTGTTTATATTGACCTCAACGAGGCACACCTGGGGAGGGCGGGCCGGCAGGGTAAGGCTGCCCAGGTCAGCTAATCCACAACCCTCAGGGAATCACATTGTTGAAAATGGACCCCGCTAAGGCAGAAGAGAAGCCAAGGGAAAAAAGGACACAATGCCATTTGCAGCACCGTAGATGAGTCTAGAAGTAATCACGTGACTTGTAGTAAGTCAGAAAGTGAAAGACACATATCATATCATATCACTTAGAGGTGTTACCTAAAAATGGATACCAGGGCAGATATTTCCACGGAGAAGGGCAATCACAGATTCATTAAACAAACTTATGGTTCACCAATGGAAAGGTGTGAGGATTGGTTTCATTACGATATCGGGGTTAACAGACATATACAAACACAGGTGACATATATAATCACCAAAGACCTACAGAATACCAAGAGAGGACTACTCAACATTCTGTCATAACGTACATGGGAAAAGGATCCCAAGAAGAACAGTCATCTGTATATGTGTAAAAGAACCACAACTTCCACACCTACAACAAGCCAAACATTGTAATCAAACTTGCTGTAATAAAAAATAAAAAAAATTAAATTAAAAACACGAACAAGAAGTAGTGAGACAAACGTGAGGGGCTTTCTCCTGGTACATCCCATTCTAAACTCCAATCTAGAACACCACTTCCACTGAGGCTCTCTTGCCCTAGTAACCAGATTTGGTAAGGGTGAACTGCTGCCACCTTGTGGCCGTTTCACACAACAGCAGCTTTAATCCCACCGCTAATGGTCAGTTGATATTCAAAATCATTGCAGGCCTTTAAATGACACCTGCCCTGAAAACAAATCCTGGGGTCACATATCGACCAAAATATTCAAAGGACCTCCATATTTCAAAACGACCGTTTCAAAAGGCATATTTTACGCACATTAGTGTTCTGCTTCTTTTCCTTTCTTTCCTTTTTTGTTAAAAAACACGGGAATGGAAAAAGGCATCCCTCAGAATGGGCGAAAATCGTTGCAGACGAATCAATGGACAGAGGTTTAATCTCCAATATATATAAACAGCTCATGCAGCTTAATATTAAAAAAACAAACAACCCAAAAAAATGGGCAGAAGATCTAAAGAGACGTTTCTTCAAAGGAGACACAGAGATGGCCAAGACGCACATGAAAAGCTGCTCAACAGCACTAATTATTAGAGAAATGCAAATCAAAACTACAATGAGGTATCACCTCACACCTGTTAGAATCGGCATCATCAGAAAATCTACAAACAACCAATTCTGGGGAGGTTGTGGACAAAAGGAGCCCTCTTCCACTATTGGTGGGAATGTAAATTGATACAGTCACTATGGAGAACAGTATGGAGTTTCCTTAAAAAAACTAGAAATAGAATTACCATCTGATCCAGCAATCCCACTTCTGGGCATATACCCAGAGAAAACCGTATTTCAAAAAGGCACATTCACCACAATGTTCGTTGCAGCACTATTTACAATAGCCAGGTAATGGAAGCAACCTAAATGCCCACAGACAGATGAATGGATAAAGATGTGGTACATATATAAAATGGAATATGACTCGGCCATAAAAAGGAATGAAACTGGGTCATCTGTAGAGACATCGATGGATCGAGAGACTGTCATACAGAATGAAGTAAGTCAGAAAGAGGAAAACAAATATTGTATATTAATGCATATATGTGGAGCCTAAAAATGGTACAGATGAACTGGTTTGCAGGGAAGAAATAGAGACACAGAGGTAGAGAACAAACGTATGGACACCAAGTGTGGGAAGCCATGGGGTGGTGGTGGTGGGATGAGTTGGGAGTTTGGGATTGACCTGTATACATGTATATGCATAAAATACATAACTAATAATAATGTGCTGTATAAAAAAAATAAATAAAATTTCAAAATTTTAAAAAATTAAATTTAAAAATAAAACAGAAAAAAGTTCTTCCCGTCACACAGATGTATTTATAGGAATGAATTATTTCCATGCTTATATCTATAAATACATAAAAGAGGAATAACATCTAACTTGAAACATAAAAGAAAAAAAAAGTGAACCCACGAGTTATACAGAGGAAAACCCTATCACGGCACTTGCTCCAGTGGTAAACAATTCTGAAATTGGTCAGAGGTGGGGAACCATCTCCCATACAGCCAGCAACCCAACCCCCACGCAAGGAGCGTCCTCATTGCAAAGCTGGGGGACCGTGCCGAGGCATCTGTGAGTAAACGTGAGCTGAGCCCCAGGCCAGCTGCTGCTGAACTGTTCCCACCCTTTCCAGGTAAAACACCTGAATAGGTACAAGGGCTTGAAAGCCTAGAGGAAGGACCGTGGAGCCACACCAGCGACAGCACGCAGGCCAACTTGGTGCCTGCAGGCCAGCCAGCGTGGTCCTGGACCCTGGCGCTCTTCCAGAAGCTTTCCATTGCCCTGCCTGACATACCCCTCCTGTCCCGGCCCCCACTGCTTTTTTCCTTCCTCACCTCTGTCCGGAGAGAAATTCCAGCGGAAGGTATGGGTGACACATCCTCTTCTTTACAGGCGGCAGCCTGGCAACTCCTGCAGAAAGGCCAGCAGAACCCCACTCACACCGGGCCACCCACAAAGCTGTGGCCCCTCACTCCCTCCCACCAGCACAGCCCCGAGACTGCTGACGGGGCAGAGAATATGGAGTCAGGCACAGCTTCAGGGGCTATTGCTGCCTGGAGCTCTGTTTATATTGACCTCAACGAGGCACACCTGGGGAGGGCGGGCCGGCAGGGTAAGGCTGCCCAGGTCAGCTAATCCACAACCCTCAGGGAATCACATTGTTGAAAATGGACCCCGCTAAGGCAGAAGAGAAGCCAAGGGAAAAAAGGACACAATGCCATTTGCAGCACCGTAGATGAGTCTAGAAGTAATCACGTGACTTGTAGTAAGTCAGAAAGTGAAAGACACATATCATATCATATCACTTAGAGGTGTTACCTAAAAATGGATACCAGGGCAGATATTTCCACGGAGAAGGGCAATCACAGATTCATTAAACAAACTTATGGTTCACCAATGGAAAGGTGTGAGTATTGGTTTCATTACGATATCGGGGTTAACAGACATATACAAACACAGGTGACATATATAATCACCAAAGACCTACAGAATACCAAGAGAGGACTACTCAACATTCTGTCATAACGTACATGGGAAAAGGATCCCAAGAAGAACAGTCATCTGTATATGTGTAAAAGAACCACATCTTCCACACCTACAACAAGCCAAACATTGTAATCAAACTTGCTGTAATAAAAAATAAAAACTTAAATTAAAAACACGAACAAGAAGTAGTGAGACAAACGTGAGGGGCTTTCTCCTGGTACATCCCATTCTAAACTCCAATCTAGAACACCACTTCCACTGAGGCTCTCTTGCCCTAGTAACCAGATTTGGTAAGGGTGAACTGCTGCCACCTTGTGGCCGTTTCACACAACAGCAGCTTTAATCCCAACGCTAATGGTCAGTTGATATTCAAAATCATTGCAGGCCTTTAAATGACACCTGCCCTGAAAACAAATCCTGGGGTCACATATCGACCAAAATATTCAAAGGACCTCCATATTTCAAAACGACTGTTTCAAAAGGCATATTTTACGCACATTAGTGTTCTGCTTCTTTTCCTTTCTTTCCTTTTTTGTTAAAAAACACGGGAATGGAAAAAGGCATCCCTCAGAATGGGCGAAAATCGTTGCAGACGAATCAATGGACAGAGGTTTAATCTCCAATATATATAAACAGCTCATGCAGCTTAATATTAAAAAAACAAACAACCCAAAAAAAATGGGCAGAAGATCTAAAGAGACGTTTCTTCAAAGGAGACACAGAGATGGCCAAGACGCACATGAAAAGCTGCTCAACAGCACTAATTATTAGAGAAATGCAAATCAAAACTACAATGAGGTATCACCTCACACCTGCTAGAATCGGCATCTTCAGAAAATCTACAAACAACAAATTCTGGGGAGGGTGTGGACAAAAGGAGCCCTCTTCCACTATTGGTGGGAATGTAAATTGATACAGTCACCATGGAGAACAGTATGGAGTTTCCTTAAAAAAACTAGAAATAGAATTACCATCTGATCCAGCAATCCCACTTCTGGGCATATACCCAGAGAAAACCGTATTTCAAAAAGGCACATTCACCACAATGTTCGTTGCAGCACTCTTTACAATAGCCAGGTAATGGAAGCAACCTAAATGCCCACAGACAGATGAATGGATAAAGATGTGGTACATATATAAAATGGAATATTACTCGGCCATAAAAAGGAATGAAACTGGGTCATTTGTAGAGACATCGATGGATCGAGAGACTGTCATACAGAATGAAGTAAGTCAGAAAGAGGAAAACAAATATTGTATATTAATGCATATATGTGGAGCCTAAAAATGGTACATATGAACTGGTTTGCAGGGAAGAAATAGAGACACAGAGGTAGAGAACAAACGTATGGACACCAAGTGTGGGAAGCCATGGGGTGGTGGTGGTGGGATGAGTTGGGAGTTTGGGATTGACCTGTATACATGTATATGCATAAAATACATAACTAATAATAACGTGCTGTATAAAAAAATAAATAAAATTTCAAACTTTTAAAAAATAAAATTTAAAAATAAAACAGAAAAAAGTTCTTCCCGTCACACAGATGTATTTATAGGAATGAATTATTTCCATGCTTATATCTATAAATACATAAAAGAGGAATAACATCTAACTTGAAACATAAAAGAAACAAAAAGTGAACCCACGAGTTATACAGAGGAAAACCCTATCACGGCACTTGCTCCAGTGGTAAACAATTCTGAAATTGGTCAGAGGTGGGGAACCATCTCCCATACAGCCAGCAACCCAACCCCCACGCAAGGAGCGTCCTCATTGCAAAGCTGGGGGACCGTGCCGAGGCATCTGTGAGTAAACGTGAGCTGAGCCCCAGGCCAGCTGCTGCTGAACTGTTCCCACCCTTTCCAGGTAAAACACCTGAATAGGTACAAGGGCTTGAAAGCCTAGAGGAAGGACCGTGGAGCCACACCAGCGACAGCACGCAGGCCAACTTGGTGCCTGCAGGCCAGCCAGCGTGTTCCTGGACCCTGGCGCTCTTCCAGAAGCTTTCCATTGCCCTGCCTGAGATACCCCTCCTGTCCCGGCCCCCACTGCTTTTTTCCTTCCTCACCTCTGTCCGGAGAGAAATTCCAGCGGAAGGTATGGGTGACACATCCTCTTCTTTACAGGCGGCAGCCTGGCAACTCCTGCAGAAAGGCCAGCAGAACCCCACTCACACCGGGCCACCCACAAAGCTGTGGCCCCTCACTCCCTCCCACCAGCACAGCCCCGAGACTGCTGACGGGGCAGAGAATATGGAGTCAGGCACAGCTTCAGGGGCTATTGCTGCCTGGAGCTCTGTTTATATTGACCTCAACGAGGCACACCTGGGGAGGGCGGGCCGGCAGGGTAAGGCTGCCCAGGTCAGCTAATCCACAACCCTCAGGGAATCACATTGTTGAAAATGGACCCCGCTAAGGCAGAAGAGAAGCCAAGGGAAAAAAGGACACAATGCCATTTGCAGCACCGTAGATGAGTCTAGAAGTAATCACGGGACTTGTAGTAAGTCAGAAAGTGAAAGACACATATCATATCATATCACTTAGAGGTGTTACCTAAAAATGGATACCAGGGCAGATATTTCCACGGAGAAGGGCAATCACAGATTCATTAAACAAACTTATGGTTCACCAATGGAAAGGTGTGAGGATTGGTTTCATTATGATATCGGGGTTAACAGACATATACAAACACAGGTGACATATATAATCACCAAAGACCTACAGAATACCAAGAGAGGACTACTCAACATTCTGTCATAACGTACATGGGAAAAGGATCGCAAGAAGAACAGTCATCTGTATATGTGTAAAAGAACCACATCTTCCACACCTACAACAAGCCAAACATTGTAATCAAACTTGCTGTAATAAAAAATAAAAAAATTAAATTAAAAACACGAACAAGAAGTAGTTAGACAAACGTGAGGGGCTTTCTCCTGGCACATTCCATTCTAAACTCCAATCTAGAACACCACTTCCACTGAGGCTCTCTTGCCCTAGTAACCAGATTTGGTAAGGGTGAACTGCTGCCACCTTGTGGCCGTTTCACACAACAGCAGCTTTAATCCCAACGCTAATGGTCAGTTGATATTCAAAATCATTGCAGGCCTGTAAATGACACCTGCCCTGAAAACAAATCCTGGGGTCACATATCGACCAAAATATTCAAAGGACGTCCATATTTCAAAACGACCGTTTCAAAAGGCATATTTTACGCACATTAGTGTTCTGCTTCTTTTCCTTTCTTTCCTTTTTTGTTAAAAAACACGGGAATGGAAAAAGGCATCCCTCAGAATGGGCGAAAATCGTTGCAGACGAATCAATGGACAGAGGTTTAATCTCCAATATATATAAACAGCTCATGCAGCTTAATATTAAAAAAACAAACAACCCAAAAAAAATGGGCAGAAGATCTAAAGAGACGTTTCTTCAAAGGAGACACAGAGATGGCCAAGACGCACATGAAAAGCTGCTCAACAGCACTAATTATTAGAGAAATGCAAATCAAAACTACAATGAGGTATCACCTCACACCTGCTAGAATCGGCATCTTCAGAAAATCTACAAACAACAAATTCTGGGGAGGGTGTGGACAAAAGGAGCCCTCTTCCACTATTGGTGGGAATGTAAATTGATACAGTCACCATGGAGAACAGTATGGAGTTTCCTTAAAAAAACTAGAAATATAATTACCATCTGATCCAGCAATCCCACTTCTGGGCATATACCCAGAGAAAACCGTATTTCAAAAAGGCACATTCACCACAATGTTCGTTGCAGCACTATTTACAATAGCCAGGTAATGGAAGCAACCTAAATGCCCACAGACAGATGAATGGATAAAGATGTGGTACATATATAAAATGGAATATTACTCGGCCATAAAAAGGAATGAAACTGGGTCATTTGTAGAGACATCGATGGATCGAGAGACTGTCATACAGAATGAAGTAAGTCAGAAAGAGGAAAACAAATATTGTATATTAATGCATATATGTGGAGCCTAAAAATGGTACATATGAACTGGTTTGCAGGGAAGAAATAGAGACACAGAGGTAGAGAACAAACGTATGGACACCAAGTGTGGGAAGCCATGGGGTGGTGGTGGTGGGATGAGTTGGGAGTTTGGGATTGACCTGTATACATGTATATGCATAAAATACATAACTAATAATAACGTGCTGTATAAAAAAATAAATAAAATTTCAAAATTTTAAAAAATAAAATTTAAAAATAAAACAGAAAAAAGTTCTTCCCGTCACACAGATGTATTTATAGGAATGAATTATTTCCATGCTTATATCTATAAATACATAAAAGAGGAATAACATCTAACTTGAAACATAAAAGAAAAAAAAAGTGAACCCACGAGTTATACAGAGGAAAACCCTATCACGGCACTTGCTCCAGTGGTAAACAATTCTGAAATTGGTCAGAGGTGGGGAACCATCTCCCATACAGCCAGCAACCCAACCCCCACGCAAGGAGCGTCCTCATTGCAAAGCTGGGGGACCGTGCCGAGGCATCTGTGAGTAAACGTGAGCTGAGCCCCAGGCCAGCTGCTGCTGAACTGTTCCCACCCTTTCCAGGTAAAACACCTGAATAGGTACAAGGGCTTGAAAGCCTAGAGGAAGGACCGTGGAGCCACACCAGCGACAGCACGCAGGCCAACTTGGTGCCTGCAGGCCAGCCAGCGTGGTCCTGGACCCTGGCGCTCTTCCAGAAGCTTTCCATTGCCCTGCCTGAGATACCCCTCCTGTCCCGGCCCCCACTGCTTTTTTCCTTCCTCACCTCTGTCCGGAGAGAAATTCCAGCGGAAGGTATGGGTGACACATCCTCTTCTTTACAGGCGGCAGCCTGGCAACTCCTGCAGAAAGGCCAGCAGAACCCCACTCACACCGGGCCACCCACAAAGCTGTGGCCCCTCACTCCCTCCCACCAGCACAGCCCCGAGACTGCTGACGGGGCAGAGAATATGGAGTCAGGCACAGCTTCATGGGCTATTGCTGCCTGGAGCTCTGTTTATATTGACCTCAACGAGGCACACCTGGGGAGGGCGGGCCGGCAGGGTAAGGCTGCCCAGGTCAGCTAATCCACAGCCCTCAGGGAATCACATTTTTGAAAATGGACCCCGCTAAGGCAGAAGAGAAGCCAAGGGAAAAAAGGACACAATGCCATTTGCAGCCCCGTAGATGAGTCTAGAAGTAATCACGGGACTTGTAGTAAGTCAGAAAGTGAAAGACACATATCATATCATATCACTTAGAGGTGTTACCTAAAAATGGATACCAGGGCAGATATTTCCACGGAGAAGGGCAATCACAGATTCATTAAACAAACTTATGGTTCACCAATGGAAAGGTGTGAGGATTGGTTTCATTATGATATCGGGGTTAACAGACATATACAAACACAGGTGACATATATAATCACCAAAGACCTACAGAATACCAAGAGAGGACTACTCAACATTCTGTCATAACGTACATGGGAAAAGGATCGCAAGAAGAACAGTCATCTGTATATGTGTAAAAGAACCACATCTTCCACACCTACAACAAGCCAAACATTGTAATCAAACTTGCTGTAATAAAAAATAAAAAAATTAAATTAAAAACACGAACAAGAAGTAGTGAGACAAACGTGAGGGGCTTTCTCCTGGTACATTCCATTCTAAACTCCAATCTAGAACACCACTTCCACTGAGGCTCTCTTGCCCTAGTAACCAGATTTGGTAAGGGTGAACTGCTGCCACCTTGTGGCCGTTTCACACAACAGCAGCTTTAATCCCAACGCTAATGGTCAGTTGATATTCAAAATCATTGCAGGCCTGTAAATGACACCTGCCCTGAATACAAATCCTGGGGTCACATATCGACCAAAATATTCAAAGGACGTCCATATTTCAAAACGACCGTTTCAAAAGGCATATTTTACGCACATTAGTGTTCTGCTTCTTTTCCTTTCTTTCCTTTTTTGTTAAAAAACACGGGAATGGAAAAAGGCATCCCTCAGAATGGGCGAAAATCGTTGCAGACGAATCAATCGACAGAGGTTTAATCTCCAATATATATAAACAGCTCATGCAGCTTAATATTAAAAAAACAAACAACCCAAAAAAAATGGGCAGAAGATCTAAAGAGACGTTTCTTCAAAGGAGACACAGAGATGGCCAAGACGCACATGAAAAGCTGCTCAACAGCACTAATTATTAGAGAAATGCAAATCAAAACTACAATGAGGTATCACCTCACACCTGTTAGAATCGGCATCTTCAGAAAATCTACAAACAACCAATTCTGGGGAGGTTGTGGACAAAAGGAGCCCTCTTCCACTATTGGTGGGAATGTAAATTGATACAGTCACTATGGAGAACAGTATGGAGTTTCCTTAAAAAAACTAGAAATAGAATTACCATCTGATCCAGCAATCCCACTTCTGGGCATATACCCAGAGAAAACCGTATTTCAAAAAGGCACATTCACCACAATGTTCGTTGCAGCACTATTTACAATAGCCAGGTAATGGAAGCAACCTAAATGCCCACAGACAGATGAATGGATAAAGATGTGGTACATATATAAAATGGAATATTACTCGGCCATATAAAGCAATGAAACTGGGTCATTTGTAGAGACATTGATGGATCGAGAGACTGTCATACAGAATGAAGTAAGTCAGAAAGAGGAAAACAAATATTGTATATTAATGCATATATGTGGAGCCTAAAAATGGTACAGATGAACTGGTTTGCAGGGAAGAAATAGAGACACAGAGGTAGAGAACAAACGTATGGACACCAAGTGTGGGAAGCCATGGGGTGGTGGTGGTGGGATGAGTTGGGAGTTTGGGATTGACCTGTATACATGTAGAGGCATAAAATACATAACTAATAATAACGTGCTGTATAAAAAAATAAATAAAATTTCAAAATTTTAAAAAATAAAATTTAAAAATAAAACAGAAAAAAGTTCTTCCCGTCACACAGATGTATTTATAGGAATGAATTATTTCCATGCTTATATCTATAAATACATAAAAGAGGAATAACATCTAACTTGAAACATAAAAGAAAAAAAAAGTGAACCCACGAGTTATACAGAGGAAAACCCTATCACGGCACTTGCTCCAGTGGTAAACAATTCTGAAATTGGTCAGAGGTGGGGAACCATCTCCCATACAGCCAGCAACCCAACCCCCACGCAAGGAGCGTCCTCATTGCAAAGCTGGGGGACCGTGCCGAGGCATCTGTGAGTAAACGTGAGCTGAGCCCCAGGCCAGCTGCTGCTGAACTGTTCCCACCCTTTCCAGGTAAAACACCTGAATAGGTACAAGGGCTTGAAAGCCTAGAGGAAGGACCGTGGAGCCACACCAGCGACAGCACGCAGGCCAACTTGGTGCCTGCAGGCCAGCCAGCGTGGTCCTGGACCCTGGCGCTCTTCCAGAAGCTTTCCATTGCCCTGCCTGAGATACCCCTCCTGTCCCGGCCCCCACTGCTTTTTTCCTTCCTCACCTCTGTCCGGAGAGAAATTCCAGCGGAAGGTATGGGTGACACATCCTCTTCTTTACAGGCGGCAGCCTGGCAACTCCTGCAGAAAGGCCAGCAGAACCCCACTCACACCGGGCCACCCACAAAGCTGTGGCCCCTCACTCCCTCCCACCAGCACAGCCCCGAGACTGCTGACGGGGCAGAGAATATGGAGTCAGGCACAGCTTCAGGGGCTATTGCTGCCTGGAGCGCTGTTTATATTGACCTCAACGAGGCACACCTGGGGAGGGCGGGCCGGCAGGGTAAGGCTGCCCAGGTCAGCTAATCCACAACCCTCAGGGAATCACATTGTTGAAAATGGACCCCGCTAAGGCAGAAGAGAAGCCAAGGGAAAAAAGGACACAATGCCATTTGCAGCACCGTAGATGAGTCTAGAAGTAATCACGGGACTTGTAGTAAGTCAGAAAGTGAAAGACACATATCATATCATATCACTTAGAGGTGTTACCTAAAAATGGATACCAGGGCAGATATTTCCACGGAGAAGGGCAATCACAGATTCATTAAACAAACTTATGGTTCACCAATGGAAAGGTGTGAGGATTGGTTTCATTATGATATCGGGGTTAACAGACATATACAAACACAGGTGACATATATAATCACCAAAGACCTACAGAATACCAAGAGAGGACTACTCAACATTCTGTCATAACGTACATGGGAAAAGGATCGCAAGAAGAACAGTCATCTGTATATGTGTAAAAGAACCACATCTTCCACACCTACAACAAGCCAAACATTGTAATCAAACTTGCTGTAATAAAAAATAAAAAAATTAAATTAAAAACACGAACAAGAAGTAGTTAGACAAACGTGAGGGGCTTTCTCCTGGCACATTCCATTCTAAACTCCAATCTAGAACACCACTTCCACTGAGGCTCTCTTGCCCTAGTAACCAGATTTGGTAAGGGTGAACTGCTGCCACCTTGTGGCCGTTTCACACAACAGCAGCTTTAATCCCAACGCTAATGGTCAGTTGATATTCAAAATCATTGCAGGCCTGTAAATGACACCTGCCCTGAAAACAAATCCTGGGGTCACATATCGACCAAAATATTCAAAGGACGTCCATATTTCAAAACGACCGTTTCAAAAGGCATATTTTACGCACATTAGTGTTCTGCTTCTTTTCCTTTCTTTCCTTTTTTGTTAAAAAACACGGGAATGGAAAAAGGCATCCCTCAGAATGGGCGAAAATCGTTGCAGACGAATCAATGGACAGAGGTTTAATCTCCAATATATATAAACAGCTCATGCAGCTTAATATTAAAAAAACAAACAACCCAAAAAAAATGGGCAGAAGATCTAAAGAGACGTTTCTTCAAAGGAGACACAGAGATGGCCAAGACGCACATGAAAAGCTGCTCAACAGCACTAATTATTAGAGAAATGCAAATCAAAACTACAATGAGGTATCACCTCACACCTGCTAGAATCGGCATCTTCAGAAAATCTACAAACAACAAATTCTGGGGAGGGTGTGGACAAAAGGAGCCCTCTTCCACTATTGGTGGGAATGTAAATTGATACAGTCACCATGGAGAACAGTATGGAGTTTCCTTAAAAAAACTAGAAATATAATTACCATCTGATCCAGCAATCCCACTTCTGGGCATATACCCAGAGAAAACCGTATTTCAAAAAGGCACATTCACCACAATGTTCGTTGCAGCACTCTTTACAATAGCCAGGTAATGGAAGCAACCTAAATGCCCACAGACAGATGAATGGATAAAGATGTGGTATATATATAAAATGGAATATTACTCGGCCATAAAAAGGAATGAAACTGGGTCATTTGTAGAGACATCGATGGATCGAGAGACTGTCATACAGAATGAAGTAAGTCAGAAAGAGGAAAACAAATATTGTATATTAATGCATATATGTGGAGCCTAAAAATGGTACATATGAACTGGTTTGCAGGGAAGAAATAGAGACACAGAGGTAGAGAACAAACGTATGGACACCAAGTGTGGGAAGCCATGGGGTGGTGGTGGTGGGATGAGTTGGGAGTTTGGGATTGACCTGTATACATGTATATGCATAAAATACATAACTAATAATAACGTGCTGTATAAAAAAATAAATAAAATTTCAAAATTTTAAAAAATAAAATTTAAAAATAAAACAGAAAAAAGTTCTTCCCGTCACACAGATGTATTTATAGGAATGAATTATTTCCATGCTTATATCTATAAATACATAAAAGAGGAATAACATCTAACTTGAAACATAAAAGAAAAAAAAAGTGAACCCACGAGTTATACAGAGGAAAACCCTATCACGGCACTTGCTCCAGTGGTAAACAATTCTGAAATTGGTCAGAGGTGGGGAACCATCTCCCATACAGCCAGCAACCCAACCCCCACGCAAGGAGCGTCCTCATTGCAAAGCTGGGGGACCGTGCCGAGGCATCTGTGAGTAAACGTGAGCTGAGCCCCAGGCCAGCTGCTGCTGAACTGTTCCCACCCTTTCCAGGTAAAACACCTGAATAGGTACAAGGTCTTGAAAGCCTAGAGGAAGGACCGTGGAGCCACACCAGCGACAGCACGCAGGCCAACTTGGTGCCTGCAGGCCAGCCAGCGTGTTCCTGGACCCTGGCGCTCTTCCAGAAGCTTTCCATTGCCCTGCCTGAGATACCCCTCCTGTCCCGGCCCCCACTGCTTTTTTCCTTCCTCACCTCTGTCCGGAGAGAAATTCCAGCGGAAGGTATGGGTGACACATCCTCTTCTTTACAGGCGGCAGCCTGGCAACTCCTGCAGAAAGGCCAGCAGAACCCCACTCACACCGGGCCACCCACAAAGCTGTGGCCCCTCACTCCCTCCCACCAGCACAGCCCCGAGACTGCTGACGGGGCAGAGAATATGGAGTCAGGCACAGCTTCAGGGGCTATTGCTGCCTGGAGCTCTGTTTATATTGACCTCAACGAGGCACACCTGGGGAGGGCGGGCCGGCAGGGTAAGGCTGCCCAGGTCAGCTAATCCACAACCCTCAGGGAATCACATTGTTGAAAATGGACCCCGCTAAGGCAGAAGAGAAGCCAAGGGAAAAAAGGACACAATGCCATTTGCAGCACCGTAGATGAGTCTAGAAGTAATCACGGGACTTGTAGTAAGTCAGAAAGTGAAAGACACATATCATATCATATCACTTAGAGGTGTTACCTAAAAATGGATACCAGGGCAGATATTTCCACGGAGAAGGGCAATCACAGATTCATTAAACAAACTTATGGTTCACCAATGGAAAGGTGTGAGGATTGGTTTCATTACGATATCGGGGTTAACAGACATATACAAACACAGGTGACATATATAATCACCAAAGACCTACAGAATACCAAGAGAGGACTACTCAACATTCTGTCATAACGTACATGGGAAAAGGATCCCAAGAAGAACAGTCATCTGTATATGTGTAAAAGAACCACATCTTCCACACCTACAACAAGCCAAACATTGTAATCAAACTTGCTGTAATAAAAAATAAAAAAAATTAAATTAAAAACACGAACAAGAAGTAGTGAGACAAACGTGAGGGGCTTTCTCCTGGCACATTCCATTCTAAACTCCAATCTAGAACACCACTTCCACTGAGGCTCTCTTGCCCTAGTAACCAGATTTGGTAAGGGTGAACTGCTGCCACCTTGTGGCCGTTTCACACAACAGCAGCTTTAATCCCAACGCTAATGGTCAGTTGATATTCAAAATCATTGCAGGCCTGTAAATGACACCTGCCCTGAAAACAAATCCTGGGGTCACATATCGACCAAAATATTCAAAGGACGTCCATATTTCAAAACGACCGTTTCAAAAGGCATATTTTACGCACATTAGTGTTCTGCTTCTTTTCCTTTCTTTCCTTTTTTGTTAAAAAACACGGGAATGGAAAAAGGCATCCCTCAGAATGGGCGAAAATCGTTGCAGACGAATCAATGGACAGAGGTTTAATCTCCAATATATATAAACAGCTCATGCAGCTTAATATTAAAAAAACAAACAACCCAAAAAAAATGGGCAGAAGATCTAAAGAGACGTTTCTTCAAAGGAGACACAGAGATGGCCAAGATGCACATGAAAAGCTGCTCAACAGCACTAATTATTAGAGAAATGCAAATCAAAACTACAATGAGGTATCACCTCACACCTGTTAGAATCGGCATCATCAGAAAATCTACAAACAACAAATTCTGGGGAGGGTGTGGACAAAAGGAGCCCTCTTCCACTATTGGTGGGAATGTAAATTGATACAGTCCCTATGGAGAACAGTATGGAGTTTCCTTAAAAAAATTAGAAATAGAATTACCATCTGATCCAGCAATCCCACTTCTGGGCATATACCCAGAGAAAACCGTATTTCAAAAAGGCACATTCACCACAATGTTCGTTGCAGCACTATTTACAATAGCCAGGTAATGGAAGCAACCTAAATGCCCACAGACAGATGAATGGATAAAGATGTGGTACATATATAAAATGGAATGTGACTCGGCCATAAAAAGGAATGAAACTGGGTCATTTGTAGAGACATCGATGGATCGAGAGACTGTCATACAGAATGAAGTAAGTCAGAAAGAGGAAAACAAATATTGTATATTAATGCATATATGTGGAGCCTAAAAATGGTACAGATGAACTGGTTTGCAGGGAAGAAATAGAGACACAGAGGTAGAGAACAAACGTATGGACACCAAGTGTGGGAAGCCATGGGGTGGTGGTGGTGGGATGAGTTGGGAGTTTGGGATTGACCTGTATACATGTATATGCATAAAATACATAACTAATAATAACGTGCTGTATAAAAAAAATAAATAAAATTTCAAAATTTTAAAAAATAAAATTTAAAAATAAAACAGAAAAAAGTTCTTCCCGTCACACAGATGTATTTATAGGAATGAATTATTTCCATGCTTATATCTATAAATATATAAAAGAGGAATAACATCTAACTTGAAACATAAAAGAAAAAAAAAAGTGAACCCACGAGTTATACAGAGGAAAACCCTATCACGGCACTTGCTCCAGTGGTAAACAATTCTGAAATTGGTCAGAGGTGGCGAACCATCTCCCATACAGCCAGCAACCCAATCCCCACGCAAGGAGCGTCCTCATTGCAAAGCTGGGGGACCGTGCCGAGGCATCTGTGAGTAAACGTGAGCTGAGCCCCAGGCCAGCTGCTGCTGAACTGTTCCCACCCTTTCCAGGTAAAACACCTGAATAGGTACAAGGTCTTGAAAGCCTAGAGGAAGGACCGTGGAGCCACACCAGCGACAGCACGCAGGCCAACTTGGTGCCTGCAGGCCAGCCAGCGTGGTCCTGGACCCTGGCGCTCTTCCAGAAGCTTTCCATTGCCCTGCCTGAGATACCCCTCCTGTCCCGGCCCCCACTGCTTTTTTCCTTCCTCACCTCTGTCCGGAGAGAAATTCCAGCGGAAGGTATGGGTGACACATCCTCTTCTTTACAGGCGGCAGCCTGGCAACTCCTGCAGAAAGGCCAGCAGAACCCCACTCACACCGGGCCACCCACAAAGCTGTGGCCCCTCACTCCCTCCCACCAGCACAGCCCCGAGACTGCTGACGGGGCAGAGAATATGGAGTCAGGCACAGCTTCATGGGCTATTGCTGCCTGGAGCTCTGTTTATATTGACCTCAACGAGGCACACCTGGGGAGGGCGGGCCGGCAGGGTAAGGCTGCCCAGGTCAGCTAATCCACAACCCTCAGGGAATCACATTGTTGAAAATGGACCCCGCTAAGGCAGAAGAGAAGCCAAGGGAAAAAAGGACACAATGCCATTTGCAGCACCGTAGATGAGTCTAGAAGTAATCACGTGACTTGTAGTAAGTCAGAAAGTGAAAGACACATATCATATCATATCACTTATAGGTGTTACCTAAAAATGGATACCAGGGCAGATATTTCCACGGAGAAGGGCAATCACAGATTCATTAAACAAACTTATGGTTCACCAATGGAAAGGTGTGAGGATTGGTTTCATTACGATATCGGGGTTAACAGACATATACAAACACAGGTGACATATATAATCACCAAAGACCTACAGAATACCAAGAGAGGACTACTCAACATTCTGTCATAACGTACATGGGAAAAGGATCCCAAGAAGAACAGTCATCTGTATATGTGTAAAAGAACCACATCTTCCACACCTACAACAAGCCAAACATTGTAATCAAAATGCTGTAATAAAAAATAAAAAACTTAAATTAAAAACACGAACAAGAAGTAATGAGACAAACGTGAGGGGCTTTCTCCTGGCACATTCCATTCTAAACTCCAATCTAGAACACCACTTCCACTGAGGCTCTCTTGCCCTAGTAACCAGATTTGGTAAGGGTGAACTGCTGCCACCTTGTGGCCGTTTCACACAACAGCAGCTTTAATCCCAACGCTAATGGTCAGTTGATATTCAAAATTATTGCAGGCCTGTAAATGACACCTGCCCTGAAAACAAATCCTGGGGTCACATATCGACCAAATATTTCAAAGGACGTCCATATTTCAAAACCACCGTTTCAAAAGGCATATTTTACGCACATTAGTGTTCTGCTTCTTTTCCTTTCTTTCCTTTTTTGTTAAAAAACACGGGAATGGAAAAAGGCATCCCTCAGAATGGGCGAAAATCGTTGCAGACGAATCAATGGACAGAGGTTTAATCTCCAATATATATAAACAGCTCATGCAGCTTAATATTAAAAAAAAAAAAACAACCCAAAAAAATGGGCAGAGGATCTAAAGAGACGTTTCTTCAAAGGAGACACAGAGATGGCCAAGACGCACATGAAAAGCTGCTCAACAGCACTAATTATTAGAGAAATGCAAATCAAAACTACAATGAGGTATCACCTCACACCTGTTAGAATCGGCATCATCAGAAAATCTACAAACAACCAATTCTGGGGAGGGTGTGGACAAAAGGAACCCTCTTCCACTATTGGTGGGAATGTAAATTGATACAGTCCCTATGGAGAACAGTATGGAGTTTCCTTAAAAAAACTAGAAATAGAATTACCATCTGATCCAGCAATCCCACTTCTGGGCATATACCCAGAGAAAACCGTATTTCAAAAAGGCACATTCACCACAATGTTCGTTGCAGCACTATTTACAATAGCCAGGTAATGGAAGCAACCTAAATGCCCACAGACAGATGAATGGATAAAGATGTGGTACATATATAAAATGGAATATTACTCGGCCATAAAAAGGAATGAAACTGGGTCATTTGTAGAGACATCGATGGATCGAGAGACTGTCATACAGAATGAAGTAAGTCAGAAAGAGGAAAACAAATATTGTATATTAATGCATATATGTGGAGCCTAAAAATGGTACAGATGAACTGGTTTGCAGGGAAGAAATAGAGACACAGAGGTAGAGAACAAACGTATGGACACCAAGTGTGGGAAGCCATGGGGTGGTGGTGGGGGGAAGAGTTGGGAATTTGGGATTGACCTGTATACATGTATATGCATAAAATACATAACTAATAATAACGTGCTGTATAAAAAAATAAATAAAATTTCAAAATTTTAAAAAATAAAATTTAGGGCCTCCCTGGTGGCGCAGTGGTTGAGAGTCCGCCTGCCGATGCAGGGGATACGGGTTCGTGCCCCGGTCTGGGAGGATCCCATATGCCGCGGAGCGGCTGGGCCCGTGAGCCATGGCCGCTGGGCCTGCGCATCCGGAGCCTGTGCTCCGCAACGGGAGAGGCCACAACAGTGAGAGGCCCGCATACCGCAAAAAGAAAAAAAAAATAAAAAAAAAAATAAAAAAATAAAATTTAAAAATAAAACAGAAAAAATTCTTCCCGTCACACAGATGTATTTATAGGAATGAATTATTTCCATGCTTATATCTATAAATACATAAAAGAGGAATAACATATAACTTGAAACATAAAAGAAAAAAAAAGTGAACCCACGACTTATACAGAGGAAAACCCTATCACGGCACTTGCTCCAGTGGTAAACAATTCTGAAATTGGTCAGAGGTGGGGAACCATCTCCCATACAGCCAGCAACCCAACCCCCACGCAAGGAGCGTCCTCATTGCAAAGCTGGGGGACCGTGCCGAGGCATCTGTGAGTAAACGTGAGCTGAGCCCCAGGCCAGCTGCTGCTGAACTGTTCCCACCCTTTCCAGGTAAAACACCTGAATATGTACAAGGGCTTGAAAGCCTAGAGGAAGGACCGTGGAGCCACACCAGCGACAGCACGCAGGCCAACTTGGTGCCTGCAGGCCAGCCAGCGTGGTCCTGGACCCTGGCGCTCTTCCAGAAGCTTTCCATTGCCCTGCCTGAGATACCCCTCCTGTCCCGGCCCCCACTGCTTTTTTCCTTCCTCACCTCTGTCCGGAGAGAAATTCCAGCGGAAGGTATGGGTGACACATCCTCTTCTTTACAGGCGGCAGCCTGGCAACTCCTGCAGAAAGGCCAGCAGAACCCCACTCACACCGGGCCACCCACAAAGCTGTGGCCCCTCACTCCCTCCCAGCAGCACAGCCCCGAGACTGCTGACGGGGCAGAGAATATGGAGTCAGGCACATCTTCAGGGGCTATTGCTGCCTGGAGCTCTGTTTATATTGACCTCAACGAGGCACACCTGGGGAGGGCGGGCCGGCAGGGTAAGGCTGCCCAGGTCAGCTAATCCACAACCCTCAGGGAATCACATTGTTGAAAATGGACCCCGCTAAGGCAGAAGAGAAGCCAAGGGAAAAAAGGACACAATGCCATTTGCAGCACCGTAGATGAGTCTAGAAGTAATCACGTGACTTGTAGTAAGTCAGAAAGTGAAAGACACATATCATATCATATCACTTATAGGTGTTACCTAAAAATGGATACCAGGGCAGATATTTCCACGGAGAAGGGCAATCACAGATTCATTAAACAAACTTATGGTTCACCAATGGAAAGGTGTGAGGATTGGTTTCATTACGATATCGGGGTTAACAGACATATACAAACACAGGTGACATATATAATCACCAAAGACCTACAGAATACCAAGAGAGGACTACTCAACATTCTGTCATAACGTACATGGGAAAAGGATCCCAAGAAGAACAGTCATCTGTATATGTGTAAAAGAACCACATCTTCCACACCTACAACAAGCCAAACATTGTAATCAAAATGCTGTAATAAAAAATAAAAAACTTAAATTAAAAACACGAACAAGAAGTAATGAGACAAACGTGAGGGGCTTTCTCCTGGCACATTCCATTCTAAACTCCAATCTAGAACACCACTTCCACTGAGGCTCTCTTGCCCTAGTAACCAGATTTGGTAAGGGTGAACTGCTGCCACCTTGTGGCCGTTTCACACAACAGCAGCTTTAATCCCAACGCTAATGGTCAGTTGATATTCAAAATCATTGCAGGCCTGTAAATGACACCTGCCCTGAAAACAAATCCTGGGGTCACATATCGACCAAATATTTCAAAGGACGTCCATATTTCAAAACCACCGTTTCAAAAGGCATATTTTACGCACATTAGTGTTCTGCTTCTTTTCCTTTCTTTCCTTTTTTGTTAAAAAACACGGGAATGGAAAAAGGCATCCCTCAGAATGGGCGAAAATCGTTGCAGACGAATCAATGGACAGAGGTTTAATCTCCAATATATATAAACAGCTCATGCAGCTTAATATTAAAAAAAAAAAAAACAACCCAAAAAAATGGGCAGAGGATCTAAAGAGACGTTTCTTCAAAGGAGACACAGAGATGGCCAAGACGCACATGAAAAGCTGCTCAACAGCACTAATTATTAGAGAAATGCAAATCAAAACTACAATGAGGTATCACCTCACACCTGTTAGAATCGGCATCATCAGAAAATCTACAAACAACCAATTCTGGGGAGGGTGTGGACAAAAGGAACCCTCTTCCACTATTGGTGGGAATGTAAATTGATACAGTCCCTATGGAGAACAGTATGGAGTTTCCTTAAAAAAACTAGAAATAGAATTACCATCTGATCCAGCAATCCCACTTCTGGGCATATACCCAGAGAAAACCGTATTTCAAAAAGGCACATTCACCACAATGTTCGTTGCAGCACTATTTACAATAGCCAGGTAATGGAAGCAACCTAAATGCCCACAGACAGATGAATGGATAAAGATGTGGTACATATATAAAATGGAATATTACTCGGCCATAAAAAGGAATGAAACTGGGTCATTTGTAGAGACATCGATGGATCGAGAGACTGTCATACAGAATGAAGTAAGTCAGAAAGAGGAAAACAAATATTGTATATTAATGCATATATGTGGAGCCTAAAAATGGTACAGATGAACTGGTTTGCAGGGAAGAAATAGAGACACAGAGGTAGAGAACAAACGTATGGACACCAAGTGTGGGAAGCCATGGGGTGGTGGTGGGGGGAAGAGTTGGGAATTTGGGATTGACCTGTATACATGTATATGCATAAAATACATAACTAATAATAACGTGCTGTATAAAAAAATAAATAAAATTTCAAAATTTTAAAAAATAAAATTTAGGGCCTCCCTGGTGGCGCAGTGGTTGAGAGTCCGCCTGCCGATGCAGGGGATACGGGTTCGTGCCCCGGTCTGGGAGGATCCCATATGCCGCGGAGCGGCTGGGCCCGTGAGCCATGGCCGCTGGGCCTGCGCATCCGGAGCCTGTGCTCCGCAACGGGAGAGGCCACAACAGTGAGAGGCCCGCATACCGCAAAAAGAAAAAAAAAATAAAAAAAAAAATAAAAAAATAAAATTTAAAAATAAAACAGAAAAAATTCTTCCCGTCACACAGATGTATTTATAGGAATGAATTATTTCCATGCTTATATCTATAAATACATAAAAGAGGAATAACATATAACTTGAAACATAAAAGAAAAAAAAAGTGAACCCACGACTTATACAGAGGAAAACCCTATCACGGCACTTGCTCCAGTGGTAAACAATTCTGAAATTGGTCAGAGGTGGGGAACCATCTCCCATACAGCCAGCAACCCAACCCCCACGCAAGGAGCGTCCTCATTGCAAAGCTGGGGGACCGTGCCGAGGCATCTGTGAGTAAACGTGAGCTGAGCCCCAGGCCAGCTGCTGCTGAACTGTTCCCACCCTTTCCAGGTAAAACACCTGAATATGTACAAGGGCTTGAAAGCCTAGAGGAAGGACCGTGGAGCCACACCAGCGACAGCACGCAGGCCAACTTGGTGCCTGCAGGCCAGCCAGCGTGGTCCTGGACCCTGGCGCTCTTCCAGAAGCTTTCCATTGCCCTGCCTGAGATACCCCTCCTGTCCCGGCCCCCACTGCTTTTTTCCTTCCTCACCTCTGTCCGGAGAGAAATTCCAGCGGAAGGTATGGGTGACACATCCTCTTCTTTACAGGCGGCAGCCTGGCAACTCCTGCAGAAAGGCCAGCAGAACCCCACTCACACCGGGCCACCCACAAAGCTGTGGCCCCTCACTCCCTCCCAGCAGCACAGCCCCGAGACTGCTGACGGGGCAGAGAATATGGAGTCAGGCACATCTTCAGGGGCTATTGCTGCCTGGAGCTCTGTTTATATTGACCTCAACGAGGCACACCTGGGGAGGGCGGGCCGGCAGGGTAAGGCTGCCCAGGTCAGCTAATCCACAACCCTCAGGGAATCACATTGTTGAAAATGGACCCCGCTAAGGCAGAAGAGAAGCCAAGGGAAAAAAGGACACAATGCCATTTGCAGCACCGTAGATGAGTCTAGAAGTAATCACGTGACTTGTAGTAAGTCAGAAAGTGAAAGACACATATCATATCATATCACTTATAGGTGTTACCTAAAAATGGATACCAGGGCAGATATTTCCACGGAGAAGGGCAATCACAGATTCATTAAACAAACTTATGGTTCACCAATGGAAAGGTGTGAGGATTGGTTTCATTACGATATCGGGGTTAACAGACATATACAAACACAGGTGACATATATAATCACCAAAGACCTACAGAATACCAAGAGAGGACTACTCAACATTCTGTCATAACGTACATGGGAAAAGGATCCCAAGAAGAACAGTCATCTGTATATGTGTAAAAGAACCACATCTTCCACACCTACAACAAGCCAAACATTGTAATCAAACTTGCTGTAATAAAAAATAAAAAAAATTAAATTAAAAACACGAACAAGAAGTAGTGAGACAAACGTGAGGGGCTTTCTCCTGGCACATTCCATTCTAAACTCCAATCTAGAACACCACTTCCACTGAGGCTCTCTTGCCCTAGTAACCAGATTTGGTAAGGGTGAACTGCTGCCACCTTGTGGCCGTTTCACACAACAGCAGCTTTAATCCCAACGCTAATGGTCAGTTGATATTCAAAATCATTGCAGGCCTGTAAATGACACCTGCCCTGAAAACAAATCCTGGGGTCACATATCGACCAAAATATTCAAAGGACGTCCATATTTCAAAACGACCGTTTCAAAAGGCATATTTTACGCACATTAGTGTTCTGCTTCTTTTCCTTTCTTTCCTTTTTTGTTAAAAAACACGGGAATGGAAAAAGGCATCCCTCAGAATGGGCGAAAATCGTTGCAGACGAATCAATGGACAGAGGTTTAATCTCCAATATATATAAACAGCTCATGCAGCTTAATATTAAAAAAACAAACAACCCAAAAAAAATGGGCAGAAGATCTAAAGAGACGTTTCTTCAAAGGAGACACAGAGATGGCCAAGATGCACATGAAAAGCTGCTCAACAGCACTAATTATTAGAGAAATGCAAATCAAAACTACAATGAGGTATCACCTCACACCTGTTAGAATCGGCATCATCAGAAAATCTACAAACAACCAATTCTGGGGAGGGTGTGGACAAAAGGAGCCCTCTTCCACTATTGGTGGGAATGTAAATTGATACAGTCCCTATGGAGAACAGTATGGAGTTTCCTTAAAAAAATTAGAAATAGAATTACCATCTGATCCAGCAATCCCACTTCTGGGCATATACCCAGAGAAAACCGTATTTCAAAAAGGCACATTCACCACAATGTTCGTTGCAGCACTATTTACAATAGCCAGGTAATGGAAGCAACCTAAATGCCCACAGACAGATGAATGGATAAAGATGGGGTACATATATAAAATGGAATGTGACTCGGCCATAAAAAGGAATGAAACTGGGTCATTTGTAGAGACATCGATGGATCGAGAGACTGTCATACAGAATGAAGTAAGTCAGAAAGAGGAAAACAAATATTGTATATTAATGCATATATGTGGAGCCTAAAAATGGTACAGATGAACTGGTTTGCAGGGAAGAAATAGAGACACAGAGGTAGAGAACAAACGTATGGACACCAAGTGTGGGAAGCCATGGGGTGGTGGTGGTGGGATGAGTTGGGAGTTTGGGATTGACCTGTATACATGTATATGCATAAAATACATAACTAATAATAACGTGCTGTATAAAAAAAATAAATAAAATTTCAAAATTTTAAAAAATAAAATTTAAAAATAAAACAGAAAAAAGTTCTTCCCGTCACACAGATGTATTTATAGGAATGAATTATTTCCATGCTTATATCTATAAATATATAAAAGAGGAATAACATCTAACTTGAAACATAAAAGAAAAAAAAAGTGAACCCACGAGTTATACAGAGGAAAACCCTATCACGGCACTTGCTCCAGTGGTAAACAATTCTGAAATTGGTCAGAGGTGGCGAACCATCTCCCATACAGCCAGCAACCCAATCCCCACGCAAGGAGCGTCCTCATTGCAAAGCTGGGGGACCGTGCCGAGGCATCTGTGAGTAAACGTGAGCTGAGCCCCAGGCCAGCTGCTGCTGAACTGTTCCCACCCTTTCCAGGTAAAACACCTGAATAGGTACAAGGTCTTGAAAGCCTAGAGGAAGGACCGTGGAGCCACACCAGCGACAGCACGCAGGCCAACTTGGTGCCTGCAGGCCAGCCAGCGTGGTCCTGGATCCTGGCGCTCTTCCAGAAGCTTTCCATTGCCCTGCCTGAGATACCCCTCCTGTCCCGGCCCCCATTGCTTTTTTCCTTCCTCACCTCTGTCCGGAGAGAAATTCCAGCGGAAGGTATGGGTGACACATCCTCTTCTTTACAGGCGGCAGCCTGGCAACTCCTGCAGAAAGGCCAGCAGAACCCCACTCACACCGGGCCACCCACAAAGCTGTGGCCCCTCACTCCCTCCCACCAGCACAGCCCCGAGACTGCTGACGGGGCAGAGAATATGGAGTCAGGCACAGCTTCATGGGCTATTGCTGCCTGGAGCTCTGTTTATATTGACCTCAACGAGGCACACCTGGGGAGGGCGGGCCGGCAGGGTAAGGCTGCCCAGGTCAGCTAATCCACAACCCTCAGGGAATCACATTGTTGAAAATGGACCCCGCTAAGGCAGAAGAGAAGCCAAGGGAAAAAAGGACACAATGCCATTTGCAGCACCGTAGATGAGTCTAGAAGTAATCACGTGACTTGTAGTAAGTCAGAAAGTGAAAGACACATATCATATCATATCACTTATAGGTGTTACCTAAAAATGGATACCAGGGCAGATATTTCCACGGAGAAGGGCAATCACAGATTCATTAAACAAACTTATGGTTCACCAATGGAAAGGTGTGAGGATTGGTTTCATTACGATATCGGGGTTAACAGACATATACAAACACAGGTGACATATATAATCACCAAAGACCTACAGAATACCAAGAGAGGACTACTCAACATTCTGTCATAACGTACATGGGAAAAGGATCCCAAGAAGAACAGTCATCTGTATATGTGTAAAAGAACCACATCTTCCACACCTACAACAAGCCAAACATTGTAATCAAAATGCTGTAATAAAAAATAAAAAACTTAAATTAAAAACACGAACAAGAAGTAATGAGACAAACGTGAGGGGCTTTCTCCTGGCACATTCCATTCTAAACTCCAATCTAGAACACCACTTCCACTGAGGCTCTCTTGCCCTAGTAACCAGATTTGGTAAGGGTGAACTGCTGCCACCTTGTGGCCGTTTCACACAACAGCAGCTTTAATCCCAACGCTAATGGTCAGTTGATATTCAAAATCATTGCAGGCCTGTAAATGACACCTGCCCTGAAAACAAATCCTGGGGTCACATATCGACCAAATATTTCAAAGGACGTCCATATTTCAAAACCACCGTTTCAAAAGGCATATTTTACGCACATTAGTGTTCTGCTTCTTTTCCTTTCTTTCCTTTTTTGTTAAAAAACACGGGAATGGAAAAAGGCATCCCTCAGAATGGGCGAAAATCGTTGCAGACGAATCAATGGACAGAGGTTTAATCTCCAATATATATAAACAGCTCATGCAGCTTAATATTAAAAAAAAAACAAACAACCCAAAAAAATGGGCAGAGGATCTAAAGAGACGTTTCTTCAAAGGAGACACAGAGATGGCCAAGACGCACATGAAAAGCTGCTCAACAGCACTAATTATTAGAGAAATGCAAATCAAAACTACAATGAGGTATCACCTCACACCTGTTAGAATCGGCATCATCAGAAAATCTACAAACAACCAATTCTGGGGAGGGTGTGGACAAAAGGAACCCTCTTCCACTATTGGTGGGAATGTAAATTGATACAGTCCCTATGGAGAACAGTATGGAGTTTCCTTAAAAAAACTAGAAATAGAATTACCATCTGATCCAGCAATCCCACTTCTGGGCATATACCCAGAGAAAACCGTATTTCAAAAAGGCACATTCACCACAATGTTCGTTGCAGCACTATTTACAATAGCCAGGTAATGGAAGCAACCTAAATGCCCACAGACAGATGAATGGATAAAGATGTGGTACATATATAAAATGGAATATTACTCGGCCATAAAAAGGAATGAAACTGGGTCATTTGTAGAGACATCGATGGATCGAGAGACTGTCATACAGAATGAAGTAAGTCAGAAAGAGGAAAACAAATATTGTATATTAATGCATATATGTGGAGCCTAAAAATGGTACAGATGAACTGGTTTGCAGGGAAGAAATAGAGACACAGAGGTAGAGAACAAACGTATGGACACCAAGTTTGGGAAGCCATGGGGTGGTGGTGGAGGGAAGAGTTGGGAATTTGGGATTGACCTGTATACATGTATATGCATAAAATACATAACTAATAATAACGTGCTGTATAAAAAAATAAATAAAATTTCAAAATTTTAAAAAATAAAATTTAAAAATAAAACAGAAAAAATTTCTTCCCGTCACACAGATGTATTTATAGGAATGAATTATTTCCATGCTTATATCTATAAATACATAAAAGAGGAATAACATCTAACTTGAAACATAAAAGAAACAAAAAGTTTACCCTCGAGTTATACAGAGGAAAACCCTATCACGGCACTTGCTCCAGTGGTAAACAATTCTGAAATTGGTCAGAGGTGGGGAACCATCTCCCATACCGCCAGCAACCCAACCCCCACGCAAGGAGCGTCCTCATTGCAAAGCTGGGGGACCGTGCCGAGGCATCTGTGAGTAAACGTGAGCTGAGCCCCAGGCCAGCTGCTGCTGAACTGTTCCCACCCTTTCCAGGTAAAACATCTGAATATGTACAAGGGCTTGAAAGCCTAGAGGAAGGACCGTGGAGCCACACCAGCGACAGCACGCAGGCCAACTTGGTGCCTGCAGGCCAGCCAGCGTGGTCCTGGACCCTGGCGCTCTTCCAGAAGCTTTCCATTGCCCTGCCTGAGATACCCCTCCTGTCCCGGCCCCCACTGCTTTTTTCCTTCCTCACCTCTGTCCGGAGAGAAATTCCAGCGGAAGGTATGGGTGACACATCCTCTTCTTTACAGGCGGCAGCCTGGCAACTCCTGCAGAAAGGCCAGCAGAACCCCACTCACACCGGGCCACCCACAAAGCTGTGGCCCCTCACTCCCTCCCACCAGCACAGCCCCGAGACTGCTGACGGGGCAGAGAATATGGAGTCAGGCACAGCTTCATGGGCTATTGCTGCCTGGAGCTCTGTTTATATTGACCTCAACGAGGCACACCTGGGGAGGGCGGGCCGGCAGGGTAAGGCTGCCCAGGTCAGCTAATCCACAACCCTCAGGGAATCACATTGTTGAAAATGGACCCTGCTAAGGCAGAAGAGAAGCCAAGGGAAAAAAGGACACAATGCCATTTGCAGCACCGTAGATGAGTCTAGAAGTAATCACGTGACTTGTAGTAAGTCAGAAAGTGAAAGACACATATCATATCATATCACTTATAGGTGTTACCTAAAAATGGATACCAGGGCAGATATTTCCATGGAGAAGGGCAATCACAGATTCATTAAACAAACTTATGGTTCACCAATGGAAAGGTGTGAGGATTGGTTTCATTACGATATCGGGGTTAACAGACATATACAAACACAGGTGACATATATAATCACCAAAGACCTACAGAATACCAAGAGAGGACTACTCAACATTCTGTCATAACGTACATGGGAAAAGGATCCCAAGAAGAACAGTCATCTGTATATGTGTAAAAGAACCACATCTTCCACACCTACAACAAGCCAAACATTGTAATCAAACTTGCTGTAATAAAAAATAAAAAAATTAAATTAAAAACACGAACAAGAAGTAGTGAGACAAACGTGAGGGGCTTTCTCCTGGCACATTCCATTCTAAACTCCAATCTAGAACACCACTTCCACTGAGGCTCTCTTGCCCTAGTAACCAGATTTGGTAAGGGTGAACTGCTGCCACCTTGTGGCCGTTACACACAACAGCAGCTTTAATCCCAGCGCTAATGGTCAGTTGATATTCAAAATCATTGCAGGCCTGTAAATGACACCTGCCCTGAAAACAAATCCTGGGGTCACATATCGACCAAAAATTTCAAAGGACGTCCATATTTCAAAACGACCGTTTCAAAAGGCATATTTTACGCACATTAGTGTTCTGCTTCTTTTCCTTTCTTTCCTTTTTTGTTAAAAAACACGGGAATGGAAAAAGGCATCCCTCAGAATGGGCGAAAATCGTTGCAGACGAATCAATGGACAGAGGTTTAATCTCCAATATATAAAAACAGCTCATGCAGCTTAATATTAAAAAAAACAAACAACCCAAAAAAAATTGGCAGAAGATCTAAAGAGACGTTTCTTCAAAGGAGACACAGAGATGGCCAAGACGCACATGAAAAGCTGCTCAACAGCACTAATTATTAGAGAAATGCAAATCAAATCTACAATGAGGTATCACCTCACACCTGTTAGAATCGGCATCATCAGAAAATCTACAAACAACCAATTCTGGGGAGGGTGTGGACAAAAGGAACCCTCTTCCACTATTGGTGGGAATGTAAATTGATACAGTCCCTATGGAGAACAGTATGGAGTTTCCTTAAAAAAACTAGAAATAGAATTACCATCTGATCCAGCAATCCCACTTCTGGGCATATACCCAGAGAAAACCGTATTTCAAAAAGGCACATTCACCACAATGTTCGTTGCAGCACTATTTACAATAGCCAGGTAATGGAAGCAACCTAAATGCCCACAGACAGATGAATGGATAAAGATGTGGTACATATATAAAATGGAATATGACTCGGCCATAAAAAGGAATGAAACTGGGTCATCTGTAGAGACATCGATGGATCGAGAGACTGTCATACAGAATGAAGTAAGTCAGAAAGAGGAAAACAAATATTGTATATTAATGCATATATGTGGAGCCTAAAAATGGTACAGATGAACTGGTTTGCAGGGAAGAAATAGAGACACAGAGGTAGAGAACAAACGTATGGACACCAAGTGTGGGAAGCCATGGGGTGGTGGTGGTGGGATGAGTTGGGAGTTTGGGATTGACCTGTATACATGTATATGCATAAAATACATAACTAATAATAACGTGCTGTATAAAAAAATAAATAAAATTTCAAAATTTTAAAAAATAAAATTTAAAAATAAAACAGAAAAAAGTTCTTCCCGTCACACAGATGTATTTATAGGAATGAATTATTTCCATGCTTATATCTATAAATACATAAAAGAGGAATAACATCTAACTTGAAACATAAAAGAAACAAAAAGTGAACCCACGAGTTATACAGAGGAAAACCCTATCACGGCACTTGCTCCAGTGGTAAACAATTCTGAAATTGGTCAGAGGTGGGGAACCATCTCCCATACAGCCAGCAACCCAACCCCCACGCAAGGAGCGTCCTCATTGCAAAGCTGGGGGACCGTGCCGAGGCATCTGTGAGTAAACGTGAGCTGAGCCCCAGGCCAGCTGCTGCTGAACTCTTCCCACCCTTTCCAGGTAAAACACCTGAATATGTACAAGGGCTTGAAAGCCTAGAGGAAGGACCGTGGAGCCACTCCAGCGACAGCACGCAGGCCAACTTGGTGCCTGCAGGCCAGCCAGCGTGGTCCTGGACCCTGGCGCTCTTCCAGAAGCTTTCCATTGCCCTGCCTGAGATACCCCTCCTGTCCCGGCCCCCACTGCTTTTTTCCTTCCTCACCTCTGTCCGGAGAGAAATTCCAGCGGAAGGTATCGGTGACACATCCTCTTCTTTACAGGCGGTAGCCTGGCAACTCCTGCAGAAAGGCCAGCAGAACCCCACTCACACCGGGCCACCCACAAAGCTGTGGCCCCTCCCTCCATCCCACCAGCACAGCCCCGAGACTGCTGACGGGGCAGAGAATATGGAGTCAGGCACAGCTTCAGGGGCTATTGCTGCCTGGAGCTCTGTTTATATTGACCTCAACGAGGCACACCTGGGGAGGGCGGGCCGGCAGGGTAAGGCTGCCCAGGTCAGCTAATCCACAACCCTCAGGGAATCACATTGTTGAAAATGGACCCCGCTAAGGCAGAAGAGAAGCCAAGGGAAAAAAGGACACAATGCCATTTGCAGCACCGTAGATGAGTCTAGAAGTAATCACGGGACTTGTAGTAAGTCAGAAAGTGAAAGACACATATCATATCATATCACTTAGAGGTGTTACCTAAAAATGGATACCAGGGCAGATATTTCCACGGAGAAGGGCAATCACAGATTCATTAAACAAACTTATGGTTCACCAATGGAAAGGTGAGAGGATTGGTTTCTTTACAATATCGGGGTTAACAGACATATACAAACAAAGGTGACATATATAATCACCAAAGACCTACAGAATACCAAGAGAGGACTACTCAACATTCTGTCATAACGTACATGGGAAAAGGATCCCAAGAAGAACAGTCATCTGTATATGTGTAAAAGAACCACATCTTCCACACCTACAACAAGCCAAACATTGTAATCAAACTTGCTGTAATAAAAAATAAAAACTTAAATTAAAAACACGAACAAGAAGTAGTGAGACAAACGTGAGGGGCTTTCTCCTGGCACATTCCATTCTAAATTCCAATCTAGAACACCACTTCCACTGAGGCTCTCTTGCCCTAGTAACCAGATTTGGTAAGGGTGAACTGCTGCCACCTTGTGGCCGTTTCACACAACAGCAGCTTTAATCCCAACGCTAATGGTCAGTTGATATTCAAAATCATTGCAGGCCTGTAAATGACACCTGCCCTGAAAACAAATCCTGGGGTCACATATCGACCAAAAATTTCAAAGGACGTCCATATTTCAAAACGACCGTTTCAAAAGGCATATTTTACGCACATTAGTGTTCTGCTTCTTTTCCTTTCTTTCCTTTTTTGTTAAAAAACACGGGAATGGAAAAAGGCATCCCTGAGAATGGGCGAAAATCATTGCAGACGAATCAATGGACAGAGGCTTAATCTCCAATATATATAAACAGCTCATGCAGCTTAATATTAAAAAAACAAACAACCCCAAAAAATGGGCAGAAGATCTAAAGAGACGTTTCTTCAAAGGAGACACAGAGATGGCCAAGACGCACATGAAAAGCTGCTCAACAGCACTAATTATTAGAGAAATGCAAATCAAAACTACAATGAGGTATCACCTCACACCTGTTAGAATCGGCATCATCAGAAAATCTACAAACAACCAATTCTGGGGAGGGTGTGGACAAAAGGAGCCCTCTTCCACTATTGGTGGGAATGTAAATTGATAGAGTCACTATGGAGAACAGTATGGAGTTTCCTTAAAAAAATTAGAAATAGAATTACCATCTGATCCAGCAATCCCACTTCTGGGCATATACCCAGAGAAAACCGTATTTCAAAAAGGCACATTCACCACAATGTTCGTTGCAGCACTATTTACAATAGCCAGGTAATGGAAGCAACCTAAATGCCCACAGACAGATGAATGGATAAAGATGTGGTACATATATAAAATGGAATATGACTCGGCCATAAAAAGGAATGAAACTGGGTCATCTGTAGAGACATCGATGGATCGAGAGACTGTCATACAGAATGAAGTAAGTCAGAAAGAGGAAAACAAATATTGTATATTAATGCATATATGTGGAGCCTAAAAATGGTACAGATGAACTGGTTTGCAGGGAAGAAATAGAGACACAGAGGTAGAGAACAAACGTATGGACACCAAGTGTGGGAAGCCATGGGGTGGTGGTGGTGGGATGAGTTGGGAGTTTGGGATTGACCTGTATACATGTATATGCATAAAATACATAACTAATAATAACGTGCTGTATAAAAAAATAAATAAAATTTCAAAATTTTAAAAAATAAAATTTAAAAATAAAACAGAAAAAAGTTCTTCCCGTCACACAGATGTATTTATAGGAATGAATTATTTCCATGCTTATATCTATAAATACATAAAAGAGGAATAACATCTAACTTGAAACATAAAAGAAACAAAAAGTGAACCCACGAGTTATACAGAGGAAAACCCTATCACGGCACTTGCTCCAGTGGTAAACAATTCTGAAATTGGTCAGAGGTGGGGAACCATCTCCCATACAGCCAGCAACCCAACCCCCACGCAAGGAGCGTCCTCATTGCAAAGCTGGGGGACCGTGCCGAGGCATCTGTGAGTAAACGTGAGCTGAGCCCCAGGCCAGCTGCTGCTGAACTCTTCCCACCCTTTCCAGGTAAAACACCTGAATATGTACAAGGGCTTGAAAGCCTAGAGGAAGGACCGTGGAGCCACTCCAGCGACAGCACGCAGGCCAACTTGGTGCCTGCAGCCCAGCCAGCGTGGTCCTGGACCCTGGCGCTCTTCCAGAAGCTTTCCATTGCCCTGCCTGAGATACCTCTCCTGTCCCGGCCCACACTGCTTTTTTCCTTCCTCACCTCTGTCCGGAGAGAAATTCCAGCGGAAGGTATGGGTGACACATCCTCTTCTTTACAGGCGGTAGCCTGGCAACTCCTGCAGAAAGTCCAGCAGAACCCCACTCACACCGGGCCACCCACAAAGCTGTGGCCCCTCACTCCCTCCCACCAGCACAGCCCCGAGACTGCTGACGGGGCAGAGAATATGGAGTCAGGCACAGCTTCAGGGGCTATTGCTGCCTGGAGCTCTGTTTATATTGACCTCAACGAGGCACACCTGGGGAGGGCGGGCCGGCAGGGTAAGGCTGCCCAGGTCAGCTAATCCACAACCCTCAGGGAATCACATTGTTGAAAATGGACCCCGCTAAGGCAGAAGAGAAGCCAAGGGAAAAAAGGACACAATGCCATTTGCAGCACCGTAGATGAGTCTAGAAGTAATCACGTGACTTGTAGTAAGTCAGAAAGTGAAAGACACATATCATATCATATCACTTAGAGGTGTTACCTAAAAATGGATACCAGGGCAGATATTTCCACGGAGAAGGGCAATCACAGATTCATTAAACAAACTTATGGTTCACCAATGGAAAGTTGAGAGGATTGGTTTCTTTACGATATCGGGGTTAACAGACATATACAAACAAAGGTGACATATATAATCACCAAAGACCTACAGAATACCAAGAGAGGACTACTCAACATTCTGTCATAACGTACATGGGAAAAGGATCCCAAGAAGAACAGTCATCTGTATATGTGTAGAAGAGCCACATCTTCCACACCTACAACAAGCCAAACATTGTAATCAAACTTGCTGTAATAAAAAATAAAAACTTAAATTAAAAACACGAACAAGAAGTAGTGAGACAAACGTGAGGGGCTTTCTCCTGGCACATTCCATTCTAAATTCCAATCTAGAACACCACTTCCACTGAGGCTCTCTTGCCCTAGTAACCAGATTTGGTAAGGGCGAACTGCTGCCACCTTGTGGCCGTTTCACACAACAGCAGCTTTAATCCCAACGCTAATGGTCAGTTGATATTCAAAATCATTGCAGGCCTGTAAATGACACCTGCCCTGAAAACAAATCCTGGGGTCACATATCGACCAAAAATTTCAAAGGACGTCCATATTTCAAAACGACCGTTTCAAAAGGCATATTTTACGCACATTAGTGTTCTGCTTCTTTTCCTTTCTTTCCTTTTTTGTTAAAAAACACGGGAATGGAAAAAGGCATCCCTGAGAATTGGCGAAAATCATTGCAGACGAATCAATGGACAGAGGTTTAATCTCCAATATATATAAACAGCTCATGCAGCTTAATATTAAAAAAACAAACAACCCCAAAAAAATGGGCAGAAGATCTAAAGAGACGTTTCTTCAAAGGAGACACAGAGATGGCCAAGACGCACATGAAAAGCTGCTCAACAGCACTAATTATTAGAGAAATGCAAATCAAAACTACAATGAGGTATCACCTCACACCTGTTAGAATCGGCATCATCAGAAAATCTACAAACAACCAATTCTGGGGAGGGTGTGGACAAAAGGAGCCCCCTTCCACTATTGGTGGGAATGTAAATTGATAGAGTCACTATGGAGAACAGTATGGAGTTTCCTTAAAAAAATTAGAAATAGAATTACCATCTGATCCAGCAATCCCACTTCTGGGCATATACCCAGAGAAAACCGTATTTCAAAAAGGCACATTCACCACAATGTTCGTTGCAGCACTATTTACAATAGCCAGGTAATGGAAGCAACCTAAATGCCCACAGACAGATGAATGGATAAAGATGTGGTACATATATAAAATGGAATATGACTCGGCCATAAAAAGGAATGAAACTGGGTCATCTGTAGAGACATCGATGGATCGAGAGACTGTCATACAGAATGAAGTAAGTCAGAAAGAGGAAAACAAATATTGTATATTAATGCATATATGTGGAGCCTAAAAATGGTACAGATGAACTGGTTTGCAGGGAAGAAATAGAGACACAGAGGTAGAGAACAAACGTATGGACACCAAGTGTGGGAAGCCATGGGGTGGTGGTGGTGGGATGAGTTGGGAGTTTGGGATTGACCTGTATACATGTATATGCATAAAATACATAACTAATAATAACGTGCTGTATAAAAAAATAAATAAAATTTCAAAATTTTAAAAAATAAAATTTAAAAATAAAACAGAAAAAAGTTCTTCCCGTCACACAGATGTATTTATAGGAATGAATTATTTCCATGCTTATATCTATAAATACATAAAAGAGGAATAACATCTAACTTGAAACATAAAAAAAACAAAAAGTGAACCCACGAGTTATACAGAGGAAAACCCTATCACGGCACTTGCTCCAGTGGTAAACAATTCTGAAATTGGTCAGAGGTGGGGAACCATCTCCCATACAGCCAGCAACCCAACCCCCACGCAAGGAGCGTCCTCATTGCAAAGCTGGGGGACCGTGCCGAGGCATCTGTGAGTAAACGTGAGCTGAGCCCCAGGCCAGCTGCTGCTGAACTCTTCCCACCCTTTCCAGGTAAAACACCTGAATATGTACAAGGGCTTGAAAGCCTAGAGGAAGGGCCTTGGAGCCACTCCAGCGACAGCACGCAGGCCAACTTGGTGCCTGCAGGCCAGCCAGCGTGGTCCTGGACCCTGGCGCTCTTCCAGAAGCTTTCCATTGCCCTGCCTGAGATACCCCTCCTGTCCCGGACCCCACTGCTTTTTTCCTTCCTCACCTCTGTCCGGAGAGAAATTCCAGCGGAAGGTATGGGTGACACATCCTCTTCTTTACAGGCGGCAGCCTGGCAACTCCTGCAGAAAGGCCAGCAGAACCCCACTCACACCGGGCCACCCACAAAGCTGTGGCCCCTCACTCCCTCCCACCAGCACAGCCCCGAGACTGCTGACGGGGCAGAGAATATGGAGTCAGGCACAGCTTCAGGGGCTATTGCTGCCTGGAGCTCTGTTTATATTGACCTCAACGAGGCACACCTGGGGAGGGCGGGCCGGCAGGGTAAGGCTGCCCAGGTCAGCTAATCCACAACCCTCAGGGAATCACATTGTTGAAAATGGACCCCGCTAAGGCAGAAGAGAAGCCAAGGGAAAAAAGGACACAATGCCATTTGCAGCACCGTAGATGAGTCTAGAAGTAATCACGTGACTTGTAGTAAGTCAGAAAGTGAAAGACACATATCATATCATATCACTTATAGGTGTTACCTAAAAATGGATACCAGGGCAGATATTTCCACGGAGAAGGGCAATCACAGATTCATTAAACAAACTTATGGTTCACCAATGGAAAGGTGAGAGGATTGGTTTCTTTACGATATCGGGGTTAACAGACATATACAAACAAAGGTGACATATATAATCACCAAAGACCTACAGAATACCAAGAGAGGACTACTCAACATTCTGTCATAACGTACATGGGAAAAGGATCCCAAGAAGAACAGTCATCTGTATATGTGTAAAAGAACCACATCTTCCACACCTACAACAAGCCAAACATTGTAATCAAACTTGCTGTAATAAAAAATAAAAACTTAAATTAAAAACACGAACAAGAAGTAGTGAGACAAACGTGAGGGGCTTTCTCCTGGTACATTCCATTCTAAACTCCAATCTAGAACACCACTTCCACTGAGGCTCTCTTGCCCTTGTAACCAGATTTGGTAAGGGTGAACTGCTGCCACCTTGTGGCCGTTTCACACAACAGTAGCTTTAATCCCAACGCTAATGGTCAGTTGATATTCAAAATCATTGCAGGCCTGTAAATGACACCTGCCCTGAAAACAAATCCTGGGGTCACATATCGACCAAAAATTTCAAAGGACGTCCATATTTAAAAACGACCGTTTCAAAAGGGATATTTTACGCACATTAGTGTTCTGCTTCTTTTCCTTTCTTTCCTTTTTTGTTAAAAAACACGGGAATGAAAAAAGGCATCCCTCAGGATGGGTGAAAATCGTTGCAGACGAATCAATGGACAGAGGTTTAATCTCCAATATATATAAACAGCTCATGCAGCTTAATATTAAAAAAACAAACAACCCCAAAAAAATGGGCAGAAGATCTAAAGAGACGTTTCTTCAAAGGAGACACTGAGATGGCCAAGACGCACATGAAAAGCTGCTCAACAGCACTAATTATTAGAGAAATGCAAATCAAAACTACAATGAGGTATCACCTCACACCTGTTAGAATCGGCATCATCAGAAAATCTACAAACAACCAATTCTGGGGAGGGTGTGGACAAAAGGAGCCCTCTTCCACTATTGGTGGGAATGTAAATTGATACAGTCACTATGGAGAACAGTATGGAGTTTCCTTAAAAAAACTAGAAATAGAATTACCATCTGATCCAGCAATCCCACTTCTGGGCATATACCCAGAGAAAACCGTATTTCAAAAAGGCACATTCACCACAATGTTCGTTGCAGCACTATTTACAATAGCCAGGTAATGGAAGCAACCTAAATGCCCACAGACAGATGAATGGATAAAGATGTGGTACATATATAAAATGGAATATGACTCGGCCATAAAAAGGAATGAAACTGGGTCATTTGTAGAGACATCGATGGATCGAGAGACTGTCATACAGAATGAAGTAAGTCAGAAAGAGGAAAACAAATATTGTATATTAATGCATATATGTGGAGCCTAAAAATGGTACAGATGAACTGGTTTGCAGGGAAGAAATAGAGACACAGAGGTAGAGAACAAACGTATGGACACCAAGTGTGGGAGGCCATGGGGTGGTGGTGGTGGGATGAGTTGGGAGATTGGGATTGACCTGTATACATGTATATGCATAAAATACATAACTAATAATAACGTGCTGTATAAAAACATAAATAAAATTAAATTTCAAAATTTTAAAAAATAAAATTTAAAAATAAAACAGAAAAAAATTCTTCCCGTCACACAGATGTATTTATAGGAATGAATTATTTCCATGCTTATATCTATAAATACATAAAAGAGGAATAACATCTAACTTGAAACATAAAAAAAACAAAAAGTGAACCCACGAGTTATACAGAGGAAAACCCTATCACGGCACTTGCTCCAGTGGTAAACAATTCTGAAATTGGTCAGAGGTGGGGAACCATCTCCCATACAGCCAGCAACCCAACCCCCACGCAAGGAGCGTCCTCATTGCAAAGCTGGGGGACCGTGCCGAGGCATCTGTGAGTAAACGTGAGCTGAGCCCCAGGCCAGCTGCTGCTGAACTCTTCCCACCCTTTCCAGGTAAAACACCTGAATATGTACAAGGGCTTGAAAGCCTAGAGGAAGGGCCTTGGAGCCACTCCAGCGACAGCACGCAGGCCAACTTGGTGCCTGCAGGCCAGCCAGCGTGGTCCTGGACCCTGGCGCTCTTCCAGAAGCTTTCCATTGCCCTGCCTGAGATACCCCTCCTGTCCCGGACCCCACTGCTTTTTTCCTTCCTCACCTCTGTCCGGAGAGAAATTCCAGCGGAAGGTATGGGTGACACATCCTCTTCTTTACAGGCGGCAGCCTGGCAACTCCTGCAGAAAGGCCAGCAGAACCCCACTCACACCGGGCCACCCACAAAGCTGTGGCCCCTCACTCCCTCCCACCAGCACAGCCCCGAGACTGCTGACGGGGCAGAGAATATGGAGTCAGGCACAGCTTCAGGGGCTATTGCTGCCTGGAGCTCTGTTTATATTGACCTCAACGAGGCACACCTGGGGAGGGCGGGCCGGCAGGGTAAGGCTGCCCAGGTCAGCTAATCCACAACCCTCAGGGAATCACATTGTTGAAAATGGACCCCGCTAAGGCAGAAGAGAAGCCAAGGGAAAAAAGGACACAATGCCATTTGCAGCACCGTAGATGAGTCTAGAAGTAATCACGTGACTTGTAGTAAGTCAGAAAGTGAAAGACACATATCATATCATATCACTTATAGGTGTTACCTAAAAATGGATACCAGGGCAGATATTTCCACGGAGAAGGGCAATCACAGATTCATTAAACAAACTTATGGTTCACCAATGGAAAGGTGTGAGGATTGGTTTCATTACGATATCGGGGTTAACAGACATATACAAACACAGGTGACATATATAATCACCAAAGACCTACAGAATACCAAGAGAGGACTACTCAACATTCTGTCATAACGTACATGGGAAAAGGATCCCAAGAAGAACAGTCATCTGTATATGTGTAAAAGAACCACATCTTCCACACCTACAACAAGCCAAACATTGTAATCAAACTTGCTGTAATAAAAAATAAAAACTTAAATTAAAAACACGAACAAGAAGTAGTGAGACAAACGTGAGGGGCTTTCTCCTGGTACATTCCATTCTAAACTCCAATCTAGAACACCACTTCCACTGAGGCTCTCTTGCCCTAGTAACCAGATTTGGTAAGGGTGAACTGCTGCCACCTTGTGGCCGTTTCACACAACAGCAGCTTTAATCCCAATGCTAATGGTCAGTTGATATTCAAAATCATTGCAGGCCTGTAAATGACACCTGCCCTGAAAACAAATCCTGGGGTCACATATCGACCAAAAATTTCAAAGGACGTCCATATTTCAAAACGACCGTTTCAAAAGGCATATTTTACGCACATTAGTGTTCTGCTTCTTTTCCTTTCTTTCCTTTTTTGTTAAAAAACACGGGAATGGAAAAAGGCATCCCTCAGAATGGGCGAAAATCGTTGCAGACGAATCAATGGACAGAGGTTTAATCTCCAATATATATAAACAGCTCATGCAGCTTAATATTAAAAAAACAAACAACCCAAAAAAAATGGGCAGAAGATCTAAAGAGACGTTTCTTCAAAGGAGACACAGAGATGGCCAAGACGCACATGAAAAGCTGCTCAACAGCACTAATTATTAGAGAAATGCAAATCAAATCTACAATGAGGTATCACCTCACACCTGTTAGAATCGGCATCATCAGAAAATCTACAAACAACCAATTCTGGGGAGGGTGTGGACAAAAGGAACCCTCTTCCACTATTGGTGGGAATGTAAATTGATACAGTCCCTATGGAGAACAGTATGGAGTTTCCTTAAAAAAACTAGAAATAGAATTACCATCTGATCCAGCAATCCCACTTCTGGGCATATACCCAGAGAAAACCGTATTTCAAAAAGGCACATTCACCACAATGTTCGTTGCAGCACTATTTACAATAGCCAGGTAATGGAAGCAACCTAAATGCCCACAGACAGATGAATGGATAAAGATGTGGTACATATATAAAATGGAATATGACTCGGCCATAAAAAGGAATGAAACTGGGTCATCTGTAGAGACATCGATGGATCGAGAGACTGTCATACAGAATGAAGTAAGTCAGAAAGAGGAAAACAAATATTGTATATTAATGCATATATGTGGAGCCTAAAAATGGTACAGATGAACTGGTTTGCAGGGAAGAAATAGAGACACAGAGGTAGAGAACAAACGTATGGACACCAAGTGTGGGAAGCCATGGGGTGGTGGTGGTGGGATGAGTTGGGAGTTTGGGATTGACCTGTATACATGTATATGCATAAAATACATAACTAATAATAACGTGCTGTATAAAAAAATAAATAAAATTTCAAAATTTTAAAAAATAAAATTTAAAAATAAAACAGAAAAAAGTTCTTCCCGTCACACAGATGTATTTATAGGAATGAATTATTTCCATGCTTATATCTATAAATACATAAAAGAGGAATAACATCTAACTTGAAACATAAAAGAAACAAAAAGTGAACCCACGAGTTATACAGAGGAAAACCCTATCACGGCACTTGCTCCAGTGGTAAACAATTCTGAAATTGGTCAGAGGTGGGGAACCATCTCCCATACAGCCAGCAACCCAACCCCCACGCAAGGAGCGTCCTCATTGCAAAGCTGGGGGACCGTGCCGAGGCATCTGTGAGTAAACGTGAGCTGAGCCCCAGGCCAGCTGCTGCTGAACTGTTCCACCCTTTCCAGGTAAAACACCTGAATATGTACAAGGGCTTGAAAGCCTAGAGGAAGGACCGTGGAGCCACTCCAGCGACAGCACGCAGGCCAACTTGGTGCCTGCAGGCCAGCCAGCGTGGTCCTGGACCCTGGCGCTCTTCCAGAAGCTTTCCATTGCCCTGCCTGAGATACCCCTCCTGTCCCGGCCCCCACTGCTTTTTTCCTTCCTCACCTCTGTCCGGAGAGAAATTCCAGCGGAAGGTATCGGTGACACATCCTCTTCTTTACAGGCGGTAGCCTGGCAACTCCTGCAGAAAGGCCAGCAGAACCCCACTCACACCGGGCCACCCACAAAGCTGTGGCCCCTCCCTCCCTCCCACCAGCACAGCCCCGAGACTGCTGACGGGGCAGAGAATATGGAGTCAGGCACAGCTTCAGGGGCTATTGCTGCCTGGAGCTCTGTTTATATTGACCTCAACGAGGCACACCTGGGGAGGGCGGGCCGGCAGGGTAAGGCTGCCCAGGTCAGCTAATCCACAACCCTCAGGGAATCACATTGTTGAAAATGGACCCCGCTAAGGCAGAAGAGAAGCCAAGGGAAAAAAGGACACAATGCCATTTGCAGCACCGTAGATGAGTCTAGAAGTAATCACGTGACTTGTAGTAAGTCAGAAAGTGAAAGACACATATCATATCATATCACTTATAGGTGTTACCTAAAAATGGATACCAGGGCAGATATTTCCACGGAGAAGGGCAATCACAGATTCATTAAACAAACTTATGGTTCACCAATGGAAAGGTGAGAGGATTGGTTTCTTTACAATATCGGGGTTAACAGACATATACAAACAAAGGTGACATATATAATCACCAAAGACCTACAGAATACCAAGAGAGGACTACTCAACATTCTGTCATAACGTACATGGGAAAAGGATCCCAAGAAGAACAGTCATCTGTATATGTGTAAAAGAACCACATCTTCCACACCTACAACAAGCCAAACATTGTAATCAAACTTGCTGTAATAAAAAATAAAAACTTAAATTAAAAACACGAACAAGAAGTAGTGAGACAAACGTGAGGGGCTTTCTCCTGGTACATTCCATTCTAAATTCCAATCTAGAACACCACTTCCACTGAGGCTCTCTTGCCCTAGTAACCAGATTTGGTAAGGGTGAACTGCTGCCACCTTGTGGCCGTTTCACACAACAGCAGCTTTAATCCCAACGCTAATGGTCAGTTGATATTCAAAATCATTGCAGGCCTGTAAATGACACCTGCCCTGAAAACAAATCCTGGGGTCACATATCGACCAAAAATTTCAAAGGACGTCCATATTTCAAAACGACCGTTTCAAAAGGCATATTTTACGCACATTAGTGTTCTGCTTCTTTTCCTTTCTTTCCTTTTTTGTTAAAAAACACGGGAATGGAAAAAGGCATCCCTGAGAATGGGCGAAAATCATTGCAGACGAATCAATGGACAGAGGCTTAATCTCCAATATATATAAACAGCTCATGCAGCTTAATATTAAAAAAACAAACAACCCCAAAAAATGGGCAGAAGATCTAAAGAGACGTTTCTTCAAAGGAGACACAGAGATGGCCAAGACGCACATGAAAAGCTGCTCAACAGCACTAATTATTAGAGAAATGCAAATCAAAACTACAATGAGGTATCACCTCACACCTGTTAGAATCGGCATCATCAGAAAATCTACAAACAACCAATTCTGGGGAGGGTGTGGACAAAAGGAGCCCTCTTCCACTATTGGTGGGAATGTAAATTGATAGAGTCACTATGGAGAACAGTATGGAGTTTCCTTAAAAAAATTAGAAATAGAATTACCATCTGATCCAGCAATCCCACTTCTGGGCATATACCCAGAGAAAACCGTATTTCAAAAAGGCACATTCACCACAATGTTCGTTGCAGCACTATTTACAATAGCCAGGTAATGGAAGCAACCTAAATGCCCACAGACAGATGAATGGATAAAGATGTGGTACATATATAAAATGGAATATGACTCGGCCATAAAAAGGAATGAAACTGGGTCATCTGTAGAGACATCGATGGATCGAGAGACTGTCATACAGAATGAAGTAAGTCAGAAAGAGGAAAACAAATATTGTATATTAATGCATATATGTGGAGCCTAAAAATGGTACAGATGAACTGGTTTGCAGTGAAGAAATAGAGACACAGAGGTAGAGAACAAACGTATGGACACCAAGTGTGGGAAGCCATGGGGTGGTGGTGGTGGGATGAGTTGGGAGTTTGGGATTGACCTGTATACATGTATATGCATAAAATACATAACTAATAATAACGTGCTGTATAAAAAAATAAATAAAATTTCAAACTTTTAAAAAATAAAATTTAAAAATAAAACAGAAAAAAGTTCTTCCCGTCACACAGATGTATTTATAGGAATGAATTATTTCCATGCTTATATCTATAAATACATAAAAGAGGAATAACATCTAACTTGAAACATAAAAGAAACAAAAAGTGAACCCACGAGTTATACAGAGGAAAACCCTATCACGGCACTTGCTCCAGTGGTAAACAATTCTGAAATTGGTCAGAGGTGGGGAACCATCTCCCATACAGCCAGCAACCCAACCCCCACGCAAGGAGCGTCCTCATTGCAAAGCTGGGGGACCGTGCCGAGGCATCTGTGAGTAAACGTGAGCTGAGCCCCAGGCCAGCTGCTGCTGAACTGTTCCCACCCTTTCCAGGTAAAACACCTGAATATGTACAAGGGCTTGAAAGCCTAGAGGAAGGACCGTGGAGCCACTCCAGCGACAGCACGCAGGCCAACTTGGTGCCTGCAGGCCAGCCAGCGTGGTCCTGGACCCTGGTGCTCTTCCAGAAGCTTTCCATTGCCCTGCCTGAGATACCCCTCCTGTCCCGGCCCCCACTGCTTTTTTCCTTCCTCACCTCTGTCCGGAGAGAAATTCCAGCGGAAGGTATCGGTGACACATCCTCTTCTTTACAGGCGGTAGCCTGGCAACTCCTGCAGAAAGGCCAGCAGAACCCCACTCACACCGGGCCACCCACAAAGCTGTGGCCCCTCCCTCCCTCCCACCAGCACAGCCCCGAGACTGCTGACGGGGCAGAGAATATGGAGTCAGGCACAGCTTCAGGGGCTATTGCTGCCTGGAGCTCTGTTTATATTGACCTCAACGAGGCACACCTGGGGAGGGCGGGCCGGCAGGGTAAGGCTGCCCAGGTCAGCTAATCCACAACCCTCAGGGAATCACATTGTTGAAAATGGACCCCGCTAAGGCAGAAGAGAAGCCAAGGGAAAAAAGGACACAATGCCATTTGCAGCACCGTAGATGAGTCTAGAAGTAATCACGTGACTTGTAGTAAGTCAGAAAGTGAAAGACACATATCATATCATATCACTTATAGGTGTTACCTAAAAATGGATACCAGGGCAGATATTTCCACGGAGAAGGGCAATCACAGATTCATTAAACAAACTTATGGTTCACCAATGGAAAGGTGAGAGGATTGGTTTCTTTACAATATCGGGGTTAACAGACATATACAAACAAAGGTGACATATATAATCACCAAAGACCTACAGAATACCAAGAGAGGACTACTCAACATTCTGTCATAACGTACATGGGAAAAGGATCCCAAGAAGAACAGTCATCTGTATATGTGTAAAAGAACCACATCTTCCACACCTACAACAAGCCAAACATTGTAATCAAACTTGCTGTAATAAAAAATAAAAACTTAAATTAAAAACACGAACAAGAAGTAGTGAGACAAACGTGAGGGGCTTTCTCCTGGCACATTCCATTCTAAATTCCAATCTAGAACACCACTTCCACTGAGGCTCTCTTGCCCTAGTAACCAGATTTGGTAAGGGTGAACTGCTGCCACCTTGTGGCCGTTTCACACAACAGCAGCTTTAATCCCAACGCTAATGGTCAGTTGATATTCAAAATCATTGCAGGCCTGTAAATGACACCTGCCCTGAAAACAAATCCTGGGGTCACATATCGACCAAAAATTTCAAAGGACGTCCATATTTCAAAACGACCGTTTCAAAAGGCATATTTTACGCACATTAGTGTTCTGCTTCTTTTCCTTTCTTTCCTTTTTTGTTAAAAAACACGGGAATGGAAAAAGGCATCCCTGAGAATGGGCGAAAATCATTGCAGACGAATCAATGGACAGAGGCTTAATCTCCAATATATATAAACAGCTCATGCAGCTTAATATTAAAAAAACAAACAACCCCAAAAAATGGGCAGAAGATCTAAAGAGACGTTTCTTCAAAGGAGACACAGAGATGGCCAAGACGCACATGAAAAGCTGCTCAACAGCACTAATTATTAGAGAAATGCAAATCAAAACTACAATGAGGTATCACCTCACACCTGTTAGAATCGGCATCATCAGAAAATCTACAAACAACCAATTCTGGGGAGGGTGTGGACAAAAGGAGCCCTCTTCCACTATTGGTGGGAATGTAAATTGATAGAGTCACTATGGAGAACAGTATGGAGTTTCCTTAAAAAAATTAGAAATAGAATTACCATCTGATCCAGCAATCCCACTTCTGGGCATATACCCAGAGAAAACCGTATTTCAAAAAGGCACATTCACCACAATGTTCGTTGCAGCACTATTTACAATAGCCAGGTAATGGAAGCAACCTAAATGCCCACAGACAGATGAATGGATAAAGATGTGGTACATATATAAAATGGAATATGACTCGGCCATAAAAAGGAATGAAACTGGGTCATCTGTAGAGACATCGATGGATCGAGAGACTGTCATACAGAATGAAGTAAGTCAGAAAGAGGAAAACAAATATTGTATATTAATGCATATATGTGGAGCCTAAAAATGGTACAGATGAACTGGTTTGCAGGGAAGAAATAGAGACACAGAGGTAGAGAACAAACGTATGGACACCAAGTGTGGGAAGCCATGGGGTGGTGGTGGTGGGATGAGTTGGGAGTTTGGGATTGACCTGTATACATGTATATGCATAAAATACATAACTAATAATAACGTGCTGTATAAAAAAATAAATAAAATTTCAAAATTTTAAAAAATAAAATTTAAAAATAAAACAGAAAAAAGTTCTTCCCGTCACACAGATGTATTTATAGGAATGAATTATTTCCATGCTTATATCTATAAATACATAAAAGAGGAATAACATCTAACTTGAAACATAAAAGAAACAAAAAGTGAACCCACGAGTTATACAGAGGAAAACCCTATCACGGCACTTGCTCCAGTGGTAAACAATTCTGAAATTGGTCAGAGGTGGGGAACCATCTCCCATACAGCCAGCAACCCAACCCCCACGCAAGGAGCGTCCTCATTGCAAAGCTGGGGGACTGTGCCGAGGCATCTGTGAGTAAACGTGAGCTGAGCCCCAGGCCAGCTGCTGCTGAACTGTTCCCACCCTTTCCAGGTAAAACACCTGAATATGTACAAGGGCTTGAAAGCCTAGAGGAAGGACCGTGGAGCCACTCCAGCGACAGCACGCAGGCCAACTTGGTGCCTGCAGGCCAGCCAGCGTGGTCCTGGACCCTGGCGCTCTTCCAGAAGCTTTCCATTGCCCTGCCTGAGATACCTCTCCTGTCCCGGCCCCCACTGCTTTTTTCCTTCCTCACCTCTGTCCGGAGAGAAATTCCAGCGGAAGGTATGGGTGACACATCCTCTTCTTTACAGGCGGTAGCCTGGCAACTCCTGCAGAAAGGCCAGCAGAACCCCACTCACACCGGGCCACCCACAAAGCTGTGGCCCCTCACTCCCTCCCACCAGCACAGCCCCGAGACTGCTGACGGGGCAGAGAATATGGAGTCAGGCACAGCTTCAGGGGCTATTGCTGCCTGGAGCTCTGTTTATATTGACCTCAACGAGGCACACCTGGGGAGGGCGGGCCGGCAGGGTAAGGCTGCCCAGGTCAGCTAATCCACAACCCTCAGGGAATCACATTGTTGAAAATGGACCCCGCTAAGGCAGAAGAGAAGCCAAGGGAAAAAAGGACACAATGCCATTTGCAGCACCGTAGATGAGTCTAGAAGTAATCACGTGACTTGTAGTAAGTCAGAAAGTGAAAGACACATACCATATCATATCACTTATAGGTGTTACCTAAAAATGGATACCAGGGCAGATATTTCCACGGAGAAGGGCAATCACAGATTCATTAAACAAACTTATGGTTCACCAATGGAAAGGTGTGAGGATTGGTTTCATTACGATATCGGGGTTAACAGACATATACAAACACAGGTGACATATATAATCACCAAAGACCTACAGAATACCAAGAGAGGACTACTCAACATTCTGTCATAACGTACATGGGAAAAGGATCCCAAGAAGAACAGTCATCTGTATATGTGTAAAAGAACCACATCTTCCACACCTACAACAAGCCAAACATTGTAATCAAACTTGCTGTAATAAAAAATAAAAAAAATTAAATTAAAAACACGAACAAGAAGTAGTGAGACAAACGTGAGGGGCTTTCTCCTGGCACATTCCATTCTAAACTCCAATCTAGAACACCACTTCCACTGAGGCTCTCTTGCCCTAGTAACCAGATTTGGTAAGGGTGAACTGCTGCCACCTTGTGGCCGTTTCACACAACAGCAGCTTTAATCCCAACGCTAATGGTCAGTTGATATTCAAAATCATTGCAGGCCTGTAAATGACACCTGCCCTGAAAACAAATCCTGGGGTCACATATCGACCAAAAATTTCAAAGGACGTCCATATTTCAAAACGACCGTTTCAAAAGGCATATTTTACGCACATTAGTGTTCTGCTTCTTTTCCTTTCTTTCCTTTTTTGTTAAAAAACACGGGAATGGAAAAAGGCATCCCTCAGAATGGGCGAAAATCGTTGCAGACGAATCAATGGACAGAGGTTTAATCTCCAATATATATAAACAGCTCATGCAGCTTAATATTAAGAAAACAAACAACCCAAAAAAATGGGCAGAAGATCTAAAGAGACGTTTCTTCAAAGGAGACACAGAGATGGCCAAGACGCACATGAAAAGCTGCTCAACAGCACTAATTATTAGAGAAATGCAAATCAAAACTACAATGAGGTATCACCTCACACCTGTTAGAATCGGCATCTTCAGAAAATCTACAAACAACCAATTCTGGGGAGGGTGTGGACAAAAGGAGCCCTCTTCCACTATTGGTGGGAATGTAAATTGATACAGTGACCATGGAGAAGAGTATGGAGTTTCCTTAAAAAAACTAGAAATAGAATTACCATCTGATCCAGCAATCCCACTTCTGGGCATATACCCAGAGAAAACCATATTTCAAAAAGGCACATTCACCACAATGTTCGTTGCAGCACTATTTACAATAGCCAGGTAATGGAAGCAACCTAAATGCCCACAGACAGATGAATGGATAAAGATGTGGTACATATATAAAATGGAATATTACTCGGCCATAAAAAGGAATGAAACTGGGTCATTTGTAGAGACATCGATGGATCGAGAGACTGTCATACAGAATGAAGTAAGTCAGAAAGAGGAAAACAAATATTGTATATTAATGCATATATGTGGAGCCTAAAAATGGTACATATGAACTGGTTTGCAGGGAAGAAATAGAGACACAGAGGTAGAGAACAAACGTATGGACACCAAGTGTGGGAAGCCATGGGGTGGTGGTGGTGGGATGAGTTGGGAGTTTGGGATTGACCTGTATACATGTATATGCATAAAATACATAACTAATAATAACGTGCTGTATAAAAAAATAAATAAAATTACAAAATTTTAAAAAATAAAATTTAAAAATAAAACAGAAAAAAGTTCTTCCCGTCACACAGATGTATTTATAGGAATGAATTATTTCCATGCTTATATCTATAAATACATAAAAGAGGAATAACATCTAACTTGAAACATAAAAGAAAAAAAAAGTGAACCCACGAGTTATACAGAGGAAAACCCTATCACGGCACTTGCTCCAGTGGTAAACAATTCTGAAATTGGTCAGAGGTGGGGAACCATCTCCCATACAGCCAGCAACCCAACCCCCACGCAAGGAGCGTCCTCATTGCAAAGCTGGGGGACCGTGCCGAGGCATCTGTGAGTAAACGTGAGCTGAGCCCCAGGCCAGCTGCTGCTGAACTGTTCCCACCCTTTCCAGGTAAAACACCTGAATATGTACAAGGGCTTGAAAGCCTAGAGGAAGGACCGTGGAGCCACACCAGCGACAGCACGCAGGCCAACTTGGTGCCTGCAGGCCAGCCAGCGTGGTCCTGGACCCTGGCGCTCTTCCAGAAGCTTTCCATTGCCCTGCCTGAGATACCCCTCCTGTCCCGGCCCCCACTGCTTTTTTCCTTCCTCACCTCTGTCCGGAGAGAAATTCCAGCGGAAGGTATGGGTGACACATCCTCTTCTTTACAGGCGGCAGCCTGGCAACTCCTGCAGAAAGGCCAGCAGAACCCCACTCACACCGGGCCACCCACAAAGCTGTGGCCCCTCACTCCCTCCCACCAGCACAGCCCCGAGACTGCTGACGGGGCAGAGAATATGGAGTCAGGCACAGCTTCAGGGGCTATTGCTGCCTGGAGCTCTGTTTATATTGACCTCAACGAGGCACACCTGGGGAGGGCGGGCCGGCAGGGTAAGGCTGCCCAGGTCAGCTAATCCACAACCCTCAGGGAATCACATTGTTGAAAATGGACCCCGCTAAGGCAGAAGAGAAGCCAAGGGAAAAAAGGACACAATGCCATTTGCAGCACCGTAGATGAGTCTAGAAGTAATCACGTGACTTGTAGTAAGTCAGAAAGTGAAAGACACATACCATATCATATCACTTAGAGGTGTTACCTAAAAATGGATACCAGGGCAGATATTTCCACGGAGAAGGGCAATCACAGATTCATTAAACAAACTTATGGTTCACCAATGGAAAGGTGTGAGGATTGGTTTCATTACGATATCGGGGTTAACAGACATATACAAACACAGGTGACATATATAATCACCAAAGACCTACAGAATACCAAGAGAGGACTACTCAACATTCTGTCATAACGTACATGGGAAAAGGATCCCAAGAAGAACAGTCATCTGTATATGTGTAAAAGAACCACATCTTCCACACCTACAACAAGCCAAACATTGTAATCAAACTTGCTGTAATAAAAAATAAAAAAAATTAAATTAAAAACACGAACAAGAAGTAGTGAGACAAACGTGAGGGGCTTTCTCCTGGCACATTCCATTCTAAACTCCAATCTAGAACACCACTTCCACTGAGGCTCTCTTGCCCTAGTAACCAGATTTGGTAAGGGTGAACTGCTGCCACCTTGTGGCCGTTTCACACAACAGCAGCTTTAATCCCAACGCTAATGGTCAGTTGATATTCAAAATCATTGCAGGCCTGTAAATGACACCTGCCCTGAAAACAAATCCTGGGGTCACATATCGACCAAAAATTTCAAAGGACGTCCATATTTCAAAACGACCGTTTCAAAAGGCATATTTTACGCACATTAGTGTTCTGCTTCTTTTCCTTTCTTTCCTTTTTTGTTAAAAAACACGGGAATGGAAAAAGGCATCCCTCAGAATGGGCGAAAATCGTTGCAGACGAATCAATGGACAGAGGTTTAATCTCCAATATATATAAACAGCTCATGCAGCTTAATATTAAGAAAACAAACAACCCAAAAAAATGGGCAGAAGATCTAAAGAGACGTTTCTTCAAAGGAGACACAGAGATGGCCAAGACGCACATGAAAAGCTGCTCAACAGCACTAATTATTAGAGAAATGCAAATCAAAACTACAATGAGGTATCACCTCACACCTGTTAGAATCGGCATCATCAGAAAATCTACAAACAACCAATTCTGGGGAGGGTGTGGACAAAAGGAGCCCTCTTCCACTATTGATGGGAATGTAAATTGATACAGTCACTATGGAGAACAGTATGGAGTTTCCTTAAAAAAACTAGAAATAGAATTACCATCTGATCCAGCAATCCCACTTCTGGGCATATACCCAGAGAAAACCGTATTTCAAAAAGGCACATTCACCACAATGTTCGTTGCAGCACTATTTACAATAGCCAGGTAATGGAAGCAACCTAAATGCCCACAGACAGATGAATGGATAAAGATGTGGTACATATATAAAATGGAATATGACTCGGCCATAAAAAGGAATGAAACTGGGTCATCTGTAGAGACATCGATGGATCGAGAGACTGTCATACAGAATGAAGTAAGTCAGAAAGAGGAAAACAAATATTGTATATTAATGCATATATGTGGAGCCTAAAAATGGTACAGATGAACTGGTTTGCAGGGAAGAAATAGAGACACAGAGGTAGAGAACAAACGTATGGACACCAAGTGTGGGAAGCCATGGGGTGGTGGTGGTGGGATGAGTTGGGAGTTTGGGATTGACCTGTATACATGTATATGCATAAAATACATAACTAATAATAACGTGCTGTATAAAAAAATAAATAAAATTTCAAAATTTTAAAAAATAAAATTTAAAAATAAAACAGAAAAAAGTTCTTCCCGTCACACAGATGTATTTATAGGAATGAATTATTTCCATGCTTATATCTATAAATACATAAAAGAGGAATAACATCTAACTTGAAACATAAAAGAAACAAAAAGTGAACCCACGAGTTATACAGAGGAAAACCCTATCACGGCACTTGCTCCAGTGGTAAACAATTCTGAAATTGGTCAGAGGTGGGGAACCATCTCCCATACAGCCAGCAACCCAACCCCCACGCAAGGAGCGTCCTCATTGCAAAGCTGGGGGACTGTGCCGAGGCATCTGTGAGTAAACGTGAGCTGAGCCCCAGGCCAGCTGCTGCTGAACTGTTCCCACCCTTTCCAGGTAAAACACCTGAATATGTACAAGGGCTTGAAAGCCTAGAGGAAGGACCGTGGAGCCACTCCAGCGACAGCACGCAGGCCAACTTGGTGCCTGCAGGCCAGCCAGCGTGGTCCTGGACCCTGGCGCTCTTCCAGAAGCTTTCCATTGCCCTGCCTGAGATACCTCTCCTGTCCCGGCCCCCACTGCTTTTTTCCTTCCTCACCTCTGTCCGGAGAGAAATTCCAGCGGAAGGTATGGGTGACACATCCTCTTCTTTACAGGCGGTAGCCTGGCAACTCCTGCAGAAAGGCCAGCAGAACCCCACTCACACCGGGCCACCCACAAAGCTGTGGCCCCTCACTCCCTCCCACCAGCACAGCCCCGAGACTGCTGACGGGGCAGAGAATATGGAGTCAGGCACAGCTTCAGGGGCTATTGCTGCCTGGAGCTCTGTTTATATTGACCTCAACGAGGCACACCTGGGGAGGGCGGGCCGGCAGGGTAAGGCTGCCCAGGTCAGCTAATCCACAACCCTCAGGGAATCACATTGTTGAAAATGGACCCCGCTAAGGCAGAAGAGAAGCCAAGGGAAAAAAGGACACAATGCCATTTGCAGCACCGTAGATGAGTCTAGAAGTAATCACGTGACTTGTAGTAAGTCAGAAAGTGAAAGACACATACCATATCATATCACTTATAGGTGTTACCTAAAAATGGATACCAGGGCAGATATTTCCACGGAGAAGGGCAATCACAGATTCATTAAACAAACTTATGGTTCACCAATGGAAAGGTGTGAGGATTGGTTTCATTACGATATCGGGGTTAACAGACATATACAAACACAGGTGACATATATAATCACCAAAGACCTACAGAATACCAAGAGAGGACTACTCAACATTCTGTCATAACGTACATGGGAAAAGGATCCCAAGAAGAACAGTCATCTGTATATGTGTAAAAGAACCACATCTTCCACACCTACAACAAGCCAAACATTGTAATCAAACTTGCTGTAATAAAAAATAAAAAAAATTAAATTAAAAACACGAACAAGAAGTAGTGAGACAAACGTGAGGGGCTTTCTCCTGGCACATTCCATTCTAAACTCCAATCTAGAACACCACTTCCACTGAGGCTCTCTTGCCCTAGTAACCAGATTTGGTAAGGGTGAACTGCTGCCACCTTGTGGCCGTTTCACACAACAGCAGCTTTAATCCCAACGCTAATGGTCAGTTGATATTCAAAATCATTGCAGGCCTGTAAATGACACCTGCCCTGAAAACAAATCCTGGGGTCACATATCGACCAAAAATTTCAAAGGACGTCCATATTTCAAAACGACCGTTTCAAAAGGCATATTTTACGCACATTAGTGTTCTGCTTCTTTTCCTTTCTTTCCTTTTTTGTTAAAAAACACGGGAATGGAAAAAGGCATCCCTCAGAATGGGCGAAAATCGTTGCAGACGAATCAATGGACAGAGGTTTAATCTCCAATATATATAAACAGCTCATGCAGCTTAATATTAAGAAAACAAACAACCCAAAAAAATGGGCAGAAGATCTAAAGAGACGTTTCTTCAAAGGAGACACAGAGATGGCCAAGACGCACATGAAAAGCTGCTCAACAGCACTAATTATTAGAGAAATGCAAATCAAAACTACAATGAGGTATCACCTCACACCTGTTAGAATCGGCATCTTCAGAAAATCTACAAACAACCAATTCTGGGGAGGGTGTGGACAAAAGGAGCCCTCTTCCACTATTGGTGGGAATGTAAATTGATACAGTGACCATGGAGAAGAGTATGGAGTTTCCTTAAAAAAACTAGAAATAGAATTACCATCTGATCCAGCAATCCCACTTCTGGGCATATACCCAGAGAAAACCATATTTCAAAAAGGCACATTCACCACAATGTTCGTTGCAGCACTATTTACAATAGCCAGGTAATGGAAGCAACCTAAATGCCCACAGACAGATGAATGGATAAAGATGTGGTACATATATAAAATGGAATATTACTCGGCCATAAAAAGGAATGAAACTGGGTCATTTGTAGAGACATCGATGGATCGAGAGACTGTCATACAGAATGAAGTAAGTCAGAAAGAGGAAAACAAATATTGTATATTAATGCATATATGTGGAGCCTAAAAATGGTACATATGAACTGGTTTGCAGGGAAGAAATAGAGACACAGAGGTAGAGAACAAACGTATGGACACCAAGTGTGGGAAGCCATGGGGTGGTGGTGGTGGGATGAGTTGGGAGTTTGGGATTGACCTGTATACATGTATATGCATAAAATACATAACTAATAATAACGTGCTGTATAAAAAAATAAATAAAATTACAAAATTTTAAAAAATAAAATTTAAAAATAAAACAGAAAAAAGTTCTTCCCGTCACACAGATGTATTTATAGGAATGAATTATTTCCATGCTTATATCTATAAATACATAAAAGAGGAATAACATCTAACTTGAAACATAAAAGAAAAAAAAAGTGAACCCACGAGTTATACAGAGGAAAACCCTATCACGGCACTTGCTCCAGTGGTAAACAATTCTGAAATTGGTCAGAGGTGGGGAACCATCTCCCATACAGCCAGCAACCCAACCCCCACGCAAGGAGCGTCCTCATTGCAAAGCTGGGGGACCGTGCCGAGGCATCTGTGAGTAAACGTGAGCTGAGCCCCAGGCCAGCTGCTGCTGAACTGTTCCCACCCTTTCCAGGTAAAACACCTGAATATGTACAAGGGCTTGAAAGCCTAGAGGAAGGACCGTGGAGCCACACCAGCGACAGCACGCAGGCCAACTTGGTGCCTGCAGGCCAGCCAGCGTGGTCCTGGACCCTGGCGCTCTTCCAGAAGCTTTCCATTGCCCTGCCTGAGATACCCCTCCTGTCCCGGCCCCCACTGCTTTTTTCCTTCCTCACCTCTGTCCGGAGAGAAATTCCAGCGGAAGGTATGGGTGACACATCCTCTTCTTTACAGGCGGCAGCCTGGCAACTCCTGCAGAAAGGCCAGCAGAACCCCACTCACACCGGGCCACCCACAAAGCTGTGGCCCCTCACTCCCTCCCACCAGCACAGCCCCGAGACTGCTGACGGGGCAGAGAATATGGAGTCAGGCACAGCTTCAGGGGCTATTGCTGCCTGGAGCTCTGTTTATATTGACCTCAACGAGGCACACCTGGGGAGGGCGGGCCGGCAGGGTAAGGCTGCCCAGGTCAGCTAATCCACAACCCTCAGGGAATCACATTGTTGAAAATGGACCCCGCTAAGGCAGAAGAGAAGCCAAGGGAAAAAAGGACACAATGCCATTTGCAGCACCGTAGATGAGTCTAGAAGTAATCACGTGACTTGTAGTAAGTCAGAAAGTGAAAGACACATACCATATCATATCACTTAGAGGTGTTACCTAAAAATGGATACCAGGGCAGATATTTCCACGGAGAAGGGCAATCACAGATTCATTAAACAAACTTATGGTTCACCAATGGAAAGGTGTGAGGATTGGTTTCATTACGATATCGGGGTTAACAGACATATACAAACACAGGTGACATATATAATCACCAAAGACCTACAGAATACCAAGAGAGGACTACTCAACATTCTGTCATAACGTACATGGGAAAAGGATCCCAAGAAGAACAGTCATCTGTATATGTGTAAAAGAAACACATCTTCCACACCTACAACAAGCCAAACATTGTAATCAAACTTGCTGTAATAAAAAATAAAAAAAATTAAATTAAAAACACGAACAAGAAGTAGTGAGACAAACGTGAGGGGCTTTCTCCTGGCACATTCCATTCTAAACTCCAATCTAGAACACCACTTCCACTGAGGCTCTCTTGCCCTAGTAACCAGATTTGGTAAGGGTGAACTGCTGCCACCTTGTGGCCGTTTCACACAACAGCAGCTTTAATCCCAACGCTAATGGTCAGTTGATATTCAAAATCATTGCAGGCCTGTAAATGACACCTGCCCTGAAAACAAATCCTGGGGTCACATATCGACCAAAAATTTCAAAGGACGTCCATATTTCAAAACGACCGTTTCAAAAGGCATATTTTACGCACATTAGTGTTCTGCTTCTTTTCCTTTCTTTCCTTTTTTGTTAAAAAACACGGGAATGGAAAAAGGCATCCCTCAGAATGGGCGAAAATCGTTGCAGACGAATCAATGGACAGAGGTTTAATCTCCAATATATATAAACAGCTCATGCAGCTTAATATTAAGAAAACAAACAACCCAAAAAAATGGGCAGAAGATCTAAAGAGACGTTTCTTCAAAGGAGACACAGAGATGGCCAAGACGCACATGAAAAGCTGCTCAACAGCACTAATTATTAGAGAAATGCAAATCAAAACTACAATGAGGTATCACCTCACACCTGTTAGAATCGGCATCATCAGAAAATCTACAAACAACCAATTCTGGGGAGGGTGTGGACAAAAGGAGCCCTCTTCCACTATTGATGGGAATGTAAATTGATACAGTCACTATGGAGAACAGTATGGAGTTTCCTTAAAAAAACTAGAAATAGAATTACCATCTGATCCAGCAATCCCACTTCTGGGCATATACCCAGAGAAAACCGTATTTCAAAAAGGCACATTCACCACAATGTTCGTTGCAGCACTATTTACAATAGCCAGGTAATGGAAGCAACCTAAATGCCCACAGACAGATGAATGGATAAAGATGTGGTACATATATAAAATGGAATATTACTCGGCCATTAAAAGGAATGAAACTGGGTCATTTGTAGAGACATCGATGGATCGAGAGACTGTCATACAGAATGAAGTAAGTCAGAAAGAGGAAAACAAATATTGTATATTAATGCATATACGTGGAGCCTAAAAATGGTACAGATGAACTGGTTTGCAGGGAAGAAATAGAGACACAGAGGTAGAGAACAAACGTATGGACACCAAGTGTGGGAAGCCATGGGGTGGTGGTGGTGGGATGAGTTGGGAGTTTGGGATTGACCTGTATACATGTATATGCATAAAATACATAACTAATAATAACGTGCTGTATAAAAAAATAAATAAAATTTCAAAATTTTAAAAAATAAAATTTAAAAATAAAACAGAAAAAAGTTCTTCCCGTCACACAGATGTATTTATAGGAATGAATTATTTCCATGCTTATATCTATAAATACATAAAAGAGGAATAACATCTAACTTGAAACATAAAAGAAACAAAAAGTGAACCCACGAGTTATACAGAGGAAAACCCTATCACGGCACTTGCTCCAGTGGTAAACAATTCTGAAATTGGTCAGAGGTGGGGAACCATCTCCCATACAGCCAGCAACCCAACCCCCACGCAAGGAGCGTCCTCATTGCAAAGCTGGGGGACCGTGCCGAGGCATCTGTGAGTAAACGTGAGCTGAGCCCCAGGCCAGCTGCTGCTGAACTGTTCCCACCCTTTCCAGGTAAAACACCTGAATATGTACAAGGGCTTGAAAGCCTAGAGGAAGGACCGTGGAGCCACACCAGCGACAGCACGCAGGCCAACTTGGTGCCTGCAGGCCAGCCAGCGTGGTCCTGGACCCTGGCGCTCTTCCAGAAGCTTTCCATTGCCCTGCCTGAGATACCCCTCCTGTCCCGGACCCCACTGCTTTTTTCCTTCCTCACCTCTGTCCGGAGAGAAATTCCAGCGGAAGGTATGGGTGACACATCCTCTTCTTTACAGGCGGCAGCCTGGCAACTCCTGCAGAAAGGCCAGCAGAACCCCACTCACACCGGGCCACCCACAAAGCTGTGGCCCCTCACTCCCTCCTCCCACCAGCACAGCCCCGAGACTGCTGACGGGGCAGAGAATATGGAGTGAGGCACAGCTTCAGGGGCTATTGCTGCCTGGAGCTCTGTTTATATTGACCTCAACGAGGCACACCTGGGGAGGGCGGGCCGGCAGGGTAAGGCTGCCCAGGTCAGCTAATCCACAACCCTCAGGGAATCACATTGTTGAAAATGGACCCCGCTAAGGCAGAAGAGAAGCCAAGGGAAAAAAGGACACAATGCCATTTGCAGCACCGTAGATGAGTCTAGAAGTAATCACGTGACTTGTAGTAAGTCAGAAAGTGAAAGACACATATCATATCATATCACTTATAGGTGTTACCTAAAAATGGATACCAGGGCAGATATTTCCACGGAGAAGGGCAATCACAGATTCATTAAACAAACTTATGGTTCACCAATGGAAAGGTGTGAGGATTGGTTTCATTACGATATCGGGGTTAACAGACATATACAAACACAGGTGACATATACAATCACCAAAGAAAAACAGAATACCAAGAGAGGACTACTCAACATTCTGTCATAACGTACATGGGAAAAGGATCCCAAGAAGAACAGTCATCTGTATATGTGTAAAAGAACCACATCTTCCAAACCTACAACAAGCCAAACATTGTAATCAAACTTGCTGTAATAAAAAATAAAAAAATTAACTTAAAAACACGAACAAGAAGTAGTGAGACAAACGTGAGGGGCTTTCTCCTGGCACATTCCATTCTAAACTCCAATCTAAAACACCACTTCCACTGAGGCTCTCTTGCCCTAGTAACCAGATTTGGTAAGGGTGAACTGCTGCCACCTTGTGGCCGTTTCACACAACAGCAGCTTTAATCCCAACGCTAATGGTCAGTTGATATTCAAAATCATTGCAGGCCTGTAAATGACACCTGCCCTGAAAACAAATCCTGGGGTCACATATCGACCAAAAATTTCAAAGGACGTCCATATTTCAAAACGACCGTTTCAAAAGGCATATTTTACGCACATTAGTGTTCTGCTTCTTTTCCTTTCTTTCCTTTTTTGTTAAAAAACACGGGAATGGAAAAAGGCATCCCTCAGAATGGGCGAAAATCGTTGCAGACGAATCAATGGACAGAGGTTTAATCTCCAATATATATAAACAGCTCATGCAGCTTAATATTAAGAAAACAAACAACCCAAAAAAATGGGCAGAAGATCTAAAGTGACGTTTCTTCAAAGGAGACACAGAGATGGCCAAGACGCACATGAAAAGCTGCTCAACAGCACTAATTATTAGAGAAATGCAAATCAAAACTACAATGAGGTATCACCTCACACCTGTTAGAATCGGCATCATCAGAAAATCTACAAACAACCAATTCTGGGGAGGGTGTGGACAAAAGGAGCCCTCTTCCACTATTGGTGGGAATGTAAATTGATACAGTCACTATGGAGAACAGTATGGAGTTTCCTTAAAAAAACTAGAAATAGAATTACCATCTGATCCAGCAATCCCACTTCTGGGCATATACCCAGAGAAAACCGTATTTCAAAAAGGCACATTCACCACAATGTTCGTTGCAGCACTATTTACAATAGCCAGGTAATGGAAGCAACCTAAATGCCCACAGGCAGATGAATGGATAAAGATGTGGTACATATATAAAATGGAATATTACTCGGCCATAAAAAGGAATGAAACTGGGTCATTTGTAGAGACATCGATGGATCGAGAGACTGTCATACAGAATGAAGTAAGTCAGAAAGAGGAAAACAAATATTGTATATTAATGCATATATGTGGAGCCTAAAAATGGTACAGATGAACTGGTTTGCAGGGAAGAAATAGAGACACAGAGGTAGAGAACAAACGTATGGACACCAAGTGTGGGAAGCCATGGGGTGGTGGTGGTGGGATGAGTTGGGAGTTTGGGATTGATCTGTATACATGTATATGCATAAAATACATAACTAATAATAACGTGCTGTATAAAAAAATAAATAAAATTTCAAACTTTTAAAAAATAAAATTTAAAAATAAAACAGAAAAAAGTTCTTCCCGTCACACAGATGTATTTATAGGAATGAATTATTTCCATGCTTATATCTATAAATACATAAAAGAGGAATAACATCTAACTTGAAACATAAAAGAAACAAAAAGTGAACCCACGAGTTATACAGAGGAAAACCCTATCACGGCACTTGCTCCAGTGGTAAACAATTCTGAAATTGGTCAGAGGTGGGGAACCATCTCCCATACAGCCAGCAACCCAACCCCCACGCAAGGAGCGTCCTCATTGCAAAGCTGGGGGACCGTGCCGAGGCATCTGTGAGTAAACGTGAGCTGAGCCCCAGGCCAGCTGCTGCTGAACTGTTCCCACCCTTTCCAGGTAAAACACCTGAATATGTACAAGGGCTTGAAAGCCTAGAGGAAGGACCGTGGAGCCACACCAGCGACAGCACGCAGGCCAACTTGGTGCCTGCAGGCCAGCCAGCGTGGTCCTGGACCCTGGCGCTCTTCCAGAAGCTTTCCATTGCCCTGCCTGAGATACCCCTCCTGTCCCGGCCCCCACTGCTTTTTTCCTTCCTCACCTCTGTCCGGAGAGAAATTCCAGCGGAAGGTATGGGTGACACATCCTCTTCTTTACAGGCGGCAGCCTGGCAACTCCTGCAGAAAGGCCAGCAGAACCCCACTCACACCGGACCACCCACAAAGCTGTGGCCCCTCACTCCCTCCCACCAGCACAGCCCCGAGACTGCTGACGGGGCAGAGAATATGGAGTCAGGCACAACTTCAGGGGCTATTGCTGCCTGGAGCTCTGTTTATATTGACCTCAACGAGGCACACCTGGGGAGGGTGGGCCGGCAGGGTAAGGCTGCCCAGGTCAGCTAATCCACAACCCTCAGGGAATCACATTGTTGAAAATGGACCCCGCTAAGGCAGAAGAGAAGCCAAGGGAAAAAAGGACACAATGCCATTTGCAGCACCGTAGATGAGTCTAGAAGTAATCACGTGACTTGTAGTAAGTCAGAAAGTGAAAGACACATATCATATCATATCACTTAGAGGTGTTACCTAAAAATGGATACCAGGGCAGATATTTCCACGGAGAAGGGCAATCACAGATTCATTAAACAAACTTATGGTTCACCAATGGAAAGGTGTGAGGATTGGTTTCATTACGATATCGGGGTTAACAGACATATACAAACACAGGTGACATATATAATCACCAAAGACCTACAGAATACCAAGAGAGGACTACTCAACATTCTGTCATAACGTACATGGGAAAAGGATCCCAAGAAGAACAGTCATCTGTATATGTGTAAAAGAACCACATCTTCCACACCTACAACAAGCCAAACATTGTAATCAAACTTGCTGTAACAAAAAATAAAAAATTAAATTAAAAACACAAACAAGAAGTAGTGAGACAAACGTGAGGGGCTTTCTCCTGGCACATTCCATTCTAAACTCCAATCTAGAACACCACTTCCACTGAGGCTCTCTTGCCCTAGTAACCAGATTTGGTAAGGGTGAACTGCTGCCACCTTGTGGCCGTTTCACACAACTGCAGCTTTAATCCCAACGCTAATGGTCAGTTGATATTCAAAATCATTGCAGGCCTGTAAATGACACCTGCCCTGAAAACAAATCCTGGGGTCACATATCGACCAAAAAATTCAAAGGACGTCCATATTTCAAAACGACCGTTTCAAAAGGCATATTTTACGCACATTAGTGTTCTGCTTCTTTTCCTTTCTTTCCTTTTTTGTTAAAAAACACGGGAATGGAAAAAGGCATCCCTCAGAATGGGCGAAAATCATTGCAGACGAATCAATGGACAGAGGTTTAATCTCCAATATATATAAACAGCTCATGCAGCTTAATATTAAAAAAACAAACAACCCAAAAAAATGGGCAGAAGATCTAAAGAGACGTTTCTTCAAAGGAGACACAGAGATGGCCAAGACGCACATGAAAAGCTGCTCAACAGCACTAATTATTAGAGAAATGCAAATCAAAACTACAATGAGGTATCACCTCACACCTGTTAGAATCGGCATCATCAGAAAATCTACAAACAACCAATTCTGGGGAGGGTGTGGACAAAAGGAGCCCTCTTCCACTATTGGTGGGAATGTAAATTGATACAGTCACTATGGAGAACAGTATGGAGTTTCCTTAAAAATACTAGAAATAGAATTACCATCTGATCCAGCAATCCCACTTCTGGGCATATACCCAGAGAAAACCGTATTTCAAAAAGGCACATTCACCACAATGTTCGTTGCAGCACTATTTACAATAGCCAGGTAATGGAAGCAACCTAAATGCCCACAGACAGATGAATGGATAAAGATGTGGTACATATATAAAATGGAATATTACTCGGCCATAAAAAGGAATGAAACTGGGTCATTTGTAGAGACATCGATGGATCGAGAGACTGTCATACAGAATGAAGTAAGTCAGAAAGAGGAAAACAAATATTGTATATTAATGCATATATGTGGAGCCTAAAAATGGTACAGATGAACTGGTTTGCAGGGAAGAAATAGAGACACAGAGGTAGAGAACAAACGTATGGACACCAAGTGTGGGAAGCCATGGGGTGGTGGTGGTGGGATGAGTTGGGAGTTTGGGATTGACCTGTATACATGTATATGCATAAAATACATAACTAATAATAACGTGCTGTATAAAAAAATAAATAAAATTTCAAACTTTTAAAAAATAAAATTTAAAAATAAAACAGAAAAAAGTTCTTCCCGTCACACAGATGTATTTATAGGAATGAATTATTTCCATGCTTATATCTATAAATACATAAAAGAGGAATAACATCTAACTTGAAACATAAAAGAAACAAAAAGTGAACCCACGAGTTATACAGAGGAAAACCCTATCACGGCACTTGCTCCAGTGGTAAACAATTCTGAAATTGGTCAGAGGTGGGGAACCATCTCCCATACAGCCAGCAACCCAACCCCCACGCAAGGAGCGTCCTCATTGCAAAGCTGGGGGACCGTGCCGAGGCATCTGTGAGTAAACGTGAGCTGAGCCCCAGGCCAGCTGCTGCTGAACTGTTCCCACCCTTTCCAGGTAAAACACCTGAATATGTACAAGGGCTTGAAAGCCTAGAGGAAGGACCGTGGAGCCACACCAGCGACAGCACGCAGGCCAACTTGGTGCCTGCAGGCCAGCCAGCGTGGTCCTGGACCCTGGCGCTCTTCCAGAAGCTTTCCATTGCCCTGCCTGAGATACCCCTCCTGTCCCGGACCCCACTGCTTTTTTCCTTCCTCACCTCTGTCCGGAGAGAAATTCCAGCGGAAGGTATGGGTGACACATCCTCTTCTTTACAGGCGGCAGCCTGGCAACTCCTGCAGAAAGGCCAGCAGAACCCCACTCACACCGGGCCACCCACAAAGCTGTGGCCCCTCACTCCCTCCTCCCACCAGCACAGCCCCGAGACTGCTGACGGGGCAGAGAATATGGAGTGAGGCACAGCTTCAGGGGCTATTGCTGCCTGGAGCTCTGTTTATATTGACCTCAACGAGGCACACCTGGGGAGGGCGGGCCGGCAGGGTAAGGCTGCCCAGGTCAGCTAATCCACAACCCTCAGGGAATCACATTGTTGAAAATGGACCCCGCTAAGGCAGAAGAGAAGCCAAGGGAAAAAAGGACACAATGCCATTTGCAGCACCGTAGATGAGTCTAGAAGTAATCACGTGACTTGTAGTAAGTCAGAAAGTGAAAGACACATATCATATCATATCACTTATAGGTGTTACCTAAAAATGGATACCAGGGCAGATATTTCCACGGAGAAGGGCAATCACAGATTCATTAAACAAACTTATGGTTCACCAATGGAAAGGTGTGAGGATTGGTTTCATTACGATATCGGGGTTAACAGACATATACAAACACAGGTGACATATACAATCACCAAAGAAAAACAGAATACCAAGAGAGGACTACTCAACATTCTGTCATAACGTACATGGGAAAAGGATCCCAAGAAGAACAGTCATCTGTATATGTGTAAAAGAACCACATCTTCCAAACCTACAACAAGCCAAACATTGTAATCAAACTTGCTGTAATAAAAAATAAAAAAATTAACTTAAAAACACGAACAAGAAGTAGTGAGACAAACGTGAGGGGCTTTCTCCTGGCACATTCCATTCTAAACTCCAATCTAAAACACCACTTCCACTGAGGCTCTCTTGCCCTAGTAACCAGATTTGGTAAGGGTGAACTGCTGCCACCTTGTGGCCGTTTCACACAACAGCAGCTTTAATCCCAACGCTAATGGTCAGTTGATATTCAAAATCATTGCAGGCCTGTAAATGACACCTGCCCTGAAAACAAATCCTGGGGTCACATATCGACCAAAAATTTCAAAGGACGTCCATATTTCAAAACGACCGTTTCAAAAGGCATATTTTACGCACATTAGTGTTCTGCTTCTTTTCCTTTCTTTCCTTTTTTGTTAAAAAACACGGGAATGGAAAAAGGCATCCCTCAGAATGGGCGAAAATCGTTGCAGACGAATCAATGGACAGAGGTTTAATCTCCAATATATATAAACAGCTCATGCAGCTTAATATTAAGAAAACAAACAACCCAAAAAAATGGGCAGAAGATCTAAAGTGACGTTTCTTCAAAGGAGACACAGAGATGGCCAAGACGCACATGAAAAGCTGCTCAACAGCACTAATTATTAGAGAAATGCAAATCAAAACTACAATGAGGTATCACCTCACACCTGTTAGAATCGGCATCATCAGAAAATCTACAAACAACCAATTCTGGGGAGGGTGTGGACAAAAGGAGCCCTCTTCCACTATTGGTGGGAATGTAAATTGATACAGTCACTATGGAGAACAGTATGGAGTTTCCTTAAAAAAACTAGAAATAGAATTACCATCTGATCCAGCAATCCCACTTCTGGGCATATACCCAGAGAAAACCGTATTTCAAAAAGGCACATTCACCACAATGTTCGTTGCAGCACTATTTACAATAGCCAGGTAATGGAAGCAACCTAAATGCCCACAGGCAGATGAATGGATAAAGATGTGGTACATATATAAAATGGAATATTACTCGGCCATAAAAAGGAATGAAACTGGGTCATTTGTAGAGACATCGATGCATCGAGAGACTGTCATACAGAATGAAGTAAGTCAGAAAGAGGAAAACAAATATTGTATATTAATGCATATATGTGGAGCCTAAAAATGGTACAGATGAACTGGTTTGCAGGGAAGAAATAGAGACACAGAGGTAGAGAACAAACGTATGGACACCAAGTGTGGGAAGCCATGGGGTGGTGGTGGTGGGATGAGTTGGGAGTTTGGGATTGACCTGTATACATGTATATGCATAAAATACATAACTAATAATAACGTGCTGTATAAAAAAATAAATAAAATTTCAAACTTTTAAAAAATAAAATTTAAAAATAAAACAGAAAAAAGTTCTTCCCGTCACACAGATGTATTTATAGGAATGAATTATTTCCATGCTTATATCTATAAATACATAAAAGAGGAATAACATCTAACTTGAAACATAAAAGAAACAAAAAGTGAACCCACGAGTTATACAGAGGAAAACCCTATCACGGCACTTGCTCCAGTGGTAAACAATTCTGAAATTGGTCAGAGGTGGGGAACCATCTCCCATACAGCCAGCAACCCAACCCCCACGCAAGGAGCGTCCTCATTGCAAAGCTGGGGGACCGTGCCGAGGCATCTGTGAGTAAACGTGAGCTGAGCCCCAGGCCAGCTGCTGCTGAACTGTTCCCACCCTTTCCAGGTAAAACACCTGAATATGTACAAGGGCTTGAAAGCCTAGAGGAAGGACCGTGGAGCCACACCAGCGACAGCACGCAGGCCAACTTGGTGCCTGCAGGCCAGCCAGCGTGGTCCTGGACCCTGGCGCTCTTCCAGAAGCTTTCCATTGCCCTGCCTGAGATACCCCTCCTGTCCCGGCCCCCACTGCTTTTTTCCTTCCTCACCTCTGTCCGGAGAGAAATTCCAGCGGAAGGTATGGGTGACACATCCTCTTCTTTACAGGCGGCAGCCTGGCAACTCCTGCAGAAAGGCCAGCAGAACCCCACTCACACCGGGCCACCCACAAAGCTGTGGCCCCTCACTCCCTCCCACCAGCACAGCCCCGAGACTGCTGACGGGGCAGAGAATATGGAGTCAGGCACAGCTTCAGGGGCTATTGCTGCCTGGAGCTCTGTTTATATTGACCTCAACGAGGCACACCTGGGGAGGGCGGGCCGGCAGGGTAAGGCTGCCCAGGTCAGCTAATCCACAACCCTCAGGGAATCACATTGTTGAAAATGGACCCCGCTAAGGCAGAAGAGAAGCCAAGGGAAAAAAGGACACAATGCCATTTGCAGCACCGTAGATGAGTCTAGAAGTAATCACGTGACTTGTAGTAAGTCAGAAAGTGAAAGACACATATCATATCATATCACTTAGAGGTGTTACCTAAAAATGGATACCAGGGCAGATATTTCCACGGAGAAGGGCAATCACAGATTCATTAAACAAACTTATGGTTCACCAATGGAAAGGTGTGAGGATTGGTTTCATTACGATATCGGGGTTAACAGACATATACAAACACAGGTGACATATATAATCACCAAAGACCTACAGAATACCAAGAGAGGACTACTCAACATTCTGTCATAACGTACATGGGAAAAGGATCCCAAGAAGAACAGTCATCTGTATATGTGTAAAAGAACCACATCTTCCACACCTACAACAAGCCAAACATTGTAATCAAACTTGCTGTAATAAAAAATAAAAAAATTAAATTAAAAACACGAACAAGAAGTAGTGAGACAAACGTGAGGGGCTTTCTCCTGGCACATTCCATTCTAAACTCCAATCTAGAACACCACTTCCACTGAGGCTCTCTTGCCCTAGTAACCAGATTTGGTAAGGGTGAACTGCTGCCACCTTGTGGCCGTTTCACACAACAGCAGCTTTAATCCCAGCGCTAATGGTCAGTTGATATTCAAAATCATTGCAGGCCTGTAAATGACACCTGCCCTGAAAACAAATCCTGGGGTCACATATCGACCAAAAATTTCAAAGGACGTCCATATTTCAAAACGACCGTTTCAAAAGGCATATTTTACGCACATTAGTGTTCTGCTTCTTTTCCTTTCTTTCCTTTTTTGTTAAAAAACACGGGAATGGAAAAAGGCATCCCTCAGAATGGGCGAAAATCGTTGCAGACGAATCAATGGACAGAGGTTTAATCTCCAATATATATAAACAGCTCATGCAGCTTAATATTAAGAAAACAAACAACCCAAAAAAATGGGCAGAAGATCTAAAGAGACGTTTCTTCAAAGGAGACACAGAGATGGCCAAGACGCACATGAAAAGCTGCTCAACAGCACTAATTATTAGAGAAATGCAAATCAAAACTACAATGAGGTATCACCTCACACCTGTTAGAATCGGCATCATCAGAAAATCTACAAACAACCAATTCTGGGGAGGGTGTGGACAAAAGGAGCCCTCTTCCACTATTGGTGGGAATGTAAATTGATACAGTCACTATGGAGAACAGTATGGAGTTTCCTTAAAAAAACTAGAAATAGAATTACCATCTGATCCAGCAATCCCACTTCTGGGCATATACCCAGAGAAAACCGTATTTCAAAAAGGCACATTCACCACAATGTTCGTTGCAGCACTATTTACAATAGCCAGGTAATGGAAGCAACCTAAATGCCCACAGACAGATGAATGGATAAAGATGTGGTACATATATAAAATGGAATATTACTCGGCCATTAAAAGGAATGAAACTGGGTCATTTGTAGAGACATCGATGGATCGAGAGACTGTCATACAGAATGAAGTAAGTCAGAAAGAGGAAAACAAATATTGTATATTAATGCATATATGTGGAGCCTAAAAATGGTACAGATGAACTGGTTTGCAGGGAAGAAATAGAGACACAGAGGTAGAGAACAAACGTATGGACACCAAGTGTGGGAAGCCATGGGGTGGTGGTGGTGGGATGAGTTGGGAGTTTGGGATTGACCTGTATACATGTATATGCATAAAATACATAACTAATAATAACGTGCTGTATAAAAAAATAAATAAAATTTCAAACTTTTAAAAAATAAAATTTAAAAATAAAACAGAAAAAAGTTCTTCCCGTCACACAGATGTATTTATAGGAATGAATTATTTCCATGCTTATATCTATAAATACATAAAAGAGGAATAACATCTAACTTGAAACATAAAAGAAACAAAAAGTGAACCCACGAGTTATACAGAGGAAAACCCTATCACGGCACTTGCTCCAGTGGTAAACAATTCTGAAATTGGTCAGAGGTGGGGAACCATCTCCCATACAGCCAGCAACCCAACCCCCACGCAAGGAGCGTCCTCATTGCAAAGCTGGGGGACCGTGCCGAGGCATCTGTGAGTAAACGTGAGCTGAGCCCCAGGCCAGCTGCTGCTGAACTGTTCCCACCCTTTCCAGGTAAAACACCTGAATATGTACAAGGGCTTGAAAGCCTAGAGGAAGGACCGTGGAGCCACACCAGCGACAGCACGCAGGCCAACTTGGTGCCTGCAGGCCAGCCAGCGTGGTCCTGGACCCTGGCGCTCTTCCAGAAGCTTTCCATTGCCCTGCCTGAGATACCACTCCTGTCCCGGCCCCCACTGCTTTTTTCCTTCCTCACCTCTGTCCGGAGAGAAATTCCAGCGGAAGGTATGGGTGACACATCCTCTTCTTTACAGGCGGCAGCCTGGCAACTCCTGCAGAAAGGCCAGCAGAACCCCACTCACACCGGACCACCCACAAAGCTGTGGCCCCTCACTCCCTCCCACCAGCACAGCCCCGAGACTGCTGACGGGGCAGAGAATATGGAGTCAGGCACAGCTTCAGGGGCTATTGCTGCCTGGAGCTCTGTTTATATTGACCTCAACGAGGCACACCTGGGGAGGGCGGGCCGGCAGGGTAAGGCTGCCCAGGTCAGCTAATCCACAACCCTCAGGGAATCACATTGTTGAAAATGGACCCCGCTAAGTCAGAAGAGAAGCCAAGGGAAAAAAGGACACAATGCCATTTGCAGCACCGTAGATGAGTCTAGAAGTAATCACGTGACTTGTAGTAAGTCAGAAAGTGAAAGACACATATCATATCATATCACTTAGAGGTGTTACCTAAAAATGGATACCAGGGCAGATATTTCCACGGAGAAGGGCAATCACAGATTCATTAAACAAACTTATGGTTCACCAATGGAAAGGTGTGAGGATTGGTTTCATTACGATATCGGGGTTAACAGACATATACAAACACAGGTGACATATATAATCACCAAAGACCTACAGAATACCAAGAGAGGACTACTCAACATTCTGTCATAACGTACATGGGAAAAGGATCCCAAGAAGAACAGTCATCTGTATATGTGTAAAAGAACCACATCTTCCACACCTACAACAAGCCAAACATTGTAATCAAACTTGCTGTAACAAAAAATAAAAAATTAAAATAAAAACACAAACAAGAAGTAGTGAGACAAACGTGAGGGGCTTTCTCCTGGCACATTCCATTCTAAACTCCAATCTAGAACACCACATCCACTGAGGCTCTCTTGCCCTAGTAACCAGATTTGGTAAGGGTGAACTGCTGCCACCTTGTGGCCGTTTCACACAACTGCAGCTTTAATCCCAACGCTAATGGTCAGTTGATATTCAAAATCATTGCAGGCCTGTAAATGACACCTGCCCTGAAAACAAATCCTGGGGTCACATATCGACCAAAAATTTCAAAGGACGTCCATATTTCAAAACGACCGTTTCAAAAGGCATATTTTACGCACATTAGTGTTCTGCTTCTTTTCCTTTCTTTCCTTTTTTGTTAAAAAACACGGGAATGGAAAAAGGCATCCCTCAGAATGGGCGAAAATCATTGCAGACGAATCAATGGACAGAGGTTTAATCTCCAATATATATAAACAGCTCATGCAGCTTAATATTAAAAAAACAAACAACCCAAAAAAATGGGCAGAAGATCTAAAGAGACGTTTCTTCAAAGGAGACACAGAGATGGCCAAGACGCACATGAAAAGCTGCTCAACAGCACTAATTATTAGAGAAATGCAAATCAAAACTACAATGAGGTATCACCTCACACCTTTTAGAATCGGCATCATCAGAAAATCTACAAACAACCAATTCTGGGGAGGGTGTGGACAAAAGGAGCCCTCTTCCACTATTGGTGGGAATGTAAATTGATACAGTCACTATGGAGAACAGTATGGAGTTTCCTTAAAAATACTAGAAATAGAATTACCATCTGATCCAGCAATCCCACTTCTGGGCATATACCCAGAGAAAACCGTATTTCAAAAAGGCACATTCACCACAATGTTCGTTGCAGCACTATTTACAATAGCCAGGTAATGGAAGCAACCTAAATGCCCACAGACAGATGAATGGATAAAGATGTGGTACATATATAAAATGGAATATTACTCGGCCATAAAAAGGAATGAAACTGGGTCATTTGTAGAGACATCGATGCATCGAGAGACTGTCATACAGAATGAAGTAAGTCAGAAAGAGGAAAACAAATATTGTATATTAATGCATATATGTGGAGCCTAAAAATGGTACAGATGAACTGGTTTGCAGGGAAGAAATAGAGACACAGAGGTAGAGAACAAACGTATGGACACCAAGTGTGGGAAGCCATGGGGTGGTGGTGGTGGGATGAGTTGGGAGTTTGGGATTGACCTGTATACATGTATATGCATAAAATACATAACTAATAATAACGTGCTGTATAAAAAAATAAATAAAATTTCAAAATTTTAAAAAATAAAATTTAAAAATAAAACAGAAAAAAGTTCTTCCCGTCACACAGATGTATTTATAGGAATGAATTATTTCCATGCTTATATCTATAAATACATAAAAGAGGAATAACATCTAACTTGAAACATAAAAGAAAAAAAAAGTGAACCCACGAGTTATACAGAGGAAAACCCTATCACGGCACTTGCTCCAGTGGTAAACAATTCTGAAATTGGTCAGAGGTGGGGAACCATCTCCCATACAGCCAGCAACCCAACCCCCACGCAAGGAGCGTCCTCATTGCAAAGCTGGGGGACCGTGCCGAGGCATCTGTGAGTAAACGTGAGCTGAGCCCCAGGCCAGCTGCTGCTGAACTGTTCCCACCCTTTCCAGGTAAAACACCTGAATATGTACAAGGGCTTGAAAGCCTAGAGGAAGGACCGTGGAGCCACACCAGCGACAGCACGCAGGCCAACTTGGTGCCTGCAGGCCAGCCAGCGTGGTCCTGGACCCTGGCGCTCTTCCAGAAGCTTTCCATTGCCCTGCCTGAGATACCCCTCCTGTCCCGGCCCCCACTGCTTTTTTCCTTCCTCACCTCTGTCCGGAGAGAAATTCCAGCGGAAGGTATGGGTGACACATCCTCTTCTTTACAGGCGGCAGCCTGGCAACTCCTGCAGAAAGGCCAGCAGAACCCCACTCACACCGGGCCACCCACAAAGCTGTGGCCCCTCACTCCCTCCTCCCACCAGCACAGCCCCGAGACTGCTGACGGGGCAGAGAATATGGAGTCAGGCACAGCTTCAGGGGCTATTGCTGCCTGGAGCTCTGTTTATATTGACCTCAACGAGGCACACCTGGGGAGGGCGGGCCGGCAGGGTAAGGCTGCCCAGGTCAGCTAATCCACAACCCTCAGGGAATCACATTGTTGAAAATGGACCCCGCTAAGGCAGAAGAGAAGCCAAGGGAAAAAAGGACACAATGCCATTTGCAGCACCGTAGATGAGTCTAGAAGTAATCACGTGACTTGTAGTAAGTCAGAAAGTGAAAGACACATATCATATCATATCACTTATAGGTGTTACCTAAAAATGGATACCAGGGCAGATATTTCCACGGAGAAGGGCAATCACAGATTCATTAAACAAACTTATGGTTCACCAATGGAAAGGTGTGAGGATTGGTTTCATTACGATATCGGGGTTAACAGACATATACAAACACAGGTGACATATACAATCACCAAAGAAAAACAGAATACCAAGAGAGGACTACTCAACATTCTGTCATAACGTACATGGGAAAAGGATCCCAAGAAGAACAGTCATCTGTATATGTGTAAAAGAACCACATCTTCCAAACCTACAACAAGCCAAATATTGTAATCAAACTTGCTGTAATAAAAAATAAAAAAATTAACTTAAAAACACGAACAAGAAGTAGTGAGACAAACGTGAGGGGCTTTCTCCTGGCACATTCCATTCTAAACTCCAATCTAAAACACCACTTCCACTGAGGCTCTCTTGCCCTAGTAACCAGATTTGGTAAGGGTGAACTGCTGCCACCTTGTGGCCGTTTTACACAACAGCAGCTTTAATCCCAACGCTAATGGTCAGTTGATATTCAAAATCATTGCAGGCCTGTAAATGACACCTGCCCTGAAAACAAATCCTGGGGTCACATATCGACCAAAAATTTCAAAGGACGTCCATATTTCAAAACGACCGTTTCAAAAGGCATATTTTACGCACATTAGTGTTCTGCTTCTTTTCCTTTCTTTCCTTTTTTGTTAAAAAACACGGGAATGGAAAAAGGCATCCCTCAGAATGGGCGAAAATCGTTGCAGACGAATCAATGGACAGAGGTTTAATCTCCAATATATATAAACAGCTCATGCAGCTTAATATTAAGAAAACAAACAACCCCAAAAAATGGGCAGAAGATCTAAAGTGACGTTTCTTCAAAGGAGACACAGAGATGGCCAAGACGCACATGAAAAGCTGCTCAACAGCACTAATTATTAGAGAAATGCAAATCAAAACTACAATGAGGTATCACCTCACACCTGTTAGAATCGGCATCATCAGAAAATCTACAAACAACCAATTCTGGGGAGGGTGTGGACAAAAGGAGCCCTCTTCCACTATTGGTGGGAATGTAAATTGATAGAGTCACTATGGAGAACAGTATGGAGTTTCCTTAAAAAAACTAGAAATAGAATTACCATCTGATCCAGCAATCCCACTTCTGGGCATATACCCAGAGAAAACCGTATTTCAAAAAGGCACATTCACCACAATGTTCGTTGCAGCACTATTTACAATAGCCAGGTAATGGAAGCAACCTAAATGCCCACAGGCAGATGAATGGATAAAGATGTGGTACATATATAAAATGGAATATTACTCGGCCATAAAAAGGAATGAAACTGGGTCATTTGTAGAGACATCGATGCATCGAGAGACTGTCATACAGAATGAAGTAAGTCAGAAAGAGGAAAACAAATATTGTATATTAATGCATATATGTGGAGCCTAAAAATGGTACAGATGAACTGGTTTGCAGGGAAGAAATAGAGACACAGAGGTAGAGAACAAACGTATGGACACCAAGTGTGGGAAGCCATGGGGTGGTGGTGGTGGGATGAGTTGGGAGTTTGGGATTGACCTGTATACATGTATATGCATAAAATACATAACTAATAATAACGTGCTGTATAAAAAAATAAATAAAATTTCAAACTTTTAAAAAATAAAATTTAAAAATAAAACAGAAAAAAGTTCTTCCCGTCACACAGATGTATTTATAGGAATGAATTATTTCCATGCTTATATCTATAAATACATAAAAGAGGAATAACATCTAACTTGAAACATAAAAGAAACAAAAAGTGAACCCACGAGTTATACAGAGGAAAACCCTATCACGGCACTTGCTCCAGTGGTAAACAATTCTGAAATTGGTCAGAGGTGGGGAACCATCTCCCATACAGCCAGCAACCCAACCCCCACGCAAGGAGCGTCCTCATTGCAAAGCTGGGGGACCGTGCCGAGGCATCTGTGAGTAAACGTGAGCTGAGCCCCAGGCCAGCTGCTGCTGAACTGTTCCCACCCTTTCCAGGTAAAACACCTGAATATGTACAAGGGCTTGAAAGCCTAGAGGAAGGACCGTGGAGCCACACCAGCGACAGCACGCAGGCCAACTTGGTGCCTGCAGGCCAGCCAGCGTGGTCCTGGACCCTGGCGCTCTTCCAGAAGCTTTCCATTGCCCTGCCTGAGATACCCCTCCTGTCCCGGCCCCCACTGCTTTTTTCCTTCCTCACCTCTGTCCGGAGAGAAATTCCAGCGGAAGGTATGGGTGACACATCCTCTTCTTTACAGGCGGCAGCCTGGCAACTCCTGCAGAAAGGCCAGCAGAACCCCACTCACACCGGGCCACCCACAAAGCTGTGGCCCCTCACTCCCTCCCACCAGCACAGCCCCGAGACTGCTGACGGGGCAGAGAATATGGAGTCAGGCACAGCTTCAGGGGCTATTGCTGCCTGGAGCTCTGTTTATATTGACCTCAACGAGGCACACCTGGGGAGGGCGGGCCGGCAGGGTAAGGCTGCCCAGGTCAGCTAATCCACAACCCTCAGGGAATCACATTGTTGAAAATGGACCCCGCTAAGGCAGAAGAGAAGCCAAGGGAAAAAAGGACACAATGCCATTTGCAGCACCGTAGATGAGTCTAGAAGTAATCACGTGACTTGTAGTAAGTCAGAAAGTGAAAGACACATATCATATCATATCACTTAGAGGTGTTACCTAAAAATGGATACCAGGGCAGATATTTCCACGGAGAAGGGCAATCACAGATTCATTAAACAAACTTATGGTTCACCAATGGAAAGGTGTGAGGATTGGTTTCATTACGATATCGGGGTTAACAGACATATACAAACACAGGTGACATATATAATCACCAAAGACCTACAGAATACCAAGAGAGGACTACTCAACATTCTGTCATAACGTACATGGGAAAAGGATCCCAAGAAGAACAGTCATCTGTATATGTGTAAAAGAACCACATCTTCCACACCTACAACAAGCCAAAGATTGTAATCAAACTTGCTGTAATAAAAAATAAAAAAAATTAAATTAAAAACACGAACAAGAAGTAGTGAGACAAACGTGAGGGGCTTTCTCCTGGCACATTCCATTCTAAACTCCAATCTAGAACACCACTTCCACTGAGGCTCTCTTGCCCTAGTAACCAGATTTGGTAAGGGTGAACTGCTGCCACCTTGTGGCCGTTTCACACAACAGCAGCTTTAATCCCAACGCTAATGGTCAGTTGATATTCAAAATCATTGCAGGCCTGTAAATGACACCTGCCCTGAAAACAAATCCTGGGGTCACATATCGACCAAAAATTTCAAAGGACGTCCATATTTCAAAACGACCGTTTCAAAAGGCATATTTTACGCACATTAGTGTTCTGCTTCTTTTCCTTTCTTTCCTTTTTTGTTAAAAAACACGGGAATGGAAAAAGGCATCCCTCAGAATGGGCGAAAATCGTTGCAGACGAATCAATGGACAGAGGTTTAATCTCCAATATATATAAACAGCTCATGCAGCTTAATATTAAAAAAACAAACAACCCAAAAAAAATGGGCAGAAGATCTAAAGAGACGTTTCTTCAAAGGAGACACAGAGATGGCCAAGACGCACATGAAAAGCTGCTCAACAGCACTAATTATTAGAGAAATGCAAATCAAAACTACAATGAGGTATCACCTCACACCTTTTAGACTCGGCATCATCAGAAAATCTACAAACAACCAATTCTGGGGAGGGTGTGGACAAAAGGAGCCCTCTTCCACTATTGGTGGGAATGTAAATTGATACAGTCACTATGGAGAACAGTATGGAGTTTCCTTAAAAATACTAGAAATAGAATTACCATCTGATCCAGCAATCCCACTTCTGGGCATATACCCAGAGAAAACCGTATTTCAAAAAGGCACATTCACCACAATGTTCATTGCAGCACTATTTACAATAGCCAGGTAATGGAAGCAACCTAAATGCCCACAGACAGATGAATGGATAAAGATGTGGTACATATATAAAATGGAATATGACTCGGCCATAAAAAGGAATGAAACTGGGTCATTTGTAGAGACATCGATGGATCGAGAGACTGTCATACAGAATGAAGTAAGTCAGAAAGAGGAAAACAAATATTGTATATTAATGCATATATGTGGAGCCTAAAAATGGTACAGATGAACTGGTTTGCAGGGAAGAAATAGAGACACAGAGGTAGAGAACAAACGTATGGACACCAAGTGTGGGAAGCCATGGGGTGGTGGTGGTGGGATGAGTTGGGAGTTTGGGATTGACCTGTATACATGTATATGCATAAAATACATAACTAATAATAACGTGCTGTATAAAAAAATAAATAAAATTTCAAAATTTTAAAAAATAAAATTTAAAAATAAAACAGAAAAAAGTTCTTCCCGTCACACAGATGTATTTATAGGAATGAATTATTTCCATGCTTATATCTATAAATACATAAAAGAGGAATAACATCTAACTTGAAACATAAAAGAAAAAAAAAGTGAACCCACGAGTTATACAGAGGAAAACCCTATCACGGCACTTGCTCCAGTGGTAAACAATTCTGAAATTGGTCAGAGGTGGGGAACCATCTCCCATACAGCCAGCAACCCAACCCCCACGCAAGGAGCGTCCTCATTGCAAAGCTGGGGGACCGTGCCGAGGCATCTGTGAGTAAACGTGAGCTGAGCCCCAGGCCAGCTGCTGCTGAACTGTTCCCACCCTTTCCAGGTAAAACACCTGAATATGTACAAGGGCTTGAAAGCCTAGAGGAAGGACCGTGGAGCCACACCAGCGACAGCACGCAGGCCAACTTGGTGCCTGCAGGCCAGCCAGCGTGGTCCTGGACCCTGGCGCTCTTCCAGAAGCTTTCCATTGCCCTGCCTGAGATACCCCTCCTGTCCCGGCCCCCACTGCTTTTTTCTTTCCTCACCTCTGTCCGGAGAGAAATTCCAGCGGAAGGTATGGGTGACACATCCTCTTCTTTACAGGCGGCAGCCTGGCAACTCCTGCAGAAAGGCCAGCAGAACCCCACTCACACCGGGCCACCCACAAAGCTGTGGCCCCTCACTCCCTCCCACCAGCACAGCCCCGAGACTGCTGACGGGGCAGAGAATATGGAGTCAGGCACAGCTTCAGGGGCTATTGCTGCCTGGAGCTCTGTTTATATTGACCTCAACGAGGCACACCTGGGGAGGGCGGGCCGGCAGGGTAAGGCTGCCCAGGTCAGCTAATCCACAACCCTCAGGGAATCACATTGTTGAAAATGGACCCCGCTAAGGCAGAAGAGAAGCCAAGGGAAAAAAGGACACAATGCCATTTGCAGCACCGTAGATGAGTCTAGAAGTAATCACGTGACTTGTAGTAAGTCAGAAAGTGAAAGACACATACCATATCATATCACTTATAGGTGTTACCTAAAAATGGATACCAGGGCAGATATTTCCACGGAGAAGGGCAATCACAGATTCATTAAACAAACTTATGGTTCACCAATGGAAAGGTGTGAGGATTGGTTTCATTACGATATCGGGGTTAACAGACATATACAAACACAGGTGACATATATAATCACCAAAGACCTACAGAATACCAAGAGAGGACTACTCAACATTCTGTCATAACGTACATGGGAAAAGGATCCCAAGAAGAACAGTCATCTGTATATGTGTAAAAGAACCACATCTTCCACACCTACAACAAGCCAAACATTGTAATCAAACTTGCTGTAATAAAAAATAAAAAAATTAAATTAAAAACACGAACAAGAAGTAGTGAGACAAACGTGAGGGGCTTTCTCCTGGCACATTCCATTCTAAACTCCAATCTAGAACACCACTTCCACTGAGGCTCTCTTGCCCTAGTAACCAGATTTGGTAAGGGTGAACTGCTGCCACCTTGTGGCCGTTTCACACAACAGCAGCTTTAATCCCAACGCTAATGGTCAGTTGATATTCAAAATCATTGCAGGCCTGTAAATGACACCTGCCCTGAAAACAAATCCTGGGGTCACATATCGACCAAAATATTCAAAGGACCTCCATATTTCAAAACGACCGTTTCAAAAGGCATATTTTACGCACATTAGTGTTCTGCTTCTTTTCCTTTCTTTCCTTTTTTGTTAAAAAACACGGGAATGGAAAAAGGCATCCCTCAGAATGGGCGAAAATCGTTGCAGACGAATCAATGGACAGAGGTTTAATCTCCAATATATATAAACAGCTCATGCAGCTTAATATTAAAAAAACAAACAACCCAAAAAAATGGGCAGAAGATCTAAAGAGACGTTTCTTCAAAGGAGACACAGAGATGGCCAAGACGCACATGAAAAGCTGCTCAACAGCACTAATTATTAGAGAAATGCAAATCAAAACTACAATGAGGTATCACCTCACACCTGTTAGAATCGGCATCTTCAGAAAATCTACAAACAACAAATTCTGGGGAGGGTGTGGACAAAAGGAGCCCTCTTCCACTATTGGTGGGAATGTAAATTGATACAGTCACTATGGAGAACAGTATGGAGTTTCCTTAAAAAAACTAGAAATAGAATTACCATCTGATCCAGCAATCCCACTTCTGGGCATATACCCAGAGAAAACCGTATTTCAAAAAGGCACATTCACCACAATGTTCGTTGCAACACTATTTACAATAGCCAGGTAATGGAAGCAACCTAAATGCCCACAGACAGATGAATGGATAAAGATGTGGTACATATATAAAATGGAATATGACTCGGCCATAAAAAGGAATGAAACTGGGTCATCTGTAGAGACATCGATGGATCGAGAGACTGTCATACAGAATGAAGTAAGTCAGAAAGAGGAAAACAAATATTGTATATTAATGCATATATGTGGAGCCTAAAAATGGTACAGATGAACTGGTTTGCAGGGAAGAAATAGAGACACAGAGGTAGAGAACAAACGTATGGACACCAAGTGTGGGAAGCCATGGGGTGGTGGTGGTGGGATGAGTTGGGAGTTTGGGATTGACCTGTATACATGTATATGCATAAAATACATTACTAATAATAATGTGCTGTATAAAAAAATAAATAAAATTTCAAAATTTTAAAAAATTAAATTTAAAAATAAAACAGAAAAAAGTTCTTCCCGTCACACAGATGTATTTATAGGAATGAATTATTTCCATGCTTATATCTATAAATACATAAAAGAGGAATAACATCTAACTTGAAGCATAAAAAAAACAAAAAGTGAACCCACGAGTTATACAGAGGAAAACCCTATCACGGCACTTGCTCCAGTGGTAAACAATTCTGAAATTGGTCAGAGGTGGGGAACCATCTCCCATACAGCCAGCAACCCAACCCCCACGCAAGGAGCGTCCTCATTGCAAAGCTGGGGGACCGTGCCGAGGCATCTGTGAGTAAACGTGAGCTGAGCCCCAGGCCAGCTGCTGCTGAACTGTTCCCACCCTTTCCAGGTAAAACACCTGAATATGTACAAGGGCTTGAAAGCCTAGAGGAAGGACCGTGGAGCCACACCAGCGACAGCACGCAGGCCAACTTGGTGCCTGCAGGCCAGCCAGCGTGGTCCTGGACCCTGGCGCTCTTCCAGAAGCTTTCCATTGCCCTGCCTGACATACCCCTCCTGTCCCGGCCCCCACTGCTTTTTTCCTTCCTCACCTCTGTCCGGAGAGAAATTCCAGCGGAAGGTATGGGTGACACATCCTCTTCTTTACAGGCGGCAGCCTGGCAACTCCTGCAGAAAGGCCAGCAGAACCCCACTCACACCGGGCCACCCACAAAGCTGTGGCCCCTCACTCCCTCCCACCAGCACAGCCCCGAGACTGCTGACGGGGCAGAGAATATGGAGTCAGGCACAGCTTCAGGGGCTATTGCTGCCTGGAGCTCTGTTTATATTGACCTCAACGAGGCACACCTGGGGAGGGCGGGCCGGCAGGGTAAGGCTGCCCAGGTCAGCTAATCCACAACCCTCAGGGAATCACATTGTTGAAAATGGACCCCGCTAAGGCAGAAGAGAAGCCAAGGGAAAAAAGGACACAATGCCATTTGCAGCACCGTAGATGAGTCTAGAAGTAATCACGTGACTTGTAGTAAGTCAGAAAGTGAAAGACACATATCATATCATATCACTTAGAGGTGTTACCTAAAAATGGATACCAGGGCAGATATTTCCACGGAGAAGGGCAATCACAGATTCATTAAACAAACTTATGGTTCACCAATGGAAAGGTGTGAGGATTGGTTTCATTACGATATCGGGGTTAACAGACATATACAAACACAGGTGACATATATAATCACCAAAGACCTACAGAATACCAAGAGAGGACTACTCAACATTCTGTCATAACGTACATGGGAAAAGGATCCCAAGAAGAACAGTCATCTGTATATGTGTAAAAGAACCACATCTTCCACACCTACAACAAGCCAAAGATTGTAATCAAACTTGCTGTAATAAAAAATAAAAAAAATTAAATTAAAAACACGAACAAGAAGTAGTGAGACAAACGTGAGGGGCTTTCTCCTGGCACATTCCATTCTAAACTCCAATCTAGAACACCACTTCCACTGAGGCTCTCTTGCCCTAGTAACCAGATTTGGTAAGGGTGAACTGCTGCCACCTTGTGGCCGTTTCACACAACAGCAGCTTTAATCCCAACGCTAATGGTCAGTTGATATTCAAAATCATTGCAGGCCTGTAAATGACACCTGCCCTGAAAACAAATCCTGGGGTCACATATCGACCAAAAATTTCAAAGGACGTCCATATTTCAAAACGACCGTTTCAAAAGGCATATTTTACGCACATTAGTGTTCTGCTTCTTTTCCTTTCTTTCCTTTTTTGTTAAAAAACACGGGAATGGAAAAAGGCATCCCTCAGAATGGGCGAAAATCGTTGCAGACGAATCAATGGACAGAGGTTTAATCTCCAATATATATAAACAGCTCATGCAGCTTAATATTAAAAAAACAAACAACCCAAAAAAAATGGGCAGAAGATCTAAAGAGACGTTTCTTCAAAGGAGACACAGAGATGGCCAAGACGCACATGAAAAGCTGCTCAACAGCACTAATTATTAGAGAAATGCAAATCAAAACTACAATGAGGTATCACCTCACACCTTTTAGACTCGGCATCATCAGAAAATCTACAAACAACCAATTCTGGGGAGGGTGTGGACAAAAGGAGCCCTCTTCCACTATTGGTGGGAATGTAAATTGATACAGTCACTATGGAGAACAGTATGGAGTTTCCTTAAAAATACTAGAAATAGAATTACCATCTGATCCAGCAATCCCACTTCTGGGCATATACCCAGAGAAAACCGTATTTCAAAAAGGCACATTCACCACAATGTTCATTGCAGCACTATTTACAATAGCCAGGTAATGGAAGCAACCTAAATGCCCACAGACAGATGAATGGATAAAGATGTGGTACATATATAAAATGGAATATGACTCGGCCATAAAAAGGAATGAAACTGGGTCATTTGTAGAGACATCGATGGATCGAGAGACTGTCATACAGAATGAAGTAAGTCAGAAAGAGGAAAACAAATATTGTATATTAATGCATATATGTGGAGCCTAAAAATGGTACAGATGAACTGGTTTGCAGGGAAGAAATAGAGACACAGAGGTAGAGAACAAACGTATGGACACCAAGTGTGGGAAGCCATGGGGTGGTGGTGGTGGGATGAGTTGGGAGTTTGGGATTGACCTGTATACATGTATATGCATAAAATACATAACTAATAATAACGTGCTGTATAAAAAAATAAATAAAATTTCAAAATTTTAAAAAATAAAATTTAAAAATAAAACAGAAAAAAGTTCTTCCCGTCACACAGATGTATTTATAGGAATGAATTATTTCCATGCTTATATCTATAAATACATAAAAGAGGAATAACATCTAACTTGAAACATAAAAGAAAAAAAAAGTGAACCCACGAGTTATACAGAGGAAAACCCTATCACGGCACTTGCTCCAGTGGTAAACAATTCTGAAATTGGTCAGAGGTGGGGAACCATCTCCCATACAGCCAGCAACCCAACCCCCACGCAAGGAGCGTCCTCATTGCAAAGCTGGGGGACCGTGCCGAGGCATCTGTGAGTAAACGTGAGCTGAGCCCCAGGCCAGCTGCTGCTGAACTGTTCCCACCCTTTCCAGGTAAAACACCTGAATATGTACAAGGGCTTGAAAGCCTAGAGGAAGGACCGTGGAGCCACACCAGCGACAGCACGCAGGCCAACTTGGTGCCTGCAGGCCAGCCAGCGTGGTCCTGGACCCTGGCGCTCTTCCAGAAGCTTTCCATTGCCCTGCCTGAGATACCCCTCCTGTCCCGGCCCCCACTGCTTTTTTCTTTCCTCACCTCTGTCCGGAGAGAAATTCCAGCGGAAGGTATGGGTGACACATCCTCTTCTTTACAGGCGGCAGCCTGGCAACTCCTGCAGAAAGGCCAGCAGAACCCCACTCACACCGGGCCACCCACAAAGCTGTGGCCCCTCACTCCCTCCCACCAGCACAGCCCCGAGACTGCTGACGGGGCAGAGAATATGGAGTCAGGCACAGCTTCAGGGGCTATTGCTGCCTGGAGCTCTGTTTATATTGACCTCAACGAGGCACACCTGGGGAGGGCGGGCCGGCAGGGTAAGGCTGCCCAGGTCAGCTAATCCACAACCCTCAGGGAATCACATTGTTGAAAATGGACCCCGCTAAGGCAGAAGAGAAGCCAAGGGAAAAAAGGACACAATGCCATTTGCAGCACCGTAGATGAGTCTAGAAGTAATCACGTGACTTGTAGTAAGTCAGAAAGTGAAAGACACATACCATATCATATCACTTATAGGTGTTACCTAAAAATGGATACCAGGGCAGATATTTCCACGGAGAAGGGCAATCACAGATTCATTAAACAAACTTATGGTTCACCAATGGAAAGGTGTGAGGATTGGTTTCATTACGATATCGGGGTTAACAGACATATACAAACACAGGTGACATATATAATCACCAAAGACCTACAGAATACCAAGAGAGGACTACTCAACATTCTGTCATAACGTACATGGGAAAAGGATCCCAAGAAGAACAGTCATCTGTATATGTGTAAAAGAACCACATCTTCCACACCTACAACAAGCCAAACATTGTAATCAAACTTGCTGTAATAAAAAATAAAAAAATTAAATTAAAAACACGAACAAGAAGTAGTGAGACAAACGTGAGGGGCTTTCTCCTGGCACATTCCATTCTAAACTCCAATCTAGAACACCACTTCCACTGAGGCTCTCTTGCCCTAGTAACCAGATTTGGTAAGGGTGAACTGCTGCCACCTTGTGGCCGTTTCACACAACAGCAGCTTTAATCCCAACGCTAATGGTCAGTTGATATTCAAAATCATTGCAGGCCTGTAAATGACACCTGCCCTGAAAACAAATCCTGGGGTCACATATCGACCAAAATATTCAAAGGACCTCCATATTTCAAAACGACCGTTTCAAAAGGCATATTTTACGCACATTAGTGTTCTGCTTCTTTTCCTTTCTTTCCTTTTTTGTTAAAAAACACGGGAATGGAAAAAGGCATCCCTCAGAATGGGCGAAAATCGTTGCAGACGAATCAATGGACAGAGGTTTAATCTCCAATATATATAAACAGCTCATGCAGCTTAATATTAAAAAAACAAACAACCCAAAAAAATGGGCAGAAGATCTAAAGAGACGTTTCTTCAAAGGAGACACAGAGATGGCCAAGACGCACATGAAAAGCTGCTCAACAGCACTAATTATTAGAGAAATGCAAATCAAAACTACAATGAGGTATCACCTCACACCTGTTAGAATCGGCATCTTCAGAAAATCTACAAACAACAAATTCTGGGGAGGGTGTGGACAAAAGGAGCCCTCTTCCACTATTGGTGGGAATGTAAATTGATACAGTCACTATGGAGAACAGTATGGAGTTTCCTTAAAAAAACTAGAAATAGAATTACCATCTGATCCAGCAATCCCACTTCTGGGCATATACCCAGAGAAAACCGTATTTCAAAAAGGCACATTCACCACAATGTTCGTTGCAACACTATTTACAATAGCCAGGTAATGGAAGCAACCTAAATGCCCACAGACAGATGAATGGATAAAGATGTGGTACATATATAAAATGGAATATGACTCGGCCATAAAAAGGAATGAAACTGGGTCATCTGTAGAGACATCGATGGATCGAGAGACTGTCATACAGAATGAAGTAAGTCAGAAAGAGGAAAACAAATATTGTATATTAATGCATATATGTGGAGCCTAAAAATGGTACAGATGAACTGGTTTGCAGGGAAGAAATAGAGACACAGAGGTAGAGAACAAACGTATGGACACCAAGTGTGGGAAGCCATGGGGTGGTGGTGGTGGGATGAGTTGGGAGTTTGGGATTGACCTGTATACATGTATATGCATAAAATACATAACTAATAATAATGTGCTGTATAAAAAAATAAATAAAATTTCAAAATTTTAAAAAATTAAATTTAAAAATAAAACAGAAAAAAGTTCTTCCCGTCACACAGATGTATTTATAGGAATGAATTATTTCCATGCTTATATCTATAAATACATAAAAGAGGAATAACATCTAACTTGAAGCATAAAAAAAACAAAAAGTGAACCCACGAGTTATACAGAGGAAAACCCTATCACGGCACTTGCTCCAGTGGTAAACAATTCTGAAATTGGTCAGAGGTGGGGAACCATCTCCCATACAGCCAGCAACCCAACCCCCACGCAAGGAGCGTCCTCATTGCAAAGCTGGGGGACCGTGCCGAGGCATCTGTGAGTAAACGTGAGCTGAGCCCCAGGCCAGCTGCTGCTGAACTGTTCCCACCCTTTCCAGGTAAAACACCTGAATATGTACAAGGGCTTGAAAGCCTAGAGGAAGGACCGTGGAGCCACACCAGCGACAGCACGCAGGCCAACTTGGTGCCTGCAGGCCAGCCAGCGTGGTCCTGGACCCTGGCGCTCTTCCAGAAGCTTTCCATTGCCCTGCCTGAGATACCCCTCCTGTCCCGGCCCCCACTGCTTTTTTCCTTCCTCACCTCTGTCCGGAGAGAAATTCCAGCGGAAGGTATGGGTGACACATCCTCTTCTTTACAGGCGGCAGCCTGGCAACTCCTGCAGAAAGGCCAGCAGAACCCCACTCACACCGGGCCACCCACAAAGCTGTGGCCCCTCACTCCCTCCCACCAGCACAGCCCCGAGACTGCTGACGGGGCAGAGAATATGGAGTCAGGCACAGCTTCAGGGGCTATTGCTGCCTGGAGCTCTGTTTATATTGACCTCAACGAGGCACACCTGGGGAGGGCGGGCCGGCAGGGTAAGGCTGCCCAGGTCAGCTAATCCACAACCCTCAGGGAATCACATTGTTGAAAATGGACCCCGCTAAGGCAGAAGAGAAGCCAAGGGAAAAAAGGACACAATGCCATTTGCAGCACCGTAGATGAGTCTAGAAGTAATCACGTGACTTGTAGTAAGTCAGAAAGTGAAAGACACATATCATATCATATCACTTAGAGGTGTTACCTAAAAATGGATACCAGGGCAGATATTTCCACGGAGAAGGGCAATCACAGATTCATTAAACAAACTTATGGTTCACCAATGGAAAGGTGTGAGGATTGGTTTCATTATGATATCGGGGTTAACAGACATATACAAACACAGGTGACATATATAATCACCAAAGACCTACAGAATACCAAGAGAGGACTACTCAACATTCTGTCATAACGTACATGGGAAAAGGATCCCAAGAAGAACAGTCATCTGTATATGTGTAAAAGAACCACATCTTCCACACCTACAACAAGCCAAACATTGTAATCAAACTTGCTGTAATAAAAAATAAAAAAATTAAATTAAAAACACGAACAAGAAGTAGTGAGACAAACGTGAGGGGCTTTCTCCTGGTACATCCCATTCTAAACTCCAATCTAGAACACCACTTCCACTGAGGCTCTCTTGCCCTAGTAACCAGATTTGGTAAGGGTGAACTGCTGCCACCTTGTGGCCGTTTCACACAACAGCAGCTTTAATCCCACCGCTAATGGTCAGTTGATATTCAAAATCATTGCAGGCCTTTAAATGACACCTGCCCTGAAAACAAATCCTGGGGTCACATATCGACCAAAATATTCAAAGGACCTCCATATTTCAAAACGACCGTTTCAAAAGGCATATTTTACGCACATTAGTGTTCTGCTTCTTTTCCTTTCTTTCCTTTTTTGTTAAAAAACACGGGAATGGAAAAAGGCATCCCTCAGAATGGGCGAAAATCGTTGCAGACGAATCAATGGACAGAGGTTTAATCTCCAATATATATAAACAGCTCATGCAGCTTAATATTAAAAAAACAAACAACCCAAAAAAAAATGGGCAGAAGATCTAAAGAGACGTTTCTTCAAAGGAGACACAGAGATGGCCAAGACGCACATGAAAAGCTGCTCAACAGCACTAATTATTAGAGAAATGCAAATCAAAACTACAATGAGGTATCACCTCACACCTGCTAGAATCGGCATCTTCAGAAAATCTACAAACAACAAATTCTGGGGAGGGTGTGGACAAAAGGAGCCCTCTTCCACTATTGGTGGGAATGTAAATTGATACAGTCACCATGGAGAACAGTATGGAGTTTCCTTAAAAAAACTAGAAATAGAATTACCATCTGATCCAGCAATCCCACTTCTGGGCATATACCCAGAGAAAACCGTATTTCAAAAAGGCACATTCACCACAATGTTCGTTGCAGCACTCTTTACAATAGCCAGGTAATGGAAGCAAACTAAATGCCCACAGACAGATGAATGGATAAAGATGTGGTACATATATGAAATGGAATATTACTCGGCCATAAAAAGGAATGAAACTGGGTCATTTGTAGAGACATCGATGGATCGAGAGACTGTCATACAGAATGAAGTAAGTCAGAAAGAGGAAAACAAATATTGTATATTAATGCATATATGTGGAGCCTAAAAATGGTACAGATGAACTGGTTTGCAGGGAAGAAATAGAGACACAGAGGTAGAGAACAAACGTATGGACACCAAGTGTGGGAAGCCATGGGGTGGTGGTGGTGGGATGAGTTGGGAGTTTGGGATTGACCTGTATACATGTATATGCATAAAATACATAACTAATAATAACGTGCTGTATAAAAAAATAAATAAAATTTCAAAATTTTAAAAAATAAAATTTAAAAATAAAACAGAAAAAAGTTCTTCCCGTCACACAGATGTATTTATAGGAATGAATTATTTCCATGCTTATATCTATAAATACATAAAAGAGGAATAACATCTAACTTGAAACATAAAAGAAAAAAAAAGTGAACCCACGAGTTATACAGAGGAAAACCCTATCACGGCACTTGCTCCAGTGGTAAACAATTCTGAAATTGGTCAGAGGTGGGGAACCATCTCCCATACAGCCAGCAACCCAACCCCCACGCAAGGAGCGTCCTCATTGCAAAGCTGGGGGACCGTGCCGAGGCATCTGTGAGTAAACGTGAGCTGAGCCCCAGGCCAGCTGCTGCTGAACTCTTCCCACCCTTTCCAGGTAAAACACCTGAATAGGTACAAGGGCTTGAAAGCCTAGAGGAAGGACCGTGGAGCCACACCAGCGACAGCACGCAGGCCAACTTGGTGCCTGCAGGCCAGCCAGCGTGGTCCTGGACCCTGGCTCTCTTCGAGAAGCTTTCCATTGCCCTGCCTGAGATACCCCTCCTGTCCCGGCACCCACTGCTTTTTTCCTTCCTCACCTCTGTCCGGAGAGAAATTCCAGCGGAAGGTATGGGTGACACATCCTCTTCTTTACAGGCGGCAGCCTGGCAACTCCTGCAGAAAGGCCAGCAGAACCCCACTCACACCGGGCCACCCACAAAGCTGTGGCCCCTCACTCCCTCCCACCAGCACAGCCCCGAGACTGCTGACGGGGCAGAGAATATGGAGTCAGGCACAGCTTCAGGGGCTATTGCTGCCTGGAGCTCTGTTTATATTGACCTCAACGAGGCACACCTGGGGAGGGCGGGCCGGCAGGGTAAGGCTGCCCAGGTCAGCTAATCCACAACCCTCAGGGAATCACATTGTTGAAAATGGACCCCGCTAAGGCAGAAGAGCAGCCAAGGGAAAAAAGGACACAATGCCATTTGCAGCACCGTAGATGAGTCTAGAAGTAATCACGTGACTTGTAGTAAGTCAGAAAGTGAAAGACACATATCATATCATATCACTTAGAGGTGTTACCTAAAAATGGATACCAGGGCAGATATTTCCACGGAGAAGGGCAATCACAGATTCATTAAACAAACTTATGGTTCACCAATGGAAAGGTGTGAGGATTGGTTTCATTACGATATCGGGGTTAACAGACATATACAAACACAGGTGACATATATAATCACCAAAGACCTACAGAATACCAAGAGAGGACTACTCAACATTCTGTCATAACGTACATGGGAAAAGGATCCCAAGAAGAACAGTCATCTGTATATGTGTAAAAGAACCACATCTTCCACACCTACAACAAGCCAAACATTGTAATCAAACTTGCTGTAATAAAAAATAAAAAAATTAAATTAAAAACACGAACAAGAAGTAGTTAGACAAACGTGAGGGGCTTTCTCCTGGCACATTCCATTCTAAACTCCAATCTAGAACACCACTTCCACTGAGGCTCTCTTGCCCTAGTAACCAGATTTGGTAAGGGTGAACTGCTGCCACCTTGTGGCCGTTTCACACAACAGCAGCTTTAATCCCAACGCTAATGGTCAGTTGATATTCAAAATCATTGCAGGCCTGTAAATGACACCTGCCCTGAAAACAAATCCTGGGGTCACATATCGACCAAAAAATTCAAAGGACGTCCATATTTCAAAACGACCGTTTCAAAAGGCATATTTTACGCACATTAGTGTTCTGCTTCTTTTCCTTTCTTTCCTTTTTTGTTAAAAAACACGGGAATGGAAAAAGGCATCCCTCAGAATGGGCGAAAATCGTTGCAGACGAATCAATGGACAGAGGTTTAATCTCCAATATATATAAACAGCTCATGCAGCTTAATATTAAAAAAACAAACAACCCAAAAAAATGGGCAGAAGATCTAAAGAGACGTTTCTTCAAAGGAGACACAGAGATGGCCAAGACGCACATGAAAAGCTGCTCAACAGCACTAATTATTAGAGAAATGCAAATCAAAACTACAATGAGGTATCACCTCACACCTGTTAGAATCGGCATCATCAGAAAATCTACAAACAACCAATTCTGGGGAGGTTGTGGACAAAAGGAGCCCTCTTCCACTATTGGTGGGAATGTAAATTGATACAGTCACTATGGAGAACAGTATGGAGTTTCCTTAAAAAAACTAGAAATATAATTACCATCTGATCCAGCAATCCCACTTCTGGGCATATACCCAGAGAAAACCGTATTTCAAAAAGGCACATTCACCACAATGTTCGTTGCAGCACTATTTACAATAGCCAGGTAATGGAAGCAACCTAAATGCCCACAGACAGATGAATGGATAAAGATGTGGTACATATATAAAATGGAATATGACTCGGCCATAAAAAGGAATGAAACTGGGTCATCTGTAGAGACATCGATGGATCGAGAGACTGTCATACAGAATGAAGTAAGTCAGAAAGAGGAAAACAAATATTGTATATTAATGCATATATGTGGAGCCTAAAAATGGTACAGATGAACTGGTTTGCAGGGAAGAAATAGAGACACAGAGGTAGAGAACAAACGTATGGACACCAAGTGTGGGAAGCCATGGGGTGGTGGTGGTGGGATGAGTTGGGAGTTTGGGATTGACCTGTATACATGTATATGCATAAAATACATAACTAATAATAATGTGCTGTATAAAAAAAATAAATAAAATTTCAAAATTTTAAAAAATTAAATTTAAAAATAAAACAGAAAAAAGTTCTTCCCGTCACACAGATGTATTTATAGGAATGAATTATTTCCATGCTTATATCTATAAATACATAAAAGAGGAATAACATCTAACTTGAAACATAAAAAAAACAAAAAGTGAACCCACGAGTTATACAGAGGAAAACCCTATCACGGCACTTGCTCCAGTGGTAAACAATTCTGAAATTGGTCAGAGGTGGGGAACCATCTCCCATACAGCCAGCAACCCAACCCCCACGCAAGGAGCGTCCTCATTGCAAAGCTGGGGGACCGTGCCGAGGCATCTGTGAGTAAACGTGAGCTGAGCCCCAGGCCAGCTGCTGCTGAACTGTTCCCACCCTTTCCAGGTAAAACACCTGAATAGGTACAAGGGCTTGAAAGCCTAGAGGAAGGACCGTGGAGCCACACCAGCGACAGCACGCAGGCCAACTTGGTGCCTGCAGGCCAGCCAGCGTGGTCCTGGACCCTGGCGCTCTTCCAGAAGCTTTCCATTGCCCTGCCTGACATACCCCTCCTGTCCCGGCCCCCACTGCTTTTTTCCTTCCTCACCTCTGTCCGGAGAGAAATTCCAGCGGAAGGTATGGGTGACACATCCTCTTCTTTACAGGCGGCAGCCTGGCAACTCCTGCAGAAAGGCCAGCAGAACCCCACTCACACCGGGCCACCCACAAAGCTGTGGCCCCTCACTCCCTCCCACCAGCACAGCCCCGAGACTGCTGACGGGGCAGAGAATATGGAGTCAGGCACAGCTTCAGGGGCTATTGCTGCCTGGAGCTCTGTTTATATTGACCTCAACGAGGCACACCTGGGGAGGGCGGGCCGGCAGGGTAAGGCTGCCCAGGTCAGCTAATCCACAACCCTCAGGGAATCACATTGTTGAAAATGGACCCCGCTAAGGCAGAAGAGAAGCCAAGGGAAAAAAGGACACAATGCCATTTGCAGCACCGTAGATGAGTCTAGAAGTAATCACGTGACTTGTAGTAAGTCAGAAAGTGAAAGACACATATCATATCATATCACTTAGAGGTGTTACCTAAAAATGGATACCAGGGCAGATATTTCCACGGAGAAGGGCAATCACAGATTCATTAAACAAACTTATGGTTCACCAATGGAAAGGTGTGAGTATTGGTTTCATTACGATATCGGGGTTAACAGACATATACAAACACAGGTGACATATATAATCACCAAAGACCTACAGAATACCAAGAGAGGACTACTCAACATTCTGTCATAACGTACATGGGAAAAGGATCCCAAGAAGAACAGTCATCTGTATATGTGTAAAAGAACCACATCTTCCACACCTGCAACAAGCCAAACATTGTAATCAAACTTGCTGTAATAAAAAATAAAAACTTAAATTAAAAACACGAACAAGAAGTAGTGAGACAAACGTGAGGGGCTTTCTCCTGGTACATCCCATTCTAAACTCCAATCTAGAACACCACTTCCACTGAGGCTCTCTTGCCCTAGTAAACAGATTTGGTAAGGGTGAACTGCTGCCACCTTGTGGCCGTTTCACACAACAGCAGCTTTAATCCCAACGCTAATGGTCAGTTGATATTCAAAATCATTGCAGGCCTTTAAATGACACCTGCCCTGAAAACAAATCCTGGGGTCACATATCGACCAAAATATTCAAAGGACCTCCATATTTCAAAACGACCGTTTCAAAAGGCATATTTTACGCACATTAGTGTTCTGCTTCTTTTCCTTTCTTTCCTTTTTTGTTAAAAAACACGGGAATGGAAAAAGGCATCCCTCAGAATGGGCGAAAATCGTTGCAGACGAATCAATGGACAGAGGTTTAATCTCCAATATATATAAACAGCTCAAGCAGCTTAATATTAAAAAAACAAACAACCCAAAAAAAATGGGCAGAAGATCTAAAGAGACGTTTCTTCAAAGGAGACACAGAGATGGCCAAGACGCACATGAAAAGCTGCTCAACAGCACTAATTATTAGAGAAATGCAAATCAAAACTACAATGAGGTATCACCTCACACCTGCTAGAATCGGCATCTTCAGAAAATCTACAAACAACAAATTCTGGGGAGGGTGTGGACAAAAGGAGCCCTCTTCCACTATTGGTGGGAATGTAAATTGATACAGTCACCATGGAGAACAGTATGGAGTTTCCTTAAAAAAACTAGAAATAGAATTACCATCTGATCCAGCAATCCCACTTCTGGGCATATACCCAGAGAAAACCGTATTTCAAAAAGGCACATTCACCACAATGTTCGTTGCAGCACTCTTTACAATAGCCAGGTAATGGAAGCAACCTAAATGCCCACAGACAGATGAATGGATAAAGATGTGGTACATATATAAAATGGAATATTACTCGGCCATAAAAAGGAATGAAACTGGGTCATTTGTAGAGACATCGATGGATCGAGAGACTGTCATACAGAATGAAGTAAGTCAGAAAGAGGAAAACAAATATTGTATATTAATGCATATATGTGGAGCCTAAAAATGGTACAGATGAACTGGTTTGCAGGGAAGAAATAGAGACACAGAGGTAGAGAACAAACGTATGGACACCAAGTGTGGGAAGCCATGGGGTGGTGGTGGTGGGATGAGTTGGGAGTTTGGGATTGACCTGTATACATGTATATGCATAAAATACATAACTAATAATAACGTGCTGTATAAAAAATAAATAAAATTTCAAAATTTTAAAAAATAAAATTTAAAAATAAAACAGAAAAAAGTTCTTCCCGTCACACAGATGTATTTATAGGAATGAATTATTTCCATGCTTATATCTATAAATACATAAAAGAGGAATAACATCTAACTTGAAACATAAAAGAAAAAAAAAGTGAACCCACGAGTTATACAGAGGAAAACCCTATCACGGCACTTGCTCCAGTGGTAAACAATTCTGAAATTGGTCAGAGGTGGGGAACCATCTCCCATACAGCCAGCAACCCAACCCCCACGCAAGGAGCGTCCTCATTGCAAAGCTGGGGGACCGTGCCGAGGCATCTGTGAGTAAACGTGAGCTGAGCCCCAGGCCAGCTGCTGCTGAACTGTTCCCACCCTTTCCAGGTAAAACACCTGAATAGGTACAAGGGCTTGAAAGCCTAGAGGAAGGACCGTGGAGCCACACCAGCGACAGCACGCAGGCCAACTTGGTGCCTGCAGGCCAGCCAGCGTGGTCCTGGACCCTGGCTCTCTTCGAGAAGCTTTCCATTGCCCTGCCTGAGATACCCCTCCTGTCCCGGCCCCCACTGCTTTTTTCCTTCCTCACCTCTGTCCGGAGAGAAATTCCAGCGGAAGGTATGGGTGACACATCCTCTTCTTTACAGGCGGCAGCCTGGCAACTCCTGCAGAAAGGCCAGCAGAACCCCACTCACACCGGGCCACCCACAAAGCTGTGGCCCCTCACTCCCTCCCACCAGCACAGCCCCGAGACTGCTGACGGGGCAGAGAATATGGAGTCAGGCACAGCTTCAGGGGCTATTGCTGCCTGGAGCTCTGTTTATATTGACCTCAACGAGGCACACCTGGGGAGGGCGGGCCGGCAGGGTAAGGCTGCCCAGGTCAGCTAATCCACAACCCTCAGGGAATCACATTGTTTAAAATGGACCCCGCTAAGGCAGAAGAGAAGCCAAGGGAAAAAAGGACACAATGCCATTTGCAGCACCGTAGATGAGTCTAGAAGTAATCACGGGACTTGTAGTAAGTCAGAAAGTGAAAGACACATATCATATCATATCACTTAGAGGTGTTACCTAAAAATGGATACCAGGGCAGATATTTCCACGGAGAAGGGCAATCACAGATTCATTAAACAAACTTATGGTTCACCAATGGAAAGGTGTGAGGATTGGTTTCATTATGATATCGGGGTTAACAGACATATACAAACACAGGTGACATATATAATCACCAAAGACCTACAGAATACCAAGAGAGGACTACTCAACATTCTGTCATAACGTACATGGGAAAAGGATCGCAAGAAGAACAGTCATCTGTATATGTGTAAAAGAACCACATCTTCCACACCTACAACAAGCCAAACATTGTAATCAAACTTGCTGTAATAAAAAATAAAAAAATTAAATTAAAAACACGAACAAGAAGTAGTGAGACAAACGTGAGGGGCTTTCTCCTGGTACATTCCATTCTAAACTCCAATCTAGAACACCACTTCCACTGAGGCTCTCTTGCCCTAGTAACCAGATTTGGTAAGGGTGAACTGCTGCCACCTTGTGGCCGTTTCACACAACAGCAGCTTTAATCCCAACGCTAATGGTCAGTTGATATTCAAAATCATTGCAGGCCTGTAAATGACACCTGCCCTGAAAACAAATCCTGGGGTCACATATCGACCAAAATATTCAAAGGACGTCCATATTTCAAAACGACCGTTTCAAAAGGCATATTTTACGCACATTAGTGTTCTGCTTCTTTTCCTTTCTTTCCTTTTTTGTTAAAAAACACGGGAATGGAAAAAGGCATCCCTCAGAATGGGCGAAAATCGTTGCAGACGAATCAATGGACAGAGGTTTAATCTCCAATATATATAAACAGCTCATGCAGCTTAATATTAAAAAAACAAACAACCCAAAAAAAATGGGCAGAAGATCTAAAGAGACGTTTCTTCAAAGGAGACACAGAGATGGCCAAGACGCACATGGAAAGCTGCTCAACAGCACTAATTATTAGAGAAATGCAAATCAAAACTACAATGAGGTATCACCTCACACCTGCTAGAATCGGCATCTTCAGAAAATCTACAAACAACAAATTCTGGGGAGGGTGTGGACAAAAGGAGCCCTCTTCCACTATTGGTGGGAATGTAAATTGATACAGTCACCATGGAGAACAGTATGGAGTTTCCTTAAAAAAACTAGAAATATAATTACCATCTGATCCAGCAATCCCACTTCTGGGCATATACCCAGAGAAAACCGTATTTCAAAAAGGCACATTCACCACAATGTTCGTTGCAGCACTCTTTACAATAGCCAGGTAATGGAAGCAACCTAAATGCCCACAGACAGATGAATGGATAAAGATGTGGTATATATATAAAATGGAATATTACTCGGCCATAAAAAGGAATGAAACTGGGTCATTTGTAGAGACATCGATGGATCGAGAGACTGTCATACAGAATGAAGTAAGTCAGAAAGAGGAAAACAAATATTGTATATTAATGCATATATGTGTAGCCTAAAAATGGTACATATGAACTGGTTTGCAGGGAAGAAATAGAGACACAGAGGTAGAGAACAAACGTATGGACACCAAGTGTGGGAAGCCATGGGGTGGTGGTGGTGGGATGAGTTGGGAGTTTGGGATTGACCTGTATACATGTATATGCATAAAATACATAACTAATAATAACGTGCTGTATAAAAAAATAAATAAAATTTCAAAATTTTAAAAAATAAAATTTAAAAATAAAACAGAAAAAAGTTCTTCCCGTCACACAGATGTATTTATAGGAATGAATTATTTCCATGCTTATATCTATAAATACATAAAAGAGGAATAACATCTAACTTGAAACATAAAAGAAAAAAAAAGTGAACCCACGAGTTATACAGAGGAAAACCCTATCACGGCACTTGCTCCAGTGGTAAACAATTCTGAAATTGGTCAGAGGTGGGGAACCATCTCCCATACAGCCAGCAACCCAACCCCCACGCAAGGAGCGTCCTCATTGCAAAGCTGGGGGACCGTGCCGAGGCATCTGTGAGTAAACGTGAGCTGAGCCCCAGGCCAGCTGCTGCTGAACTGTTCCCACCCTTCCCAGGTAAAACACCTGAATAGGTACAAGGGCTTGAAAGCCTAGAGGAAGGACCGTGGAGCCACACCAGCGACAGCACGCAGGCCAACTTGGTGCCTGCAGGCCAGCCAGCGTGGTCCTGGACCCTGGCGCTCTTCCAGAAGCTTTCCATTGCCCTGCCTGAGATACCCCTCCTGTCCCGGCCCCCACTGCTTTTTTCCTTCCTCACCTCTGTCCGGAGAGAAATTCCAGCGGAAGGTATGGGTGACACATCCTCTTCTTTACAGGCGGCAGCCTGGCAACTCCTGCAGAAAGGCCAGCAGAACCCCACTCACACCGGGCCACCCACAAAGCTGTGGCCCCTCACTCCCTCCCACCAGCACAGCCCCGAGACTGCTGACGGGGCAGAGAATATGGAGTCAGGCACAGCTTCAGGGGCTATTGCTGCCTGGAGCTCTGTTTATATTGACCTCAACGAGGCACACCTGGGGAGGGCGGGCCGGCAGGGTAAGGCTGCCCAGGTCAGCTAATCCACAACCCTCAGGGAATCACATTGTTGAAAATGGACCCCGCTAAGGCAGAAGAGAAGCCAAGGGAAAAAAGGACACAATGCCATTTGCAGCACCGTAGATGAGTCTAGAAGTAATCACGGGACTTGTAGTAAGTCAGAAAGTGAAAGACACATATCATATCATATCACTTAGAGGTGTTACCTAAAAATGGATACCAGGGCAGATATTTCCACGGAGAAGGGCAATCACAGATTCATTAAACAAACTTATGGTTCACCAATGGAAAGGTGTGAGGATTGGTTTCATTACGATATCGGGGTTAACAGACATATACAAACACAGGTGACATATATAATCACCAAAGACCTACAGAATACCAAGAGAGGACTACTCAACATTCTGTCATAACGTACATGGGAAAAGGATCCCAAGAAGAACAGTCATCTGTATATGTGTAAAAGAACCACATCTTCCACACCTACAACAAGCCAAACATTGTAATCAAACTTGCTGTAATAAAAAATAAAAAAAATTAAATTAAAAACACGAACAAGAAGTAGTGAGACAAACGTGAGGGGCTTTCTCCTGGTACATTCCATTCTAAACTCCAATCTAGAACACCACTTCCACTGAGGCTCTCTTGCCCTAGTAACCAGATTTGGTAAGGGTGAACTGCTGCCACCTTGTGGCCGTTTCACACAACAGCAGCTTTAATCCCAACGCTAATGGTCAGTTGATATTCAAAATCATTGCAGGCCTGTAAATGACACCTGCCCTGAAAACAAATCCTGGGGTCACATATCGACCAAAATATTCAAAGGACGTCCATATTTCAAAACGACCGTTTCAAAAGGCATATTTTACGCACATTAGTGTTCTGCTTCTTTTCCTTTCTTTCCTTTTTTGTTAAAAAACACGGGAATGGAAAAAGGCATCCCTCAGAATGGGCGAAAACCATTGCAGACGAATCAATGGACAGAGGTTTAATCTCCAATATATATAAACAGCTCATGCAGCTTAATATTAAAAAAACAAACAACCCCAAAAAAATGGGCAGAAGATCTAAAGAGACGTTTCTTCAAAGGAGACACAGAGATGGCCAAGACGCACATGAAAAGCTGCTCAACAGCACTAATTATTAGAGAAATGCAAATCAAAACTACAATGAGGTATCACCTCACACCTGTTAGAATCGGCATCTTCAGAAAATCTACAAACAACAAATTCTGGGGAGGGTGTGGACAAAAGGAGCCCTCTTCCACTATTGGTGGGAATGTAAATTGATACAGTCACTATGGAGAACAGTATGGAGTTTCCTTAAAAAAACTAGAAATAGAATTACCATCTGATCCAGCAATCCCACTTCTGGGCATATACCCAGAGAAAACCGTATTTCAAAAAGGCACATTCACCACAATGTTCGTTGCAGCACTATTTACAATAGCCAGGTAATGGAAGCAACCTAAATGCCCACAGACAGATGAATGGATAAAGATGTGGTACATATATAAAATGGAATATGACTCGGCCATAAAAAGGAATGAAACTGGGTCATCTGTAGAGACATCGATGGATCGAGAGACTGTCATACAGAATGAAGTAAGTCAGAAAGAGGAAAACAAATATTGTATATTAATGCATATATGTGGAGCCTAAAAATGGTACAGATGAACTGGTTTGCAGGGAAGAAATAGAGACACAGAGGTAGAGAACAAACGTATGGACACCAAGTGTGGGAAGCCATGGGGTGGTGGTGGTGGGATGAGTTGGGAGTTTGGGATTGACCTGTATACATGTATATGCATAAAATACATAACTAATAATAACGTGCTGTATAAAAAAATAAATAAAATTTCAAAATTTTAAAAAATAAAATTTAGGGCCTCCCTGGTGGCGCAGTGGTTGAGAGTCCGCCTGCCGATGCAGGGGAGACGGGTTCGTGCCCCGGTCTGGGAGGATCCCATATGCCGCGGAGCGGCTGGGCCCGTGAGCCATGGCCGCTGGGCCTGCGCATCCGGAGCCTGTGCTCCGCAACGGGAGAGGCCACAACAGTGAGAGGCCCGCATACCGCAAAAAGAAAAAAAAAATAAAAAAAAAAAATAAAAAAATAAAATTTAAAAATAAAACAGAAAAAATTCTTCCCGTCACACAGATGTATTTATAGGAATGAATTATTTCCATGCTTATATCTATAAATACATAAAAGAGGAATAACATATAACTTGAAACATAAAAGAAAAAAAAAGTGAACCCACGACTTATACAGAGGAAAACCCTATCACGGCACTTGCTCCAGTGGTAAACAATTCTGAAATTGGTCAGAGGTGGGGAACCATCTCCCATACAGCCAGCAACCCAACCCCCACGCAAGGAGCGTCCTCATTGCAAAGCTGGGGGACCGTGCCGAGGCATCTGTGAGTAAACGTGAGCTGAGCCCCAGGCCAGCTGCTGCTGAACTGTTCCCACCCTTTCCAGGTAAAACACCTGAATATGTACAAGGGCTTGAAAGCCTAGAGGAAGGACCGTGGAGCCACACCAGCGACAGCACGCAGGCCAACTTGGTGCCTGCAGGCCAGCCAGCGTGGTCCTGGACCCTGGCGCTCTTCCAGAAGCTTTCCATTGCCCTGCCTGAGATACCCCTCCTGTCCCGGCCCCCACTGCTTTTTTCCTTCCTCACCTCTGTCCGGAGAGAAATTCCAGCGGAAGGTATGGGTGACACATCCTCTTCTTTACAGGCGGCAGCCTGGCAACTCCTGCAGAAAGGCCAGCAGAACCCCACTCACACCGGGCCACCCACAAAGCTGTGGCCCCTCACTCCCTCCCACCAGCACAGCCCCGAGACTGCTGACGGGGCAGAGAATATGGAGTCAGGCACAGCTTCAGGGGCTATTGCTGCCTGGAGCTCTGTTTATATTGACCTCAACGAGGCACACCTGGGGAGGGCGGGCCGGCAGGGTAAGGCTGCCCAGGTCAGCTAATCCACAACCCTCAGGGAATCACATTGTTGAAAATGGACCCCGCTAAGGCAGAAGAGAAGCCAAGGGAAAAAAGGACACAATGCCATTTGCAGCACCGTAGATGAGTCTAGAAGTAATCACGTGACTTGTAGTAAGTCAGAAAGTGAAAGACACATATCATATCATATCACTTATAGGTGTTACCTAAAAATGGATACCAGGGCAGATATTTCCACGGAGAAGGGCAATCACAGATTCATTAAACAAACTTATGGTTCACCAATGGAAAGGTGTGAGGATTGGTTTCATTACGATATCGGGGTTAACAGACATATACAAACACAGGTGACATATATAATCACCAAAGACCTACAGAATACCAAGAGAGGACTACTCAACATTCTGTCATAACGTACATGGGAAAAGGATCCCAAGAAGAACAGTCATCTGTATATGTGTAAAAGAACCACATCTTCCACACCTACAACAAGCCAAACATTGTAATCAAACTTGCTGTAATAAAAAATAAAAAAAATTAAATTAAAAACACGAACAAGAAGTAGTGAGACAAACGTGAGGGGCTTTCTCCTGGCACATTCCATTCTAAACTCCAATCTAGAACACCACTTCCACTGAGGCTCTCTTGCCCTAGTAACCAGATTTGGTAAGGGTGAACTGCTGCCACCTTGTGGCCGTTTCACACAACAGCAGCTTTAATCCCAACGCTAATGGTCAGTTGATATTCAAAATCATTGCAGGCCTGTAAATGACACCTGCCCTGAAAACAAATCCTGGGGTCACATATCGACCAAAAAATTCAAAGGACGTCCATATTTCAAAACGACCGTTTCAAAAGGCATATTTTACGCACATTAGTGTTCTGCTTCTTTTCCTTTCTTTCCTTTTTTGTTAAAAAACACGGGAATGGAAAAAGGCATCCCTCAGAATGGACAAAAATCGTTGCAGACGAATCAATGGACAGAGGTTTAATCTCCAATATATATAAACAGCTCATGCAGCTTAATATTAAAAAAACAAACAACCCAAAAAAAATGGGCAGAAGATCTAAAGAGACGTTTCTTCAAAGGAGACACAGAGATGGCCAAGACGCACATGAAAAGCTGCTCAACAGCACTAATTATTAGAGAAATGCAAATCAAAACTACAATGAGGTATCACCTCACACCTGTTAGAATCGGCATCATCAGAAAATCTACAAACAACAAATTCTGGGGAGGGTGTGGACAAAAGGAGCCCTCTTCCACTATTGGTGGGAATGTAAATTGATACAGTCACTATGGAGAACAGTATGGAGTTTCCTTAAAAAAACTAGAAATAGAATTACCATCTGATCCAGCAATCCCACTTCTGGGCATATACCCAGAGAAAACCGTATTTCAAAAAGGCACATTCACCACAATGTTCGTTGCAGCACTATTTACAATAGCCAGGTAATGGAAGCAACCTAAATGCCCACAGACAGATGAATGGATAAAGATGTGGTACATATATAAAATGGAATATTACTCGGCCATAAAATGGAATGAAACTGGGTCATTTGTAGAGACATTGATGGATCGAGAGACTGTCATACAGAATGAAGTAAGTCAGAAAGAGGAAAACAAGTATTGTATATTAATGCATATATGTGGAGCCTAAAAATGGTACAGATGAACTGGTTTGCAGGGAAGAAATAGAGACACAGAGGTAGAGAACAAACGTATGGACACCAAGTGTGGGAAGCCATGGGGTGGTGGTGGTGGGATGAGTTGGGAGTTTGGGATTGACCTGTATACACGTATATGCATAAAATACATAACTAATAATAACGTGCTGTATAAAAAAATAAATAAAATTTCAAAATTTTAAAAAATAAAATTTAAAAATAAAACAGAAAAAAGTTCTTCCCGTCACACAGATGTATTTATAGGAATGAATTATTTCCATGCTTATATCTATAAATACATAAAAGAGGAATAACATCTAACTTGAAACATAAAAGAAAAAAAAAGTGAACCCATGAGTTATACAGAGGAAAACCCTATCACGGCACTTGCTCCAGTGGTAAACAATTCTGAAATTGGTCAGAGGTGGGGAACCATCTCCCATACAGCCAGCAACCCAACCCCCACGCAAGGAGCGTCCTCATTGCAAAGCTGGGGGACCGTGCCGAGGCATCTGTGAGTAAACGTGAGCTGAGCCCCAGGCCAGCTGCTGCTGAACTGTTCCCACCCTTTCCAGGTAAAACACCTGAATATGTACAAGGGCTTGAAAGCCTAGAGGAAGGACCGTGGAGCCACACCAGCGACAGCACGCAGGCCAACTTGGTGCCTGCAGGCCAGCCAGCGTGGTCCTGGACCCTGGCGCTCTTCCAGAAGCTTTCCATTGCCCTGCCTGAGATACCCCTCCTGTCCCGGACCCCACTGCTTTTTTCCTTCCTCACCTCTGTCCGGAGAGAAATTCCAGCGGAAGGTATGGGTGACACATCCTCTTCTTTACAGGCGGCAGCCTGGCAACTCCTGCAGAAAGGCCAGCAGTACCCCACTCACAACGGGCCACCCACAAAGCTGTGGCCCCTCACTCCCTCCTCCCACCAGCACAGCCCCGAGACTGCTGACGGGGCAGAGAATATGGAGTCAGGCACAGCTTCAGGGGCTATTGCTGCCTGGAGCTCTGTTTATATTGACCTCAACGAGGCACACCTGGGGAGGGCGGGCCGGCAGGGTAAGGCTGCCCAGGTCAGCTAATCCACAACCCTCAGGGAATCACATTGTTGAAAATGGACCCCGCTAAGGCAGAAGAGAAGCCAAGGGAAAAAAGGACACAATGCCATTTGCAGCACCGTAGATGAGTCTAGAAGTAATCACGTGACTTGTAGTAAGTCAGAAAGTGAAAGACACATATCATATCATATCACTTATAGGTGTTACCTAAAAATGGATACCAGGGCAGATATTTCCACGGAGAAGGGCAATCACAGATTCATTAAACAAACTTATGGTTCACCAATGGAAAGGTGTGAGGATTGGTTTCATTACGATATCGGGGTTAACAGACATATACAAACACAGGTGACATATATAATCACCAAAGACCTACAGAATACCAAGAGAGGACTACTCAACATTCTGTCATAACGTACATGGGAAAAGGATCCCAAGAAGAACAGTCATCTGTATATGTGTAAAAGAACCACATCTTCCACACCTACAACAAGCCAAACATTGTAATCAAACTTGCTGTAATAAAAAATAAAAAAAATTAAATTAAAAACACGAACAAGAAGTAGTGAGACAAACGTGAGGGGCTTTCTCCTGGCACATTCCATTCTAAACTCCAATCTAGAACACCACTTCCACTGAGGCTCTCTTGCCCTAGTAACCAGATTTGGTAAGGGTGAACTGCTGCCACCTTGTGGCCGTTTCACACAACAGCAGCTTTAATCCCAACGCTAATGGTCAGTTGATATTCAAAATCATTGCAGGCCTGTAAATGACACCTGCCCTGAAAACAAATCCTGGGGTCACATATCGACCAAAATATTCAAAGGACGTCCATATTTCAAAACGACCGTTTCAAAAGGCATATTTTACGCACATTAGTGTTCTGCTTCTTTTCCTTTCTTTCCTTTTTTGTTAAAAAACACGGGAATGGAAAAAGGCATCCCTCAGAATGGGCGAAAATCGTTGCAGACGAATCAATGGACAGAGGTTTAATCTCCAATATATATAAACAGCTCATGCAGCTTAATATTAAAAAAACAAACAACCCCAAAAAAATGGGCAGAAGATCTAAAGAGACGTTTCTTCAAAGGAGACACAGAGATGGCCAAGATGCACATGAAAAGCTGCTCAACAGCACTAATTATTAGAGAAATGCAAATCAAAACTACAATGAGGTATCACCTCACACCTGTTAGAATCGGCATCATCAGAAAATCTACAAACAACCAATTCTGGGGAGGGTGTGGACAAAAGGAGCCCTCTTCCACTATTGGTGGGAATGTAAATTGATACAGTCCCTATGGAGAACAGTATGGAGTTTCCTTAAAAAAATTAGAAATAGAATTACCATCTGATCCAGCAATCCCACTTCTGGGCATATACCCAGAGAAAACCGTATTTCAAAAAGGCACATTCACCACAATGTTCGTTGCAGCACTATTTACAATAGCCAGGTAATGGAAGCAACCTAAATGCCCACAGACAGATGAATGGATAAAGATGTGGTACATATATAAAATGGAATGTGACTCGGCCATAAAAAGGAATGAAACTGGGTCATTTGTAGAGACATCGATGGATCGAGAGACTGTCATACAGAATGAAGTAAGTCAGAAAGAGGAAAACAAATATTGTATATTAATGCATATATGTGGAGCCTAAAAATGGTACAGATGAACTGGTTTGCAGGGAAGAAATAGAGACACAGAGGTAGAGAACAAACGTATGGACACCAAGTGTGGGAAGCCATGGGGTGGTGGTGGTGGGATGAGTTGGGAGTTTGGGATTGACCTGTATACATGTATATGCATAAAATACATAACTAAAAATAACGTGCTGTATAAAAAAAATAAATAAAATTTCAAAATTTTAAAAAATAAAATTTAAAAATAAAACAGAAAAAAGTTCTTCCCGTCACACAGATGTATTTATAGGAATGAATTATTTCCATGCTTATATCTATAAATATATAAAAGAGGAATAACATCTAACTTGAAACATAAAAGAAAAAAAAAGTGAACCCACGAGTTATACAGAGGAAAACCCTATCACGGCACTTGCTCCAGTGGTAAACAATTCTGAAATTGGTCAGAGGTGGCGAACCATCTCCCATACAGCCAGCAACCCAATCCCCACGCAAGGAGCGTCCTCATTGCAAAGCTGGGGGACCGTGCCGAGGCATCTGTGAGTAAACGTGAGCTGAGCCCCAGGCCAGCTGCTGCTGAACTGTTCCCACCCTTTCCAGGTAAAACACCTGAATAGGTACAAGGTCTTGAAAGCCTAGAGGAAGGACCGTGGAGCCACACCAGCGACAGCACGCAGGCCAACTTGGTGCCTGCAGGCCAGCCAGCGTGGTCCTGGACCCTGGCGCTCTTCCAGAAGCTTTCCATTGCCCTGCCTGAGATACCCCTCCTGTCCCGGCCCCCACTGCTTTTTTCCTTCCTCACCTCTGTCCGGAGAGAAATTCCAGCGGAAGGTATGGGTGACACATCCTCTTCTTTACAGGCGGCAGCCTGGCAACTCCTGCAGAAAGGCCAGCAGAACCCCACTCACACCGGGCCACCCACAAAGCTGTGGCCCCTCACTCCCTCCCACCAGCACAGCCCCGAGACTGCTGACGGGGCAGAGAATATGGAGTCAGGCACAGCTTCATGGGCTATTGCTGCCTGGAGCTCTGTTTATATTGACCTCAACGAGGCACACCTGGGGAGGGCGGGCCGGCAGGGTAAGGCTGCCCAGGTCAGCTAATCCACAACCCTCAGGGAATCACATTGTTGAAAATGGACCCCGCTAAGGCAGAAGAGAAGCCAAGGGAAAAAAGGACACAATGCCATTTGCAGCACCGTAGATGAGTCTAGAAGTAATCACGTGACTTGTAGTAAGTCAGAAAGTGAAAGACACATATCATATCATATCACTTATAGGTGTTACCTAAAAATGGATACCAGGGCAGATATTTCCACGGAGAAGGGCAATCACAGATTCATTAAACAAACTTATGGTTCACCAATGGAAAGGTGTGAGGATTGGTTTCATTACGATATCGGGGTTAACAGACATATACAAACACAGGTGACATATATAATCACCAAAGACCTACAGAATACCAAGAGAGGACTACTCAACATTCTGTCATAACGTACATGGGAAAAGGATCCCAAGAAGAACAGTCATCTGTATATGTGTAAAAGAACCACATCTTCCACACCTACAACAAGCCAAACATTGTAATCAAAATGCTGTAATAAAAAATAAAAAACTTAAATTAAAAACACGAACAAGAAGTAATGAGACAAACGTGAGGGGCTTTCTCCTGGCACATTCCATTCTAAACTCCAATCTAGAACACCACTTCCACTGAGGCTCTCTTGCCCTAGTAACCAGATTTGGTAAGGGTGAACTGCTGCCACCTTGTGGCCGTTTCACACAACAGCAGCTTTAATCCCAACGCTAATGGTCAGTTGATATTCAAAATCATTGCAGGCCTGTAAATGACACCTGCCCTGAAAACAAATCCTGGGGTCACATATCGACCAAATATTTCAAAGGACGTCCATATTTCAAAACCACCGTTTCAAAAGGCATATTTTACGCACATTAGTGTTCTGCTTCTTTTCCTTTCTTTCCTTTTTTGTTAAAAAACACGGGAATGGAAAAAGGCATCCCTCAGAATGGGCGAAAATCGTTGCAGACGAATCAATGGACAGAGGTTTAATCTCCAATATATATAAACAGCTCATGCAGCTTAATATTAAAAAAAAAACAAACAACCCAAAAAAATGGGCAGAGGATCTAAAGAGACGTTTCTTCAAAGGAGACACAGAGATGGCCAAGACGCACATGAAAAGCTGCTCAACAGCACTAATTATTAGAGAAATGCAAATCAAAACTACAATGAGGTATCACCTCACACCTGTTAGAATCGGCATCATCAGAAAATCTACAAACAACCAATTCTGGGGAGGGTGTGGACAAAAGGAACCCTCTTCCACTATTGGTGGGAATGTAAATTGATACAGTCCCTATGGAGAACAGTATGGAGTTTCCTTAAAAAAACTAGAAATAGAATTACCATCTGATCCAGCAATCCCACTTCTGGGCATATACCCAGAGAAAACCGTATTTCAAAAAGGCACATTCACCACAATGTTCGTTGCAGCACTATTTACAATAGCCAGGTAATGGAAGCAACCTAAATGCCCACAGACAGATGAATGGATAAAGATGTGGTACATATATAAAATGGAATATTACTCGGCCATAAAAAGGAATGAAACTGGGTCATTTGTAGAGACATCGATGGATCGAGAGACTGTCATACAGAATGAAGTAAGTCAGAAAGAGGAAAACAAATATTGTATATTAATGCATATATGTGGAGCCTAAAAATGGTACAGATGAACTGGTTTGCAGGGAAGAAATAGAGACACAGAGGTAGAGAACAAACGTATGGACACCAAGTGTGGGAAGCCATGGGGTGGTGGTGGGGGGAAGAGTTGGGAATTTGGGATTGACCTGTATACATGTATATGCATAAAATACATAACTAATAATAACGTGCTGTATAAAAAAATAAATAAAATTTCAAAATTTTAAAAAATAAAATTTAGGGCCTCCCTGGTGGCGCAGTGGTTGAGAGTCCGCCTGCCGATGCAGGGGATACGGGTTCGTGCCCCGGTCTGGGAGGATCCCATATGCCGCGGAGCGGCTGGGCCCGTGAGCCATGGCCGCTGGGCCTGCGCATCCGGAGCCTGTGCTCCGCAACGGGAGAGGCCACAACAGTGAGAGGCCCGCATACCGCAAAAAGAAAAAAAAAATAAAAAAAAAAAATAAAAAAATAAAATTTAAAAATAAAACAGAAAAAATTCTTCCCGTCACACAGATGTATTTATAGGAATGAATTATTTCCATGCTTATATCTATAAATACATAAAAGAGGAATAACATCTAACTTGAAACATAAAAGAAACAAAAAGTGAACCCACGAGTTATACAGCGGAAAACCCTATCACGGCACTTGCTCCAGTGGTAAACAATTCTGAAATTGGTCAGAGGTGGGGAACCATCTCCCATACAGCCAGCAACCCAACCCCCACGCAAGGAGCGTCCTCATTGCAAAGCTGGGGGACCGTGCCGAGGCATCTGTGAGTAAACGTGAGCTGAGCCCCAGGCCAGCTGCTGCTGAACTGTTCCCACCCTTTCCAGGTAAAACACCTGAATATGTACAAGGGCTTGAAAGCCTAGAGGAAGGACCGTGGAGCCACACCAGCGACAGCACGCAGGCCAACTTGGTGCCTGCAGGCCAGCCAGCGTGGTCCTGGACCCTGGCGCTCTTCCAGAAGCTTTCCATTGCCCTGCCTGAGATACCCCTCCTGTCCCGGCCCCCACTGCTTTTTTCCTTCCTCACCTCTGTCCGGAGAGAAATTCCAGCGGAAGGTATGGGTGACACATCCTCTTCTTTACAGGCGGCAGCCTGGCAACTCCTGCAGAAAGGCCAGCAGAACCCCACTCACACCGGGCCACCCACAAAGCTGTGGCCCCTCACTCCCTCCCACCAGCACAGCCCCGAGACTGCTGACGGGGCAGAGAATATGGAGTCAGGCACATCTTCAGGGGCTATTGCTGCCTGGAGCTCTGTTTATATTGACCTCAACGAGGCACACCTGGGGAGGGCGGGCCGGCAGGGTAAGGCTGCCCAGGTCAGCTAATCCACAACCCTCAGGGAATCACATTGTTGAAAATGGACCCCGCTAAGGCAGAAGAGAAGCCAAGGGAAAAAAGGACACAATGCCATTTGCAGCACCGTAGATGAGTCTAGAAGTAATCACGTGACTTGTAGTAAGTCAGAAAGTGAAAGACACATATCATATCATATCACTTATAGGTGTTACCTAAAAATGGATACCAGGGCAGATATTTCCACGGAGAAGGGCAATCACAGATTCATTAAACAAACTTATGGTTCACCAATGGAAAGGTGTGAGGATTGGTTTCATTACGATATCGGGGTTAACAGACATATACAAACACAGGTGACATATATAATCACCAAAGACCTACAGAATACCAAGAGAGGACTACTCAACATTCTGTCATAACGTACATGGGAAAAGGATCCCAAGAAGAACAGTCATCTGTATATGTGTAAAAGAACCACATCTTCCACACCTACAACAAGCCAAACATTGTAATCAAACTTGCTGTAATAAAAAATAAAAAAAATTAAATTAAAAACACGAACAAGAAGTAGTGAGACAAACGTGAGGGGCTTTCTCCTGGCACATTCCATTCTAAACTCCAATCTAGAACACCACTTCCACTGAGGCTCTCTTGCCCTAGTAACCAGATTTGGTAAGGGTGAACTGCTGCCACCTTGTGGCCGTTTCACACAACAGCAGCTTTAATCCCAACGCTAATGGTCAGTTGATATTCAAAATCATTGCAGGCCTGTAAATGACACCTGCCCTGAAAACAAATCCTGGGGTCACATATCGACCAAAAAATTCAAAGGACGTCCATATTTCAAAACGACCGTTTCAAAAGGCATATTTTACGCACATTAGTGTTCTGCTTCTTTTCCTTTCTTTCCTTTTTTGTTAAAAAACACGGGAATGGAAAAAGGCATCCCTCAGAATGGACGAAAATCGTTGCAGACGAATCAATGGACAGAGGTTTAATCTCCAATATATATAAACAGCTCATGCAGCTTAATATTAAAAAAACAAACAACCCAAAAAAAATGGGCAGAAGATCTAAAGAGACGTTTCTTCAAAGGAGACACAGAGATGGCCAAGACGCACATGAAAAGCTGCTCAACAGCACTAATTATTAGAGAAATGCAAATCAAAACTACAATGAGGTATCACCTCACACCTGTTAGAATCGGCATCATCAGAAAATCTACAAACAACAAATTCTGGGGAGGGTGTGGACAAAAGGAGCCCTCTTCCACTATTGGTGGGAATGTAAATTGATACAGTCACTATGGAGAACAGTATGGAGTTTCCTTAAAAAAACTAGAAATAGAATTACCATCTGATCCAGCAATCCCACTTCTGGGCATATACCCAGAGAAAACCGTATTTCAAAAAGGCACATTCACCACAATGTTCGTTGCAGCACTATTTACAATAGCCAGGTAATGGAAGCAACCTAAATGCCCACAGACAGATGAATGGATAAAGATGTGGTACATATATAAAATGGAATATTACTCGGCCATAAAATGGAATGAAACTGGGTCATTTGTAGAGACATTGATGGATCGAGAGACTGTCATACAGAATGAAGTAAGTCAGAAAGAGGAAAACAAGTATTGTATATTAATGCATATATGTGGAGCCTAAAAATGGTACAGATGAACTGGTTTGCAGGGAAGAAATAGAGACACAGAGGTAGAGAACAAACGTATGGACACCAAGTGTGGGAAGCCATGGGGTGGTGGTGGTGGGATGAGTTGGGAGTTTGGGATTGACCTGTATACATGTATATGCATAAAATACATAACTAATAATAACGTGCTGTATAAAAAAATAAATAAAATTTCAAAATTTTAAAAAATAAAATTTAAAAATAAAACAGAAAAAAGTTCTTCCCGTCACACAGATGTATTTATAGGAATGAATTATTTCCATGCTTATATCTATAAATACATAAAAGAGGAATAACATCTAACTTGAAATATAAAAGAAAAAAAAAGTGAACCCATGAGTTATACAGAGGAAAACCCTATCACGGCACTTGCTCCAGTGGTAAACAATTCTGAAATTGGTCAGAGGTGGCGAACCATCTCCCATACAGCCAGCAACCCAACCCCCACGCAAGGAGTGTCCTCATTGCAAAGCTGGGGGACCGTGCCGAGGCATCTGTGAGTAAACGTGAGCTGAGCCCCAGGCCAGCTGCTGCTGAACTGTTCCCACCCTTTCCAGGTAAAACACCTGAATATGTACAAGGTCTTGAAAGCCTAGAGGAAGGACCGTGGAGCCACACCAGCGACAGCACGCAGGCCAACTTGGTGCCTGCAGGCCAGCCAGCGTGGTCCTGGACCCTGGCGCTCTTCCAGAAGCTTTCCATTGCCCTGCCTGAGATACCCCTCCTGTCCCGGCCCCCACTGCTTTTTTCCTTCGTCACCTCTGTCCGGAGAGAAATTCCAGCGGAAGGTATGGGTGACACATCCTCTTCTTTACAGGCGGCAGCCTGGCAACTCCTGCAGAAAGGCCAGCAGTACCCCACTCACAACGGGCCACCCACAAAGCTGTGGCCCCTCACTCCCTCCTCCCACCAGCACAGCCCCGAGACTGCTGACGGGGCAGAGAATATGGAGTCAGGCACAGCTTCAGGGGCTATTGCTGCCTGGAGCTCTGTTTATATTGACCTCAACGAGGCACACCTGGGGAGGGCGGGCCGGCAGGGTAAGGCTGCCCAGGTCAGCTAATCCACAACCCTCAGGGAATCACATTGTTGAAAATGGACCCCGCTAAGGCAGAAGAGAAGCCAAGGGAAAAAAGGACACAATGCCATTTGCAGCACCGTAGATGAGTCTAGAAGTAATCACGTGACTTGTAGTAAGTCAGAAAGTGAAAGACACATATCATATCATATCACTTATAGGTGTTACCTAAAAATGGATACCAGGGCAGATATTTCCACGGAGAAGGGCAATCACAGATTCATTAAACAAACTTATGGTTCACCAATGGAAAGGTGTGAGGATTGGTTTCATTACGATATCGGGGTTAACAGACATATACAAACACAGGTGACATATATAATCACCAAAGACCTACAGAATACCAAGAGAGGACTACTCAACATTCTGTCATAACGTACATGGGAAAAGGATCCCAAGAAGAACAGTCATCTGTATATGTGTAAAAGAACCACATCTTCCACACCTACAACAAGCCAAACATTGTAATCAAACTTGCTGTAATAAAAAATAAAAAAAATTAAATTAAAAACACGAACAAGAAGTAGTGAGACAAACGTGAGGGGCTTTCTCCTGGCACATTCCATTCTAAACTCCAATCTAGAACACCACTTCCACTGAGGCTCTCTTGCCCTAGTAACCAGATTTGGTAAGGGTGAACTGCTGCCACCTTGTGGCCGTTTCACACAACAGCAGCTTTAATCCCAACGCTAATGGTCAGTTGATATTCAAAATCATTGCAGGCCTGTAAATGACACCTGCCCTGAAAACAAATCCTGGGGTCACATATCGACCAAAATATTCAAAGGACGTCCATATTTCAAAACGACCGTTTCAAAAGGCATATTTTACGCACATTAGTGTTCTGCTTCTTTTCCTTTCTTTCCTTTTTTGTTAAAAAACACGGGAATGGAAAAAGGCATCCCTCAGAATGGGCGAAAATCGTTGCAGACGAATCAATGGACAGAGGTTTAATCTCCAATATATATAAACAGCTCATGCAGCTTAATATTAAAAAAACAAACAACCCAAAAAAAATGGGCAGAAGATCTAAAGAGACGTTTCTTCAAAGGAGACACAGAGATGGCCAAGATGCACATGAAAAGCTGCTCAACAGCACTAATTATTAGAGAAATGCAAATCAAAACTACAATGAGGTATCACCTCACACCTGTTAGAATCGGCATCATCAGAAAATCTACAAACAACCAATTCTGGGGAGGGTGTGGACAAAAGGAGCCCTCTTCCACTATTGGTGGGAATGTAAATTGATACAGTCCCTATGGAGAACAGTATGGAGTTTCCTTAAAAAAATTAGAAATAGAATTACCATCTGATCCAGCAATCCCACTTCTGGGCATATACCCAGAGAAAACCGTATTTCAAAAAGGCACATTCACCACAATGTTCGTTGCAGCACTATTTACAATAGCCAGGTAATGGAAGCAACCTAAATGCCCACAGACAGATGAATGGATAAAGATGGGGTACATATATAAAATGGAATGTGACTCGGCCATAAAAAGGAATGAAACTGGGTCATTTGTAGAGACATCGATGGATCGAGAGACTGTCATACAGAATGAAGTAAGTCAGAAAGAGGAAAACAAATATTGTATATTAATGCATATATGTGGAGCCTAAAAATGGTACAGATGAACTGGTTTGCAGGGAAGAAATAGAGACACAGAGGTAGAGAACAAACGTATGGACACCAAGTGTGGGAAGCCATGGGGTGGTGGTGGTGGGATGAGTTGGGAGTTTGGGATTGACCTGTATACATGTATATGCATAAAATACATAACTAATAATAACGTGCTGTATAAAAAAAAATAAATAAAATTTCAAAATTTTAAAAAATAAAATTTAAAAATAAAACAGAAAAAAGTTCTTCCCGTCACACAGATGTATTTATAGGAATGAATTATTTCCATGCTTATATCTATAAATATATAAAAGAGGAATAACATCTAACTTGAAACATAAAAGAAAAAAAAAGTGAACCCACGAGTTATACAGAGGAAAACCCTATCACGGCACTTGCTCCAGTGGTAAACAATTCTGAAATTGGTCAGAGGTGGCGAACCATCTCCCATACAGCCAGCAACCCAATCCCCACGCAAGGAGCGTCCTCATTGCAAAGCTGGGGGACCGTGCCGAGGCATCTGTGAGTAAACGTGAGCTGAGCCCCAGGCCAGCTGCTGCTGAACTGTTCCCACCCTTTCCAGGTAAAACACCTGAATAGGTACAAGGTCTTGAAAGCCTAGAGGAAGGACCGTGGAGCCACACCAGCGACAGCACGCAGGCCAACTTGGTGCCTGCAGGCCAGCCAGCGTGGTCCTGGACCCTGGCGCTCTTCCAGAAGCTTTCCATTGCCCTGCCTGAGATACCCCTCCTGTCCCGGCCCCCACTGCTTTTTTCCTTCCTCACCTCTGTCCGGAGAGAAATTCCAGCGGAAGGTATGGGTGACACATCCTCTTCTTTACAGGCGGCAGCCTGGCAACTCCTGCAGAAAGGCCAGCAGAACCCCACTCACACCGGGCCACCCACAAAGCTGTGGCCCCTCACTCCCTCCCACCAGCACAGCCCCGAGACTGCTGACGGGGCAGAGAATATGGAGTCAGGCACAGCTTCATGGGCTATTGCTGCCTGGAGCTCTGTTTATATTGACCTCAACGAGGCACACCTGGGGAGGGCGGGCCGGCAGGGTAAGGCTGCCCAGGTCAGCTAATCCACAACCCTCAGGGAATCACATTGTTGAAAATGGACCCCGCTAAGGCAGAAGAGAAGCCAAGGGAAAAAAGGACACAATGCCATTTGCAGCACCGTAGATGAGTCTAGAAATAATCACGTGACTTGTAGTAAGTCAGAAAGTGAAAGACACATATCATATCATATCACTTATAGGTGTTACCTAAAAATGGATACCAGGGCAGATATTTCCACGGAGAAGGGCAATCACAGATTCATTAAACAAACTTATGGTTCACCAATGGAAAGGTGTGAGGATTGGTTTCATTACGATATCGGGGTTAACAGACATATACAAACACAGGTGACATATATAATCACCAAAGACCTACAGAATACCAAGAGAGGACTACTCAACATTCTGTCATAACGTACATGGGAAAAGGATCCCAAGAAGAACAGTCATCTGTATATGTGTAAAAGAACCACATCTTCCACACCTACAACAAGCCAAACATTGTAATCAAAATGCTGTAATAAAAAATAAAAAACTTAAATTAAAAACACGAACAAGAAGTAATGAGACAAACGTGAGGGGCTTTCTCCTGGCACATTCCATTCTAAACTCCAATCTAGAACACCACTTCCACTGAGGCTCTCTTGCCCTAGTAACCAGATTTGGTAAGGGTGAACTGCTGCCACCTTGTGGCCGTTTCACACAACAGCAGCTTTAATCCCAACGCTAATGGTCAGTTGATATTCAAAATCATTGCAGGCCTGTAAATGACACCTGCCCTGAAAACAAATCCTGGGGTCACATATCGACCAAATATTTCAAAGGACGTCCATATTTCAAAACCACCGTTTCAAAAGGCATATTTTACGCACATTAGTGTTCTGCTTCTTTTCCTTTCTTTCCTTTTTTGTTAAAAAACACGGGAATGGAAAAAGGCATCCCTCAGAATGGGTGAAAATCGTTGCAGACGAATCAATGGACAGAGGTTTAATCTCCAATATATATAAACAGCTCATGCAGCTTAATATTAAAAAAAAAACAAACAACCCAAAAAAATGGGCAGAGGATCTAAAGAGACGTTTCTTCAAAGGAGACACAGAGATGGCCAAGACGCACATGAAAAGCTGCTCAACAGCACTAATTATTAGAGAAATGCAAATCAAAACTACAATGAGGTATCACCTCACACCTGTTAGAATCGGCATCATCAGAAAATCTACAAACAACCAATTCTGGGGAGGGTGTGGACAAAAGGAACCCTCTTCCACTATTGGTGGGAATGTAAATTGATACAGTCCCTATGGAGAACAGTATGGAGTTTCCTTAAAAAAACTAGAAATAGAATTACCATCTGATCCAGCAATCCCACTTCTGGGCATATACCCAGAGAAAACCGTATTTCAAAAAGGCACATTCACCACAATGTTCGTTGCAGCACTATTTACAATAGCCAGGTAATGGAAGCAACCTAAATGCCCACAGACAGATGAATGGATAAAGATGTGGTACATATATAAAATGGAATATTACTCGGCCATAAAAAGGAATGAAACTGGGTCATTTGTAGAGACATCGATGGATCGAGAGACTGTCATACAGAATGAAGTAAGTCAGAAAGAGGAAAACAAATATTGTATATTAATGCATATATGTGGAGCCTAAAAATGGTACAGATGAACTGGTTTGCAGGGAAGAAATAGAGACACAGAGGTAGAGAACAAACGTATGGACACCAAGTGTGGGAAGCCATGGGGTGGTGGTGGGGGGAAGAGTTGGGAATTTGGGATTGACCTGTATACATGTATATGCATAAAATACATAACTAATAATAACGTGCTGTATAAAAAAATAAATAAAATTTCAAAATTTTAAAAAATAAAATTTAAAAATAAAACAGAAAAAATTTCTTCCCGTCACACAGATGTATTTATAGGAATGAATTATTTCCATGCTTATATCTATAAACACATAAAAGAGGAATAACATCTAACTTGAAACATAAAAGAAACAAAAAGTTTACCCTCGAGTTATACAGAGGAAAACCCTATCACGGCACTTGCTCCAGTGGTAAACAATTCTGAAATTGGTCAGAGGTGGGGAACCATCTCCCATACAGCCAGCAACCCAACCCCCACGCAAGGAGCGTCCTCATTGCAAAGCTGGGGGACCGTGCCGAGGCATCTGTGAGTAAACGTGAGCTGAGCCCCAGGCCAGCTGCTGCTGAACTGTTCCCACCCTTTCCAGGTAAAACATCTGAATATGTACAAGGGCTTGAAAGCCTAGAGGAAGGACCGTGGAGCCACACCAGCGACAGCACGCAGGCCAACTTGGTGCCTGCAGGCCAGCCAGCGTGGTCCTGGACCCTGGCGCTCTTCCAGAAGCTTTCCATTGCCCTGCCTGAGATACCCCTCCTGTCCCGGCCCCCACTGCTTTTTTCCTTCCTCACCTCTGTCCGGAGAGAAATTCCAGCGGAAGGTATGGGTGACACATCCTCTTCTTTACAGGCGGCAGCCTGGCAACTCCTGCAGAAAGGCCAGCAGAACCCCACTCACACCGGGCCACCCACAAAGCTGTGGCCCCTCACTCCCTCCCACCAGCACAGCCCCGAGACTGCTGACGGGGCAGAGAATATGGAGTCAGGCACAGCTTCATGGGCTATTGCTGCCTGGAGCTCTGTTTATATTGACCTCAACGAGGCACACCTGGGGAGGGCGGGCCGGCAGGGTAAGGCTGCCCAGGTCAGCTAATCCACAACCCTCAGGGAATCACATTGTTGAAAATGGACCCTGCTAAGGCAGAAGAGAAGCCAAGGGAAAAAAGGACACAATGCCATTTGCAGCACCGTAGATGAGTCTAGAAGTAATCACGTGACTTGTAGTAAGTCAGAAAGTGAAAGACACATATCATATCATATCACTTATAGGTGTTACCTAAAAATGGATACCAGGGCAGATATTTCCATGGAGAAGGGCAATCACAGATTCATTAAACAAACTTATGGTTCACCAATGGAAAGGTGTGAGGATTGGTTTCATTACGATATCGGGGTTAACAGACATATACAAACACAGGTGACATATATAATCACCAAAGACCTACAGAATACCAAGAGAGGACTACTCAACATTCTGTCATAACGTACATGGGAAAAGGATCCCAAGAAGAACAGTCATCTGTATATGTGTAAAAGAACCACATCTTCCACACCTACAACAAGCCAAACATTGTAATCAAACTTGCTGTAATAAAAAATAAAAAAATTAAATTAAAAACACGAACAAGAAGTAGTGAGACAAACGTGAGGGGCTTTCTCCTGGCACATTCCATTCTAAACTCCAATCTAGAACACCACTTCCACTGAGGCTCTCTTGCCCTAGTAACCAGATTTGGTAAGGGTGAACTGCTGCCACCTTGTGGCCGTTACACACAACAGCAGCTTTAATCCCAGCGCTAATGGTCAGTTGATATTCAAAATCATTGCAGGCCTGTAAATGACACCTGCCCTGAAAACAAATCCTGGGGTCACATATCGACCAAAAATTTCAAAGGACGTCCATATTTCAAAACGACCGTTTCAAAAGGCATATTTTACGCACATTAGTGTTCTGCTTCTTTTCCTTTCTTTCCTTTTTTGTTAAAAAACACGGGAATGGAAAAAGGCATCCCTCAGAATGGGCGAAAATCGTTGCAGACGAATCAATGGACAGAGGTTTAATCTCCAATATATAAAAACAGCTCATGCAGCTTAATATTAAAAAAAACAAACAACCCAAAAAAAATGGGCAGAAGATCTAAAGAGATGTTTCTTCAAAGGAGACACAGAGATGGCCAAGACGCACATGAAAAGCTGCTCAACAGCACTAATTATTAGAGAAATGCAAATCAAATCTACAATGAGGTATCACCTCACACCTGTTAGAATCGGCATCATCAGAAAATCTACAAACAACCAATTCTGGGGAGGGTGTGGACAAAAGGAACCCTCTTCCACTATTGGTGGGAATGTAAATTGATACAGTCCCTATGGAGAACAGTATGGAGTTTCCTTAAAAAAACTAGAAATAGAATTACCATCTGATCCAGCAATCCCACTTCTGGGCATATACCCAGAGAAAACCGTATTTCAAAAAGGCACATTCACCACAATGTTCGTTGCAGCACTATTTACAATAGCCAGGTAATGGAAGCAACCTAAATGCCCACAGACAGATGAATGGATAAAGATGTGGTACATATATAAAATGGAATATGACTCGGCCATAAAAAGGAATGAAACTGGGTCATCTGTAGAGACATCGATGGATCGAGAGACTGTCATACAGAATGAAGTAAGTCAGAAAGAGGAAAACAAATATTGTATATTAATGCATATATGTGGAGCCTAAAAATGGTACAGATGAACTGGTTTGCAGGGAAGAAATAGAGACACAGAGGTAGAGAACAAACGTATGGACACCAAGTGTGGGAAGCCATGGGGTGGTGGTGGTGGGATGAGTTGGGAGTTTGGGATTGACCTGTATACATGTATATGCATAAAATACATAACTAATAATAACGTGCTGTATAAAAAAATAAATAAAATTTCAAAATTTTAAAAAATAAAATTTAAAAATAAAACAGAAAAAAGTTCTTCCCGTCACACAGATGTATTTATAGGAATGAATTATTTCCATGCTTATATCTATAAATACATAAAAGAGGAATAACATCTAACTTGAAACATAAAAGAAACAAAAAGTGAACCCACGAGTTATACAGAGGAAAACCCTATCACGGCACTTGCTCCAGTGGTAAACAATTCTGAAATTGGTCAGAGGTGGGGAACCATCTCCCATACAGCCAGCAACCCAACCCCCACGCAAGGAGCGTCCTCATTGCAAAGCTGGGGGACCGTGCCGAGGCATCTGTGAGTAAACGTGAGCTGAGCCCCAGGCCAGCTGCTGCTGAACTGTTCCCACCCTTTCCAGGTAAAACACCTGAATATGTACAAGGGCTTGAAAGCCTAGAGGAAGGACCGTGGAGCCACTCCAGCGACAGCACGCAGGCCAACTTGGTGCCTGCAGGCCAGCCAGCGTGGTCCTGGACCCTGGCGCTCTTCCAGAAGCTTTCCATTGCCCTGCCTGAGATACCCCTCCTGTCCCGGCCCCCACTGCTTTTTTCCTTCCTCACCTCTGTCCGGAGAGAAATTCCAGCGGAAGGTATGGGTGACACATCCTCTTCTTTACAGGCGGTAGCCTGGCAACTCCTGCAGAAAGGCCAGCAGAACCCCACTCACACCGGGCCACCCACAAAGCTGTGGCCCCTCCCTCCCTCCCACCAGCACAGCCCCGAGACTGCTGACGGGGCAGAGAATATGGAGTCAGGCACAGCTTCAGGGGCTATTGCTGCCTGGAGCTCTGTTTATATTGACCTCAACGAGGCACACCTGGGGAGGGCGGGCCGGCAGGGTAAGGCTGCCCAGGTCAGCTAATCCACAACCCTCAGGGAATCACATTGTTGAAAATGGACCCCGCTAAGGCAGAAGAGAAGCCAAGGGAAAAAAGGACACAATGCCATTTGCAGCACCGTAGATGAGTCTAGAAGTAATCACGTGACTTGTAGTAAGTCAGAAAGTGAAAGACACATATCATATCATATCACTTATAGGTGTTACCTAAAAATGGATACCAGGGCAGATATTTCCACGGAGAAGGGCAATCACAGATTCATTAAACAAACTTATGGTTCACCAATGGAAAGGTGAGAGGATTGGTTTCTTTACAATATCGGGGTTAACAGACATATACAAACAAAGGTGACATATATAATCACCAAAGACCTACAGAATACCAAGAGAGGACTACTCAACATTCTGTCATAACGTACATGGGAAAAGGATCCCAAGAAGAACAGTCATCTGTATATGTGTAAAAGAACCACATCTTCCACACCTACAACAAGCCAAACATTGTAATCAAACTTGCTGTAATAAAAAATAAAAACTTAAATTAAAAACACGAACAAGAAGTAGTGAGACAAACGTGAGGGGCTTTCTCCTGGCACATTCCATTCTAAATTCCAATCTAGAACACCACTTCCACTGAGGCTCTCTTGCCCTAGTAACCAGATTTGGTAAGGGTGAACTGCTGCCACCTTGTGGCCGTTTCACACAACAGCAGCTTTAATCCCAACGCTAATGGTCAGTTGATATTCAAAATCATTGCAGGCCTGTAAATGACACCTGCCCTGAAAACAAATCCTGGGGTCACATATCGACCAAAAATTTCAAAGGACGTCCATATTTCAAAACGACCGTTTCAAAAGGCATATTTTACGCACATTAGTGTTCTGCTTCTTTTCCTTTCTTTCCTTTTTTGTTAAAAAACACGGGAATGGAAAAAGGCATCCCTGAGAATGGGCGAAAATCATTGCAGACGAATCAATGGACAGAGGCTTAATCTCCAATATATATAAACAGCTCATGCAGCTTAATATTAAAAAAACAAACAACCCCAAAAAATGGGCAGAAGATCTAAAGAGACGTTTCTTCAAAGGAGACACAGAGATGGCCAAGACGCACATGAAAAGCTGCTCAACAGCACTAATTATTAGAGAAATGCAAATCAAAACTACAATGAGGTATCACCTCACACCTGTTAGAATCGGCATCATCAGAAAATCTACAAACAACCAATTCTGGGGAGGGTGTGGACAAAAGGAGCCCTCTTCCACTATTGGTGGGAATGTAAATTGATAGAGTCACTATGGAGAACAGTATGGAGTTTCCTTAAAAAAATTAGAAATAGAATTACCATCTGATCCAGCAATCCCACTTCTGGGCATATACCCAGAGAAAACCGTATTTCAAAAAGGCACATTCACCACAATGTTCGTTGCAGCACTATTTACAATAGCCAGGTAATGGAAGCAACCTAAATGCCCACAGACAGATGAATGGATAAAGATGTGGTACATATATAAAATGGAATATGACTCGGCCATAAAAAGGAATGAAACTGGGTCATCTGTAGAGACATCGATGGATCGAGAGACTGTCATACAGAATGAAGTAAGTCAGAAAGAGGAAAACAAATATTGTATATTAATGCATATATGTGGAGCCTAAAAATGGTACAGATGAACTGGTTTGCAGGGAAGAAATAGAGACACAGAGGTAGAGAACAAACGTATGGACACCAAGTGTGGGAAGCCATGGGGTGGTGGTGGTGGGATGAGTTGGGAGTTTGGGATTGACCTGTATACATGTATATGCATAAAATACATAACTAATAATAACGTGCTGTATAAAAAAATAAATAAAATTTCAAAATTTTAAAAAATAAAATTTAAAAATAAAACAGAAAAAAGTTCTTCCCGTCACACAGATGTATTTATAGGAATGAATTATTTCCATGCTTATATCTATAAATACATAAAAGAGGAATAACATCTAACTTGAAACATAAAAGAAACAAAAAGTGAACCCACGAGTTATACAGAGGAAAACCCTATCACGGCACTTGCTCCAGTGGTAAACAATTCTGAAATTGGTCAGAGGTGGGGAACCATCTCCCATACAGCCAGCAACCCAACCCCCACGCAAGGAGCGTCCTCATTGCAAAGCTGGGGGACCGTGCCGAGGCATCTGTGAGTAAACGTGAGCTGAGCCCCAGGCCAGCTGCTGCTGAACTGTTCCCACCCTTTCCAGGTAAAACACCTGAATATGTACAAGGGCTTGAAAGCCTAGAGGAAGGACCGTGGAGCCACTCCAGCGACAGCACGCAGGCCAACTTGGTGCCTGCAGGCCAGCCAGCGTGTTCCTGGACCCTGGCGCTCTTCCAGAAGCTTTCCATTGCCCTGCCTGAGATACCTCTCCTGTCCCGGCCCCCACTGCTTTTTTCCTTCCTCACCTCTGTCCGGAGAGAAATTCCAGCGGAAGGTATGGGTGACACATCCTCTTCTTTACAGGCGGTAGCCTGGCAACTCCTGCAGAAAGGCCAGCAGAACCCCACTCACACCGGGCCACCCACAAAGCTGTGGCCCCTCACTCCCTCCCACCAGCACAGCCCCGAGACTGCTGACGGGGCAGAGAATATGGAGTCAGGCACAGCTTCAGGGGCTATTGCTGCCTGGAGCTCTGTTTATATTGACCTCAACGAGGCACACCTGGGGAGGGCGGGCCGGCAGGGTAAGGCTGCCCAGGTCAGCTAATCCACAACCCTCAGGGAATCACATTGTTGAAAATGGACCCCGCTAAGGCAGAAGAGAAGCCAAGGGAAAAAAGGACACAATGCCATTTGCAGCACCGTAGATGAGTCTAGAAGTAATCACGTGACTTGTAGTAAGTCAGAAAGTGAAAGACACATATCATATCATATCACTTAGAGGTGTTACCTAAAAATGGATACCAGGGCAGATATTTCCACGGAGAAGGGCAATCACAGATTCATTAAACAAACTTATGGTTCACCAATGGAAAGTTGAGAGGATTGGTTTCTTTACGATATCGGGGTTAACAGACATATACAAACAAAGGTGACATATATAATCACCAAAGACCTACAGAATACCAAGAGAGGACTACTCAACATTCTGTCATAACGTACATGGGAAAAGGATCCCAAGAAGAACAGTCATCTGTATATGTGTAAAAGAGCCACATCTTCCACACCTACAACAAGCCAAACATTGTAATCAAACTTGCTGTAATAAAAAATAAAAACTTAAATTAAAAACACGAACAAGAAGTAGTGAGACAAACGTGAGGGGCTTTCTCCTGGCACATTCCATTCTAAATTCCAATCTAGAACACCACTTCCACTGAGGCTCTCTTGCCCTAGTAACCAGATTTGGTAAGGGCGAACTGCTGCCACCTTGTGGCCGTTTCACACAACAGCAGCTTTAATCCCAACGCTAATGGTCAGTTGATATTCAAAATCATTGCAGGCCTGTAAATGACACCTGCCCTGAAAACAAATCCTGGGGTCACATATCGACCAAAAATTTCAAAGGACGTCCATATTTCAAAACGACCGTTTCAAAAGGCATATTTTACGCACATTAGTGTTCTGCTTCTTTTCCTTTCTTTCCTTTTTTGTTAAAAAACACGGGAATGGAAAAAGGCATCCCTGAGAATTGGCGAAAATCATTGCAGACGAATCAATGGACAGAGGTTTAATCTCCAATATATATAAACAGCTCATGCAGCTTAATATTAAAAAAACAAACAACCCCAAAAAAATGGGCAGAAGATCTAAAGAGACGTTTCTTCAAAGGAGACACAGAGATGGCCAAGACGCACATGAAAAGCTGCTCAACAGCACTAATTATTAGAGAAATGCAAATCAAAACTACAATGAGGTATCACCTCACACCTGTTAGAATCGGCATCATCAGAAAATCTACAAACAACCAATTCTGGGGAGGGTGTGGACAAAAGGAGCCCCCTTCCACTATTGGTGGGAATGTAAATTGATAGAGTCACTATGGAGAACAGTATGGAGTTTCCTTAAAAAAATTAGAAATAGAATTACCATCTGATCCAGCAATCCCACTTCTGGGCATATACCCAGAGAAAACCGTATTTCAAAAAGGCACATTCACCACAATGTTCGTTGCAGCACTATTTACAATAGCCAGGTAATGGAAGCAACCTAAATGCCCACAGACAGATGAATGGATAAAGATGTGGTACATATATAAAATGGAATATGACTCGGCCATAAAAAGGAATGAAACTGGGTCATCTGTAGAGACATCGATGGATCGAGAGACTGTCATACAGAATGAAGTAAGTCAGAAAGAGGAAAACAAATATTGTATATTAATGCATATATGTGCAGCCTAAAAATGGTACAGATGAACTGGTTTGCAGGGAAGAAATAGAGACACAGAGGTAGAGAACAAACGTATGGACACCAAGTGTGGGAAGCCATGGGGTGGTGGTGGTGGGATGAGTTGGGAGTTTGGGATTGACCTGTATACATGTATATGCATAAAATACATAACTAATAATAACGTGCTGTATAAAAAAATAAATAAAATTTCAAAATTTTAAAAAATAAAATTTAAAAATAAACTGAAAAAAGTTCTTCCCGTCACACAGATGTATTTATAGGAATGAATTATTTCCATGCTTATATCTATAAATACATAAAAGAGGAATAACATCTAACTTGAAACATAAAAAAAACAAAAAGTGAACCCACGAGTTATACAGAGGAAAACCCTATCACGGCACTTGCTCCAGTGGTAAACAATTCTGAAATTGGTCAGAGGTGGGGAACCATCTCCCATACAGCCAGCAACCCAACCCCCACGCAAGGAGCGTCCTCATTGCAAAGCTGGGGGACCGTGCCGAGGCATCTGTGAGTAAACGTGAGCTGAGCCCCAGGCCAGCTGCTGCTGAACTCTTCCCACCCTTTCCAGGTAAAACACCTGAATATGTACAAGGGCTTGAAAGCCTAGAGGAAGGGCCTTGGAGCCACTCCAGCGACAGCACGCAGGCCAACTTGGTGCCTGCAGGCCAGCCAGCGTGGTCCTGGACCCTGGCGCTCTTCCAGAAGCTTTCCATTGCCCTGCCTGAGATACCCCTCCTGTCCCGGCCCCCACTGCTTTTTTCCTTCCTCACCTCTGTCCGGAGAGAAATTCCAGCGGAAGGTATGGGTGACACATCCTCTTCTTTACAGGCGGCAGCCTGGCAACTCCTGCAGAAAGGCCAGCAGAACCCCACTCACACCGGGCCACCCACAAAGCTGTGGCCCCTCACTCCCTCCCACCAGCACAGCCCCGAGACTGCTGACGGGGCAGAGAATATGGAGTCAGGCACAGCTTCAGGGGCTATTGCTGCCTGGAGCTCTGTTTATATTGACCTCAACGAGGCACACCTGGGGAGGGCGGGCCGGCAGGGTAAGGCTGCCCAGGTCAGCTAATCCACAACCCTCAGGGAATCACATTGTTGAAAATGGACCCCGCTAAGGCAGAAGAGAAGCCAAGGGAAAAAAGGACACAATGCCATTTGCAGCACCGTAGATGAGTCTAGAAGTAATCACGTGACTTGTAGTAAGTCAGAAAGTGAAAGACACATATCATATCATATCACTTATAGGTGTTACCTAAAAATGGATACCAGGGCAGATATTTCCACGGAGAAGGGCAATCACAGATTCATTAAACAAACTTATGGTTCACAAATGGAAAGGTGAGAGGATTGGTTTCTTTACGATATCGGGGTTAACAGACATATACAAACAAAGGTGACATATATAATCACCAAAGACCTACAGAATACCAAGAGAGGACTACTCAACATTCTGTCATAACGTACATGGGAAAAGGATCCCAAGAAGAACAGTCATCTGTATATGTGTAAAAGAACCACATCTTCCACACCTACAACAAGCCAAACATTGTAATCAAACTTGCTGTAATAAAAAATAAAAAATTAAATTAAAAACACGAACAAGAAGTAGTGAGACAAACGTGAGGGGCTTTCTCCTGGTACATTCCATTCTAAACTCCAATCTAGAACACCACTTCCACTGAGGCTCTCTTGCCCTTGTAACCAGATTTGGTAAGGGTGAACTGCTGCCACCTTGTGGACGTTTCACACAACAGTAGCTTTAATCCCAACGCTAATGGTCAGTTCATATTCAAAATCATTGCAGGCCTGTAAATGACACCTGCCCTGAAAACAAATCCTGGGGTCACATATCGACCAAAAATTTCAAAGGACGTCCATATTTCAAAACGACCGTTTCAAAAGGCATATTTTACGCACATTAGTGTTCTGCTTCTTTTCCTTTCTTTCCTTTTTTGTTAAAAAACACGGGAATGAAAAAAGGCATCCCTCAGGATGGGTGAAAATCGTTGCAGACGAATCAATGGACAGAGGTTTAATCTCCAATATATATAAACAGCTCATGCAGCTTAATATTAAAAAAACAAACAACCCCAAAAAAATGGGCAGAAGATCTAAAGAGACGTTTCTTCAAAGGAGACACTGAGATGGCCAAGACGCACATGAAAAGCTGCTCAACAGCACTAATTATTAGAGAAATGCAAATCAAAACTACAATGAGGTATCACCTCACACCTGTTAGAATCGCCATCATCAGAAAATCTACAAACAACCAATTCTGGGGAGGGTGTGGACAAAAGGAGCCCTCTTCCACTATTGGTGGGAATGTAAATTGATACAGTCACTATGGAGAACAGTATGGAGTTTCCTTAAAAAAACTAGAAATAGAATTACCATCTGATCCAGCAATCCCACTTCTGGGCATATACCCAGAGAAAACCGTATTTCAAAAAGGCACATTCACCACAATGTTCGTTGCAGCACTATTTACAATAGCCAGGTAATGGAAGCAACCTAAATGCCCACAGACAGATGAATGGATAAAGATGTGGTACATATATAAAATGGAATATGACTCGGCCATAAAAAGGAATGAAACTGGGTCATTTGTAGAGACATCGATGGATCGAGAGACTGTCATACAGAATGAAGTAAGTCAGAAAGAGGAAAACAAATATTGTATATTAATGCATATATGTGGAGCCTAAAAATGGTACAGATGAACTGGTTTGCAGGGAAGAAATAGAGACACAGAGGTAGAGAACAAACGTATGGACACCAAGTGTGGGAAGCCATGGGGTGGTGGTGGTGGGATGAGTTGGGAGATTGGGATTGACCTGTATACATGTATATGCATAAAATACATAACTAATAATAACGTGCTGTATAAAAACATAAATAAAATTAAATTTCAAAATTTTAAAAAATAAAATTTAAAAATAAAACAGAAAAAAATTCTTCCCGTCACACAGATGTATTTATAGGAATGAATTATTTCCATGCTTATATTTATAAATACATAAAAGAGGAATAAAATCTAACTTGAACCAAAAAAGAAAAAAAAATTGAACCCACGAGTTATACAGAGGAAAACCCTATCACGGCACTTGCTCCAGCGGTTAACAATTCTGAAATTGGTCAGAGGTGGGGAACCATCTCCCATACAGCCAGCCACCCACCCCCCACACAAGGAGCGTCCTCATTGAAAAGCTGCGGGACCGTGCCGAGGCATCTGTGAGTAAACGTGAGCTGAGCCCCAGGCCAGCTGCTTCTGATCTGTTCCCACCCTTTCCAGGTAAAACACCTGAATATGTACAAGGGCTTGAAAGCCTAGAGGAAGGACCGTGGAGCCACACCAGCGACAGCACGCAGGCCAACTTGGTGCCTGCAGGCCAGCCAGCGTGGTCCTGGACACGGGTGCTCTTCCAGAAGCTTTCCATTGCCCTGCCTGAGATACCCCTCCTGTCCCGGACCCCACTGCTTTTTTCCTTCCTCACCTCTGTCCGGAGAGAAATTCCAGCGGAAGGTATGGGTGACACATCCTCTTCTTTACAGGCGGCAGCCTGGCAACTCCTGCAGAAAGGCCAGCAGAACCCCACTCACACCGGGCCACCCACAAAGCTGTGGCCCCTCACTCCCTCCCACCAGCACAGCCCCGAGACTGCTGACGGGGCAGAGAATATGGAGTCAGGCACAGCTTCAGGGGCTATTGCTGCCTGGAGCTCTGTTTATATTGATCTCAACGAGGCACACCTGGGGAGGGCTGGCCGGCAGTGTAAGGCTGCCCAGGTCAGCTAATCCACAACCCTCAGGGAATCACATTGTTGAAAATGGACCCTGCTAAGGCAGAAGAGAAGCCAAGGGAAAAAAGGACACAATGCCATTTGCAGCACCGTAGATGAGTCTAGAAGTAATTACGTGACTTGTAGTAAGTCAGAAAGTGAAAGACACATATCATATCATATCACTTATAGGTGTTACCTAAAAATGGATACCAGGGCAGATATTTCCACGGAGAAGGGCAATCACAGATTCATTAAACAAACTTATGGTTCACCAATGGTAAGGTGTGAGGATAGGTTTCATTACGATATCGGGGTTAACAGACATATACAAACACAGGTGACATATATACTCACCAAAGACCTACAGAATACCAAGAGAGGACTACTCAACATTCTGTCATAACGTACATGGGAAAAGGATCCCAAGAAGAACAGTCATCTGTATATGTGTAAAAGAACCACATCTTCCACACATACAACAAGCCAAACATTGTAATCAAACTTGCTGTAATAAAAAATAAAAACTTAAATTAAAAACACGAACAAGAAGTAGTGAGACAAACGTGAGGGGCTTTCTCCTGGTACATTCCATTCTAAACTCCAATCTAGAACACCACTTCCACTGAGGCTCTCTTGCCCTAGTAACCAGATTTGGTAAGGGTGAACTGCTGCCACCTTGTGGCCGTTTCACACAACAGCAGCTTTAATCCCAACGCTAATGGTCAGTTGATATTCAAAATCATTGCAGGCCTGTAAATGACACCTGCCCTGAAAACAAATCCTGGGGTCACATATCGACCAAAAATTTCAAAGGACGTCCATATTTCAAAACGACCGTTTCAAAAGGCATATTTTACGCACATTAGTGTTCTGCTTCTTTTCCTTTCTTTCCTTTTTTGTTAAAAAAAACGGAAATGAAAAAAGGCATCCCTCAGGATGGGTGAAAATCGTTGCAAACGAATCAATGGACACAGGTTTAATCTCCAATATATATAAACAGCTCATGCAGCTTAATATTAAAAAAACAAACAACCCCAAAAAAATGGGCAGAAGATCTAAAGAGACGTTTCTTCAAAGGAGACACTGAGATGGCCAAGACGCACATGAAAAGCTGCTCAACAGCACTAATTATTAGAGAAATGCAAATCAAAACTACAATGAGGTATCACCTCACACCTGTTAGAATCGCCATCATCAGAAAATCTACAAACAACCAATTCTGGGGAGGGTGTGGACAAAAGGAGCCCTCTTCCACTATTGGTGGGAATGTAAATTGATACAGTCACTATGGAGAACAGTATGGAGTTTCCTTAAAAAAACTAGAAATAGAATTACCATCTGATCCAGCAATCCCACTTCTGGGCATATACCCAGAGAAAACCGTATTTCAAAAAGGCACATTCACCACAATGTTCGTTGCAGCACTATTTACAATAGCCAGGTAATGGAAGCAACCTAAATGCCCACAGACAGATGAATGGATAAAGATGTGGTACATATATAAAATGGAATATGACTCGGCCATAAAAAGGAATGAAACTGGGTCATTTGTAGAGACATCGATGGATCGAGAGACTGTCATACAGAATGAAGTAAGTCAGAAAGAGGAAAACAAATATTGTATATTAATGCATATATGTGGAGCCTAAAAATGGTACAGATGAACTGGTTTGCAGGGAAGAAATAGAGACACAGAGGTAGAGAACAAACGTATGGACACCAAGTGTGGGAAGCCATGGGGTGGTGGTGGTGGGATGAGTTGGGAGTTTGGGATTGACCTGTATACATGTATATGCATAAAATACATAACTAATAATAACGTGCTGTATAAAAAAATAAATAAAATTTCAAAATATTAAAAAATAAAATTTAAAAATAAAACAGAAAAAAGTTCTTCCCGTCACACCGATGTATTTATAGGAATGAATTATTTCCATGCTTATATCTATAAATACATAAAAGAGGAATAACATCTAACTTGAAACATAAAAGAAACAAAATGTGAACCCACGAGTTATACAGAGGAAAACCCTATCACGGCACTTGCTCCAGTGGTAAACAATTCTGAAATTGGTCAGAGGTGGGGAACCATCTCCCATACAGCCAGCAACCCAACCCCCACGCAAGGAGCGTCCTCATTGCAAAGCTGGGGGACCGTGCCGAGGCATCTGTGAGTAAACGTGAGCTGAGCCCCAGGCCAGCTGCTGCTGAACTGTTCCCACCGTTTCCAGGTAAAACACCTGAATATGTACAAGGGCTTGAAAGCCTAGAGGAAGGACCGTGGAGCCACACCAGCGACAGCACGCAGGCCAACTTGGTGCCTGCAGGCCAGCCAGCGTGTTCCTGGACCCTGGCGCTCTTCCAGAAGCTTTCCATTGCCCTGCCTGAGATACCCCACCTGTCCCGGAACCCACTGCTTTTTTCCTTCCTCACCTCTGTCCGGAGAGAAATTCCAGCGGAAGGTATGGGTGACACATCCTCTTCTTTACAGGCGGCAGTCTGGCAACTCCTGCAGAAAGGCCAGCAGAACCCCACTCACACCGGGACACCCACAAAGCTGTGGCCCCTCACTCCCTCCCACCAGCACAGCCCCGAGACTGCTGACGGGGCAGAGAATATGGAGTCAGGCACAGCTTCAGGGGCTATTGCTGCCTGGAGCTCTGTTTATATTGACCTCAACGAGGCACACCTGGGGAGGGCGGGCCGGCAGGGTAAGGCTGCCCAGGTCAGCTAATCCACAACCCTCAGGGAATCACATTGTTGAAAATGGACCCCGCTAAGGCAGAAGAGAAGCCAAGGGAAAAAAGGACACAATGCCATTTGCAGCACCGTAGATGAGTCTAGAAGTAATCACGTGACTTGTAGTAAGTCAGAAAGTGAAAGACACATATCATATCATATCACTTATAGGTGTTACCTAAAAATGGATACCAGGGCAGATATTTCCACGGAGAAGGGCAATCACAGATTCATTAAACAAACTTATGGTTCACCAATGGAAAGGTGTGAGGATTGGTTTCATTACGATATCGGGGTTAACAGACATATACAAACACAGGTGACATATATAATCACCAAAGACCTACAGAATACCAAGAGAGGACTACTCAACATTCTGTCATAACGTACATGGGAAAAGGATCCCAAGAAGAACAGTCATCTGTATATGTGTAAAAGAACCACATCTTCCACACCTACAACAAGCCAAACATTGTAATCAAACTTGCTGTAATAAAAAATAAAAACTTAAATTAAAAACACGAACAAGAAGTAGTGAGACAAACGTGAGGGGCTTTCTCCTGGTACATTCCATTCTAAACTCCAATCTAGAACACCACTTCCACTGAGGCTCTCTTGCCCTAGTAACCAGATTTGGTAAGGGTGAACTGCTGCCACCTTGTGGCCGTTTCACACAACAGCAGCTTTAATCCCAATGCTAATGGTCAGTTGATATTCAAAATCATTGCAGGCCTGTAAATGACACCTGCCCTGAAAACAAATCCTGGGGTCACATATCGACCAAAAATTTCAAAGGACGTCCATATTTCAAAACGACCGTTTCAAAAGGCATATTTTACGCACATTAGTGTTCTGCTTCTTTTCCTTTCTTTCCTTTTTTGTTAAAAAACACGGGAATGGAAAAAGGCATCCCTCAGAATGGGCGAAAATCGTTGCAGACGAATCAATGGACAGAGGTTTAATCTCCAATATATATAAACAGCTCATGCAGCTTAATATTAAAAAAACAAACAACCCAAAAAAAATGGGCAGAAGATCTAAAGAGACGTTTCTTCAAAGGAGACACAGAGATGGCCAAGACGCACATGAAAAGCTGCTCAACAGCACTAATTATTAGAGAAATGCAAATCAAATCTACAATGAGGTATCACCTCACACCTGTTAGAATCGGCATCATCAGAAAATCTACAAACAACCAATTCTGGGGAGGGTGTGGACAAAAGGAACCCTCTTCCACTATTGGTGGGAATGTAAATAGATACAGTCCCTATGGAGAACAGTATGGAGTTTCCTTAAAAAAACTAGAAATAGAATTACCATCTGATCCAGCAATCCCACTTCTGGGCATATACCCAGAGAAAACCGTATTTCAAAAAGGCACATTCACCACAATGTTCGTTGCAGCACTATTTACAATAGCCAGGTAATGGAAGCAACCTAAATGCCCACAGACAGATGAATGGATAAAGATGTGGTACATATATAAAATGGAATATGACTCGGCCATAAAAAGGTATGAAACTGGGTCATCTGTAGAGACATCGATGGATCGAGAGACTGTCATACAGAATGAAGTAAGTCAGAAAGAGGAAAACAAATATTGTATATTAATGCATATATGTGGAGCCTAAAAATGGTACAGATGAACTGGTTTGCAGGGAAGAAATAGAGACACAGAGGTAGAGAACAAACGTATGGACACCAAGTGTGGGAAGCCATGGGGTGGTGGTGGTGGGATGAGTTGGGAGTTTGGGATTGACCTGTATACATGTATATGCATAAAATACATATCTAATAATAACGTGCTGTATAAAAAAATAAATAAAATTTCAAAATTTTAAAAAATAAAATTTAAAAATAAAACAGAAAAAAGTTCTTCCCGTCACACAGATGTATTTATAGGAATGAATTATTTCCATGCTTATATCTATAAATACATAAAAGAGGAATAACATCTAACTTGAAACATAAAAGAAACAAAAAGTGAACCCACGAGTTATACAGAGGAAAACCCTATCACGGCACTTGCTCCAGTGGTAAACAATTCTGAAATTGGTCAGAGGTGGGGAACCATCTCCCATACAGCCAGCAACCCAACCCCCACGCAAGGAGCGTCCTCATTGCAAAGCTGGGGGACCGTGCCGAGGCATCTGTGAGTAAACGTGAGCTGAGCCCCAGGCCAGCTGCTGCTGAACTGTTCCCACCCTTTCCAGGTAAAACACCTGAATATGTACAAGGGCTTGAAAGCCTAGAGGAAGGACCGTGGAGCCACTCCAGCGACAGCACGCAGGCCAACTTGGTGCCTGCAGGCCAGCCAGCGTGGTCCTGGACCCTGGCGCTCTTCCAGAAGCTTTCCATTGCCCTGCCTGAGATACCCCTCCTGTCCCGGCCCCCACTGCTTTTTTCCTTCCTCACCTCTGTCCGGAGAGAAATTCCAGCGGAAGGTATCGGTGACACATCCTCTTCTTTACAGGCGGTAGCCTGGCAACTCCTGCAGAAAGGCCAGCAGAACCCCACTCACACCGGGCCACCCACAAAGCTGTGGCCCCTCCCTCCCTCCCACCAGCACAGCCCCGAGACTGCTGACGGGGCAGAGAATATGGAGTCAGGCACAGCTTCAGGGGCTATTGCTGCCTGGAGCTCTGTTTATATTGACCTCAACGAGGCACACCTGGGGAGGGCGGGCCGGCAGGGTAAGGCTGCCCAGGTCAGCTAATCCACAACCCTCAGGGAATCACATTGTTGAAAATGGACCCCGCTAAGGCAGAAGAGAAGCCAAGGGAAAAAAGGACACAATGCCATTTGCAGCACCGTAGATGAGTCTAGAAGTAATCACGTGACTTGTAGTAAGTCAGAAAGTGAAAGACACATATCATATCATATCACTTATAGGTGTTACCTAAAAATGGATACCAGGGCAGATATTTCCACGGAGAAGGGCAATCACAGATTCATTAAACAAACTTATGGTTCACCAATGGAAAGGTGAGAGGATTGGTTTCTTTACAATATCGGGGTTAACAGACATATACAAACAAAGGTGACATATATAATCACCAAAGACCTACAGAATACCAAGAGAGGACTACTCAACATTCTGTCATAACGTACATGGGAAAAGGATCCCAAGAAGAACAGTCATCTGTATATGTGTAAAAGAACCACATCTTCCACACCTACAACAAGCCAAACATTGTAATCAAACTTGCTGTAATAAAAAATAAAAACTTAAATTAAAAACACGAACAAGAAGTAGTGAGACAAACGTGAGGGGCTTTCTCCTGGCACATTCCATTCTAAATTCCAATCTAGAACACCACTTCCACTGAGGCTCTCTTGCCCTAGTAACCAGATTTGGTAAGGGTGAACTGCTGCCACCTTGTGGCCGTTTCACACAACAGCAGCTTTAATCCCAACGCTAATGGTCAGTTGATATTCAAAATCATTGCAGGCCTGTAAATGACACCTGCCCTGAAAACAAATCCTGGGGTCACATATCGACCAAAAATTTCAAAGGACGTCCATATTTCAAAACGACCGTTTCAAAAGGCATATTTTACGCACATTAGTGTTCTGCTTCTTTTCCTTTCTTTCCTTTTTTGTTAAAAAACACGGGAATGGAAAAAGGCATCCCTGAGAATGGGCGAAAATCATTGCAGACGAATCAATGGACAGAGGCTTAATCTCCAATATATATAAACAGCTCATGCAGCTTAATATTAAAAAAACAAACAACCCCAAAAAATGGGCAGAAGATCTAAAGAGACGTTTCTTCAAAGGAGACACAGAGATGGCCAAGACGCACATGAAAAGCTGCTCAACAGCACTAATTATTAGAGAAATGCAAATCAAAACTACAATGAGGTATCACCTCACACCTGTTAGAATCGGCATCATCAGAAAATCTACAAACAACCAATTCTGGGGAGGGTGTGGACAAAAGGAGCCCTCTTCCACTATTGGTGGGAATGTAAATTGATAGAGTCACTATGGAGAACAGTATGGAGTTTCCTTAAAAAAATTAGAAATAGAATTACCATCTGATCCAGCAATCCCACTTCTGGGCATATACCCAGAGAAAACCGTATTTCAAAAAGGCACATTCACCACAATGTTCGTTGCAGCACTATTTACAATAGCCAGGTAATGGAAGCAACCTAAATGCCCACAGACAGATGAATGGATAAAGATGTGGTACATATATAAAATGGAATATGACTCGGCCATAAAAAGGAATGAAACTGGGTCATCTGTAGAGACATCGATGGATCGAGAGACTGTCATACAGAATGAAGTAAGTCAGAAAGAGGAAAACAAATATTGTATATTAATGCATATATGTGGAGCCTAAAAATGGTACAGATGAACTGGTTTGCAGGGAAGAAATAGAGACACAGAGGTAGAGAACAAACGTATGGACACCAAGTGTGGGAAGCCATGGGGTGGTGGTGGTGGGATGAGTTGGGAGTTTGGGATTGACCTGTATACATGTATATGCATAAAATACATAACTAATAATAACGTGCTGTATAAAAAAATAAATAAAATTTCAAAATTTTAAAAAATAAAATTTAAAAATAAAACAGAAAAAAGTTCTTCCCGTCACACAGATGTATTTATAGGAATGAATTATTTCCATGCTTATATCTATAAATACATAAAAGAGGAATAACATCTAACTTGAAACATAAAAGAAACAAAAAGTGAACCCACGAGTTATACAGAGGAAAACCCTATCACGGCACTTGCTCCAGTGGTAAACAATTCTGAAATTGGTCAGAGGTGGGGAACCATCTCCCATACAGCCAGCAACCCAACCCCCACGCAAGGAGCGTCCTCATTGCAAAGCTGGGGGACTGTGCCGAGGCATCTGTGAGTAAACGTGAGCTGAGCCCCAGGCCAGCTGCTGCTGAACTGTTCCCACCCTTTCCAGGTAAAACACCTGAATATGTACAAGGGCTTGAAAGCCTAGAGGAAGGACCGTGGAGCCACTCCAGCGACAGCACGCAGGCCAACTTGGTGCCTGCAGGCCAGCCAGCGTGGTCCTGGACCCTGGCGCTCTTCCAGAAGCTTTCCATTGCCCTGCCTGAGATACCTCTCCTGTCCCGGCCCCCACTGCTTTTTTCCTTCCTCACCTCTGTCCGGAGAGAAATTCCAGCGGAAGGTATGGGTGACACATCCTCTTCTTTACAGGCGGTAGCCTGGCAACTCCTGCAGAAAGGCCAGCAGAACCCCACTCACACCGGGCCACCCACAAAGCTGTGGCCCCTCACTCCCTCCCACCAGCACAGCCCCGAGACTGCTGACGGGGCAGAGAATATGGAGTCAGGCACAGCTTCAGGGGCTATTGCTGCCTGGAGCTCTGTTTATATTGACCTCAACGAGGCACACCTGGGGAGGGCGGGCCGGCAGGGTAAGGCTGCCCAGGTCAGCTAATCCACAACCCTCAGGGAATCACATTGTTGAAAATGGACCCCGCTAAGGCAGAAGAGAAGCCAAGGGAAAAAAGGACACAATGCCATTTGCAGCACCGTAGATGAGTCTAGAAGTAATCACGTGACTTGTAGTAAGTCAGAAAGTGAAAGACACATATCATATCATATCACTTAGAGGTGTTACCTAAAAATGGATACCAGGGCAGATATTTCCATGGAGAAGGGCAATCACAGATTCATTAAACAAACTTATGGTTCACCAATGGAAAGGTGAGAGGATTGGTTTCTTTACGATATCGGGGTTAACAGACATATACAAACACAGGTGACATATATAATCACCAAAGACCTACAGAATACCAAGAGAGGACTACTCAACATTCTGTCATAACGTACATGGGAAAAGGATCCCAAGAAGAACAGTCATCTGTATATGTGTAAAAGAGCCACATCTTCCACACCTATAACAAGCCAAACATTGTAATCAAACTTGCTGTAATAAAAAATAAAAACTTAAATTTAAAACACGAACAAGAAGTAGTGAGACAAACGTGAGGGGCTTTCTCCTGGCACATTCCATTCCAAATTCCAATCTAGAACACCACTTCCACTGAGGCTCTCTTGCCCTAGTAACCAGATTTGGTAAGGGCGAACTGCTGCCACCTTGTGGCCGTTTCACACAACAGCAGCTTTAATCCCAACGCTAATGGTCAGTTGATATTCAAAATCATTGCAGGCCTGTAAATGACACCTGCCCTGAAAACAAATCCTGGGGTCACATATCGACCAAAAATTTCAAAGGACGTCCATATTTCAAAACGACCGTTTCAAAAGGCATATTTTACGCACATTAGTGTTCTGCTTCTTTTCCTTTCTTTCCTTTTTTGTTAAAAAACACGGGAATGGAAAAAGGCATCCCTGAGAATTGGCGAAAATCATTGCAGACGAATCAATGGACAGAGGTTTAATCTCCAATATATATAAACAGCTCATGCAGCTTAATATTAAAAAAACAAACAACCCCAAAAAAATGGGCAGAAGATCTAAAGAGACGTTTCTTCAAAGGAGACACAGAGATGGCCAAGACGCACATGAAAAGCTGCTCAACAGCACTAATTATTAGAGAAATGCAAATCAAAACTACAATGAGGTATCACCTCACACCTGTTAGAATCGGCATCATCAGAAAATCTACAAACAACCAATTCTGGGGAGGGTGTGGACAAAAGGAGCCCTCTTCCACTATTGGTGGGAATGTAAATTGATAGAGTCACTATGGAGAACAGTATGGAGTTTCCTTAAAAAAATTAGAAATAGAATTACCATCTGATCCAGCAATCCCACTTCTGGGCATATACCCAGAGAAAACCGTATTTCAAAAAGGCACATTCACCACAATGTTCGTTGCAGCACTATTTACAATAGCCAGGTAATGGAAGCAACCTAAATGCCCACAGACAGATGAATGGATAAAGATGTGGTACATATATAAAATGGAATATGACTCGGCCATAAAAAGGAATGAAACTGGGTCATCTGTAGAGACATCGATGGATCGAGAGACTGTCATACAGAATGAAGTAAGTCAGAAAGAGGAAAACAAATATTGTATATTAATGCATATATGTGGAGCCTAAAAATGGTACAGATGAACTGGTTTGCAGGGAAGAAATAGAGACACAGAGGTAGAGAACAAACGTATGGACACCAAGTGTGGGAAGCCATGGGGTGGTGGTGGTGGGATGAGTTGGGAGTTTGGGATTGACCTGTATACATGTATATGCATAAAATACATAACTAATAATAACGTGCTGTATAAAAAAATAAATAAAATTTCAAAATTTTAAAAAATAAAATTTAAAAATAAAACAGAAAAAAGTTCTTCCCGTCACACAGATGTATTTATAGGAATGAATTATTTCCATGCTTATATCTATAAATACATAAAAGAGGAATAACATCTAACTTGAAACATAAAAGAAACAAAAAGTGAACCCACGAGTTATACAGAGGAAAACCCTATCACGGCACTTGCTCCAGTGGTAAACAATTCTGAAATTGGTCAGAGGTGGGGAACCATCTCCCATACAGCCAGCAACCCAACCCCCACGCAAGGAGCGTCCTCATTGCAAAGCTGGGGGACCGTGCCGAGGCATCTGTGAGTAAACGTGAGCTGAGCCCCAGGCCAGCTGCTGCTGAACTGTTCCCACCCTTTCCAGGTAAAACACCTGAATATGTACAAGGGCTTGAAAGCCTAGAGGAAGGACCGTGGAGCCACACCAGCGACAGCACGCAGGCCAACTTGGTGCCTGCAGGCCAGCCAGCGTGGTCCTGGACCCTGGCGCTCTTCCAGAAGCTTTCCATTGCCCTGCCTGAGATACCCCTCCTGTCCCGGACCCCACTGCTTTTTTCCTTCCTCACCTCTGTCCGGAGAGAAATTCCAGCGGAAGGTATGGGTGACACATCCTCTTCTTTACAGGCGGCAGCCTGGCAACTCCTGCAGAAAGGCCAGCAGAACCCCACTCACACCGGGCCACCCACAAAGCTGTGGCCCCTCACTCCCTCCCACCAGCACAGCCCCGAGACTGCTGACGGGGCAGAGAATATGGAGTCAGGCACAGCTTCAGGGGCTATTGCTGCCTGGAGCTCTGTTTATATTGACCTCAACGAGGCACACCTGGGGAGGGCGGGCCGGCAGGGTAAGGCTGCCCAGGTCAGCTAATCCACAACCCTCAGGGAATCACATTGTTGAAAATGGACCCCGCTAAGGCAGAAGAGAAGCCAAGGGAAAAAAGGACACAATGCCATTTGCAGCACCGTAGATGAGTCTAGAAGTAATCACGTGACTTGTAGTAAGTCAGAAAGTGAAAGACACATATCATATCATATCACTTAGAGGTGTTACCTAAAAATGGATACCAGGGCAGATATTTCCACGGAGAAGGGCAATCACAGATTCATTAAACAAACTTATGGTTCACCAATGGAAAGGTGTGAGGATTGGTTTCATTACGATATCGGGGTTAACAGACATATACAAACACAGGTGACATATATAATCACCAAAGACCTACAGAATACCAAGAGAGGACTACTCAACATTCTGTCATAACGTACATGGGAAAAGGATCCCAAGAAGAACAGTCATCTGCATATGTGTAAAAGAACCACATCTTCCACACCTACAACAAGCCAAACATTGTAATCAAACTTGCTGTAATAAAAAATAAAAAAATTAAATTAAAAACACGAACAAGAAGTAGTGAGACAAACGTGAGGGGCTTTCTCCTGGCACATTCCATTCTAAACTCCAATCTAGAACACCACTTCCACTGAGGCTCTCTTGCCCTAGTAACCAGATTTGGTAAGGGTGAACTGCTGCCACCTTGTGGCCGTTTCACACAACAGCAGCTTTAATCCCAGCGCTAATGGTCAGTTGATATTCAAAATCATTGCAGGCCTGTAAATGACACCTGCCCTGAAAACAAATCCTGGGGTCACATATCGACCAAAAATTTCAAAGGACGTCCATATTTCAAAACGACCGTTTCAAAAGGCATATTTTACGCACATTAGTGTTCTGCTTCTTTTCCTTTCTTTCCTTTTTTGTTAAAAAACACGGGAATGAAAAAAGGCATCCCTCAGGATGGGTGAAAATCGTTGCAGACGAATCAATGGACAGAGGTTTAATCTCCAATATATATAAACAGCTCATGCAGCTTAATATTAAAAAAACAAACAACCCCAAAAAAATGGGCAGAAGATCTAAAGAGACGTTTCTTCAAAGGAGACACTGAGATGGCCAAGACGCACATGAAAAGCTGCTCAACAGCACTAATTATTAGAGAAATGCAAATCAAAACTACAATGAGGTATCACCTCACACCTGTTAGAATCGGCATCATCAGAAAATCTACAAACAACCAATTCTGGGGAGGGTGTGGACAAAAGGAGCCCTCTTCCACTATTGGTGGGAATGTAAATTGATACAGTCACTATGGAGAACAGTATGGAGTTTCCTTAAAAAAACTAGAAATAGAATTACCATCTGATCCAGCAATCCCACTTCTGGGCATATACCCAGAGAAAACCGTATTTCAAAAAGGCACATTCACCACAATGTTCGTTGCAGCACTATTTACAATAGCCAGGTAATGGAAGCAACCTAAATGCCCACAGACAGATGAATGGATAAAGATGTGGTACATATATAAAATGGAATATGACTCGGCCATAAAAAGGAATGAAACTGGGTCATTTGTAGAGACATCGATGGATCGAGAGACTGTCATACAGAATGAAGTAAGTCAGAAAGAGGAAAACAAATATTGTATATTAATGCATATATGTGGAGCCTAAAAATGGTACAGATGAACTGGTTTGCAGGGAAGAAATAGAGACACAGAGGTAGAGAACAAACGTATGGACACCAAGTGTGGGAAGCCATGGGGTGGTGGTGGTGGGATGAGTTGGGAGATTGGGATTGACCTGTATACATGTATATGCATAAAATACATAACTAATAATAACGTGCTGTATAAAAACATAAATAAAATTAAATTTCAAAATTTTAAAAAATAAAATTTAAAAATAAAACAGAAAAAAATTCTTCCCGTCACACAGATGTATTTATAGGAATGAATTATTTCCATGCTTATATTTATAAATACATAAAAGAGGAATAAAATCTAACTTGAACCAAAAAAGAAAAAAAAATTGAACCCACGAGTTATACAGAGGAAAACCCTATCACGGCACTTGCTCCAGCGGTTAACAATTCTGAAATTGGTCAGAGGTGGGGAACCATCTCCCATACAGCCAGCCACCCACCCCCCACACAAGGAGCGTCCTCATTGAAAAGCTGCGGGACCGTGCCGAGGCATCTGTGAGTAAACGTGAGCTGAGCCCCAGGCCAGCTGCTTCTGATCTGTTCCCACCCTTTCCAGGTAAAACACCTGAATAGGTACAAGGGCTTGAAAGCCTAGAGGAAGGACCGTGGAGCCACTCCAGCGACAGCACGCAGGCCAACTTGGTGCCTGCAGGCCAGCCAGCGTGGTCCTGGACCCTGGCGCTCTTCCAGAAGCTTTCCATTGCCCTGCCTGAGATACCCCTCCTGTCCCGGACCCCACTGCTTTTTTCCTTCCTCACCTCTGCCGGAGAGAAATTCCAGCGGAAGTATGGGTGACACATCCTCTTCTTTACAGTTGGCAGCCTGGCAACTCCTGCAGAAAGTCCAGCAGAGTCCCACTCACACCGGGCCACTCACAAAGCTGTGGCCCCTCACACCCTCCCACCAGCACAGCCCCGAGACTGCTGACGGGGCAGAGAATATGGAGTCAGGCACAGCTTCAGGGGCTATTGCTGCCTGGAGCTCTGTTTATATTGACCTCAACGAGGCACACCTGGGGAGGGCGGGCCGGCAGGTTAAGGGTGTCCAGGTCAGCTAATCCACAACCCTCAGGGAATCATATTGTTGAAAATGGACCTCACTAAGGCAGAATAGAAGCCAAGGGAAAAAAGGACAAAATGTCATTTGCAGCCCCGTAGATGAGTCTAGAAGTAATCACGTGACATGTAGTAAGTCAGAAAGTGAAAGACACATATCATATCATATCACTTAGAGGTGTTACCTAAAAATGGATACCAGGGCAGATATTTCCACGGAGAAGGGCAATCACAGATTCATTAAACAAACTTATGGTTCACCAATGGAAAGGTGTGAGGATTGGTTTCATTACGATATCGGGGTTAACAGACATATACAAACACAGGTGACATATATACTCACCAAAGACCTACAGAATACCAAGAGAGGACTACTCAACATTCTGTCATAACGTACATGGGAAAAGGATCCAAGGAAGAACAGACATCTGTATATGTGTAAAAGAACCACATCTTCCACACCTACAACAAGCCAAACATTGTAATCAAACTTGCTGTAATAAAAAATAAAAACTTAAATTAAAAACACGAACAAGAAGTAGTGAGACAAACGTGAGGGGCTTTCTCCTGGTACATTCCATTCTAAACTCCAATCTAGAACACCACTTCCACTGAGGCTCTCTTGCCCTAGTAACCAGATTTGGTAAGGGTGAACTGCTGCCACCTTGTGGCCGTTTCACACAACAGCAGCTTTAATCCCAACGCTAATGGTCAGTTGATATTCAAAATCATTGCAGGCCTGTAAATGACACCTGCCCTGAAAACAAATCCTGGGGTCACATATCGACCAAAAATTTCAAAGGACGTCCATATTTCAAAACGACCGTTTCAAAAGGCATATTTTACGCACATTAGTGTTCTGCTTCTTTTCCTTTCTTTCCTTTTTTGTTAAAAAAAACGGAAATGAAAAAAGGCATCCCTCAGGATGGGTGAAAATCGTTACAAACGAATCAATGGACACAGGTTTAATCTCCAATATATATAAACAGCTCATGCAGCTTAATATTAAAAAAACAAACAACCCCAAAAAAATGGGCAGAAGATCTAAAGAGACGTTTCTTCAAAGGAGACACTGAGATGGCCAAGACGCACATGAAAAGCTGCTCAACAGCACTAATTATTAGAGAAATGCAAATCAAAACTACAATGAGGTATCACCTCACACCTGTTAGAATCGCCATCATCAGAAAATCTACAAACAACCAATTCTGGGGAGGGTGTGGACAAAAGGAGCCCTCTTCCACTATTGGTGGGAATGTAAATTGATACAGTCACTATGGAGAACAGTATGGAGTTTCCTTAAAAAAACTAGAAATAGAATTACCATCTGATCCAGCAATCCCACTTCTGGGCATATACCCAGAGAAAACCGTATTTCAAAAAGGCACATTCACCACAATGTTCGTTGCAGCACTATTTACAATAGCCAGGTAATGGAAGCAACCTAAATGCCCACAGACAGATGAATGGATAAAGATGTGGTACATATATAAAATGGAATATGACTCGGCCATAAAAAGGAATGAAACTGGGTCATTTGTAGAGACATCGATGGATCGAGAGACTGTCATACAGAATGAAGTAAGTCAGAAAGAGGAAAACAAATATTGTATATTAATGCATATATGTGGAGCCTAAAAATGGTACAGATGAACTGGTTTGCAGGGAAGAAATAGAGACACAGAGGTAGAGAACAAACGTATGGACACCAAGTGTGGGAAGCCATGGGGTGGTGGTGGTGGGATGAGTTGGGAGTTTGGGATTGACCTGTATACATGTAGATGCATAAAATACATAACTAATAATAACGTGCTGTATAAAAAAATAAATAAAATTTCAAAATTTTAAAAAATAAAATTTAAAAATAAAACAGAAAAAAGTTCTTCCCGTCACACCGATGTATTTATAGGAATGAATTATTTCCATGCTTATATCTATAAATACATAAAAGAGGAATAACATCTAACTTGAAACATAAAAGAAACAAAATGTGAACCCACGAGTTATACAGAGGAAAACCCTATCACGGCACTTGCTCCAGTGGTAAACAATTCTGAAATTGGTCAGAGGTGGGGAACCATCTCCCATACAGCCAGCAACCCAACCCCCACGCAAGGAGCATCCTCATTGCAAAGCTGGGGGACCGTGCCGAGGCATCTGTGAGTAAACGTGAGCTGAGCCCCAGGCCAGCTGCTGCTGAACTGTTCCCACCGTTTCCAGGTAAAACACCTGAATATGTACAAGGGCTTGAAAGCCTAGAGGAAGGACCGTGGAGCCACACCAGCGACAGCACGCAGGCCAACTTGGTGCCTGCAGGCCAGCCAGCGTGTTCCTGGTCCCTGGCGCTCTTCCAGAAGCTTTCCATTGCCCTGCCTGAGATACCCCACCTGTCCCGGACCCCACTGCTTTTTTCCTTCCTCACCTCTGTCCGGAGAGAAATTCCAGCGGAAGGTATGGGTGACACATCCTCTTCTTTACAGGCGGCAGTCTGGCAACTCCTGCAGAAAGGCCAGCCGAACCCCACTCACACCGGGACACCCACAAAGCTGTGGCCCCTCACTCCCTCCCACCAGCACAGCCCCGAGACTGCTGACGGGGCAGAGAATATGGAGTCAGGCACAGCTTCAGGGGCTATTGCTGCCTGGAGCTCTGTTTATATTGACCTCAACGAGGCACACCTGGGGAGGGCGGGCCGGCAGGGTAAGGCTGCCCAGGTCAGCTAATCCACAACCCTCAGGGAATCACATTGTTGAAAATGGACCCCGCTAAGGCAGAAGAGAAGCCAAGGGAAAAAAGGACACAATGCCATTTGCAGCACCGTAGATGAGTCTAGAAGTAATCACGTGACTTGTAGTAAGTCAGAAAGTGAAAGACACATATCATATCATATCACTTATAGGTGTTACCTAAAAATGGATACCAGGGCAGATATTTCCACGGAGAAGGGCAATCACAGATTCATTAAACAAACTTATGGTTCACCAATGGAAAGGTGTGAGGATTGGTTTCATTACGATATCGGGGTTAACAGACATATACAAACACAGGTGACATATATAATCACCAAAGACCTACAGAATACCAAGAGAGGACTACTCAACATTCTGTCATAACGTACATGGGAAAAGGATCCCAAGAAGAACAGTCATCTGTATATGTGTAAAAGAACCACATCTTCCACACCTACAACAAGCCAAACATTGTAATCAAACTTGCTGTAATAAAAAATAAAAACTTAAATTAAAAACACGAACAAGAAGTAGTGAGACAAACGTGAGGGGCTTTCTCCTGGTACATTCCATTCTAAACTCCAATCTAGAACACCACTTCCACTGAGGCTCTCTTGCCCTAGTAACCAGATTTGGTAAGGGTGAACTGCTGCCACCTTGTGGCCGTTTCACACAACAGCAGCTTTAATCCCAACGCTAATGGTCAGTTGATATTCAAAATCATTGCAGGCCTGTAAATGACACCTGCCCTGAAAACAAATCCTGGGGTCACATATCGACCAAAAATTTCAAAGGACGTCCATATTTCAAAACGACCGTTTCAAAAGGCATATTTTACGCACATTAGTGTTCTGCTTCTTTTCCTTTCTTTCCTTTTTTGTTAAAAAACACGGGAATGGAAAAAGGCATCCCTCAGAATGGGCGAAAATCGTTGCAGACGAATCAATGGACAGAGGTTTAATCTCCAATATATAAAAACAGCTCATGCAGCTTAATATTAAAAAAACAAACAACCCAAAAAAAATGGGCAGAAGATCTAAAGAGACGTTTCTTCAAAGGAGACACAGAGATGGCCAAGACGCACATGAAAAGCTGCTCAACAGCACTAATTATTAGAGAAATGCAAATCAAAACTACAATGAGGTATCACCTCACACCTGTTAGAATCGGCATCATCAGAAAATCTACAAACAACCAATTCTGGGGAGGGTGTGGACAAAAGGAGCCCTCTTCCACTATTGGTGGGAATGTAAATTGATACAGTCACTATGGAGAACAGTATGGAGTTTCCTTAAAAAAACTAGAAATAGAATTACCATCTGATCCAGCAATCCCACTTCTGGGCATATACCCAGAGAAAACCGTAATTCCAAAAGGCACATTCACCACAATGTTCGTTGCAGCACTATTTACAATAGCCAGGTAATGGAAGCAACCTAAATGCCCACAGACAGATGAATGGATAAAGATGTGGTACATATATGGGGCTTCCCTGGTGGCGCAGTGGTTGAGAGTCCGCCTGCCGATGCAGGGGACACGGGTTCGTGCCCCGGTCCGGGAAGATCCCACATGCCGCGGAGCAGCTGGGCCCGTGAGCCATGGCCACTGAGCCTGCGCATCCGGAGCCTGTGCTCCGCAGTGTGAGAGGCCACAGCAGTGAGAAGCACGCGAACCAAAAAAAAAAAAAAAAAAAATATGTGGTACATATATAAAATGGAATATTACTCGGCCATAAAAAGGAATGAAACTGGGTCATCTGTAGAGACATCGATGGATCGAGAGACTGTCATACAGAATGAAGTAAGTCAGAAAGAGGAAAACAAATATTGTATATTAATGCATATATGTGGAGCCTAAAAATGGTACAGATGAACTGGTTTGCAGGGAAGAAATAGAGACACAGAGGTAGAGAACAAACGTATGGACACCAAGTGTGGGAAGCCATGGGGTGGTGGTGGTGGGATGAGTTGGGAGATTTGGATTGACCTGTATACATGTATATGCATAAAATACATAACTAATAATAACGTGCTGTATAAAAAAATAAATAAAATTTCAAAATTTTAAAAAATAAAATTTAAAAATAAAACAGAAAAAAGTTCTTCCCGTCACACAGATGTATTTATAGGAATGAATTATTTCCATGCTTATATCTATAAATACATAAAAGAGGAATAACATCTAACTTGAAACATAAAAGAAACAAAAAGTGAACCCACGAGTTATACAGAGGAAAACCCTATCACGGCACTTGCTCCAGTGGTAAACAATTCTGAAATTGGTCAGAGGTGGGGAACCATCTCCCATACAGCCAGCAACCCAACCCCCACGCAAGGAGCGTCCTCATTGCAAAGCTGGGGGACCGTGCCGAGGCATCTGTGAGTAAACGTGAGCTGAGCCCCAGGCCAGCTGCTGCTGAACTGTTCCCACCCTTTCCAGGTAAAACACCTGAATAGGTACAAGGGCTTGAAAGCCTAGAGGAAGGACCGTGGAGCCACACCAGCGACAGCACGCAGGCCAACTTGGTGCCTGCAGGCCAGCCAGCGTGGTCCTGGACCCTGGCGCTCTTCCAGAAGCTTTCCATTGCCCTGCCTGAGATACCCCTCCTGTCCCGGACCCCACTGCTTTTTTCCTTCCTCACCTCTGCCGGAGAGAAATTCCAGCGGAAGTATGGGTGACACATCCTCTTCTTTACAGTTGGCAGCCTGGCAACTCCTGCAGAAAGTCCAGCAGAGTCCCACTCACACCGGGCCACTCACAAAGCTGTGGCCCCTCACACCCTCCCACCAGCACAGCCCCGAGACTGCTGACGGGGCAGAGAATATGGAGTCAGGCACAGCTTCAGGGGCTATTGCTGCCTGGAGCTCTGTTTATATTGACCTCAACGAGGCACACCTGGGGAGGGCGGGCCGGCAGGTTAAGGGTGTCCAGGTCAGCTAATCCACAACCCTCAGGGAATCATATTGTTGAAAATGGACCTCACTAAGGCAGAATAGAAGCCAAGGGAAAAAAGGACAAAATGTCATTTGCAGCCCCCTAGATGAGTCTAGAAGTAATCACGTGACATGTAGTAAGTCAGAAAGTGAAAGACACATATCATATCATATCACTTAGAGGTGTTACCTAAAAATGGATACCAGGGCAGATATTTCCACGGAGAAGGGCAATCACAGATTCATTAAACAAACTTATGGTTCACCAATGGAAAGGTGTGAGGATTGGTTTCATTACGATATCGGGGTTAACAGACATATACAAACACAGGTGACATATATAATCACCAAAGACCTACAGAATACCAAGAGAGGACTACTCAACATTCTGTCATAACGTACATGGGAAAAGGATCCAAGGAAGAACAGACATCTGTATATGTGTAAAAGAACCACATCTTCCACACCTACAACAAGCCAAACATTGTAATCAAACTTGCTGTAATAAAAAATAAAAAATTAAATTTAAAACACGAACAAGAAGTAGTGAGACAAACGTGAGGGGCTTTCTCCTGGCACATTCCATTCTAAATTCCAATCTAGAACACCACTTCCACTGAGGCTCTCTTGCCCTAGTAACCAGATTTGGTAAGGGTGAACTGCTGCCACCTTGTGGCCGTTTCACACAACAGCAGCTTTAATCCCAGCGCTAATGGTCAGGTGATATTCAAAATCATTGCAGGCCTGTAAATGACACCTGCCCTGAAAACAAATCCTGGGGTCACATATCGACCAACAAATTCAAAGGACGTCCATATTTCAAAACGACCGTTTCAAAAGGCATATTTTACGCACATTAGTGTTCTGCTTCTTTTCCTTTCTTTCCTTTTTTGTTAGAAAAAACGGGAATGGAAAAAGGCATTCCTCAGAATGGGCGAAAATCGTTGCAAACGAATCAATGGACAGAGGTTTAATCTCCAATATATATAAACAGCTCATGCAGCCTAATATTAAAAAAACAAACAACCCAATACAAAAATGGGCAGAAGATCTAAAGAGACGTTTCTTCAAAGAAGACACAGAGATGGCCAAGACGCACATGAAAAGCTGTTCAACAGCACTAATTATTAGAGAAATGCAAATCAAAACTACAATGAGGTATCACCTCACACCTGTTAGAATCGGCATCATCAGAAAATCTACAAACAACCAATTCTGGGGAGGGTGTGGACAAAAGGAGCCCTCTTCCAATACTGGTGGGAATGTAAATTGATAGAGTCACTATGGAGAACAGTATGGAGTTTCCTTAAAAAAACTAGAAATAGAATTACCATCTGATCCAGCAATCCCACTTCTGGGCATATACCCAGAGAAAACCGTATTTCCAAAAGGCACATTCACCACAATGTTCGTTGCAGCACTATTTACAATAGCCAGGTAATGGAAGCAACCTAAATGCCCACAGACAGATGAATGGATAAAGATGTGGTACATATATAAAATGAAATATTACTCGGCCATAAACAGGAATGAAACTGGGTCATTTGTAGAGACATCGATGGATCGAGAGACTGTCATACAGAATGAAGTAAGTCAGAAAGAGGAAACCAAATACTGTATATTAATGCATATATGTGGAACCTAAAAAATGGTACAGATGAACTGGTTTGCAGGGAAGAAATAGAGACACAGAGGTAGAGAACAAACGTATGGACACCAAGTGTGGGAAGCCATGGGTTGGTGGTGGTGGGATGAGTTGGGAGATTGGGATTGACCTGTATACATGTATATGCATAAAATACATAACTAATAATAACGTGCTGTATAAAAAAAATAAAATTGAATTTCAAAATTTTAAAAAATAAAATTTAAAAATAAAAGAGAAAAAAGTTCTTCCCGTCACACAGATGTATTTATAGGAATGAATTATTTCCATGCTTATATCTATAAATACATAAAAGAGGAATAACATCTAACTTGAAACATAAAAGAAAAAAAAAGTGAACCCACGAGTTATACAGAGGAAAACCCTATCACGGCACTTGCTCCAGTGGTAAACAATTCTGAAATTGGTCAGAGGTGGGGAAAAATCTCCCATACAGCCAGCAACCCAACCCCCACGCAAGGAGCGTCCTCATTGCAAAGCTGGGGGACCATGCCGAGGCATCTGTGAGTAAACGTGAGCTGAGCCCCAGGCCAGCTGCTGCTGAACTGTTCCCACCCTTCCCAGGTAAAACACCTGAATTTGTACAAGGGCTTGAAAGCCTAGAGGAAGGGCCGTCGAGCCACACCAGGGACAGCACGCAGGCCAACTTGGTGCCTGCAGGCCAGTCAGGGTGGTCTTGACCCCGGGCGCTCTTCCAGAAGCTTTCCATTGCCCTGCCTGAGATACCCCTCCTCTCCCGGCCCCCACTGCTTTTTTCCTTCCTCACCTCTGTCCGGAGAGAAATTCCAGCGGAAGGTATGGGTGACACATCCTCTTCTTTACAGGTGGCAGCCTGGAAACTCCTGCAGAAAGGCCAGCAGAGCCCCACTCACACCAGGCCACCCACAAAGCTGTGGCCCCTCACTCCCTCCCACCTGCACAGACCCGAGACTGCTGACGGGGCAGAGAATATGTAGTCAGGCACAGCTTCATGGGCTATTGCTGCCTGGAGCGCTGTTTATATTGACCTCAGCGAGGCACGCCAGGGGAGGGCGGGCCGGCAGGGTAAGGCTGCCCAGGTCAGCTAATCCACAACCCTCAGGGAATCACATAGTTGAAAATGGACCTCACTAAGGCAGAATAGAAGCCAAGGAAAAAAAGGACACAATGCCATTTGCAGCACCGTAAATGAGTCTAGAAGTAATCACGTGACTTGTAGTAAGTCAGAAAGTGAAAGACACATATCATATCATATCACTTATAGGTGTTACCTAAAAATGGATACCAGGGCAGATATTTCCACGGAGAAGGGCAATCACAGATTCATTAAACAAACTTATGGTTCACCAATGGAAAGGTGTGAAGATTGGTTTCATTACGATATCAGGGTTAACAGACATATACAAACACAGGTGACATATATAATCACCAAAGACCTACAGAATACCAAGACAGGACTACTCAACATTCTGTCATAACGTACATGGGAAAAGGATCCCAGGAAGAACAGACATCTGTATATGTGTAAAACAACCACATCTTCCACACCTACAACAAGCCAAACATTGTAATCATACTTGCTGTAATAAAAAATACAAAAAATTAAATTAAAAACACGAACAAGAAGTAGTGAGACAAACTTGAGGGGCTTTCTCCTGGCACATTCCATTCTAAATTCCAATCTAGAACACCACTTCCACTGAGGCTCTCTTGCCCTAGTAACCAGATTTGGTAAGGGAGAACTGCTGCCACCTTGTGGCCGTTTCACACAACAGCAGCTTTAATCCCAACGCTAATGGTCAGGTGATATTCAAAATCATTGCAGGCCTGTAAATGACACCTGCCCTGAAAACAAATCCTGGGGTCACATATCGACCAAAAAATTCAAAGGACGTCCATATTTCAAAACGACCGTTTCAAAAGGCATATTTTACGCACATTAGTGTTCTGCTTCTTTTCCTTTCTTTCCTTTTTTGTTAAAAAACACGGGAATGGCAAAAGGCATCCCTCAGAATGGGCGAAACTCGGTGCAAACGAATCAATGGACAGAGGTTTAATCTCCAATATATATAAACAGCTCATGCAGCTTAATATTAAAAAAAACAAACAACCCAATACAAAAATGGGCAGAAGATCTAAAGAGACGTTTCTTCAAAGAAGACACAGAGATGGCCAAGACGCACATGAAAAGCTGCTCAACAGCACTAATTATTAGAGAAATGCAAATCAAAACTACAATGAGGTATCACCTCACACCTGTTAGAATCGGCATCATCAGAAAATCTACAAACAACCAATTCTGGGGAGGGTGTGGACAAAAGGAGCCCTCTTCCACTATTGGTGGGAATGTAAATTGATACAGTCCCTATGGAGAACAGTATGGAGTTTCCTTAAAAAAATTAGAAATAGAATTACCATCTGATCCAGCAATCCCACTTCTGGTCATATACCCAGAGAAAACCGTATTTCAAAAAGGCACATTCACCACAATGTTCGTTGCAGCACTATTTACAATAGCCAGGTAATGGAAGCAACCTAAATGCCCACAGACAGATGAATGGATAAAGATGTGGTACATATATAAAATGAAATATTACTCGGCCATAAATAGGAATGAAACTGGGTCATTTGTAGAGACATCGATGGATCGAGCGACTGTCATACAGAATGAAGTAAGTCAGAAAGAGGAAAACAAATATTGTATATTAATGCATATATGTGGAACCTAAAAAATGGTACAGATGAACTGGTTTGCAGGGAAGAAATAGAGACACAGAGGTAGAGAACAAACGTATGGACACCAAGTGTGGGAAGCCATGGGGTGGTGGTGGTGGGATGAGTTGGGAGATTGGGATTGACCTGTATACATGTATGTACATAAAATACATAACTAATAATAACGTGCTGTATAAAAAAATATAATTGAATTTCAAAATTTTAAAAAATAAAATTTAAAAATAAAAGAGAAAAAAGTTCTTCCCGTCACACAAATGTATTTATAGGAGTGAATTATTTCCATCTTTATATCTATAAATATATAAAAGAGGAATAAAATCTAACTTGAACCATAAAAGAAAAAAACACCTCAACCCATGAGTTATACAGAGGAAGACCCTATCAGCGCACTTGCTCCAGCGGTAAACAATTCTGAAATTGGTCAGAGGTGGGAAACCATCTCCCATACAGCCAGCAACCCACGCCCCACTCAAGGAGCGTCCTCATTGCAAAGCTGGGGGACCGTGCCGAGGCATCTGTGAGTAAACGTGAGCTGAGCCCAAGCCCAGCTGCTGCTGAACTGTTCCCACCCTTCCCAGGTAAAACACCTGAATATGTACAAGGGCTTGAAAGCCTAGAGGAAGGGCCGTCGAGCCACACCAGGGACAGCACGCAGGCCAACTTGGTGCCTGCAGGCCAGCCAGGGTGGTCTTGGCCCCGGGCGCTCTTCCAAAAGCTTTCCATTGCCCTGCCTGAGATACACCTCCTGTCCCGGCCCCCACTGCTTTTTTCCTTCCTCACCTCTGTCCGGAGAGAAATTCCAGCGGAAGGTATGGGTGACACATCCTCTTTTTTACAGGCGGCAGCCTGGCAACTCCTGCAGAAAGGCCAGCAGAGCCCCACTCACACCAGGCCACCCACAAAGCTGTGGACCCTCACTCCCTCCCACCAGCACAGCCACGAGACTGCTGACGGGGCAGAGAATATGGAGTCTGGCACAGCTTCAGGGGCTATTGCTGCCTGGAGCGCTGTTTATATTGACCTCAACGAGTCACACCTGGGGAGGGCGGGCCGGCAGGATAAGGCTGCCCAGTTCAGCTAATCCACAACCCTCAGGGAATCACATTGTTGAAAATGGACCCCGCTAAGGCAGAATAGAAGCCAAGGAAAAAAAGGACACAATGCCATTTGCAGCACCGTAAATGAGTCTAGAAGTAATCACGTGACTTGTAGTAAGTCAGAAAGTGAAAGACACATATCATATCATATCACATATAGGTGTTACCTAAAAATGGATACCAGGGCAGATATTTCCACGGAGAAGGGCAATCACAGATTCATTAAATAAACTTATGGTTCACCAATGGATAGGTGTGAGGATTGGTTTCATTACGATATCGGGGTTAACAGACATATACAAACACAAGTGACATATATAATCACCAAAGACCTACAGAATACCAAGACAGGACTACTCAACATTCTGTCATAACGTACATTGGAAATGGATACGAGGAAGAACAGACATCTGTATATGTGTAAAAGAACCACATCTTCCACACCTACAACAAGCCAAACATTGTAATCAAACTTGCTCTAATAAAAAATAAAAACATTAAATTAAAAACACGAACAAGAAGTAGTGAGACAAACTTGAGGGGCTTTCTCCTGGCACATTCCATTCTAAATTCCAATCTAGAACACCACTTCCACTGAGGCTCTCTTGCCCTAGTAACCAGATTTGGTAAGGGAGAACTGCTGCCACCTTGTGGCCGTTTCACACAACAGCAGCTTTAATCCCAGCGCTAATGGTCAGTTGATATTCAAAATCATTGCAGGCCTGTAAATGACACCTGCCCTGAAAACAAATCCTGGGGTCACATATCGACCAAAAAATTCAAAGGACGTCCATATTTCAAAAGGACCGTTTCAAAAGGCATATTTTATGCACATTAGTGTTCTGCTTCTTTTCCGTTCTTTCCTTTTTTGTTAAAAAAAACGGGAATGGAAAAAGGCATCCCTCAGAATGGGCGAAAATCGGTGCAAACGAATCAATGGACAGAGGTTTAATCTCCAATATATATAAACAGCTCATGCAGCTTAATATTAAAAAAAACAAACAACCCAATACAAAAATGGGCAGAAGATCTAAAGAGACGTTTCTTCAAAGAAGACACAGAGATGGCCAAGATGCACATGAAAAGCTGCTCAACAGCACTAATTATTAGAGAAATGCAAATCAAAACTACAATGAGGTATCACCTCACACCTGTTAGAATCGGCATCATCAGAAAATCTACAAACAACAAATCCTGTGGAGGGTGTGGACAAAAGTAGCCCTCTTCCACTATGGGTGGGAATGTAAATTGATACAGTCACTATGGAGAACAGTATGGAGTTTCCTTAAAAAAACTATAAATAGAATTACCCTCTGATCCAGCAATCCCACTTCTGGGCATATACCCAGAGAAAACGGTAAATCAAAAAGGCACATTCACCACAATGTTCGTTGCAGCACTATTTACAATAGCCAGGTAATGGAAGCAAACTAAATGCCCACAGACAGATGAATGGATAAAGATGTGGTACATATATAAAATGGAATATTACTCGGCCATAAAAAGGAATGAAACTGGGTCATTTGTAGAGACATCGATGGATCGAGAGACTGTCATACAGAATGAAGTAAGTCAGAAAGAGGAAAACAAATATTGTATATTAATGCATATATGTGGAGCCTAAAAAATGGTATAGATGAACTGGTTTGCAGGGAAGAAATAGAGACACAGAGGTAGAGAACAAACGTATGGACACCAAGTGTGGGAAGCCATGGGGTGGTGGTGGTGGGATGAGTTGGGAGTTTGGGATTGACCTGTATACATGTATATGCATAAAATACATAACTAATATTAACGTGATGTATAAAAAAATAAATAAAATTTCAAAATTTAAAAAAATAAAATTTAAAAATAAAACAGAAAAAAGTTCTTCCCGTCACACAGATGTATTTATAGGAATGAATTATTTCCATGCTTATATCTATAAATATATAAAAGAGGAATAAAATCTAACTTGAACCATAAAAGAAAAAGAAAACCTGAACCCACGAGTTATACAGAGGAAAATCCTATCAGGGCACTTGCTCCAGCGGTAAACAATTCTGAAATTGGTCAGAGGTGGGAAACCATCTCCCATACAGCCAGCAACCCACCCCCCACACAAGGAGCATCCTCATTGCAAAGCTGGGGGACCGTGCCGAGGCATCTGTGAGTAAATGTGAGCTGAGCCCCAGGCCAGCTGCTGCTGAACTCTTCCCACCCTTCCCATGTAAAACACCTGAATATGTACAAGGGCTTGAAAGCCTACAGGAAGGGCCGTCGAGCCACACCAGTGACAACACGCAGGCCAACTTGGTGCCTGCAGTCCAGCCAGGTTGGTCTTGGCCCCGGGCGCTCTTCCGGAAGCTTTCCATTGCCCTGTCTGAGATACGCCTCCTGTCCCGTCCCCCACTGCTTTTTTCCTTCCTCACCTCTGTCCGGAGAGAAATTCCAGCAGAAGGTATGGGTGACACATTCTCTTCTTTACAGGTGGCAGCCTGGAAACTCCTGCAGAAAGGCCAGCAGAGTCCCACTCACAGCGGGCCACCCACAAAGCTGTGGCCCCTCACTCCCTCCCACCAGCACAGCCCCGAGACTGCTGACGGGGCAGAGAATATGGAGTCAGGCACAGCTTCAGGGGCTATTGCTGCCTGGAGCGCTGTTTATATTGACCTCAACGAGGCACACCTGGGGAGGGCGGGCCGGCAGTGTAAGGCTGCCCAGGTCAGCTAATCCACAACCCTCAGGGAATCACATTGTTGAAAATGGACCCCGCTAAGGCAGAAGAGAAGCCAAGGGAAAAAAGGACACAATGCCATTTGCAGCACCGTAGATGAGTCTAGAAGTAATCACGTGACTTGTAGTAAGTCAGAAAGTGAAAGACACATATCATATCATATCACTTATAGGTGTTACCTAAAAATGGATACCAGGGCAGATATTTCCACGGAGAAGGGCAATCACAGATTCATTAAACAAACTTATGGTTCACCAATGGAAAGGTGTGAGGATTGGTTTCATTACGATATCGGGGTTAACAGACATATACAAACACAGGTGACATATATAATCACCAAAGACCTACAGAATACCAAGAGAGGACTACTCAACATTCTGTCATAACGTACATGGGAAAAGGATCCCAGGAAGAACAGACATCTGTATATGTGTAAAAGAACCACATCTTCCACACCTACAACAAGCCAAACATTGTAATCAAACTTGCTGTAATAAAAAATAAAAAAAATTAAATTAAAAACACGAACAATATGTAGTGAGACAAACTTGAGGGGCATTCTCCTGGCACATTCCATTCTAAATTCCAATCTAGAACACCATTTCCACTGAGGCTCTCTTGCCCTAGTAACCAGATATGGTAAGGGTGAACTGCTGCCACCTTGTGGCCGTTTCACACAACAGCAGCTTTAATCCCAGCGCTAATGGTCAGTTGATATTCAAAATCATTGCAGGCCTGTAAATGACACCTGCCCTGAAAACAAATCCTGGGGTCACATATCGACCAAAAAATTCAAAGGACGTCCATATTTCAAAACGACCGTTTCAAAAGGCATATTTTACGCACATTAGTGTTCTGCTTCTTTTCCTTTCTTTCCTTTTTTGTTAGAAAAAACAGGAATGGAAAAAGGCATCACTCAGAATGGGCAAAAATCGTTGCAACCGAAACAATGGACAGAGGTTTAATCTCCAATATATATAAACAGCTCATGCAGCTTAATATTAAAAAAACAAACAACCCAATACAAAAATGGGCAGAAGATCTAAAGAGACGTTTCTTCAAAGAAGACACAGAGATGGCCAAGACGCACATGAAAAGCTGCTCAACATCACTAATTGTTAGAGAAATGCAAATCAAAACTACAATAAGGTATGACGTCACACCCATTAGAGTCGGCATCATCAGAAAATCTACAAACAAAAATTCTGAGGAGGGTGTGGACAAAAGGAACCCTCTTCCACTATTGGTGGGAATGTAAATTGATACAGTCACTATGGAGAACAGTATGGAGGTTCCTTTAAAAAACTAAAAAGAGGAGTACCATCTGATCCAGCAATCCCACTTCTGAGCATATACCCAGAGAAAACCATAAATCAAAGAGACACATTCACCCCAATATTCATTGCAGCACTATTTACAATAGCCAGGTAATGGAAGCAACCTAAATGCCCACAAACAGAAGAACGGATAAAGATGTGGTACATATATAAAATGGAGTATTACTCAACCATATAAAGGAATGAAACTGGGTCATTTGTAGAGAACTCGATGGATCTAGAGACTGTCATACAGAGTGGAGTAAGTCAGAAACAGAAAAACAAATATTGTATATTAATGCCTATATTTGGTACCTAGAAAAGTGGTACAGATGAACTTGTTTGCAGGGCAGAAATAGAGACACAGAGGTAGAGAACAAACGTATGGACACAAAGAGGGGGAAGCCATGGGGTGGTGGTGGTGGTGGGATGAGTTGGGAGATTGGGATTGACCTGTATACATGTAAATGCATAAAATACATAACTAATAATAACCTGCTGTATAAGAAAATAAAATTAAATTTCAAAATTTTTAAAAATAAAACAGAAAAAAGTTCTTCCATTCACACAGATGTATTTATATGAATGACTTATTTCCATGCTTATATCTATAAATACATAAAAGAGGAATAAAATTTAACTTGAAACAATGGAGAAAAAAAAAACCTGAACCCAACAGTTATACAGAGGAAAACCCTATCAAGGCACTTACTCCAGCGGTAAACAATTCTGAAATTGGTCAGATGTGGAGAATCATCTCCCATACAGCCAGCAGCCCAACCCCACGCAAGGAAGTTCCTCATTGCCAAGCTGCGGGACCGTGCCGAGGCGTCTGTGAGTAAATGTGAGCTGAGCCCCAGGCCAGCTGCTGCTGAACTGTTCCCACCCTTCCCAGGTAAAACACCTGAATATGTACAAGGGCTTGAAAGCCTAGAGGAAGGGCAGTGGAGCCACACCAGCGACAGCACACAGGCCCACTTGGTGCCTGCAGGCCAGCCAGGATGGTCCTGGCCACGGGCGCTCTTGTGGAAGCTTTCCATTTTCCTGCCTGAGATACCACTCCTATCCCGGCCCCCACTCCTTTTTTTCCTTCCTCACCTCAGCCCAGAGAGAAATTTCAGCAGACATTATGGGTGACGCATCCTCTTCTTTACAGGTGACAGCCTGGCAACTCCTAAGCCTTGCCGTTCCCTAACACCAACGCTAGCCTGGAACGGAAACCCTCCACCAGCCCTAAACCTTACCCTATGCCGTAACCTACTCCTGGCCCGTACGCTGGCACAGACCCGTGCGTCAGCACGTAGCCTGACCCTCCCTCGTTTCCGTACCCTCACCTGTGCCCTAAGCCTTGCCGTTCCCTAACCCTAAACCTAGCCCGAAACGGAAACCCACCACCAGCCCTACACCATACCCTACTCCGTAGCCTACTCCTGGCCCGTACGCTGGCACTGACCCGTGCGTCAGCATGTAGCCTGACCCTCCCACGTTTCCGTACCCTCACCTGTGCCCTAAGCCTTGCCGTTCCCTAACCCTAACCCTAGTCCGGAACGGAAACCCACCACGAACCCTACAGCTTACCCTACGCCGTAGCCTACTCCTGGCCTGTACACTGGCACTGACCCGTGTGTCAGCACGTAGCCTGACCCTCCCACGTTTCCATACCCTCACCTGTGCCCTAAGCCTTGACGTTCCCTAACCCTAAGCCTAGCCCGGAACAGAAACCCACCACCAGCCCTAGACATTACCCTCCGGCGTAGCCTACTCCTGGCCTGTATGCTGGCACTGACCCGTGCGTCAGCACGTAGCCTGACCCTCCCACGTTTCCGTACCCTCACCTGAGCACTAAGCCTTGCCGTTCGGTAACCCTAACCCTAGCCCGGAATGGAAAACCACCACCAGCCCTACACGTAACCCCCAAGCCGTAGCCTACGCCTGGCCGGTACTCGGCACTGACACGTGCGTCAGCAAGTAGCCTGACCCTACCACGTTTCAGGACCCTCAACTGTGCCCTAAGCCTGGCCGTTCCTAACACTAACCCTAGCCCAGAACGGAAAACCACCACCAGCTCTACACCTTACCCACAAGCCGTAGCCTACTCCTGGCCCGTATGCTGACACTGACCCGTGTGTCAGCACGTAGCCTGACCCTCCCACGTTTCCGTACCCTCACCTGTCCCCTAATCCTTGCCGTTCCCTAACCCTAACCCTAGCCGGAACGGAAAACCACCACCAGCCCTACACCTCACCATATGTCGTAGCCTACACCTGGCCCGTACGCGGGCACTGACCCGTGTGTCAGCACGTAGCCTGACCCTTCCACGTTTCCGTACCCTCACCTGTGCCGTAAGACTTGCCGTTCCCTAACCCTAACCCTAGCCCCGAACGGAAACCCACCACCAGCTCTAAATCTTACCCACAAGCCGTAGCCTACTCCTGGTCCGTACACTGGCACTGACCCGTGCGTCAGCACGTAGCCTGACCCTCCCACGTTTCCATACCCTCACATGTGCCCTAAGCTTTGCCGTTCCCTAACCCTAAACGTAGCCCGGAACGGAAACCAACAACCAGCCCTACACCTGACCCTACGCCGTAACCTACTCCTGGCCCGTACGCTGGCACTGACCCGTGCGTCAGTACGTAGACTGACCCTCCCATGTTTCCGTACCCTCACCTGTGCCCTAAGCCTTGACGTTCCCTAACCCTAACCCTAGCCCTGAATGGAAACCCACCACCAGCCCTACACCTTAACCTACGCCGTAGCCTACTCCTGGACTGTACGGTGGCACTGAACCTTGCGTCAGCATGTAGCCTGACCCTCCCACGTTTCCGTACCCTCACCTGTGCCCTAAGTCTTTCCGTTCCGTAACCCTAACCCTAGCCCGGAACGGAAACCGACCACCAGCCCTAAACATTACACTATGACGTAGCCTACACCTGGCCCATACGAGGGCACTGACATGTGCTTCAGCACGTAGCCTGACCCTCCCATGTTACCGAACCGTCACCTCTGCCCTAAGCCTTGCCGTTCCCTAACTCTAACCCTAGCCCGGAACGGAAACCCACCACCAGACCTAAACCTTACCCACAAGCCGTAGCCTACTCCTGGCCCGTACGCTGGCACTGACCCATGCGTCAGCATGTAGCCTGACCCTCCAACGTTTCCGTACCCTCACCTGTGCCCTAAGCCTTGCCGTTCCTGAACCCTAACCCTAGGCCCCAACGGAAACCCACCAGCATCCCTACAGCTTACCCCCAAGCCGTAGCCTACTCCTGGTCCATACGCTGGCACTGACATGTGCGTCAGCACGTAGCCTGACCTTCCCACATTATCGTAATGTCACCTGTGCCCTAAGCCTTGCCGTTCTTTAACCCTAACACTAGTACGGAAGGGAAAAACACCACCAGCCCTACACCTAACCCCCAAGCCGTAGCCTACTCCTGGCCGGTACGCTGGCACTGGCCCGTGCGTCAGCACGTAGCCTGACCCTCCCACGTTTCCGTACCCTCACCTGTGCCCTAAGACTTGACGTTCCCTAACCCTAACCCTAGCCCGAACAGAAACCCACCACCAGCCCTAGACATTACCCTCTGGCGTAGCCTACTCCTGGCCTGTATGCTGGCACTGACCCATGCATCAGCATGAAATCTGACCACCCCACGTTTCCGTACCCACACCGGGGCCCGAAGCCTTGCCGTTCCCTAACACTAACCCTAGCCCGGAACGGAAACACACCACCAGTCCTACACCTTACCCTACGCCGTAGCCTACTCCTGGCCGGAACGCTGGCACTGACCCATGCGTCAGCACGTAGCCTGACACTACCACGTTTCCGTACCCTCACCTGTGCCCTAAGTCTTGCCGTTCCCTAACCCTAAACCTAGCCCGGAAAGGAAACCCACCACCAGCCCTACAACTAATCCCCAAGCCGTAGCCTACTCTTGGCCGGTACGCTGGCACTGACACGTGCGTCAGCACGTAGCCTGACCCTCCCACGTTTCCGTAACCTCACCTGTGCCCTAAGCCTTGCCGTGCCCTAACGCTAACCCTAGCCTAGAACGGAAACACACCACCAGCCCTACAGCTTACCCCCAAGCAATAGCCTACTCCCGGACGGTACGCTGGCACTGACACATGCATCAGCACGTAGCCTGACCCTCCCACGTTTCCGTACACTCACCTGTGCCCTGAGCTTGCAGTTCCCTAACCCTAACCACAGCCCGGAACGGAAACCCACCACCAGCCTGAAACCTTTCCCTACGCCGTAGCTTACTTCTGGCCCGTACGCTGGCACTGACCCGTGCGTCAGCATGTAGTCTGACCCCCACACGTTTGCGTACCCTCACCTGGGCCCTAAGCCTTGCCGTTCCCTAAACCTAACCCTAGCCCGGAACGGAAACCCACCACGAACCCTACACCTTACCCTACGCCGTAGCCTACTCCTGGCCCGAATTCTGGCACTGACCCGTGCGTCAGCACGTAGCCTGACCCTACCACGTTTCCGTACCCTCACCTGTGCCCTAAGTCTTGCCGTTCCCTAACACTAACCCTAGCCTGGAACGGAAACCCACCACCAGCCCTACACCTTACCCTATGCCGTAGCCTACTCCTGGCCCGTACGCTGGCACTGACACATGCGTCAGCACGTAGCCTGACCTTCCCACATTTCCGTACCCTCACCTGTGCCCTAAGCCTTGCCGTTCCCTTACCCTAACCCTAGTACGGAACGGAAACCCACCACCAGCCCTACACCTAACCTCCAAGCCATAGCCTACTCATGGCCCGTACGCTGGCACTGACCAGTGTGTCAGCACGTAGCCTGACCCTCCCACGTTTCCGTACCCTCACCAGCGCCCTAAGACTTGCCGTTCCCTAACCATAACCCTAGCCCGGAACGGAAACCCACCACCAGCCCTACACTATACCCTACGCCGTAGCCTACTCCTGGCCCGTACGCTGGCACTGACCCGTGCGTCAGAACGTTGTCTGACCCTCCCACGTTTCCGTACCCTCACATGTGCCCTAAGCCTTGCCGTTCCCTAACCCTAACCCTAGCCCCCAACGGAAACCCACCACCAGCCCTACACCTTACCCCCAAGCCGTAGCCTACTCCTGGCCCGTATTCTGGCACTGACACGTGCGTCAGCACGTAGCCTGACCCTCCCACGTTTCGGTACCATCACCTGTGCCCTAAGACTTGACGTTCCCTAACCCTAATCCTAGCCCGGAACAGAAACCCACCACCAGCCCTAGACATTACCCTCCGGCGTAGCCTACTGCTGGCCTGTATGCTGGAACTGACCCGTGCATCAGCACGTAGCCTGACCCTCCCACGTTTCTGTAACCTCACCTGAGCACTAAGCCTTGCCGTTCGGTAACCCTAACCCTAGCCCGGAATGGAAAACCACCACCAGCCCTACACCTTAAACCCAAGCCGTAGCCTACTCCTGGCCCGTACTCGGCACTGACACGTGCGTCAGCAAGTAGCCTGACCCTCCCACGTTTCAGGGCCCTCAACTGTGCCCTAAGCCTGGCCGTTCCTAACACTAACCCTAGCCCAGAATGGAAACCCACCACCAGCTCTACACCTTACCCACAAGCCGTAGCCTACTCCTGGCCCGTATGCTGACACTGACCCGTGCGTCAGCACGTAGCCTGACCCTCCCACGTTTCCGTACCCTCACCTGTCCCCTAAGCCTTGCCGTTCCCTAACCCTAACACTAGCCGGAACGGAAAACCACCACCAGCCCTACACCTCACCATATGTCGTAGCCTACACCTGGCCCGTACGCGGGCACTGACCCGTGCGTCAGCACGTAGCCTGACCCTCCCACGTTTCCGTACCCTCACCTGTGCCGTAAGCCTTGCCATTCCCTAACCCTAACCCTAGCCCCGAACGGAAACCCACCACCAGCTCTAAAACTTACCCACAAGCCGTAGCCTACTCCTGGCCCGTACAATGGCACTGACCCGTGCGTCAGCACGTAGCCTGACCCTCCCACGTTTCCGTACCCTCACATGTGCCCTAAGCTTTGCCGTTCCCTAACCCTAAACGTAGCCCGGAACGGAAACCCACAACCAGCCCTACACCTTACCCTACGCCGTAACCTACTCCTGGCCCGTATGCTGGCACTGACCCGTGCGTCCGTACGTAGCCTGACCCTCCCATGTTTCCGTACCCTCACCTGTGCCCTAAGCCTTGACGTTCCCTAACCCTAACCCTAGCCCTGAACGGAAGCCCACCACCAGCCCTACACCTTAACCTACGCCGTAGCCTACTCCTGGCCTGTACGGTGGCACTGAACCTTGCGTCAGCATGTAGCCTGACCCTCCCACGTTTCCGTACCCTCACCTGTGCCGTAAGACTTGCCGTTCCCTAACCCTAAACGTAGCCCGGAACGGAAACCCACAACCAGCCCTACACCTTACCCTACGCCGTAACCTACTCCTGGCCCGTAAGCTGGCACTGACCCGTGCGTCCGTACGTAGCCTGACCCTCCCATGTTTCCGTACCCTCACCTGTGCCCTAAGCCTTGACGTTCCCTAACCCTAACCCTAGCCCTGAATGGAAGCCCACCACCAGCCCTACACCTTAACCTACGCCGTAGCCTACTCCTGGCCTGTACGGTGGCACTGAACCTTGCGTCAGCATGTAGCCTGACCCTCCCACGTTTCCGTACCCTCACCTGTGCCGTAAGACTTGCCGTTCCCTAACTCTAACCCTAGCCCGGAACGGAAACCCACCACCAGCCCTAAACCTTACCCACAAGCCGTAGCCTACTCCTGGCCCGTACGCTGGCACTGACCCATGCGTCAGCATGTAGCCTGACCCTCCAACGTTTCCGTACCCTCACTTGTGCCCTAAGCCTTGCCGTTCCCTAACCCTAACCCTAGCCCCCAATGGAAACCCACCACCAGCCCTACACCTTACCCCCAAGCCGTAGCCTACTCCTGGTCCATACGCTGGCACTGACATGTGCCTCAGTACGTAGCCTGAACTTCCCACATTATCGTAACGTTACCTGTGCCCTAAGCCTTGCCGTTCTTTAACCCTAACACTGGTACGGAAGGGAAACACACCACAAGCCCTACACCTAACCCCCAAGCCATAGCCTACTCCTCGCCCGTACGCTGGCACTGACCCATGCGTCAGCATGAAGCCTGACCCTCCCACGTTTCCGTACCATCCCCTGTGCCCTAAGCCTTGCTGTTCCCTAACACTAACCCTAGCCTGGAACGGAAAACAACCACCAGCCCTACAACTAACCCCCAAGCCGTAGCCTACTCCTGGCCGGTACGCTGGCACTGGCCTGTGCGTCAGCACGTAGCCTGTCCCTCCCACGTTTCCGTACCCTCACCCGTGCCCTAAGCCTTGACGTTCCCTAACCCTAACCCTAGCCCGGAACAGAAACCACCACCAGCCTTAGACATTACCCTCCGGCGTAGCCTACTCCTGGCCTGTATGCTGGCACTGACCCGTGCGTCAGCGTGTAATCTGACCACCCCACGTTTCCGTACCCACACCGGGGCCCGAAGCCCTGCCGTTCCCTAACACTAACCCTAGCCCGGAACGGAAACCCACCACCAGTCCTACACCTTACCCTACGCCGTAGCCTACTCCTGGCCCGAACGCTGGCACTGACCCATGCGTCAGCACGTAGCCTGTCCCTACAACGTTTCCGTACCCTCACCTGTGCCCTAAGTCTTGCCGTTCCCTAACCCTAAACCAAGCCCGGAAAGGAAACCCACCAGCAGCCCTATACCTTACCCTACGCCGTAGCCTACTCCTGGCCCGTACGCTGGCACTGACACGTGCGTCAGCACGTAGCCTGTCCTTCTCACATTTCTGTACCCTCACCTGTGCCCTAAGCCTTGCCGTTCCCTAACCCTAACCCTAGCCCGGAACGGAAACCCACCAACAGCCCTACAACTAACCCCCAAGCCGTAGCCTACTCTTGGCCGGTACGCTGGCACTGACACGTGCGTCAGCACGTAGCCTGACCCTCCCACGTTTCCGTAACCTCACCTGTGCCCTAAGCCTTACGTACCCTAACGCTAACCCTAGCCCAGAACGGAAACACACCACCAGCCCTACAGCTTACCCCCAAGCCATAGCCTACTCCTGGCCGGTACGCTGGCACTGACACGTGCATCAGCACGTAGCCTGACCCTCCCACGTTTCCGTACCCTCACCTGTGCCCTAAGCCTTGCAGTTCCCTAACCCTAGCCCGGAACGGAAACCCACCACCAGCCTGAAACCTTTCCCTACGCCGTAGCCTACTTCTGGCCCGTACGCTGGCACTGACCCGTGCGTCAGCATGTAGTCTGACCCCCACACTTTTCCGTACCCTCACCTGGGCCCTAAGCCTTGCCGTTCCCTAACTCTAACCCTAGCCCAGAACGGAAACCCACCACCAGCCCTACACCTTACCCTACGCCGTAGCCTACTCCTGGCCCGAACGCTGGCACTGACTCGTGTGTCAGCACGTAGCCTGACCCTACCACGTTCCCGTACCCTCACCTGTGCCCTAAGTCTTGCCGTTCCCTAACCCTAACCCTAGCCTGGAACGGAAACCCACCACCAGCCCTACACCTAACCTCCACGCCATAGCCTACTCATGGCCCATACGCTGGCACTGACCCGTGCGTCAGCATGTAGCCTCACCCTCCCACGTTTCCGTACCCTCACCTGTGCCCTAAGCCTTGCCGTTCCCTAACCCTAACCCTAGCCCGGAAAGGAAACCCACCACCAGCCCTACACCTAACCCCCAAGCCGTAGCCTACTCCTGGCCGGTACGCTGGCACTGACCCGTGGGTCAGCACGTAGCCTGACCCTCCCACGTTTCCGTAACCCTCACCAGTGCCCTAAGCCTTGCCGTTCCGTAACCCTAACCCTAGCCCGGAACGGAAACGGACCACCAGCCCTATATCTTACCCCCAAGCCGTAGACTACTCCTGGCCCATACGCTGGCACTGACCCGTGGGTCAGCAAGTAGCCTGACCCTCCCACGTTTCCGTACCCTCACCTGTGCCCTAAGCCTTGCCCTTCCCTAACCCTAACCCTAGCCCAGATCAGAAACCCACAACCTGCCCTAAACCTTACCCAACGCCGTAGACTACTCCTGGCCCGTACGCTGGCACTGACCCAGGCGTCAGCACGTAGCCTGATGCTCACACGTTTCCATACCCTCACCTGTGCCCTAAGCCTTGCCGTTCCGTAACCCTAAACCTAGTCCAGAACGGAAAACCAACACCCGTCCTAAACCTTACCCTACGCCGTAGATTACTCCTGGCCCATATGGTGACACTGACCCGTGCGTTAGCACCTAGCCTGACCCTCCCAGGTTTCCATAGCCTCACCTGTGCCCTAAGCTTTGCCGTTCCTTAACCCTAACCCTAGCCCGGAACGGAAACCCACCACCAGCCCTAAACCTTTCCCTACGCCGTAGCCTACTCCTGGCCCATACGCTGGCACTGACCCGTGCGTCAGCATGTAGACAGACACCCCCAAGTTTCCATACCCTCACCTGGGCCCTAAACCTTGCTGTTCCCTAACCCTAACCCTAGCCCGGAACGGAAACCCACCAGCAGCCCTACAACTAACACCCAAGCCATAGACTAGTCCTGGCCCGTACGCTGGCACTGACCCATGCGGCAGCACGTAGCCTGACCCTCCCACGTTTCCGTACCCTCACCTGTGCCCTAAACCTTGCCGTTGCCTAACCCTAACCCTAGCCCGAAACGGAAACCCACCACCAGCCCTACACCTTACCCCCAAGCCGTAGCCTACTCCTGGTCCGTACACTGGCACTGACCCGTGCGTCAGCATGTAGCCTGACCCTCCCACCTTTCCGTACCCTCACCTGTGCCCTAAGCCTTGCCTTTCCCTAACCCTAACCCTAGCCCGGAACGGAAACCCACCACCAGCCCTAGACCATTCCCTACGCCGTAGCCTACTCCTGGCCCGTACGCTGGCACTGACCCTTGCGTCAGCACGTAGCCTGACCCTCCCACGTTTCCGTACCCTCACCTGTGCCCTATGCCTTGCCGTTCCCTAAACCTAACCCTAGCACAGAACGGAAACCCACTTCCAGCCCTACACCTTACCCTATGCCGTAGTCTACACCTGGCCCGTACGTTGGCATTAACCCGTGCGTCAGCACGTAGCCTGACTGGCCCACGTTTCCGTACCCTCACCTGTGCCCTAAGCCTTGCCGTTTCCTTACCCTAACCCTAGCCCGGAACGGAAACCCACCACCAGCCCTAAACCTTACCCCCAAGCTTTAGCCTACTCCTGGCCCGTATGCTGGCACTGACCCGTGCGTCAGCACGTAGCCTGACCCTCCCACGTTTCCGTATCCTCACCTGTGCCCTATGCCTTGCCGTTCCCTAATCCTAACCCTAGCACAGAACGGAAACCCACCTCCAGCCCTATACCTTACCCTATGCTGTAGCCTACTGCTGGCCCGTATGCTGGCACTGACCCATGCGTAAACACGTAGCCTGACCCTCCCACGTTCCTGTACCCTCACCTGTGCCCTAAGCCTTGACGTTCCCTAACCCTAACCCTAGCCCAGAACGGAAACCCACCACCAGCCCTAGACATTACCCTATGGCGTTGACTACTCCTGGCCTGTACGCTGACACTGACACGTGCGTCAGCACGTAGCCTGACCCTCCCACGTTTCCGTACCCTCACCTGTGCCCTAAGCTTTGCCGTTCCCTAACCCTAACCCTAGACCGGAACGGAAACCCACCACCAGCCCTAAACCTTTCCCTACGCCGTTGCCTAATCCTGGCCCGTATGCTGGCACTGACCCGTGCGTCAGCATGTAGACTGACCCACCCACGTTTCCATACCCTCACCTGGGCCCTAAACCTTGCCGTTCCCTAACCCTAACCCTAGACCTGCAGGGAAACCCACCAGCAGCCCTACACCTTACCCTACGCCGTAGCCTACTCCTGGCCCGTACGCTGGCACTGACCCATGCATCAGCACGTAGCCTGACCCTCACACGTTTCCGTACCCTCACCTGTGCCCTAAGCGTTGCCGTTCCCTAACCCTAACCCTAGTCCGGAACGGAAACCCACCACCAGCCCTACAGCTTACCACCTAGCCATAGCCTACTCCTGGCCCGTACGCTGGCACTGATCCGTGTGTCAGCATGTAGCCTGAACCTCCCACGTTTCCGTACCCTCACCTGTGCCCTAAGCCTTGCCGTTCCCTAACTCTAACACTAGCCCGGAACGGAAACCCACCAACAGCCCTACACCTAACCCCCAAGCTGTAGCCTACTCCTGGCTGGTACGCTGGCACTGACCCATGCATCGACACATAGCCTGACCCTCCCACGTTTCTGTACCCTCACCTGTGCCCTAAGCCTTGCCGTTCCCTAACCCTAATCCTAGCCAGAAACGGAAACCCACCACCAGCCCTACAACTAACCCCCAAGCCGTAGGCTACTCCTGGACATTACGCTGGCACTGACCTGTGCGTCAGCACGTAGCCTGACCCTCCCACGTTTGCGGACCCTCACCTGTGCCCTAAGCCTTGCCATTCCCTAACCCTATCCCTAGCCCGGAACGGAAACCCAACACCAGCCCTACACCTTTCCCTACGCCGTAGCCTATACCTGGCCCATACGCAGGCATTGATCCTTTCATCAGCACGTAGCCTGACCCTCCCATGTTTCCGTACCCTCACCTGTGCCCTAAGCCTTGCCGTTCCCTAACCCTAACCCCAGCCCGGAACGGAAACCCACCACCAGCCCTACAACTTACCCCCAAGCCGTAGCCTACTCCTGGTCCATACGCTGGCACTGACCTGTGCGTCAGCACGTAGCCTGAAATTCCCACATTACCGTAACCTCACCTGTGCCTTAAGCCTTGCCGTTCCCTAACTCTAACCCTAGTACGGAAAGGAAACACACCACCAGCCCTACACCTAACCCCCAAGCCATAGCCTACTCCTGGCCCGTACGCTGGCACTGACCCGTGCGTCAGCACGTAGCCTGACCCTCCCACATTTCCGTACCCTCACCTGTGCCCTAAGCCTTGCTGTTCCCTAACACTAACCCTAGCCTGGAATGGAAACACACCACCAACCCTACACCTAACCACCAAGCCGTAGCCTACTCCTGGCCGGTACGCTGGCACTGACACGTGCATCAGCATGTAGCCTGACCCTCCCACGTTTCCGTAACCTCACCTGTGCCCTATGCTTTGCCATTCCCTAACCCTAACTGTAGCCCGAAAGCGAAACAGCCCTACACCTTACCCTACGCCGTAGCCTACTCCTTGCCGGTACGCTGGCACTGACACGTGCATCAGCATGTACCCTGACCCTCCCACGTTTCCGTACCCTCACCTGTGCCCTAAGCCTTGCCGTTCCCTAACCCTAACCCAAGCCGGAACGGAATCCCACCACCAGCCCTACACCTTACCGTATGCCGTAGCCTATTCCTGGCCCATACGCTGGCACTGACACGTGCGTCAGCATGTAGCCTGACCCTCCCACGTTTCCGTACCCTCACCTGTGCCCTAAGCCTTGCCGTTCCCTAACCCTAACACTACCCCGGAACGGAAACCCACCAAAAGCCCTACACCTTACCATACGCCATAGCCTACTCGTGGCCCGTACGCTGGCACTGACCCGTGAGTCAGCACGTAGCCTGACCCTCCCACGTTTCCGTAACCTCACCTGTGCACTAAGCCTTGCCGTTCCTTCACCCTAACCCTAGCCAGGAACGGAAACCCACCAGCAGCCCTACACCTTACGCTACGCCGTAGCCTACTCCTGGCTCGTACGCTGGCACTGACCCATGCGTCAGCACGTAGCCTGGCCCTCACACATTTCCGTACCCTCACCTGTGCCCTAAGCGTTGCCGTTCCCTAACGCTAACCCTAGTCCGGAACGGAAACCCACCACCAGCCCTACAGCTTACCACCAAGCCATAGCCTATTCCTGGCCCGTACGCTGGCACTGACCCGTATGTCAGCATGTAGCCTGAACCTCCCACGTTTCCGTACCCTCACCTGTGCCTTAAGCCTTGCCGTTCCCAAACCCTAACCCTAGTCCGGAACGGAAACCCACCACCAGCCCTACACCTAACCCCCAAGCAGTAGCCTACTCCTGGCTGGTACGCTGGCACTGACACGTGCATCGACACATAGCCTGACCCTCCCCCGTTTCCGTACCCTCACCTGTGCCCTAAGCCTTGCCGTTCCCTAACCCTAACCCTGGCCCACAACGGAAACCCACCACCAGCCCTACACCTTACCCTACGCCGTCGCCTACTCCTGGCCCGTACACTGGCACTGACATGTGCGTCAGCACGTAGCCTGACCTTACCACATTTCCATACTCTCACCTGTGCCCTAAGGCTTGCCGTTCCCTAACCCTAACCCTAGTACGGAACGGAAACCCACCACCACCCCTAAACCTAACGCCCAAACCATAGCCTACTCCTGGCCCGTATGCTGGCAATGACCCGTGCGTCAGCATGTAGCCTGACCTTACCACATTTCCATACTCTCACCTGTGCCCTATGCCTTGCCGTTCCCTAACCCTAAGCCTAGCACAGAACGGAAACCCACCTCCAGCCCTACACTTTACCCTATGCCGTAGCCTACACCTGGCCCGTACGTGGGCACTGAACCGTGTGTCAGCATGTAGCCTAACCCTCCCACGTTTCTGTACACTCACCTCTGCCCTAAGCCTTGCCGTTCCCTAACCCTAACCCTAGCCTGGAACGGAAACTCACCACCAGCCCTAAACATTACCCACAAGCCGTAGCCTACACCTGGCCCGTATGCTGGCACTGACCCGTGCGTCAACACGTAGCCTGACCCTCCCACGTTTACGTACACTCACCTGTGCCCTAAGCCTTGCCGTTCCCTAACCCTAACCCTAACCCGGAACGGAAACCCACCACCAGCCCTATACCTTACCCTACGTTGTAGCCTACTGCTGGCCCATACGCCGGCACTGACACATGCGTATGCACGTAGCCTGACGCTCCCACGTTTCCGTTCCCTCACCTGTGCCCTAAGCCTTGCCGTTCCCTCACCCTAACCCTAGCCCGGAACGGAAACCCACCACCAGCCCTAGACCATACCCTATGGCGTAGCCTACTCCTGGCCTGTACGCTGACACTGAAACGTGCGTCAGCATGTAGCCTGACCCTCCCACTTTTCCGTACCCTCACCAGTGCCCTAAGCCTTGCCGTTCCCTAACCCTAACCCTAGCCATGAATGGAAACCCACCACCAGCCCTACAACTTACCCCCAAGCCTTAGGCTACTCCTGGACCTTACGCTGGCACTGACCCGTGCGTCAGCACGTAGCCTGACTCTCCCACGTTTGCGGACCCTCACCTGCGCCCTAAGCCTTGCCATTCCCTAACTGTAACCCTAGCCCGGAACGGAAACCCACCACCAGCCCTCCACCATTCCCTACGCCGTAGCCTATTCCTGGCCCATACGCAGGCACTGACCCTTTCATCAGCACGTAGCCTGACCCTCCCACGTTTCCGTACCCTCACCTGTGCCCTAAGCCTTGCCGTTCCCTAACCCTAACCCTAGCCCGGAACGGAAACACAACACCAGCCCTACAACTTACCACCAAGCCTTAGCCTACTCCTGGTCCATACGCTGGCACTGACCTGTGCGTCAGCACTTAGCCTGAACTTCTCACATTACCGTACCCTCACCTGTGCCCTAAGCCTTGCCGTTCCCTAACCCTAACCCTAGTACGGAATGGAAACACACCACAAGCCCTACACCTAACCCCCAAGCCATAGTCTAATCCTTGCCCGTACGCTGACAATGACCCGTGCGTCAGCACGTAGCCTGACCCTCCCACGTTTCCGTACCCTCACCTGTGCCCTAAGCATTGCTGTTCCCTAACACTAACCCTAACCTTGAACGGAAACTCACCACCAGCCCTACACCTAACCACCAAGCCGTAGCCTACTCCTGGCCCGTACGGTGGCACTGAACCGTGCGTCATCACGTAGCCTGACCCTCCCAAGTTTCCGTAAACTCACCTGTGCCCTAAGCTTTGCCGTTCCCTAACCCTAACTGTAGCCCGGAACGGAAACCCACCACCAGCCCTACACCTTACCCTACGCCGTAGCCTACTCCTGGCCCGTACGCTGGCACTGATCCGTGCGTCATCACGTAGCCTGACCCTCCCAAGTTTCCGTACCCTCACCTGTGCCCTATGCCTTGCCGTTCCCTAACACTAACCCTAGCACAGAACGGAAACCCACCTCCAGCCCTACACTTTACCCTATGCCGTAGCCTACACCTGGCCCGTACGTGGGCACTGACCCGTGCGTCAGCACGTAGCCTGACCCTCCCACGTTTCTGTACCCTCACCTGTGCCCTAAGCCTTGCCGTTCCCTAACCCTTACCATAGTACGGAACGGAAACCCACCACCAGCCCTACACCTAACGCCCAAGCCATAGCCTACTCCTGGCCCGTACGCTGGCACTGACCCGTGCGTCAACACGTAGCCTGACCCTCCCACGTTTCCGTACCATCACCTGTGCCCTAAGCCTTGCCGTTCCCTCACCCTAACCCTAGCCAGGAACGGAAACCCACCAGAAGCCCTATACCTTACCATATGCCATAGCCTACTCCTGGCCCGTACGCTGGCACTGACCCGTGAGTCAGCACGTAGCCTGACCCTCCCACGTTTCCGTACCCTCACCTGTGCCCTAAGCCTTGCCGTTCCCTCACCCTAACCCTAGCCAGGAACGGAAACCCACCACCAGCCCTACACCTTACCCTACGCCGTAGCCTACACCTGGGCCGCACATTGGCACTGACCCGTGCGTCAGCACGTAGCCTGACCTGCCCACGTTTCCGTACCCTCACCTGTGCCCTAAGCCTTGCCGTTCCCTTACCCTAACCGTAGCCCGGAACGGAAACCCACCACCAGCCCTACAACTTACCCCCAAGCTGTAGCCTACTCCTGGCCCGTATGCTGGCACTGACCGGTGCGTCAGCACGTAGCCTGACCCTCCCACGTTTCCGTACCTTCACCTGTGCCCTATGCCTTGCCGTTCCCTAACCCTAACCCTAGCACAGAACGGAAACCCACCTCCAGCCCTATACCTTACCCTACGTTGTAGCCTACTGCTGGCCCGTACGCCGGCACTGAAACGTGAGTCAGCATGTAGCCTGACCCTCCCACGTTTACGTACACTCACCTGTGCCCTAAGCCTTGCCGTTCCCTAACCCTAACCCTAACCCGGAACGGAAACCCACCACCAGCCCTATACCTTACCCTACGTTGTAGCCTACTGCTGGCCCGTACGCCGGCACTGAAACGTGAGTCAGCATGTAGCCTGACCCTCCCACTTTTCCGTACCCTCACCTGTGCCCTAAGCCTTGCCGTTCCCTCACCCTAACCCTAGCCCGGAACGGAAACCCACCACCAGCCCTAGACCATACCCTATGGCGTAGCCTACTCCTGGCCTGTACGCTGACACTGAAACGTGAGTCAGCATGTAGCCTGACCCTCCCACTTTTCCGTACCCTCACCTGTGCCCTAAGCCTTGCCGTTCCCTAACCCTAACCCTAGCCATGAATGGAAACCCACCACCAGCCCTACAACTTACCCCCAAGCCTTAGGCTACTCCTGGACCTTACGCTGGCACTGACCCGTGCGTCAGCACGTAGCCTGACCCTCCCACGTTTGCGGACCCTCACCTGCGCCCTAAGCCTTGCCATTCCCTAACTGTAACCCTAGCCCGGAACGGAAACCCACCACCAGCCCTCCACCATTCCCTACGCCGTAGCCTATTCCTGGCCCATACGCAGGCACTGACCCTTTCATCAGCACGTAGCCTGACCCTCCCACGTTTCCGTACCCTCACCTGTGCCCTAAGCCTTGCCGTTCCCTAACCCTAACCCTAGCCTGGAACGGAAACACAACACCAGCCCTACACCTTACCACCAAGCCTTAGCCTACTCCTGGTCCATACGCTGGCACTGACCTGTGCGTCAGCACTTAGCCTGAACTTCTCACATTACCGTACCCTCACCTGTGCCCTAAGCCTTGCCGTTCCCTAACCCTAACCCTAGTACGGAATGGAAACACACCACAAGCCCTACACCTAACCCCCAAGCCATAGTCTAATCCTTGCCCATACGCTGACACTGACCCGTGCGTCAGCACGTAGCCTGACCCTCCCACGTTTCCGTGCCCTCACCTGTGCCCTAAGCATTGCTGTTCCCTAACACTAACCCTAACCTTGAACGGAAACTCACCACCAGCCCTACACCTAACCACCAAGCCGTAGCCTACTCCTGGCCCGTACGCTGGCACTGAACCGTGCGTCATCACGTAGCCTGACCCTCCCAAGTTTCCGTAAACTCACCTGTGCCCTAAGCTTGGCCGTTCCCTAACCCTAACTGTAGCCCGGAACGGAAACCCACCACCAGCCCTACACCTTACCCTACGCCGTAGCCTACTCCTGGCCCGTACGCTGGCACTGACCCGTGCGTCCGCACGTAGCCTGACCCTCCCACGTTTCCGTATCCTCACCTGTGCCCTAAGCCTTGCCGTTCCCTAACCCTAACCCTAGCCCGGAACGGAAACCCACCTCCAGCCCTACACTTTACCCTATGCCGTAGCCTACACCTGGCCCGTACGTGGGCACTGACCCGTGCGTCAGCACGTAGCCTGACCCTCCCACGTTTCCGTACCCTCACCTGTGCCCTAAGCCTTGCCGTTCCCTAACCCTTACCATAGTACGGAACGGAAACCCACCACCAGCCCTACACCTAACGCCCAAGCCATAGCCTACTCCTGGCCCGTACGCTGGCACTGACCCGTGCGTCAACACGTAGCCTGACCCTCCCACGTTTCCGTACCATCACCTGTGCCCTAAGCCTTGCCGTTCCCTCACCCTAACCCTAGCCAGGAACGGAAACCCACCAGAAGCCCTATACCTTACCATATGCCATAGCCTACTCCTGGCCCGTACGCTGGCACTGACCCGTGAGTCAGCACGTAGCCTGACCCTCCCACGTTTCCGTACCCTCACCTGTGCCCTAAGCCTTGCCGTTCCCTCACCCTAACCCTAGCCAGGAACGGAAACCCACCACCAGCCCTACACCTTACCCTACGCCGTAGCGTACACCTGGGCCGCACATTGGCACTGACCCGTGCGTCAGCACGTAGCCTGACCTGCCCACGTTTCCGTACCCTCACCTGTGCCCTAAGCCTTGCCGTTCCCTTACCCTAACCGTAGCCCGGAACGGAAACCCACCACCAGCCCTACAACTTACCCCCAATCTGTAGCCTACTCCTGGCCCGTATGCTGGCACTGACCGGTGCGTCAGCACGTAGCCTGACCCTCCCACGTTTCCGTACCTTCACCTGTGCCCTATGCCTTGCCATTCCCTAACCCTAACCCTAGCACAGAACGGAAACCCACCTCCAGCCCTACACTTTACCCTATGCCGTAGCCTACACCTGGCCCGTACGTGGGCACTGACCCGTGTGTCAGCATGTAGCCTAACCCTCCCACGTTTCCGTACCCTCACCTCTGCCCTAAGCCTTGCCGTTCCCTAACCCTAACCCTAGCCCGGAACGGAAACTCACCACCAGCCCTAAACATTACCCACAAGCCTTAGCCTACACCTGGCCCATATGCTGGCACTGACCCGTGCGTCAACACGTAGCCTGACCCTCCCACGTTTACGTACACTCACCTGTGCCCTAAGCCTTGCCGTTCCCTAACCCTAACCCTAACCCAGAACGGAAACCCACCACCAGCCCTATACCTTACCCTACGTTGTAGCCTACTGCTGGCCCGTACGCCGGCACTGACACATGCGTATGCACGTAGCCTGACGCTCCCACGTTTCCGTTCCCTCACCTGTGCCCTAAGCCTTGCCGTTCCCTCACCCTAACCCTAGCCCGGAACGGAAACCCACCACCAGCCCTAGACCATACCCTATGGCGTAGCCTACTCCTGGCCTGTACGCTGACACTGAAACGTGCGTCAGCATGTAGCCTGACCCTCCCACTTTTCCGTACCCTCACCTGTGCCCTAAGCCTTGCCGTTCCCTAACCCTAACCCTAGCCATGAATGGAAACCCACCACCAGCCCTACAACTTACCCCCAAGCCTTAGGCTACTCCTGGACCTTACGCTGGCACTAACCCGTGCGTCAGCACGTAGCCTGACCCTCCCACGTTTGCGGACCCTCACCTGCGCCCTAAGCCTTGCCATTCCCTAACTGTAAACCTAGCCCGGAACGGAAACCCACCACCAGCCCTCCACCATTCCCTACGCCGTAGCCTATTCCTGGCCCATACGCAGGCACTGACCCTTTCATCAGCCCGTAGCCTGACCCTCCCACGTTTCCGTACCCTCACCTGTGCCCTAAGCCTTGCCGTTCCCTAACCCTAACCCTAGCCCGTAACGGAAACACAACACCAGCCCTACAACTTACCACCAAGCCTTAGCCTACTCCTGGTCCATACGCTGGCACTGACCTGTGCGTCAGCACTTAGCCTGAACTTCTCACATTACCGTACCCTCACCTGTGCCCTAAGCGTTGCCGTTCCCTAACCCTAAACCTAGTACAGAATGGAAACACACCACAAGCCCTACACCTAACCCCCAAGCCATAGTCTAATCCTTGCCCGTACGCTGACACTGACCCGTGCGTCAGCACGTAGCCTGACCCTCCCACGTTTCCGTACCCTCACCTGTGCCCTAAGCATTGCTGTTCCCTAACACTAACCCTAACCTTGAACGGAAACTCACCACCAGCCCTACAACTAACCACCAAGCCGAAGCCTACTCCTGGCCCGTACGCTGGCACTGAACCGTGCGTCATCACGTAGCCTGACCCTCCCAAGTTTCCGTAAACTCACCTGTGCCCTAAGCTTTGCCGTTCCCTAACCCTAACTGTAGCCCGGAACGGAAACCCACCACCAGCCCTACACCTTACCCTACGCCGTAGCCTACTCCTGGCCCGTACGCTGGCACTGACCCGTGCGTCATCACGTAGCCTGACCCTCCCAAGTTTCCGTACCCTCACCTGTGCCCTATGCCTTGCCGTTCCCTAACACTAACCCTAGCACAGAACGGAAACCCACCTCCAGCCCTACACTTTACCCTATGCCGTAGCCTACACCTGGCCCGTACGTGGGCACTGACCCGTGCGTCAGCACGTAGCCTGACCCTCCCACGTTTCCGTACCCTCACCTGTGCCCTAAGCCTTGCCGTTCCCTAACCCTTACCATAGTACGGAACGGAAACCCACCACCAGCCCTACACCTAACGCCCAAGCCATAGCCTACTCCTGGCCCGTACGCTGGCACTGACCCGTGCGTCAACACGTAGCCTGACCCTCCCACGTTTCCGTACCATCACCTGTGCCCTAAGCCTTGCCGTTCCCTCACCCTAACCCTAGCCAGGAACGGAAACCCACCAGAAGCCCTATACCTTACCATATGCCATAGCCTACTCCTGGCCCGTACGCTGGCACTGACCCGTGAGTCAGCACGTAGCCTGACCCTCCCACGTTTCCGTACCCTCACCTGTGCCCTAAGCCTTGCCGTTCCCTCACCCTAACCCTAGCCAGGAACGGAAACCCACCACCAGCCCTACACCTTACCCTACGCCGTAGCCTACACCTGGGCCGCACATTGGCACTGACCCGTGCGTCAGCACGTAGCCTGACCTGCCCACGTTTCCGTACCCTCACCTGTGCCCTAAGCCTTGCCGTTCCCTTACCCTAACCGTAGCCCGGAACGGAAACCCACCACCAGCCCTACAACTTACCCCCAAGCTGTAGCCTACTCCTGGCCCGTATGCTGGCACTGACCGGTGCGTCAGCACGTAGCCTGACCCTCCCACGTTTCCGTACCTTCACCTGTGCCCTATGCCTTGCCGTTCCCTAAACCTAACCCTAGCACAGAACGGAAACCCACCTCCAGCCCTACACTTTACCCTATGCCGTAGCCTACACCTGGCCCGTACGTGGGCACTGACCCGTGTGTCAGCATGTAGCCTAACCCTCCCACGTTTCCGTACCCTCACCTCTGCCCTAAGCCTTGCCGTTCCCTAACCCTAACCCTAGCCCGGAACGGAAACTCACCACCAGCCCTAAACATTACCCACAAGCCGTAGCCTACACCTGGCCCGTATGCTGGCACTGACCCGTGCGTCAACACGTAGCCTGACCGTCCCACGGTTACGTACACTCACCTGTGCCCTAAGCCTTGCCGTTCCCTAACCCTAACCCTAACCCGGAACGGAAACCCACCACCAGCCCTATACCTTACCCTACGTTGTAGCCTACTGCTGGCCCGTACGCCGGCACTGACACATGTGTATGCCCGTAGCCTGACGCTCCCACGTTTCCGTTCCCTCACCTGTGCCCTAAGCCTTGCCGTTACCTCACCCTAACCCTAGTACGGAATGGAAACACACCACAAGCCCTACACCTAACCCCCAAGCCATAGTCTAATCCTTGCCCGTACGCTGACACTGACCCGTGCGTCAGCACGTAGCCTGACCCTCCCACGTTTCCGTACCCTCACCTGTGCCCTAAGCATTGCTGTTCCCTAACACTAACCCTAACCTTGAACGGAAACTCACCACCAGCCCTACACCTAACCACCAAGCCTTAGCCTACTCCTGGCCCGTACGCTGGCACTGAACCGTGCGTCATCACGTAGCCTGACCCTCCCAAGTTTCCGTAAACTCACCTGTGCCCTAAGCTTGGCCGTTCCCTAACCCTAACTGTAGCCCGGAACGGAAACCCACCACCAGCCCTACACCTTACCCTACGCCGTAGCCTACTCCTGGCCCGTACGCTGGCACTGACCCGTGCGTCTGCACGTAGCCTGACCCTCCCACGTTTCCGTATCCTCACCTGTGCCCTAAGCCTTGCCGTTCCCTAACCCTAACCCTAGCCCGGAACGGAAACCCACCGCGAGCCCTAGACCTAACCCTACGCCGTAGCCTATTCCTGGCCTGTACGCTGGCACTGACCCATGCGTCAGCAGGTAGCCTGACGCTCCCACGTTTCCGTGCCCTCACTGTGCCCTAAGCCTTGCCGTTCCGTAACCCTAACCCTAGCCCGGAATGGAAACCCACCAGCTGCCCTACACCTTACCCTATGCCGTAGCCTACTCCTGGCCCGTACGCTGGCACTGACCCGTGCGTCAACACGTAGCCTGACCCTCCCACGTTTCCGTACCCTCACCTGTGCCCTAAGCCTTGCCATTCCCTAACCCTAAACCTAGCCCGGAACGGAAACCCACCAGCAGCCTTAACCTTGCCCTAAGCCGTAGCCTACTCCTGGCCCATACGCTGGCACTGACCCGTGCGTCAGCATCTAGACTGACCCCCCCACGTTTCCGTACCCTCACCTGTGGCCTAAACCTTGCCGTTCCCTAACCCTAACCCTATCCCGGAACGGAAACCCACCACCAGCCCTACACCTTACCCTACGCCGTAGCCTACTCCTGGCCCGAACGCTGGCACTGACCCATGCGTCAGCATGTAGCCTGACCCTCTCACTTTTCCGTACCCTCACCTGTGCCCTAAGCCTTGCCGTTCCCTAACCCTAACCCTAGCCCGGAACGGAAACCCACCACCAGCCCTACACCATACGCTACACCGTAGCCTACTCCTGGCCCGTACGCTGGCACTGACCCGTGCGTCAGCATGTAGCCTGACCCTCTCACGTTTCCGTACCCTCACCTGTGCCCTAAGCCTTGCCGTTCCCTAACCCTAACCCCAGCCCGGAACGGAAACCCACCACCTGCCCTACACCTTTCACTACGCCGTAGCCTATTCCTGGATCGTACGCAGGCACTGACCCTTTCATTGGCACGTAGCCTGACCCTCCCACGTTTCCGTACCCTCACCTGTGCCCTAAGCATTGCCGTTCACTAACCCTAACCCTAGCCCGGAACGGAAACCCACCACCACCCCTACAACTTACCCCCAAGCCGTAGCCTACTCCTGGCCGGAACGCTGGCACTGACACGTGCGTCAGCATGTAGCCTGACCCTCACACGTTTCCGGACCCTCACCTGTACCCTAAGCCTTGCCGTTCCCTATCCCTAACCTTAGCCCGGAACAGAAACCCACCAACAGCCCTACACTATACCCTACGCCGTAGCCTACTCCTGGCCCGTACGCTGGCACTGACCCTGGAGTCAGCACGTAGACTGACCCTCACACGTTTCCGTACCCTCACCTGTGCCCTAACCCTTGCCGTTCCCTCACCCTAACCCTAGCCAAGAACGGAAACCCACCAGCAGCCCTAAACCTTACCCTACACCGTAGCCTACTCCTGACCTGTACGCTGGCACTGACCCGTGCGTCAGCACGTAGCCTGACCCTCCCACGTTTCCGTACCCTCACCTGTGCCCTAAGCCTTGCTGTTCCCTAACACTAACCCTAACCTGGAACGGAAACCCACCACCAGCCCTACACCTTACCCCCAAAATGCAGCCTACTCCTGGTCCATACGCTGGCACTGACCCGTGTGTCAGAACATATCCTGACCCTGCCACATTGCCGTACCCTCACCTGTGCCCTAAACCTTGCCGTTCCCTAACCCTAACCCTAGCCCTGAATGGAAACCCACCAGCAGCCCTGCAGCTAAACCCCAAGCCGTAGCCTACTCCTGGCCGGTACGCTTGCACTGACACGTGCGTCAGCACGTAGCCTGACCCTCCCACGTTTCCGTACCCTCACCTGTGCCCTAAGACTTGCAGTTCCCTAACCCTAACCCTAGCCCGGAACGGAAGCTCACCACCAGCCCTAAACTTTACCCCCAATCTGAAGCTTACTGCTGGCCCTTACGCGGGCACTGACACGTGCGTGAGCCTGAACCTCCCACGTTTCCGTACCCTCACCTGTGCCCTACGCTTTGCCATTCCCTAACCCTAACTGTAGGCCGAATGGGAAACAGCACTACACATTACCCTACGCCGTAGCCTACTCCTGGCCGGTACGCTGGCACTGACACGTGCATCAGCATGAAGCCTGACCTTCCCACGTTTCTGTACCCTCACCTGTGCCCTAAGCCTTGCCGTTCCCTAACCATAACGCAAGCCGGAACAGAATCCCACCACCAGCCCTACACATTACCGTATGCTGTAGCCTATTCCTGGCCCGTACGCTGGCACTGACACCTGCTTCAGCATGTAGCCTGAACCTCACAATTTTCCGTACCCTCACCTGTGCCCTAGGACTTGAAGTTCCCTAACCCTAACACTAGCCCGGAACGGAAACCCACCACAAGCCCTACACCTTACCATACGCCATAGCCTACTCCTGGACCGTACGCTGGCACTGACCCGTGAGTCAGCACGTAGCCTGACCCTCCCACGTTTCCGTACCCTCACCTGTGCCTTAAGCCTTGCCATTCCCTCGCCCTAACCCTAGCCAGGAACGGAAACCCACCAGCAGCCCTAAACCTTACCCTACGCCGTAGCCTACTCCTGGCCCGTACGCTGGCACTGACCCGTGCGTCAGCACGTAGCCTGACCCTCACACATTTCCGTACCCTCAACTGTTCCCTAAGCGTTGCCGTTCCCTAACCCTAGCCCTAGTCCGGAACGGAAACCCACCACCAGCCCTACAGCTTACCACCAAGCCATAGCCTATTCCTGGCCCATACGCTGGCACTGACACGTGTGTCAGCATGTAGCCTGAACCTCGAACGATTCCGTACCCTCACCTGTGCCCTAAGCCTTGCCGATCCCTAACCCTAACCCTAGCCCCGAACGGAAACCCAACACCAACCCTACACCTAACCCCTAAGCCGTAGCCTACTCCTGGTCCATACGCTGGCACTGACCTGTGCGTCAGCACGTAGCCTGAACTTCCCACATTACCGTACCCTCACCTGTGCCCTAAGCCTTGCCGTTCCCTAACCCTAACCCTAGTACGGAACGGAAACACACCACAAGCCCTACACCTAACCCCCAAGCCATAGCCTAATGCTGGCCCGTACGCTGGCACTAACCCGTGTGTCAGCACGTAGCCTGCCCCTCCCACGTTTCCGTACCCTCACCTGTGCCCTAAGCCTTGCTGTTCCCTAACACTAAACCTAGCCTGGAACGGAAACCCACCACCAGCCCTACACCTAACCACCAAGCCGTAGCCTACACCTGGCCCGTACGCTGGCACTGACCCGTGCGTCAGCACGTAGCCTGACCCTCCCACTTTTCTGTACCCTTACCTGAGCCGTAAGACTTGCCGTTCCCTAACCCTAACCCTAGACCGGAACGGAAACCCAGCACGAGCCCTACACCTTACCATATGCCGTAGCCTACTCCTGGCCGGTACGCTGCCACTGACCCATGCATCAGCACGTAGCCTGACCCTCCCCCTTTTCCGTACCCTCACCTGTGCCCTAAGCCTTGCCGTTCCCTAACCCTAACCCTAGCCATGAACGGAAACCCACCACCAGCCCTACAACTTACCCCCAAGCCGTAGGCTACTCCTAGACCTTACGCTGGCACTGACCCGTGCGTCAGCACGTAGCCTGACCCTCCCACGTTTGCGGACCCTCACCTGTGCCCTAAGCCTTGCAATTCCCTAACCCTAACCCTAGCCCGGAACGGAAACCCACCACCAGCCCTACACATTTCCCTACGCCGTAGCCTATTCCTGGCCCAAACGCAGGCACTGACCCTTTCATCAGCACGTAGCCTGACCCTCCCACGTTTCCGTACCCTCACCTGTGCCCTAAGCCTTGCCGTTCCCTAACCCTAACCCTAGCCCGGAACGGAAACCCAACACCAGCCCTACAACTTACCCCCAAGCCGTAGCCTACTCCGGGTCCATATGCTGGCACTGACCTGTGCGTCAGCACGTAGCCTGAACTTCCCACATTACCGTACCCTCACCTGTGCCCTAAGCCTTGCCGTTCCCTAACCCTAACCCTAGTACTGAACGGAAACACACCACAAGCCCTACACCTAAACCCCAAGCCATAGCCTAATGCTGGCCCGTACGCTGGCACTGACACGTGCATCAGCACATAGCCTGCCCCTCCCACGTTTCCGTACCCTCACCTGTGCCCTAAGCCTTGCTGTTCACTAACACTAAACCTAGCCTGGAACGGAAACCCACCACCAGCCCTACACGTAACCACCAAGCCGTAGACTACTCCTGGCCCGTACGCTGGCACTGACCCGTGCGTCAGCACGTAGCCTGACCCTCCCACGTTTCCGTATCCTCACCTGTGCCCTAAGCCTTGCCGTTCCCTAACCCTAACCCTAGCCCGGAACGGAAACCCACCGCGAGCCCTAGACCTTACCCTACGCCGTAGCCTATTGCTGGCCTGTACGCTGGCACTGACCCATGCGTCAGCAGGTAGCCTGACACTCCCACGTTTCTGTACCCTCACCTGTGCCCTAAGCCTTGCCGTTCCGTAACCCTAACCCTAGCCCGGAACGGAAATCCACCACCAGCCATACACCTTACCCTACGCCGTAGCCTACTCCTGTCCCGTACGCTGGCACTGACCAGTGCGTCAGCACGTAGCCTGACCTTCCCACATTTCCGTACCCTCACCTGTTCCCTAAGCCTTGCTGTTCCCTAACCCTATCCCTAGTACGGAACGGAAAACCTCCACCAGCCCTACACCTAACGCCCAAGCCATAGCCTACTCCTGGCCCGTATGCTGGCACTGACCCGTGTGGCAGCACGTAGCCTGACCCTCCCACGTTTCCGTACACTCACCTGTGCCCTAAGCCTTACCGTTCCCTAACACTAACCCTAGCCCGGAATGGAAACCCACCATCAGCCAGCCCTACACCTAACCCCGAAGCCTTAGCCTACTCCTGGCTGGTATGCTGGCACTGACACGTGCGTCAGCACGTAGCCTGACCCTCACAGTTTTCCTTACCCTTACCTGTGCCCTAAGCCTTGCCGTTCCCTAACACTAACCCTAGCCCAGAACAGAAACCCACCACCAGCCCTAAACTCTACCCTATGCCGTAGCCTACTCCTGGCCCGAACGCTGGTACTGACCCGTGCGTCAGCACGTAGCCTGACCCTCCCACGTTTCTGTACCCTCACCTGTGCCCTAAGCCTTGCTGTTCCCTAACCATAACCCTATCCTGGAACGGAAACCCACCACCAGCCCTAAACCTTACCCACAAGCCGTAGCCTACACCTGGCCCGTACACTGGCACTGACGCGTGCGTCAGCACGTAGCCTGACCCTCCCACTTTTCTGTACCCTTACCTGAGCCCTAAGACTTGCCGTTCCCTAACCCTAACCCTAGACCGGAACGGAATTCCAGCAGCAGCCCTACACCTTACCATATGCCGTAGCCTACTCCTGGCCGGTACGCTGCCACTGACCCGTGCATCCGCATGTAGCCTGACCCTCCCCCGTTTCCGTACCCTCACCTGTGCCCTAAGCCTTGCCGTTCCCTAACCCTAACCCTAGCCATGAACGGAAACCCACCACCAGCCCTACAACTTACGCCCAAGCCGTAGGCTACTCCTGGACCTTACGCTGGCACTGACCCGTGCGTCAGCACGTAGCCTGACCCTCCCACGTTTGCGGACCCTCACCTGTGCCCTAAGCCTTGCCATTCCCTAACCCTAACACTAACCCTGAACGGAAACCCACCACCAGCCCTACACCTTTCCCTACGCCGTAGCCTATTCCTGGCCCATACGCAGGCACTGACCCTTTCATCAGCACGTAGCCTGACCCTCCCACGTTTCCGTACCCTCACCTGTGCCCTAAGCCTTGCCGTTCCCTAACCCTAACCCTAGCCCGGAACGGAAAGCCAACACCAGCCCTACACCTTACCCCCAAGCCGTAGCCTACTCTTGGTCCATACGCTGGCACTGACCTGTGCGTCAGCACGTAGCCTGAACTTCCCACATTACCGTACCCTCACCTGTGCCCTAAGCCTTGCCGTTCCCTAACCCTAACCCTAGTACGGAACGGAAACACACCACAAGCCCTACACCTAACCCCAAGCCATAGCCTAATGCCGGCCCGTACGCTGGCACCGACCCGTGCGTCATCACGTAGCCTGCCCCTCCCACGTTTTCGTACCCTCACCTGTGCCCTAAGCCCTGCTGTTCCCTAGCACTAAACCTAGCCTGGAACGGAAACACACCATCAGACCTACACCTAACCACCAAGCCGTAGCCTACTCCTGGCGAGTTCGCTGGCACTGAACCGTGCGTCAGCACGTAGCCTGACACTCCCACGTTTCCGTACCCTCACCTGTGCCCTAAGCCTTGCCGTTCCCTAACCCTAACCCTAGCCCGGAACGGAAAACCACCACCAGCCCTACACCTTACCCCCAAGCCGTAGCCTACTCCTGGCCCGTACGCTGGCACAGACCCGTGCGTCAGCACGGAGCCTGACACTCCCACGTTTGCGGAGCCTCACCTGTGCCCTAAGCCTTGCCGTTCCCTAACACTAACCCTAGACCGGAACGGAAACCCACCACCAGCCCTACACTTTTCCCTACGCCGTAGCCTATTCCTGGCTCATACGCAGGCACTGAACCTTTCATCAGCAAGTAGCCTGACCCTCCCACGTTTCCGTACCCTCACCTGTGCCCTAAGACTTGCCGTTCACTAACCCTAACCCTAGCCCGGAACGGAAACCCACCACCAGCCCTACACCTTACTCTATGCCGTAGCCTACACCTGGCCCGTACGCGGGCTCTGACCTGTGCTTCAGCACGTAGCCTGACCTTCCCACTTTTCCGTACCATCACCTGTGCCCTAAGCCTTGCCGTTCCCTCACCCTCACCCTAGCCAGGAACAGAAAACCATCAGCAGCCCTACACCTTACCCTACGCCGTAGCCTACTCCTGGCACGAACGCTGGTACTGACACGTGCCTCAGCACGTAGCCTGACACTCACACGTTTCCGTACCCTCACCTGTGCCCTAAGCCTTGCCGTTCCCTAACCCTAACCCTAGTCCGGAACGGAAACCCACCACCAGCCCTACAGCTTACCCCCAAGCCATAGCCTATTCCTGGCCCGTACGCTGGCACTGACCCGTGCGTCAGCATGTAGCCTGACCCTCCCACGTTTCCGTACCCTCACCTGTGCCCTAAGATTTGCCGTTCCCTAACCCTAACCCTAGCAGGGAACGGAAACCCACCACCAGCCCTATACCAAACCCCCAAGCCGTAGCTTACTCCTGGCCAGTACGCTGGCACTGACACGTGCATCATCACGTAGCCTGACGCTCCCACGTTTCCGTACCCTCACCTGTGCCCTAAGCCTTGCCGTTCCCTAAACCTAACTGTAGCCCGGAACGGAAACCCACCACCAGCCCTAAACCTTACCCCCAAGCCGTAGCCTACTCCTGGCCCGTACGCTGGCACAGACCCGAGCGTCAGCACGAAGCCTGACCCTCCCACGTTTGTGGACCCTCACCTGTGCCCTAAGCCTTGTCGTTCTCTAACCCTAAGCCTAGCCCGGAACGGAAACCCACCACCAGCCCTACAACTTACCCCAAAGCCGTAGCCTATTCCTGGACCTTATGCTGGCACTGACCCGTGCGTCAGCACGTAGCCTGACCCTCCCACGTTTCCGGACCACCACCTGTGCCCTAAGCCTTGCCATTCCCTAACCCTAACCCTAGCCCGGAACAGAAACCCACCACCAGCCCTACACCTTTCCCTACGCCGTAGCCTATTCCTGGCCCGTACGCAGGCACTGACACTTTCATCAGCACGTAGCCTGACCCTCCCACGTTTCCGTACCCTCACCTGTGCCCTAAGCCTTGCCGTTCCCTAACCCTAACCCTAGCCCGGAACGGAAACCCACCACCAGCCCTAAACCTTACCCCCAAGCCGTAGCCTACTCCTGGTCCATACGCTGGCAATGACGTGTGCGTCAGCACGTAGCCTGAACTTCCCACATTACCGTACCCTCACCTGTGCCGTAAGCCTTGCCGTTCCCTATCCCTAACCCTAGTACGGAATGGAAACACACCACAAGCCCTACACCTAACCCCCAAGCCATAGCCTACTCCTGGCCCGTACGCTGGCACTAACCCGTGCGTCAGCACATAGCCTGACCCTCCCACGTTTCCGTACCCTCACCTGTGCCCTAAGACTTGCTGTTCCCTAACACTAACCCTAGCCCGGAACGGAAACACACCATCAGCCCTACACCTAAACTCCAAGCCGTAGCCTACTCCTGGCTGGTACGCTGGCAATGATAGGTGCGACAGCACGTAACCTGACCTTCCCTCGTTTCCGTACCCTCACCTGTGCCCTAAGCCTTGCCGTTCCCTAACCCTAACCCTAGCCCGGAACGGAAACCCACCACTAGCCCTAAACCTTTCCCTACGCCGTAGCCTACACCTGGCCTGTACGCTGGCACTGACCCATGCGTCAGCACGTAGTCTGACCCTCCCACGTTTCCGTACCCTCACCTGGGCCCTAAGCTTTGCCGTTTCCTAACCCTAACCCTGGCCCATGAACGGAAACCCACCACCAGCCCTACACCTTACCCTACGCCGTAGCCTACTCCTGGCCCGTACGCTGGCACTGACACGTGCGTCAGCACGTAGCCTAACCCTCTCACGTTTCCGTACCCTCACCTGTGCTGTAAGCCTTGCCGTTCCCTAACCCTAACCCTAGCCCGGAACGGAAACCCACCACCAGCCCTACACATTTCCCTACGCCTTATCCTATTCCTGGCCCATACGCAGGCACTGACCCTTTCATCAGCATGTAGCCAGACCCTCCCACGTTTCCGTACCCTCATCTGTGCCCTAAGCCTTGCCGGTCCGTAACCCTAACCCTAGCCCGGGGCAGAAACCCACCACCAGCCCTAAACCTTACCCACAAGCCGTAGCCTACTCCTGGTCCGTACGCTGGCACTGACACGTGCGTCAGCACGTAGCCTGACCCTCCCACGTTTCCGTACCATCACATGTGCCCTAAGCCTTGTCGTTCCCTCACCCTCACCCTAGCCAGGAACAGAAACCCATCAGCAGCCCTACACATTACCCTACGCCGTAGCCTACTCCTGGCACGTACGCTGGCACTGACACGTGCGTCACCACGTAGCCTGACCCTCACCCGTTTCCGTACCCTCACCTGTGCCCTAAGCCTTGCCGTTCCCTAACCCTAACCCTAGTACGGAGCGGAAACCCACCACCAGCCCTACAGCATACCCCCAAGCCATAGCCTATTCCTGGCCCATACGCTGGCACTGACCCGTGCGTCAGCATGTAGCCTGACTCTCCCACGTTTCCGTACCCTCACATGTGCCCTAAGCCTTTCCGTTCCCTAACCCTAACCATAGCCCGGAACGGAAACCCACCATCAGCCCTACACCTAACCCCCAAGCCGTAGCCTACTCCTGGCCAGTACGCTGGCACTGACACGTGCATCATCACGTACCCTGAGCCTCCCACGTTTCCGTACCCTCACCTGGGCCCTAAGCCTTGCCGTTCCCTAACCCTAACCCTAGCCCGGAACGGAAACCCACCACCAGCCCTACAACTTACCCCCAAGCCGTAGCCTACTCCTGGCCCGTACGTTGGCACTGACCCGTGCGTCAGCACGTAGCCTGACCCTCCCACGTTTGCGGACCCTCACCTGTGCCCTAAGCCTTGCCGTTCCCTAACCCTAACCCTAGCCCGGAACGGAAACCCACCACAAGCCCTACACCTTTCCCTACGCCGTAGCCTATTCCTGGCTCGTACGCAGGCACTGACCCTTTTAACAGCACGTAGCCTGACCCTCCCACGTTTCCGTACCCTCACCTGTGCCCTAAGCCTTGCCGTTCCCTAACCCTAACCCTAGCCTGGAACGGAAACCCACCACCTGCCCTACACCTTACCCCAAAGCCGTAGCCTACTCCTGGCCGGTACGCTGGCACTGACACGTGCGTCAGCACGTAGCTTGACCTTCACACGTTTCCGTACCCTCACCTGTGCCCTAAGCCTTGCCGTTCCCTAACACTAACCTTAGCCCGGAACAGAAACCCACCACAAGCCCTACACTCTACCCTACGCCATAGCCTATACCTGGCCCGTACGCTGGCACTGACCCGTGCATCAGCACGTAGCCTGACCCTCCCACGTTTCCGTACCCTCACCTGTGCCCTAAGCTTTGACGTTCCCTAACCCTAACCCTAGCCCGGAACGGAAAACCACCACCAGCCCTACACCTTACTCTATGCCGTAGACTACACCTGGCCCGTACGCGGGCACTGACCTGTGCTTCAGCACGTAGCCTGACCCTCACATGTTACTGTACCCTCACCTGTGCCCTAAGCCTTGCCGTTCCCTAACCCTAACACGAGCCCGGCACGGAATCCCACCACCAGCCCTACACCTTATCGTATGCCGTAGCCTTGTCCTGGCCCATACGCTGGCACTGACCCGTGCGTCAGCATGTAGCCTGACCCTCCCACGTTTCCGTACCCTCACCTGTGCCCTAAGCCTTGCCGTTCCGTAACGCTAACCCTAGCCCGGAACGGAAACCCACCACAATCCCTACACCTTACCATACGCCGTAGCCTACTCCTGGCCCGTACGCTGGCACTGACCCGTGAGTCAGCACGTAGACTGACCCTCCCACGTTTCCGTACCTTCACCTCTGCCCTAAGACTTGCCGTTCCCTCACCCTAACCCTAGCCATGAACGGAAACCCACCAGCAGCCCTAAACCTTACCCTACACCATAGCCTACTCCTGGCCTGTACGCTGGCACTGACCCGTGCGTCAGCACATAGCCTGACCCTCACACGTTTCCGTACCCTCACCTGTGCCCTAAGCCTTGTCGTTCCCTAACCCTAACCCTAGCCCGGAACGGAAATCCACCACTAGCCCTACACCTTATCGTATGCCGTAGCCTAGTCCTGGCCCGTACGCTGGCACTGACCCGTGCGTCAGCATGTAGCCTGACCCTCCCACGTTTCCGTAACCTCACCTGTGCCCTAAGCCTTGCCGTTCCCTAACCCTAACCCTAGCCCGGAACAGAAACCCACCACCAGCCCTACACCTTACCCTATGCCGTAGCCTACACCTGGCCCGTTCGCGGGCACTGACATGTGTTTCAGCACGTAGCCTGACCCTCCCATGTTACCGTACCCTCACCTGTGCCCTAAGCCTTGCCGTTCCCTAAACCTAACCTTAGCCCGGAACGGAAACCGACCACCAGCCCTAAAACTTACCCACAAGCCGTAGCCTACTCGTGAGCCGTACGCTGGCACTGACCCGTGCGTCAGCACGTAGCCTGACTCTCCCACGTTTCCGTACCATCACCTGTGCCCTAAGCCTTGCCGTTCCCTCACCCTCACCCTAGCCAGGAACAGAAACCCATCAACAGCCCTACACATTACCCTACGCCGTAGCCTCCTCCTGGCACGTACGCTGGCACTGACACGTGCGTCAGCACGTAGCCTGACCCTCACCCGTTTCCGTACCCTCACCTGTGCCCTAAGCCTTCCCGTTCCCTAACCCTAACCCTAGTACGGAGCGGAAACACACCACCAGCCCTACAGCTTACCCCCAAGCCATAGCCTATTCCTGGCACGTACGCTGGCACTGACCCGTGCGTCAGCATGTAGCCTGACCCTCCCACGTTTCCGTACCATCACCTGTGCCCTAAGCCTTGCCGTTCCCTAACCCTAACCCTAGCCCGGAACGGAAACCCACCACCAGCCCTACACCTAACCCCCAAGCCGTAGCATACTCCTGGCCAGTACGCTGGCACTGACCCGTGCATCATCACGTAGCCTGACCCTCCCACGTTTCCGTACCCTCACCTGTGCCCTAAGCCTTGCCGTTCCCTAACCCTAACCGTAGCCCGGAACGGAAACCCACCACCAGCCCTACACCTTACCCCCAAGCCGTAGCCTACTCCTGGCCCGTACGCTGGCACAGACCCGTGCGTCAGCACGAAGCCTGTCACTCCCACGTTTGCGGACACTCACCTGTGCCCTAAGACTTGCCGTTCCCTAACCCTAACCCTAGCCCGGAACCGAAACCCACCACCAGCCCTACACCTTTCCCTACACCGTAGCCTATTCCTGGCTCATACGCAGGCACTGACCCTTTCATCAGCAAGTGGACTGACCCTCCCACGTTTCCGTACCCTCACCTGTGCCCTAAGCCTTGCCGTTCACTAACCCTAACCCTAGCCGGGAACGGAAACCCACCACCAGCCCTAAACCTTACTCTATGCCGTAGCCTACACCTGGCCCGTACGCGGGCACTGACCTGTGCTTCAGCACGTAGCCTGACCCTCCCATGTTACCGTATGCTCACCTGTGCCCTATGCCTTGCCGTTCCCTAACCCTAACCCTAGCCCGGCACGGAATCTCACCACCAGCTCTACACCTTATCGTATGCCGTAGCCTAGTCCTGGCCCGTACGCTGACACTGACACGTGTGTCAGCATGTAGCCTGACCGTCCCACGTTTCCGTAACCTCACCTGTGCCCTAAGCCTTGCCGTTCCCTAACCCTAACCCTAGCCCGGAACAGAAACCCACCACCAGCCCTACACCTTAACCCAAGCCGTAGCCTATTCCTGGCCCGTACGCAGGCACTGACCCTTTCATCAGCACGTAGCCTGACCCTCCCACGTTTCCGTACCCTCATCTGTGCCCTAAGCCTTGCCGTTCCCTAACCCTAGCCCGGAACGGAAACCCACCCCCAGCCCTACACGTTAACCTACGCCGTAGACTACTCCTGGCCTGTACAGTGGCACTGATCCTTGCGTCATCATGTAGCCTGAACCTCCCACGTTTCCGTACCCTCTCCTGTGCCCTAAGCCTTGCCGTTCTGTAAACCTAACCCTAGCTCAGAACGGAAACCCACCACCAGCCCTACACCATACGCTACACCGTAGCCTACTCCTGGCCCGTACGCTGGCACTGACCCGTGCGTCAGCATGTAGCCTGACCCTCTCACGTTTCCGTACCCTCACATGTGCCCTAAGCCTTGAAGTACCCTATCCCTAACCCTAGCCCGGAACACAAACCCACCACCAGCCCTACACCTTTCCCTACGCCGTAGCCTACTCCTGGCCCGTACGCTGGCACTGAAACGTGCGTCATCACGTAGCCTGACCCTCCCACTTTTCCGTACCCTCACCTGTGCCCTAAGCCTTGCCGTTCCCTTACCCTAACCCTAGCCCGGAACGGAAACCCACCACCCGCACTAAACCTTACCCTATGCCGTAGCCTACTCCTTGCCCGTACCCTGGCACTGACCCGTGCTTCAGCACGTAGCCATACCCTCCCACGTTTCCGTACCCTCACATGTGCCCTAAGCCTTGCCGTTCCCTAACCCTAACCCTAGCCCGGAACGGAAAGCCACCACCAACCCTAAAACTTACCCACAAGCCGAAGCCTACTCCTGGCCCGTACGCTGGCACTGACCCGTGCGTCAGCAAGTAGCCTGACCCTCCCACGTTTCTCTACCATCACCTGTGCCCTAAGCCTTGCCGTTCCCTCACCCTCACCCTAGCCATGAACAGAAACCCACCAGCAGCCCTACACCTTACCCTACGCCGTAGCCTACTCCTGGCACGTACGCTGGCACTGACACGTGCGTCAGCATGTAGCCTGAACCTCACACGTTTCCATACCCTCACCTTTGCCCTAAGCCTTGCCATTCCCTAACCCTAACCCTAGTCCGGAACGGAAACACAACACCAGCCCTACAGCTTACCCCCAAGCCATAGCCTATTCCTGGCCCATACGCTGGCACTGACCCGTGCGTCAGCATGTAGCCTGACTCTCCCACGTTTCCGTACCCTCACCTGTGCCCTAAGCCTTTCCGTTCCCTAACCCTAAACATAGCCCGGAACGGAAACCCACCATCAGCCCTACACCTAACCCCCAAGCCGTAGCCTACTCCTGGCCAGTACGCTGGCACTGACACGTGCATCATCACGTACCCTGAGCCTCCCACGTTTCCGTACCCTCACCTGGGCCCTAAGCCTTGCCGTTCCCTAAGCCTAACCCTAGCCCGGAACGGAAACCCACCAGCAGCCCTACAACTTACCCCCAAGCCGTAGCCTACTCCTGGCCCGTACGTTGGCACTGACCCGTGCGTCAGCACGTAGCCTGACCCTCCCACGTTTGCGGACCCTCACCTGTGCCCTAAGCCTTGCCGTTCCCTAACCCTAACCCTAGCCCGGAACGGAAACCCACCACAAGCCCTACACCTTTCCCTACACCGTAGCCTATTCCTGGCTCGTACGCAGGCACTGACCCTTTTAACAGCACGTAGCCTGACCCACCCACGTTTCCGTACCCTCACCTGTGCCCTAAGCCTTGCCGTTCCCTAACCCTAACCCTAACCCGGAACGGAAACCCACCACCTGCCCTACACCTTACCCCAAAGCCGTAGCCTACTCCTGGCCGGTACGCTGGCACTGACACGTGCGTCAGCACGTAACCTGACCCTCACACGTTTCCGTACCCTCACCTGTGCCCTAAGCCTTGCCGTTCCCTAACACTAACCTTAGCCCGGAACAGAAACCCACCACAAGCCCTACACTCTACCCTACGCCATAGCCTATTCCTGGCCCGTACGCTGGCACTGACCCGTGCGTCAGCACGTAGCCTGACCCTCCCACGTTTCCGTACCCTCACCTGTGCCCTAAGCTTTGACGTTCCCTAACCCTAACCCTAGCCCGGAACGGAAAACCACCACCAGCCCTACACCTTACTCTATGCCGTAGACTACACCTGGCCCGTACACGGGCACTGACCTGTGCTTCCGCACGTAGCCTGACCCTCCTATGTTACCGTACCCTCACCTGTGCCCTAAGCCTTGCCGTTCCCTAACCCTAACCCGAGCCCGGCACGGAATCCCACCAACAGCCCTACACCTTATCGTATGCCGTAGCCTTGTCCTGGCCCGTACGCTGGCACTGACCCGTGCGTCAGCATGTAGCCTGACCCTCCCACGTTTCCGCACCCTCACCTGTGCCCTAAGCCTTGCCGTTCCCTAACCCTAACCCTAGCCCGGAACAGAAACCCACAACCAGCCCTATACCTTTCCCTATGCCGTAGCCTATTCCTGGCCCGTACACAGGCACTGACCCTTTCATCAGCACGTAGCCTGACCCTCCCACGTTTCCGTACCCTCAGCTGTGCCCTACGCCTTGCCGTTCCCTAACCCTATCCCTAGCACGGAACGGAAACACACCACCAGCCCTACAACTTACCCCCAAGCCGTAGCCTACCCCTGGCCTGTACGGTGGCACTGACCCTTGCGTCAGCATGTAGCCTGACCCTCCCACGTTTCCGTACCCTCACCTGTGCCCTAAGCCTTGCCGTTCCATAACCCTAACCCAAGCCCGGAACGGAAACCCACCACCAGCCCTACACCATACCCCCAAGCCGTAGCCTACACCTGGCCCGTTCGGTGGCACTAACCCCAGCATCAGCAAGTTGCCTGAACCTCCCACGTTTCTGTACCCTCACCCGTGCCCTAAGCCTTGCCATTCCGTAACCCTAACCCTAGCCCGGAACGGATACCCACCACCAGCCCTACAACTTACCCCCAATCCGTAGACTACTCCTGGCCCATATGCTGGCACGGACCCGTGCGTCAGCACGTAGCGTGACCCTCGCACGTTTCCGTACCCTCACCTGTGCCCTAAGCCTTGCCGTTCCCTAACCCTAACCCTAGCCCGGAACGGAAACCCACCACCAGCCCTACACCTTACCCTATGCTGTAGCCTACACCTGGCCCATATGCGGGCATTGACGCGTGCTTCAGCACGTAGCCTGAACCTACCACGTTTCCGTACACTCACCTGTGCCCTAAGCCTTGCCGTTCTCTAACCCTAAACCTAGCCCGAAACGGAAAGACACCACCACCCCTAAAACTTAGCCACAAGCCTTAGCCTACTCCTGGCCCGTACGCTGGCACTGACCCGTGCGCCATCACGTAGCCTGACCCTCCCACTTTTCCGTACCCTCACCTGTGCCCTAAGCCTTGCCGTTCCCTTACCCTAACCCTAGCCCGGAACGGAAACCCACCACCCGCACTAAACCTTACCCTATGCCGTAGCCTACTCCTTGCCCGTACCCTGGCACTGACCCGTGCTTCAGCACGTAGCCATACCCTCCCACGTTTCCGTACCCTCACATGTGCCCTAAGCCTTGCCGTTCCCTAACCCTAACCCTAGCCCGGAACGGAAAGCCACCACCAACCCTAAAACTTACCCACAAGCCGAAGCCTACTCCTGGCCCGTACGCTGGCACTGACCCGTGCGTCAGCACGTAGCCTGACCCTCCCACGTTTCTCTACCATCACCTGTGCCCTAAGCCTTGCCGTTCCCTCACCCTCACCCTAGCCATGAACAGAAACCCACCAGCAGCCCTACACCTTACCCTATGCCGTAGCCTACTCCTGGCACGTACGCTGGCACTGACACGTGCGTCAGCATGTAGCCTGAACCTCACACGTTTCCATACCCTCACCTTTGCCCTAAGCCTTGCCATTCCCTAACCCTAACCCTAGTCCGGAACGGAAACACAACACCAGCCCTACAGCTTACCCCCAAGCCATAGCCTATTCCTGGCCCATACGCTGGCACTGACCCATGCGTCAGCATGTAGCCTGACACTCCCACGTTTCCGTACCCTCACCTGTGCCCTAAGCCTTTCCGTTCCCTAACCCTAACCCTAGCCCGGAACGGAAACCCACCACCAGCCCTACACCTAACCCCCAAGCCGTAGCCTACTCCTGGCCAGTACGCTGGCACTGACACGTGCATCATCACGTACCCTGAGCCTCCCACGTTTCCGTAACCTCACCTGGGCCCTAAGCCTTGCCGTTCCCTAACCCTAACCCTAGCCCGGAACGGAAACCCACCACCAGCCCTACAACTTACCCCCAAGCCATAGCCTATTCCTGGCCCGTACGTTGGCACTGACCCGTGCGTCAGCACGTAGCCTGACCCTCCCACGTTTGCGGACCCTCACCTGTGCCCTAAGCCTTGCCGTTCCCTAACCCTAACCCTAGCCCGGAACGGAAACCCACCACAAGCCCTACACCTTTCCCTACGCCGTAGCCTATTCCTGGCTCGTACGCAGGCACTGACCCTTTTAACAGCACGTAGCCTGACCCTCCCACGTTTCCGTACCCTCACCTGTGCCCTAAGCCTTGCCGTTCCCTAACCCTAACCCTAGCCTGGAACGGAAACCCACCACCTGCCCTACACCTTACCCCAAAGCCGTAGCCTACTCCTGGCCGGTACGCTGGCACTGACACGTGCGTCAGCACGTAGCCTGACCTTCACACGTTTCCGTACCCTCACCTGTGCCCTAAGCCTTGCCGTTCCCTAACACTAACCTTAGCCCGGAACAGAAACCCACCACAAGCCCTACACTCTACCCTACGCCATAGCCTATACCTGGCCCGTACGCTGGCACTGACCCGTGCGTCAGCACGTAGCCTGACCCTCCCACGTTTCCGTACCCTCACCTGTGCCCTAAGCTTTGACGTTCCCTAACCCTAACCCTAGCCCGGAACGGAAAACCACCACCAGCCCTACACCTTACTCTATGCCGTAGACTACACCTGGCCCGTACGCGGGCACTGACCTGTGCTTCAGCACGTAGCCTGACCCTCACATGTTACTGTACCCTCACCTGTGCCCTAAGCCTTGCCGTTCCCTAACCCTAACACGAGCCCGGCACGGAATCCCACCACCAGCCCTACACCTTACCGTATGCCGTAGCCTTGTCCTGGCCCATACGCTGGCACTGACCGTGCGTCAGCATGTAGCCTGACCCTCCCACGTTTCCGTACCCTCACCTGTGCCCTAAGCCTTGCCGTTCCGTAACGCTAACCCTAGCCCGGAACGGAAACCCACCACAATCCCTACACCTTACCATACGCCGTAGCCTACTCCTGGCCCGTACGCTGGCACTGACCCGTGAGTCAGCACGTAGACTGACCCTCCCACGTTTCCGTACCTTCACCTCTGCCCTAAGACTTGCCGTTCCCTCACCCTAACCCTAGACATGAACGGAAACCCACCAGCAGCCCTAAACCTTACCCTACACCATAGCCTACTCCTGGCCTGTACGCTGGCACTGACCTGTGCGTCAGCACATAGCCTGACCCTCACACGTTTCCGTACCCTCACCTGTGCCCTAAGCCTTGTCGTTCCCTAAGCCTAACCCTAGTCCGGAACGGAAACCCACCACCAGCCCTACAGCTTACCCCCAATCCATAGCCTATTCCTGGCCCGTACGATGGCACTGACCGGTGCTTCAGCATGTAGCCTGTCCCTCCCACGTTTCCGTACCCTCACCTGTGCCCTAAGCCTTGCCGTTCCCTAACCCTAACCCTAGCCCGGAACGGAAATCCACCACTAGCCCTACACCTTATCGTATGCCGTAGCCTAGTCCTGGCCCGTACGCTGGCACTGACCCGTGCGTCAGCATGTAGCCTGACCCTCCCACGTTTCCGTAACCTCACCTGTGCCCTAAGCCTTGCCGTTCCCTAACCCTAACCCTAGCCCGGAACAGAAACCCACCACCAGCCCTACACCTTACCCTATGCCGTAGCCTACACCTGGCCCGTTCGCGGGCACTGACCTGTGTTTCAGCACGTAGCCTGACCCTCCCATGTTACCGTGACCTCACCTGTGCCCTAAGCCTTGCCGTTCCCTAAGCCTAACCTTAGCCCGGAACGGAAACCGACCACCAGCCCTAAAACTTACCCACAAGCCGTAGCCTACTCCTGGCCCGTACGCTGGCACTGACCCATGCGTCAGCACGTAGCCTGACTCTCCCACGTTTCCGTACCATCACCTGTGCCCTAAGCCTTGCCGTTCCCTCACCCTCACCCTAGCCAGGAACAGAAACCCATCAACAGCCCTACACCTTACCCTACGCCGTAGCCTACTCCTGGCATGTACGCTGGCACTGACATGTGCGTCAGCACGTAGCCTGACCATCACACGTTTCCGTACCCTCACGTGTGCCCTAAGCCTTGCCGTTCCCTAACCCTAACCCTAGTCCGGAACTGAAACCCACCACCAGCCCTACAGCTTACCCCCAAGCCATAGGCTATTCCTGGCCCATACGCTGGCACTGACCCTTGCGTCAGCATGCAGCCTGACCCTCCCACGTTTCCGTACCCTCACCTGTGCCCTCAGCTTTGCCGTTCCCTAACCCTATCCCTGGCCCGGAACGGAAATCCACCACCAGCCCTAAACCTATCCCCCAAGCCGTAGCTTACTCCTGGCCATTACGCTGGCACTGACCCGTGCATCATCACGTAGCCTGACCCTCCCACGTTTCCGTACCCTCACCTGTGCCCTAAGCCTTGCCGTTCCCTAACCCTAACCGTAGCCCGGAACGGAAACCCACCACCAGCCCTACACGTTACCCCCAAGCCTTAGCCTACTCCTGGCCCGTACGCTGGCACAGACCCGTGCGTCAGCACGAAGCCTGACCCTCCCACGTTGGTGGACCCTCACCTGTGCCCTAAGCCTTGCCGTTCCCTAACCCTAACCCTAACCCGGAACGGAAACCCACCACCAGCCCTACACCTTTCCCTATGCCGTAACCTATTCTTGGATCATACGCAGGCACTGACCCTTTCATCAGCAAGTAGACTGACCCTCCCACGTTTCCGTACCCTCACCTGTGCCCTAAGCCTTGCCGTTCCCTAACCCTAACCCTTGCCCGGAACGGAAACCCACCAGCAGCCCTACACCTTTCCCTATGCCGTAACCTATTCTTGGATCATACGCAGGCACTGACCCTTTCATCAGCAAGTAGACTGACCCTCCCACGTTTCCGTACCCTCACCTGTGCCCTAAGCCTTGCCGTTCCCTAACCCTAACCCTAGCCCGGCACGGAATCCCACCACCAGCACTACACCTTATCGTATGCCGTAGCCTAGTCCTGGCCCGTACGCTGGCACTGACCCGTGTGTCATCATGTAGCCTGACCCTCCCACGTTTCCATAACCTCACCTGGGCCCTAAGCCTTGCCGTTCCCTTACCCTAACCCTAGCCCGAAACGGAAACCCACCACCAGCCCTACACCTTAACCTCCGCCGTAGCCTACTCCTGGCCTGTACGTTGGCACTGACCCTTGCGTCAGCATGTAGCCTGACCCTCCCACGTTTCCGTACCCTCATCTGTGCCCTAAACCTTGCCGTTCCGTAACCCTAACCCTAGCCTGGAAAGGAAACCCACCACCAGCCCTACAACTTACCCCCAAGCCGTAGCCTACTCCTGGCCCGTTCGGTGGCACAAACCCTAGCATCAGCAAGTAGCCTGACCCTCCCAAGTTTCCGTACCCTCACCTGTGCCCTAAGCCTTGCCGTTTCCTAAACTTAACCCTAGCCCGGAACGAAAACCCACCACCAGCCCTACACCTTACCCTATGCCGTAGCCTACACCTGGCCCGTACACGGGCACTGACCTGTGCTTCACCACGTAGCCTGACCCTCCCATGTTACCGTACCCTCACCTGTGCCCTAAGCCTTGCCGTTCCCTAACCCTAACCCTAGCCCTGAACTGAATCCCACCACCAGCCCTAAAACTTACCCTCAAGCCGTAGCCTACTCCTGGCCCGTACGCTGGCACTGACCCGTGCGTCAGCACGTAGCCTGACCCTCCCACGTTGCTGTACCATCACCTGTGCCCTAAGCCTTGCCGTTCCCTCACCCTCACCCTAGCCATGAACAGAAACCCACCAGCAGCCCTACACCTTTCCGTATGCCGTAGCCTATTCCTGGCTCGTACGCAGGCACTGACCCTTTCATCAGCACGTAGCCTGACCCTCCCACGTTGACGTACTCTCACCTGTGCCCTAAGCCTTGCCGTTCACTAACCCTAACCCTAGCCCGGAACGGAAACCCACCTCCAGCCCTACACCTTACCCCCAAGCCGTAGCCTACTCCTGGCCGGTACGCTGGCACTGACACGTGCGTCAGCACGTAGCCTGACCCTCACACGTTTCCGTACCCTCACCTGCGCCCTAAGCCTAGCCGTTCCCTAACCTTAACCCTAGCCCGGAACAGAAACCCACCAACAGCCCTACACCTTACCAACACGCCGTAGCCTACTCCTGGCCCATATGCTGGCACTGACCCGTGCGTCAGCACGTAGCCTGACCCTCCCACGTTTCCGTAACCTTACATGTGCCCTAAGCCTTGCCATTCCCTATCCCTAACCCTAGCCCGGAACGGAAACCCACCACCAGCCCTAAACCTTACTCTATGCCGTAGACTACACCTGGCCCGTACGGGGGCACTGACCTGTGCTTCAGCACGTAGCCTGACCCTCCCATGTTACTGTACCCTCACCTGTGCCCTAAGCCTTGCCGTTCCCTATCCCTAACACGAGCCCAGCACGGAATCCCACCACCAGCCCTACACCTTATCGTATGCCGTAGCCTACTCCTGGCCCGTACGCTGGCACTGACCCGTGCGTCAGCATGTAGCCTGACCCTCCCACGTTTCCGTACCCTCACCTGTGCCCTAAGCCTTGCAGTTCCCTAACACTTACCCTAGCCCGGAACGGAAACCCACCACAATCCCTACACCTTACCATACGCCGTAGCCTACTCCTGGCCCGTACGCTGACACTGACCCGTGAGTCAGCACGTAGACTGACCCTCTCACGTTTCTGTACCCTCACCTGTGCCCTAAGCCTTGTCGTTTCCTCACCCTAACCCTAGCCAAGAACGGAAACCCACCAGCAGCCCTAAACCTTACCCTACACCATAGCCTACTCCTGGCCCATACCCTGGCACTGACCCGTGCGTCAGCACGTAGCCTGACCCTCAAACGTTTTCGTACCCTCACCTGTGCCTTAAGCCTTGTCGTAACCTAACCCTAACCCTAGTCCGGAACGGAAACCCACCACCAGCCCTACAGCTTACCCCCAATCCATAGCCTATTCCTGGTCCGTACGCTGGCACTCACCCGTGCTTCAGCATGTAGCCTGACCCTCCCACGTTTCCGTACCCTCACCTGTGCCCTAAGCCTTGCCGTTCCCTAACCCTAACCCTAGCCCGGAACGGAAACCCACCACCAGCCCTACACCTAACCCCCAAGCCGTAGCCTACTCCTGGCCGGTACGCTGGCACTGACCCGTGCATCAGCACGTAGCCTGACCCTCCCACGTTTCCGTACCCTCACCTGTGCCCTAAGCCTTGCCGTTCCCTATCCCTAACCCTAGCCCAGAACGGAAACCCACCACCAGCCCAATAACTTACCCCAAAGCCGTAGCCTATTCCTGGACCTTATGCTGTCATTGACCCGTGCGTCAGCACGTAGCCTGACCCTCCCACGTTTGCGGACCCTCACCTGTGCCCTAAGCCTTGCCATTCCCTAACCCTAACCCTAGCCCAGAACGGAAACCCACCACCAGCCCTACACCTAACCACCAAGCCGTAGCCTACTCCTGGCCCGTACGCTGGCACTGACATCTGCGTCAGCACGTAGCCTGACCTTCCCACGTTACCGTAACGTCACCTGTGCCCTAAGCCTTGCCGTTCCCTAACCCTAACCCTAGTACGGGACGGAAACACACCACAAGCCCTACACCTAACCACCAAGCCATAGCATACTCCTGGCCCATACACTGGCACTGAACCGTGCGTCAGCACGTAGCCTGACCCTCCCACGTTTCCGTACCCTCACCTCTGCCCTAAGCCTTGCCGTTCCCTAACCCTAACCCTCGCCCGGAACGGAAACCCACCACAAGGCCTACAACTTATACGCAAGCCGTAGCCTACTCCTGGCCCATACGCTGGCACTGACCCGCGCGTCAGCAAGTAGCCTGACCATCCCACGTTTCCGTACCCTCACCTGTGCCCTAAGCCTTGCCGTTCCCTAACCCTAACCCTAGCCCGTAACGGAAACCCACCACCATCCATACACATTACTCTACGCCGTAGCCTACTCCTGGCCCGTGACTGGCACTGACCTGTGCGTCAGCACGTAGCCTGAACTTTCCACATTTCCGTACCCTCACCTCTGCCCTAAGCCTTGCCGTTCCCTAACCCTAAACCTAGTAAGGAAGGGAAACGCACAACCAGCCCTACACCTAACCCCCAAGCCGTAGCCTACTCCTGGCCGGTACGCTGGCACTGACCCGTGCGTCAGCACGTAGCCTGACCCTCCCACGTTTCCGAACCCTCACTTGTGCCCTAAGCCTTGCCATTCCCTAACCTTAACCCTAGCCCGGAACGGAAACCCACCACCAGCCCTAAACTTTACCGTATGCCGTAGCCTACTCCTGGTCCGTACGCTGGCACTGACCCGTGCGTCAGCACTTATCCTGACCCTCCCACGTTTCTGTACCCTCACCTGTGCCCTAAGCCATGCCGTTCCCTAACCCTAACCCTAGCCCGGAACAGAAACCCATCATCAGCCCTACAAATTACACACAAGCTGTAGCCTACTCCTGGTGCATACGCTGGCACTGACCCGTGCATCAGCACGTAGCCTGACCCTCCCCAGTTTCCGTACCGTCACGTGTGCCATAAGCCTTGCCGTTCCCTAACCCTAACCCTAGACCCGAACGGAAACCCACCACCAGCCCTACACCTTACCCCAAAGCCGTAGCCTACTCCTGGTCCATACGCTGGCACTGACCCGTGCGTCAGCACGTAGCCTGACCCTCCCACGTTTCCATACCCTCACCTGTGCCCTAAGCCTTGCCGTTCCCTAACCCTAACACTAGCATGGAACGGAAAACCACCACCAGCCCCACACCTTACCCTACGCCGTAGCCTACTCCTGGCCCGTACACTGGCACTGACCCGTGAATCAGCACGTAGCCTGACCCACCCACGTTTCCGTTCCCTCACCTGTGCCTTAAGCATTGCAGTTCCCTCAACCTAACCCTAGCCCGAACGGAAACCCACAACCAGCCCTAAGCATTACCCTATGCCGTAGCCTGATCCTGGCCCGTACGCTGGCACTGACCTGTGCGTCAGCACGTAGCCTGACCTTCCCACATTTCCGTACTCTCACCTGTGCCGTAATCCTTGCCATTCCCTAACACTAACCCTAGCCCGGAACCGAAACCCATCACCATCCCTACAACTTACACGCAAGCTGTAGCCTACTCCTGGCCCGTACGCTGGCACTGACCCGTGCGTCAGCACGTAGCCTGACCCTCCCACGTTTCCGTACCCTCACGTGGGCCCTAAGTCTTGTGGTTCCATAACCCTTACCCTAGACCGGAACGGAAACCCACCATCAGCCCTACACCTTACCCCCAAGCCGTAGCCTACACCTGGTCCGTACGCTGGCACTGACCCGTGCGTCAGCACGTAGCCTGACCCTCCCACGTTTCCGTACCCTCACCTGTGCCCTAAGCCTTGCCGTTCCCTAACCCTATCCCTAGCCCTGAAAGGAAAACCACCACAAGCCCTACACCTTACCCTACGCCATAGCCTACTCCTGGCCCGTACGCTGGCACTGACCCATGAATCAGCACGTAGCCTGACCCTCCCACGTTTCCGTTCCCTCACCTGTGCCCTAAGCCTTGCAGTTCCCTCACCCTAACCCTAGCCCGAACGGAAACCCACCACCAGCCATTCACCTTACCCTACGCCGTAGCCTACTCCTGGCCCGTTACTGGCACGGACCTGTATGTCAGCACCTAGCCTGACATTTCCATATTTCCGTACACTCACCTGTGCCCTAAGCCTTGCCGTTAACTAACCCTAAACCTAGTACGGAATGGAAACACACCACCAGCCCTACACCTAAATTTCCCAAGCCATAGCCTACTCCTGCCCCGTACGCTGGCACTGACACGAGCGTCAGCATGTAGCATAACCCTCCCACGCTTCCGTACACTCACCTCTGCCCTAAGAATTGCCGTTCCCTAACCCTAACCCTAGCCCGGAACGGAAACCCAACACCAGCCCTACACCTTACCCTACACCGTAGCCTAATCCTGGCCCGTACGCTGGCACTGACCCGTGAGTCAGCACGTAACCTGACCATCCCATGTTTCCGTACCCTCACCTGTGCCCTAAGCCTAGCCGTTCCCTCACCCTAACCCAAGCCAGGAACGGAAACCCACCACCAGCCCTACACCTTACCCTACGCCGTAGCCTACTCCTGGCCCGTACGCTGGCACTGAACCATGCGTCAGCACGTAGCCTGACCCTCCCACGTTTCCGTACCCTCACCAGTGCCCTAAGCCTTGCAGTTCCCTCACCCTAACCCTAGCCCGTAACGGAAACCCACCACCAGCCCTACATCTAACCCTATGCCGTAGCCTACTCCTGGCCCGTACGCTGGCACTGACCTGTGCGTCAGCACGAAGCCTGACCTTCCCACATTTCCGTACCCTCACCTGTGCCCTAAGCCTTGACGTTCCCTAACACTAACCCTAACCCGGAACGGAAACCAACCACCAGCCCTAAAACTTACCTCCAAGCCGTAGCCTATTCCTGGCCCGTACGCTGGCACTGACCCGTGCGTCAGCACGTAGCCTGATCCTCCCACGTTTCCTTACCCTCACCTATGCCCTAAGCCTTGCCATTCCCTAACCCTAACCCTAGCCCGGAACGGAAACCCACCACCAGCCCTACAACTTACCCCCAAGCTGAAGCCTAATCCTGGCCCATATGCTGGCAATGACCCGTGCGTCAGCATGTAGCCTGACCCTCCCACGTTTCGGTACCCTCACCTGTGCCCTAAGCCTTGCGGTTCCCTAACCCTAATCCCATCCCGGAATGGAAACCCACCACAAGCCCTATACCTTACCCTACGCCGCAGCCTACTCCTGGCCCGTACGCGGGCACTGACCCGTGCGTCAGCATGTAGCCGGACCCTCACACGTTTCCGTACCCTCACCTGTGCCCTAAGCCTTGCCGTTCCCTAACCCTAACCCTAGTCCAGAACGGAAACCCACCACCAGCCCTACAGCTTACCCCCAAGACATAGCCTACTCCTGGCCCATACGCTGGCACTGACCGGTGTGTCAGCATATAGCCTGACGAGGCACACCAGGGGAGGGCGGGCCGGCAGGGTAAGGCTGCCCAGGTCAGATAATCCACAACCCTCAGGGAATCACATTGGGGAAAATGGACCTCGCTAAGGCAGAAGAGATGCCAAGGGAAAAAAGGACACGGTGCCATTTGCAGCACCGTAGATGAGTCTAGAAGTAATCACGTGACTTGTAGTAAGTCAGAAAGTGAAAGACACATATCATATCATATCACTTATAGGTGTTACCTAAAAATGGATACCAGGGCAGATATTTCCACGGAGAAGGGCAATCACAGATTCATTAAACAAACTTATGGTTCACCAATGGAAAGGTGTGAGGATTGGTTTCATTACGATATCGGGGTTAAGAGACATATACAAACACAGGTGACATATATAATCACCAAAGACCTACAGAATACCAAGAGTGGACTACTCAACATTCTGTCATAACGTACATGGGAAAAGGATCCCAGGAAGAACAGACATCTGTATATGTGTAAAAGAACCACATCTTCCACACCTACAACAAGCCAAACATTGTAACCAAACTTGCTGTAATAAAAAATAAAAAAAAATAAATTAAAAACACGAACAAGAAGTAGTGAGACAAACTTGAGGGGATTTCTCCTTGCACATTCCATTCTAAATTGCAATCTAGTACACCACTTCCACTGAGGCTCTCTTGCACTAGTAACCAGATTTGGTAAGGGAGAACTGCTGCCACCTTGTGGCCGTTTCACACAACAGCAGCTTTAATCCCAGCACTAATGGTCAGTTGATATTCAAAATCATTGCAGGCCTGTAAATGACACCTGCCCTGAAAACAAATCCTGGGGTCACATATCGACCAAAAAATTCAAAGGACGTCCATATTTCAAAACGACCATTTCAAAAGGCATATTTTACGCACAGTAGTGTTCTGCTTCTTTTCCTTTCTTTCCTTTTTTGTTAAAAAAAACGGGAATGGAAAAAGGCATCCCTCAGAATGGGCGAAAATCGTTGCAAACGAATCAATGGACAGAGGTTTAATCTCCAATATATATAAACAGCTCATGCAGCTTAATATTAAAAAAACAAACAACCCAATACAAAAATGGGCAGAAGATCTAAAGAGACGTTTCTTCAAAGGAGACACAGAGATGGCCAAGACGCACATGAAAAGCTGCTCAACAGCACTAATTATTAGAGAAATGCAAATCAAAACTACAATGAGGTATCACCTCACACCTGTTAGAATCGGCATTATCAGAAAATCTACAAACAACCAATTCTGGGGAGGGTGTGGACAAAAGGAGCCCTCTTCCACTATTGGTGGGAATGTAAATTGATACAGGCACTATGGAGAACAGTATGGAGTTTCCTTAAAAAAACTAGAAATAGAATTACCATCTGATCCAGCAATCCCACTTCTGGGCATATACCCAGAGAAAACCGTATTTCCAAAAGGCACATTCACCACAATGTTCGTTGCAGCACTATTTACAATAGCCAGGTAATGGAAGCAACCTAAATGCCCACAGACAGATGAATGGATAAAGATGTGGTACATATATAAAATGGAATATGACTCGGCTATAAAAAGGAATGAAACTGGGTCATTTGTAGAGACATCGATGGATCGAGAGACTGTCATACAGAATGAAGTAAGTCAGAAAGAGGAAAACAAATATTGTATATTAATGCATATATGTGGAGCCTAAAAATGGTACAGATGAACTGGTTTGGAGGGAAGAAATAGAGACACAGAGGTAGAGAACAAACGTATGGACACCAAGTGTGGGAAGCCATGGGATGGTGGTGGTGGGATGAGTTGGGAGTTTGGGATTGACCTGTATACATGTATATACATAAAATACATAACTAATAATAACGTGCTGTATAAAAAAAATAAATAAAATTAAATTTCAAAATTTTAAAAAATAAAATTTAAAAATAAAACAGAAAAATGTTCTTCCCGTCACACAGATGTATTTATAGGAATGAATTATTTCCATGCTTATATTTATAAATACATAAAAGGGGAATAAAATCTAACTTGAACCATAAAAGAAAAAAAAAAACCTGAACCCAGGAGTTATACAGAGGAAAACCCTATCAGGGCACTTGCTCCAGTGGTAAACAATTCTGAAATTGGTCAGAGGTGGGGAACCATCTCCCATACAGCCAGCAACCCACCCCCCACGCAAGGAGCGTCCTCATTGCAAAGCTGGGGGACCGTGCCGAGGCATCTGTGAGTAAACGTGAGCTGAGCGCCAGGCCAGCTGCTGCTGAACTGTTCCCACCCTTTCCAGGTAAAACACCTGAATATGTACAAGGGCTTGAAAGCCTAGAGGAAGGACCGTGGAGCCACACCAGCGACAGCATGCAGGCCAACTTGGTGCCTGCAGGCCAGCCAGCGTGGTCCTGGACCCTGGCGCTCTTCCAGAAGCTTTCCATTGCCCTGCCTGAGATACCCCTCCTGTCCCGGCCCCCACTGCTTTTTTCCTTCCTCACCTCTGTCCGGAGAGAAATTCCAGCGGAAGGTATGGGTGACACATCCTCTTCTTTACAGGCGGCAGCCTGGCAACTCCTGCAGAAAGGCCAGCAGAACCCCACTCACACCGGGCCACCCACAAAGCTGTGGCCCCTCACTCCCTCCCACCAGCACAGCCCCGAGACTGCTGACGGGGCAGAGAATATGGAGTCAGGCACAGCTTCAGGGGCTATTGCTGCCTGGAGCTCTGTTTATATTGACCTCAACGAGGCACACCTGGGGAGGGCGGGCCGGCAGGGTAAGGCTGCCCAGGTCAGATAATCCACAACCCTCAGGGAATCACATTGTTGAAAATGGACCCCGCTAAGGCAGAAGAGAAGCCAAGGGAAAAAAGGACACAATGCCATTTGCAGCACCGTAGATGAGTCTAGAAGTAATCACGTGACTTGTAGTAAGTCAGAAAGTGAAAGACACATATCATATCATATCACTTATAGGTGTTACCTAAAAATGGATACCAGGGCAGATATTTCCACGGAGAAGGGCAATCACAGATTCATTAAACAAACTTATGGTTCACCAATGGAAAGGTGTGAGGATTGGTTTCATTACGATATCGGGGTTAACAGACATATACAAACACAGGTGACATATATAATCACCAAAGACCTACAGAATACCAAGAGAGGACTACTCAACATTCTGTCATAACGTACATGGGAAAAGGATCCCAAGAAGAACAGTCATCTGTATATGTGTAAAAGAACCACATCTTCCACACCTACAACAAGCCAAACATTGTAATCAAACTTGCTGTAATAAAAAATAAAAACTTAAATTAAAAACACGAACAAGAAGTAGTGAGACAAACGTGAGGGGCTTTCTCCTGGTACATTCCATTCTAAACTCCAATCTAGAACACCACTTCCACTGAGGCTCTCTTGCCCTAGTAACCAGATTTGGTAAGGGTGAACTGCTGCCACCTTGTGGCCGTTTCACACAACAGCAGCTTTAATCCCAACGCTAATGGTCAGTTGATATTCAAAATCATTGCAGGCCTGTAAATGACACCTGCCCTGAAAACAAATCCTGGGGTCACATATCGACCAAAAAATTCAAAGGACGTCCATATTTCAAAACGACCGTTTCAAAAGGCATATTTTACGCACATTAGTGTTCTGCTTCTTTTCCTTTCTTTCCTTTTTTGTTAAAAAAAACGGGAATGGAAAAAGGCCTCCCTCAGAATGGGTGAAAATCTTGGCAAACGAATCAATGGACAGAGGTTTAATCTCCAATATATATAAACAGCTCATGCAGCTTAATATTAAAAAAAACAAACAACCCCCCAAAAAATGGGCAGAAGATCTAAAGAGACGTTTCTTCAAAGGAGACACAGAGATGGCCAAGACGCACATGAAAAGCTGCTCAACAGCACTAATTATTAGAGAAATGCAAATCAAAACTACAATGAGGTATCACCTCACACCTGTTAGAATCGGCATCATCAGAAAATCTACAAACAACCAATTCTGGGGAGGGTGTGGACAAAAGGAGCCCTCTTCCACTATTGGTGGGAATGTAAATTGATACAGGCACTATGGAGAACAGTATGGAGTTTCCTTAAAAAAACTAGAAATAGAATTACCATCTGATCCAGCAATCCCACTTCTGGGCATATACCCAGAGAAAACCGTATTTCCAAAAGGCACATTCACCACAATGTTCGTTGCAGCACTATTTACAATAGCCAGGTAATGGAAGCAACCTAAATGCCCACAGACAGATGAATGGATAAAGATGTGGTACATATATAAAATGGAATATGACTCGGCTATAAAAAGGAATGAAACTGGGTCATTTGTAGAGACATCGATGGATCGAGAGACTGTCATACAGAATGAAGTAAGTCAGAAAGAGGAAAACAAATATTGTATATTAATGCATATATGTGGAGCCTAAAAATGGTACAGATGAACTGGTTTGCAGGGAAGAAATAGAGACACAGAGGTAGAGAACAAACGTATGGACACCAAGTGTGGGAAGCCATGGGGTGGTGGTGGTGGGATGAGTTGGGAGTTTGGGATTGACCTGTATACATGTATATGCATAAAATACATAACTAATAATAACGTGCTGTATAAAAAAATAAATAAAATTTCAAAATTTTAAAAAATAAAATTTAAAAATAAAACAGAAAATAGTTTTTCCCGTCACAGAGATGTATTTATAGTAATGAATTATTTCCATGCTTATATCTATAAATACATAAAAGAGGAATAACATCTAACTTGAAACATAAAAGAAAAAAAAAGTGAACCCACGAGTTATACAGAGGAAAACCCTATCACGGCACTTGATCCAGTGGTAAACTATTCTGAAATTGGTCAGAGGTGGGGAACCATCTCCCATACAGCCAGCAACCCAACCCCCACGCAAGGAGCGTCCTCATTGCAAAGCTGGGGGACCGTGCCGAGGCATCTGTGAGTAAACGTGAGCTGAGCCCCAGGCCAGCTGCTGCTGAACTGTTCCCACCCTTTCCAGGTAAAACACCTGAATATGTACAAGGGCTTGAAAGCCTAGAGGAAGGACCGTGGAGCCACACCAGCGACAGCATGCAGGCCAACTTGGTGCCTGCAGGCCAGCCAGCGTGGTCCTGGACCCTGGCGCTCTTCCAGAAGCTTTCCATTGCCCTGCCTGAGATACCCCTCCTGTCCCGGCCCCCACTGCTTTTTTCCTTCCTCACCTCTGTCCGGAGAGAAATTCCAGCGGAAGGTATGGGTGACACATCCTCTTCTTTACAGGCGGCAGCCTGGCAACTCCTGCAGAAAGGCCAGCAGAACCCCACTCACACCGGGCCACCCACAAAGCTGTGGCCCCTCACTCCCTCCCACCAGCACAGCCCCGAGACTGCTGACGGGGCAGAGAATATGGAGTCAGGCACAGCTTCAGGGGCTATTGCTGCCTGGAGCTCTGTTTATATTGACCTCAACGAGGCACACCTGGGGAGGGCGGGCCGGCAGGGTAAGGCTGCCCAGGTCAGATAATCCACAACCCTCAGGGAATCACATTGTTGAAAATGGACCCCCTAAGGCAGAAGAGAAGCCAAGGGAAGAAAGGACACAATGCCATTTGCAGCACCGTAGATGAGTCTAGAAGTAATCACGTGACTTGTAGTAAGTCAGAAAGTGAAAGACACATATCATATCATATCACTTATAGGTGTTACCTAAAAATGGATACCAGGGCAGATATTTCCACGGAGAAGGGCAATCACAGATTCATTAAACAAACTTATGGTTCACCAATGGAAAGGTGTGAGGATTGGTTTCATTACGATATCGGGGTTAACAGACATATACAAACACAGGTGACATATATAATCACCAAAGACCTACAGAATACCAAGAGAGGACTACTCAACATTCTGTCATAACGTACATGGGAAAAGGATCCCAAGAAGAACAGTCATCTGTATATGTGTAAAAGAACCACATCTTCCACACCTACAACAAGCCAAACATTGTAATCAAACTTGCTGTAATAAAAAATAAAAACTTAAATTAAAAACACGAACAAGAAGTAGTGAGACAAACGTGAGGGGCTTTCTCCTGGTACATTCCATTCTAAACTCCAATCTAGAACACCACTTCCACTGAGGCTCTCTTGCCCTAGTAACCAGATTTGGTAAGGGTGAACTGCTGCCACCTTGTGGCCGTTTCACACAACAGCAGCTTTAATCCCAACGCTAATGGTCAGTTGATATTCAAAATCATTGCAGGCCTGTAAATGACACCTGCCCTGAAAACAAATCCTGGGGTCACATATCGACCAAAAAATTCAAAGGACGTCCATATTTCAAAACGACCGTTTCAAAAGGCATATTTTACGCACATTAGTGTTCTGCTTCTTTTCCTTTCTTTCCTTTTTTGTTAAAAAAAAACGGGAATGGAAAAAGGCCTCCCTCAGAATGGGTGAAAATCTTGGCAAACGAATCAATGGACAGAGGTTTAATCTCCAATATATATAAACAGCTCATGCAGCTTAATATTAAAAAAAACAAACAACCCCCCAAAAAATGGGCAGAAGATCTAAAGAGACGTTTCTTCAAAGGAGACACAGAGATGGCCAAGACGCACATGAAAAGCTGCTCAACAGCACTAATTATTAGAGAAATGCAAATCAAAACTACAATGAGGTATCACCTCACACCTGTTAGAATCGGCATCATCAGAAAATCTACAAACAACCAATTCTGGGGAGGGTGTGGACAAAAGGAGCCCTCTTCCACTATTGGTGGGAATGTAAATTGATACAGGCACTATGGAGAACAGTATGGAGTTTCCTTAAAAAAACTAGAAATAGAATTACCATCTGATCCAGCAATCCCACTTCTGGGCATATACCCAGAGAAAACCGTATTTCCAAAAGGCACATTCACCACAATGTTCGTTGCAGCACTATTTACAATAGCCAGGTAATGGAAGCAACCTAAATGCCCACAGACAGATGAATGGATAAAGATGTGGTACATATATAAAATGGAATATGACTCGGCTATAAAAAGGAATGAAACTGGGTCATTTGTAGAGACATCGATGGATCGAGAGACTGTCATACAGAATGAAGTAAGTCAGAAAGAGGAAAACAAATATTGTATATTAATGCATATATGTGGAGCCTAAAAATGGTACAGATGAACTGGTTTGCAGGGAAGAAATAGAGACACAGAGGTAGAGAACAAACGTATGGACACCAAGTGTGGGAAGCCATGGGGTGGTGGTGGTGGGATGAGTTGGGAGTTTGGGATTGACCTGTATACATGTATATGCATAAAATACATAACTAATAATAACGTGCTGTATAAAAAAATAAATAAAATTTCAAAATTTTAAAAAATAAAATTTAAAAATAAAACAGAAAATAGTTTTTCCCGTCACAGAGATGTATTTATAGTAATGAATTATTTCCATGCTTATATCTATAAATACATAAAAGAGGAATAACATCTAACTTGAAACATAAAAGAAAAAAAAAGTGAACCCACGAGTTATACAGAGGAAAACCCTATCACGGCACTTGATCCAGTGGTAAACTATTCTGAAATTGGTCAGAGGTGGGGAACCATCTCCCATACAGCCAGCAACCCAACCCCCACGCAAGGAGCGTCCTCATTGCAAAGCTGGGGGACCGTGCCGAGGCATCTGTGAGTAAACGTGAGCTGAGCCCCAGGCCAGCTGCTGCTGAACTGTTCCCACCCTTTCCAGGTAAAACACCTGAATATGTACAAGGGCTTGAAAGCCTAGAGGAAGGACCGTGGAGCCACACCAGCGACAGCATGCAGGCCAACTTGGTGCCTGCAGGCCAGCCAGCGTGGTCCTGGACCCTGGCGCTCTTCCAGAAGCTTTCCATTGCCCTGCCTGAGATACCCCTCCTGTCCCGGACCCCACTGCGTTTTTCCTTCCTCACCTCTGTCCGGAGAGAAATTCCAGCGGAAGGTATGGGTGACACATCCTCTTCTTTACAGGCGGCAGCCTGGCAACTCCTGCAGAAAGGCCAGCAGAACCCCACTCACACCGGGCCACCCACAAAGCTGTGGCCCCTCACTCCCTCCCACCAGCACAGCCCCGAGACTGCTGACGGGGCCGAGAATATGGAGTCAGGCACAGCTTCAGGGGCTATTGCTGCCTGGAGCTCTGTTTATATTGACCTCAACGAGGCACACCTGGGGAGGGCGGGCCGGCAGGGTAAGGCTGCCCAGGTCAGCTAATCCACAACCCTCAGGGAATCACATTGTTGAAAATGGACCCCCTAAGGCAGAAGAGAAGCCAAGGGAAAAAAGGACACAATGCCATTTGCAGCACCGTAGATGAGTCTAGAAGTAATCACGTGACTTGTAGTAAGTCAGAAAGTGAAAGACACATATCATATCATATCACTTATAGGTGTTACCTAAAAATGGATACCAGGGCAGATATTTCCACGGAGAAGGGCAATCACAGATTCATTAAACAAACTTATGGTTCACCAATGGAAAGGTGTGAGGATTGGTTTCATTACGATATCGGGGTTAACAGACATATACAAACACAGGTGACATATATAATCACCAAAGACCTACAGAATACCAAGAGAGGACTACTCAACATTCTGTCATAACGTACATGGGAAAAGGATCCCAAGAAGAACAGTCATCTGTATATGTGTAAAAGAACCACATCTTCCACACCTACAACAAGCCAAACATTGTAATCAAACTTGCTGTAATAAAAAATAAAAACTTAAATTAAAAACACGAACAAGAAGTAGTGAGACAAACGTGAGGGGCTTTCTCCTGGTACATTCCATTCTAAACTCCAATCTAGAACACCACTTCCACTGAGGCTCTCTTGCCCTAGTAACCAGATTTGGTAAGGGTGAACTGCTGCCACCTTGTGGCCGTTTCACACAACAGCAGCTTTAATCCCAACGCTAATGGTCAGTTGATATTCAAAATCATTGCAGGCCTGTAAATGACACCTGCCCTGAAAACAAATCCTGGGGTCACATATCGACCAAAAATTTCAAAGGACGTCCATATTTCAAAACGACCGTTTCAAAAGGCATATTTTACGCACATTAGTGTTCTGCTTCTTTTCCTTTCTTTCCTTTTTTGTTAAAAAAAACGGGAATGGAAAAAGGCCTCCCTCAGAATGGGTGAAAATCTTGGCAAACGAATCAATGGACAGAGGTTTAATCTCCAATATATATAAACAGCTCATGCAGCTTAATATTAAAAAAAACAAACAACCCCCCAAAAAATGGGCAGAAGATCTAAAGAGACGTTTCTTCAAAGGAGACACAGAGATGGCCAAGACGCACATGAAAAGCTGCTCAACAGCACTAATTATTAGAGAAATGCAAATCAAAACTACAATGAGGTATCACCTCACACCTGTTAGAATCGGCATCATCAGAAAATCTACAAACAACCAATTCTGGGGAGGGTGTGGACAAAAGGAGCCCTCTTCCACTATTGGTGGGAATGTAAATTGATACAGGCACTATGGAGAACAGTATGGAGTTTCCTTAAAAAAACTAGAAATAGAATTACCATCTGATCCAGCAATCCCACTTCTGGGCATATACCCAGAGAAAACCGTATTTCCAAAAGGCACATTCACCACAATGTTCGTTGCAGCACTATTTACAATAGCCAGGTAATGGAAGCAACCTAAATGCCCACAGACAGATGAATGGATAAAGATGTGGTACATATATAAAATGGAATATGACTCGGCTATAAAAAGGAATGAAACTGGGTCATTTGTAGAGACATCGATGGATCGAGAGACTGTCATACAGAATGAAGTAAGTCAGAAAGAGGAAAACAAATATTGTATATTAATGCATATATGTGGAGCCTAAAAATGGTACAGATGAACTGGTTTGCAGGGAAGAAATAGAGACACAGAGGTAGAGAACAAACGTATGGACACCAAGTGTGGGAAGCCATGGGGTGGTGGTGGTGGGATGAGTTGGGAGTTTGGGATTGACCTGTATACATGTATATGCATAAAATACATAACTAATAATAACGTGCTGTATAAAAAAATAAATAAAATTTCAAAATTTTAAAAAATAAAATTTAAAAATAAAACAGAAAATAGTTTTTCCCGTCACAGAGATGTATTTATAGTAATGAATTATTTCCATGCTTATATCTATAAATACATAAAAGAGGAATAACATCTAACTTGAAACATAAAAGAAAAAAAAAGTGAACCCACGAGTTATACAGAGGAAAACCCTATCACGGCACTTGATCCAGTGGTAAACTATTCTGAAATTGGTCAGAGGTGGGGAACCATCTCCCATACAGCCAGCAACCCAACCCCCACGCAAGGAGCGTCCTCATTGCAAAGCTGGGGGACCGTGCCGAGGCATCTGTGAGTAAACGTGAGCTGAGCCCCAGGCCAGCTGCTGCTGAACTGTTCCCACCCTTTCCAGGTAAAACACCTGAATATGTACAAGGGCTTGAAAGCCTAGAGGAAGGACCGTGGAGCCACACCAGCGACAGCATGCAGGCCAACTTGGTGCCTGCAGGCCAGCCAGCGTGGTCCTGGACCCTGGCGCTCTTCCAGAAGCTTTCCATTGCCCTGCCTGAGATACCCCTCCTGTCCCGGACCCCACTGCGTTTTTCCTTCCTCACCTCTGTCCGGAGAGAAATTCCAGCGGAAGGTATGGGTGACACATCCTCTTCTTTACAGGCGGCAGCCTGGCAACTCCTGCAGAAAGGCCAGCAGAACCCCACTCACACCGGGCCACCCACAAAGCTGTGGCCCCTCACTCCCTCCCACCAGCACAGCCCCGAGACTGCTGACGGGGCCGAGAATATGGAGTCAGGCACAGCTTCAGGGGCTATTGCTGCCTGGAGCTCTGTTTATATTGACCTCAACGAGGCACACCTGGGGAGGGCGGGCCGGCAGGGTAAGGCTGCCCAGGTCAGCTAATCCACAACCCTCAGGGAATCACATTGTTGAAAATGGACCCCCTAAGGCAGAAGAGAAGCCAAGGGAAAAAAGGACACAATGCCATTTGCAGCACCGTAGATGAGTCTAGAAGTAATCACGTGACTTGTAGTAAGTCAGAAAGTGAAAGACACATATCATATCATATCACTTATAGGTGTTACCTAAAAATGGATACCAGGGCAGATATTTCCACGGAGAAGGGCAATCACAGATTCATTAAACAAACTTATGGTTCACCAATGGAAAGGTGTGAGGATTGGTTTCATTACGATATCGGGGTTAACAGACATATACAAACACAGGTGACATATATAATCACCAAAGACCTACAGAATACCAAGAGAGGACTACTCAACATTCTGTCATAACGTACATGGGAAAAGGATCCCAAGAAGAACAGTCATCTGTATATGTGTAAAAGAACCACATCTTCCACACCTACAAGCCAAACATTGTAATCAAACTTGCTGTAATAAAAAATAAATACTTAAATTAAAAACACGAACAAGAAGTAGTGAGACAAACGTGAGGGGCTTTCTCCTGGTACATTCCATTCTAAACTCCAATCTAGAACACCACTTCCACTGAGGCTCTCTTGCCCTAGTAACCAGATTTGGTAAGGGTGAACTGCTGCCACCTTGTGGCCGTTTCACACAACAGCAGCTTTAATCCCAACGCTAATGGTCAGTTGATATTCAAAATCATTGCAGGCCTGTAAATGACACCTGCCCTGAAAACAAATCCTGGGGTCACATATCGACCAAAAAATTCAAAGGACGTCCATATTTCAAAACGACCGTTTCAAAAGGCATATTTTACGCACATTAGTGTTCTGCTTCTTTTCCTTTCTTTCCTTTTTTGTTAAAAAAAACGGGAATGGAAAAAGGCCTCCCTCAGAATGGGTGAAAATCTTGGCAAACGAATCAATGGACAGAGGTTTAATCTCCAATATATATAAACAGCTCATGCAGCTTAATATTAAAAAAAACAAACAACCCCCCAAAAAATGGGCAGAAGATCTAAAGAGACGTTTCTTCAAAGGAGACACAGAGATGGCCAAGACGCACATGAAAAGCTGCTCAACAGCACTAATTATTAGAGAAATGCAAATCAAAACTACAATGAGGTATCACCTCACACCTGTTAGAATCGGCATCATCAGAAAATCTACAAACAACCAATTCTGGGGAGGGTGTGGACAAAAGGAGCCCTCTTCCACTATTGGTGGGAATGTAAATTGATACAGGCACTATGGAGAACAGTATGGAGTTTCCTTAAAAAAACTAGAAATAGAATTACCATCTGATCCAGCAATCCCACTTCTGGGCATATACCCAGAGAAAACCGTATTTCCAAAAGGCACATTCACCACAATGTTCGTTGCAGCACTATTTACAATAGCCAGGTAATGGAAGCAACCTAAATGCCCACAGACAGATGAATGGATAAAGATGTGGTACATATATAAAATGGAATATGACTCGGCTATAAAAAGGAATGAAACTGGGTCATTTGTAGAGACATCGATGGATCGAGAGACTGTCATACAGAATGAAGTAAGTCAGAAAGAGGAAAACAAATATTGTATATTAATGCATATATGTGGAGCCTAAAAATGGTACAGATGAACTGGTTTGCAGGGAAGAAATAGAGACACAGAGGTAGAGAACAAACGTATGGACACCAAGTGTGGGAAGCCATGGGGTGGTGGTGGTGGGATGAGTTGGGAGTTTGGGATTGACCTGTATACATGTATATGCATAAAATACATAACTAATAATAACGTGCTGTATAAAAAAATAAATAAAATTTCAAAATTTTAAAAAATAAAATTTAAAAATAAAACAGAAAATAGTTTTTCCCGTCACAGAGATGTATTTATAGTAATGAATTATTTCCATGCTTATATCTATAAATACATAAAAGAGGAATAACATCTAACTTGAAACATAAAAGAAAAAAAAAGTGAACCCACGAGTTATACAGAGGAAAACCCTATCACGGCACTTGATCCAGCGGTAAACTATTCTGAAATTGGTCAGAGGTGGGGAACCATCTCCCATACAGCCAGCAACCCAACCCCCACGCAAGGAGCGTCCTCATTGCAAAGCTGGGGGACCGTGCCGAGGCATCTGTGAGTAAACGTGAGCTGAGCCCCAGGCCAGCTGCTGCTGAACTGTTCCCACCCTTTCCAGGTAAAACACCTGAATATGTACAAGGGCTTGAAAGCCTAGAGGAAGGACCGTGGAGCCACACCAGCGACAGCATGCAGGCCAACTTGGTGCCTGCAGGCCAGCCAGCGTGGTCCTGGACCCTGGCGCTCTTCCAGAAGCTTTCCATTGCCCTGCCTGAGATACCCCTCCTGTCCCGGACCCCACTGCGTTTTTCCTTCCTCACCTCTGTCCGGAGAGAAATTCCAGCGGAAGGTATGGGTGACACATCCTCTTCTTTACAGGCGGCAGCCTGGCAACTCCTGCAGAAAGGCCAGCAGAACCCCACTCACACCGGGCCACCCACAAAGCTGTGGCCCCTCACTCCCTCCCACCAGCACAGCCCCGAGACTGCTGACGGGGCCGAGAATATGGAGTCAGGCACAGCTTCAGGGGCTATTGCTGCCTGGAGCTCTGTTTATATTGACCTCAACGAGGCACACCTGGGGAGGGCGGGCCGGCAGGGTAAGGCTGCCCAGGTCAGCTAATCCACAACCCTCAGGGAATCACATTGTTGAAAATGGACCCCCTAAGGCAGAAGAGAAGCCAAGGGAAAAAAGGACACAATGCCATTTGCAGCACCGTAGATGAGTCTAGAAGTAATCACGTGACTTGTAGTAAGTCAGAAAGTGAAAGACACATATCATATCATATCACTTATAGGTGTTACCTAAAAATGGATACCAGGGCAGATATTTCCACGGAGAAGGGCAATCACAGATTCATTAAACAAACTTATGGTTCACCAATGGAAAGGTGTGAGGATTGGTTTCATTACGATATCGGGGTTAACAGACATATACAAACACAGGTGACATATATAATCACCAAAGACCTACAGAATACCAAGAGAGGACTACTCAACATTCTGTCATAACGTACATGGGAAAAGGATCCCAAGAAGAACAGTCATCTGTATATGTGTAAAAGAACCACATCTTCCACACCTACAACAAGCCAAACATTGTAATCAAACTTGCTGTAATAAAAAATAAAAACTTAAATTAAAAACACGAACAAGAAGTAGTGAGACAAACGTGAGGGGCTTTCTCCTGGTACATTCCATTCTAAACTCCAATCTAGAACACCACTTCCACTGAGGCTCTCTTGCCCTAGTAACCAGATTTGGTAAGGGTGAACTGCTGCCACCTTGTGGCCGTTTCACACAACAGCAGCTTTAATCCCAACGCTAATGGTCAGTTGATATTCAAAATCATTGCAGGCCTGTAAATGACACCTGCCCTGAAAACAAATCCTGGGGTCACATATCGACCAAAAAATTCAAAGGACGTCCATATTTCAAAACGACCGTTTCAAAAGGCATATTTTACGCACAATAGTGTTCTGCTTCTTTTCCTTTCTTTCCTTTTTTGTTAAAAAATACGGGAATGGAAAAAGGCCTCCCTCAGAATGGGTGAAAATCTTGGCAAACGAATCAATGGACAGAGGTTTAATCTCCAATATATATAAACAGCTCATGCAGCTTAATATTAAAAAAAACAAACAACCCCCCAAAAAATGGGCAGAAGATCTAAAGAGACGTTTCTTCAAAGGAGACACAGAGATGGCCAAGACGCACATGAAAAGCTGCTCAACAGCACTAATTATTAGAGAAATGCAAATCAAAACTACAATGAGGTATCACCTCACACCTGTTAGAATCGGCATCATCAGAAAATCTACAAACAACCAATTCTGGGGAGGGTGTGGACAAAAGGAGCCCTCTTCCACTATTGGTGGGAATGTAAATTGATACAGGCACTATGGAGAACAGTATGGAGTTTCCTTAAAAAAACTAGAAATAGAATTACCATCTGATCCAGCAATCCCACTTCTGGGCATATACCCAGAGAAAACCGTATTTCCAAAAGGCACATTCACCACAATGTTCGTTGCAGCACTATTTACAATAGCCAGGTAATGGAAGCAACCTAAATGCCCACAGACAGATGAATGGATAAAGATGTGGTACATATATAAAATGGAATATGACTCGGCTATAAAAAGGAATGAAACTGGGTCATTTGTAGAGACATCGATGGATCGAGAGACTGTCATACAGAATGAAGTAAGTCAGAAAGAGGAAAACAAATATTGTATATTAATGCATATATGTGGAGCCTAAAAATGGTACAGATGAACTGGTTTGCAGGGAAGAAATAGAGACACAGAGGTAGAGAACAAACGTATGGACACCAAGTGTGGGAAGCCATGGGGTGGTGGTGGTGGGATGAGTTGGGAGTTTGGGATTGACCTGTATACATGTATATGCATAAAATACATAACTAATAATAACGTGCTGTATAAAAAAATAAATAAAATTTCAAAATTTTAAAAAATAAAATTTAAAAATAAAACAGAAAATAGTTTTTCCCGTCACAGAGATGTATTTACAGTAATGAATTATTTCCATGCTTATATCTATAAATACATAAAAGAGGAATAACATCTAACTTGAAACATAAAAGAAAAAAAAAGTGAACCCACGAGTTATACAGAGGAAAACCCTATCACGGCACTTGATCCAGTGGTAAACTATTCTGAAATTGGTCAGAGGTGGGGAACCATCTCCCATACAGCCAGCAACCCAACCCCCACGCAAGGAGCGTCCTCATTGCAAAGCTGGGGGACCGTGCCGAGGCATCTGTGAGTAAACGTGAGCTGAGCCCCAGGCCAGCTGCTGCTGAACTGTTCCCACCCTTTCCAGGTAAAACACCTGAATATGTACAAGGGCTTGAAAGCCTAGAGGAAGGACCGTGGAGCCACACCAGCGACAGCATGCAGGCCAACTTGGTGCCTGCAGGCCAGCCAGCGTGGTCCTGGACCCTGGCGCTCTTCCAGAAGCTTTCCATTGCCCTGCCTGAGATACCCCTCCTGTCCCGGACCCCACTGCGTTTTTCCTTCCTCACCTCTGTCCGGAGAGAAATTCCAGCGGAAGGTATGGGTGACACATCCTCTTCTTTACAGGCGGCAGCCTGGCAACTCCTGCAGAAAGGCCAGCAGAACCCCACTCACACCGGGCCACCCACAAAGCTGTGGCCCCTCACTCCCTCCCACCAGCACAGCCCCGAGACTGCTGACGGGGCCGAGAATATGGAGTCAGGCACAGCTTCAGGGGCTATTGCTGCCTGGAGCTCTGTTTATATTGACCTCAACGAGGCACACCTGGGGAGGGCGGGCCGGCAGGGTAAGGCTGCCCAGGTCAGCTAATCCACAACCCTCAGGGAATCACATTGTTGAAAATGGACCCCCTAAGGCAGAAGAGAAGCCAAGGGAAAAAAGGACACAATGCCATTTGCAGCACCGTAGATGAGTCTAGAAGTAATCACGTGACTTGTAGTAAGTCAGAAAGTGAAAGACACATATCATATCATATCACTTATAGGTGTTACCTAAAAATGGATACCAGGGCAGATATTTCCACGGAGAAGGGCAATCACAGATTCATTAAACAAACTTATGGTTCACCAATGGAAAGGTGTGAGGATTGGTTTCATTACGATATCGGGGTTAACAGACATATACAAACACAGGTGACATATATAATCACCAAAGACCTACAGAATACCAAGAGAGGACTACTCAACATTCTGTCATAACGTACATGGGAAAAGGATCCCAAGAAGAACAGTCATCTGTATATGTGTAAAAGAACCACATCTTCCACACCTACAACAAGCCAAACATTGTAATCAAACTTGCTGTAATAAAAAATAAAAACTTAAATTAAAAACACGAACAAGAAGTAGTGAGACAAACGTGAGGGGCTTTCTCCTGGTACATTCCATTCTAAACTCCAATCTAGAACACCACTTCCACTGAGGCTCTCTTGCCCTAGTAACCAGATTTGGTAAGGGTGAACTGCTGCCACCTTGTGGCCGTTTCACACAACAGCAGCTTTAATCCCAACGCTAATGGTCAGTTGATATTCAAAATCATTGCAGGCCTGTAAATGACACCTGCCCTGAAAACAAATCCTGGGGTCACATATCGACCAAAAATTTCAAAGGACGTCCATATTTCAAAACGACCGTTTCAAAAGGCATATTTTACGCACATTAGTGTTCTGCTTCTTTTCCTTTCTTTCCTTTTTTGTTAAAAAACACGGGAATGGAAAAAGGCATCCCTCAGAATGGGCGAAAATCGTTGCAGACGAATCAATGGACAGAGGTTTAATCTCCAATATATATAAACAGCTCATGCAGCTTAATATTAATAAAACAAACAACCCAAAAAAAATGGGCAGAAGATCTAAAGAGACGTTTCTTCAAAGGAGACACAGAGATGGCCAAGACGCACATGAAAAGCTGCTCAACAGCACTAATTATTAGAGAAATGCAAATCAAAACTACAATGAGGTATCACCTCACACCTGTTAGAATCGGCATCATCAGAAAATCTACAAACAACCAATTCTGGGGAGGGTGTGGACAAAAGGAGCCCTCTTCCACTATTGGTGGGAATGTAAATTGATACAGTCCCTATGGAGAACAGTATGGAGTTTCCTTAAAAAAACTAGAAATAGAATTACCATCTGATCCAGCAATCCCACTTCTGGGCATATACCCAGAGAAAACCGTATTTCAAAAAGGCACATTCACCACAATGTTCGTTGCAGCACTATTTACAATAGCCAGGTAATGGAAGCAACCTAAATGCCCACAGACAGATGAATGGATAAAGATGTGGTACCTATATTAAAATGGAATATTACTAGGCCATAAAAAGGAATGAAACTGGGTCATTTGTAGAGACATCGATGGATCGAGAGACTGTCATACAGAATGAAGTAAGTCAGAAAGAGGAAAACAAATATTGTATATTAATGCATATATGTGGAGCCTAAAAACGGTACAGATGAACTGGTTTGCAAGGAAGAAATAGAGACACAGAGGTAGAGAACAAACGTATGGACACCAAGTGTGGGAAGCCATGGGGTGGTGGTGGTGGGATGAGTTGGGAGTTTGGGATTGACCTGTATACATGTATATGCATAAAATACATAACTAATAATAACGTGCTGTATAAAAGCATAAATAAAATTAAATTTCAAAATTTTAAAAAATAAAATTTACAAATAAACCTGAAAAAATTCTTCCCGTCACACAGATGTATTTACAGAAATGAATTATTTCCATGCTTATATTTATAAATACATAAAATTGGGATAAAATCTAACTTGAACCATAAAAGAAAAAAAAAGTGAACCCACGAGTTATACAGAGGAAAACCCTATCACGGCACTTGCTCCAGCAGTAAACAATTCTGAAATTGGTCAGAGGTGGGGAACCATCTCCCATACAGCCAGCAACCCACGCCCCACGCAAGGAGCGTCCCCATTGCAAAGCTGGGGGACCGTGCCGAGGCATCTGTGAGTAAACGTGAGCTGAGCCCCAGGCCAGCTGCTGCTGAACTGTTCCCACCCTTTCCAGGTAAAACACCTGAATATGTACAAGGGCTTGAAAGCCTAGAGGAAGGACCGTGGAGCCACACCAGCGACAGCACGCAGGCCAACTTGGTGCCTGCAGGCCAGCCAGCGTGGTCCTGGCCCTGGGCGCACTTCCAGAAGCTTTCCATTGCCCTGCCTGAGATTCCCCGGCTGTCCCTGCCCCCACTGCTTTTTTCCTTCCTCACCTCTGTCCGGAGAGAAATTCCAGCGGAAGGTATGGGTGACACATCCTCTTCTTTACAGGCGGCAGCCTGGCAACTCCTACAGAAAGGCCAGCAGAACTCCACTCACAACGGGCCACCCACAAAGCTGTGGCCCCTCACTCCCTCCCACCAGCACAGCCCCGAACCTGCTGACGGGGCAGAGAATATGGAGTCAGGCACAGCTTCAGGGGCTGTTGCTGCCTGGAGCGCTGTTTATATTGACGTCAACAAGGCACACCTGGGGAGGGTGGACCGGCAGGGTAAGGCTGCCCAGGTCAGCTAATCCACAACCCTCAGGGAATCACATTGTTGAAAATGGACCCCCTAAGGCAGAAGAGAAGCCAAGGGAAAAAAGGACACAATGCCATTTGCAGCACCGTAGATGAGTCTAGAAATAATCACGTGACTTGTAGTAAGTCAGAAAGTGAAAGACACATATCATATCATATCACTTATAGGTGTTACCTAAAAATGGATACCAGGGCAGATATTTCCACGGAGAAGGGCAATCACAGATTCATTAAACAAACTTATGGTTCACCAATGGAAAGGTGTGAGGATTGGTTTCATTACGATATCGGGGTTAACAGACATATACAAACACAGGTGACATATATAATCACCAAAGACCTACAGAATACCAAGAGAGGACTACTCAACATTCTGTCATAACGTACATGGGAAAAGGATCCCAAGAAGAACAGTCATCTGTATATGTGTAAAAGAACCACATCTTCCACACCTACAACAAGCCAAACATTGTAATCAAACTTGCTGTAATAAAAAATAAAAACTTAAATTAAAAACACGAACAAGAAGTAGTGAGACAAACGTGAGGGGCTTTCTCCTGGTACATTCCATTCTAAACTCCAATCTAGAACACCACTTCCACTGAGGCTCTCTTGCCCTAGTAACCAGATTTGGTAAGGGTGAACTGCTGCCACCTTGTGGCCGTTTCACACAACAGCAGCTTTAATCCCAACGCTAATGGTCAGTTGATATTCAAAATCATTGCAGGCCTGTAAATGACACCTGCCCTGAAAACAAATCCTGGGGTCACATATCGACCAAAAATTTCAAAGGACGTCCATATTTCAAAACGACCGTTTCAAAAGGCATATTTTACGCACATTAGTGTTCTGCTTCTTTTCCTTTCTTTCCTTTTTTGTTAAAAAACACGGGAATGGAAAAAGGCATCCCTCAGAATGGGCGAAAATCGTTGCAGACGAATCAATGGACAGAGGTTTAATCTCCAATATATATAAACAGCTCATGCAGCTTAATATTAATAAAACAAACAACCCAAAAAAAATGGGCAGAAGATCTAAAGAGACGTTTCTTCAAAGGAGACACAGAGATGGCCAAGACGCACATGAAAAGCTGCTCAACAGCACTAATTATTAGAGAAATGCAAATCAAAACTACAATGAGGTATCACCTCACACCTGTTAGAATCGGCATCATCAGAAAATCTACAAACAACCAATTCTGGGGAGGGTGTGGACAAAAGGAGCCCTCTTCCACTATTGGTGGGAATGTAAATTGATACAGTCCCTATGGAGAACAGTATGGAGTTTCCTTAAAAAAACTAGAAATAGAATTACCATCTGATCCAGCAATCCCACTTCTGGGCATATACCCAGAGAAAACCGTATTTCAAAAAGGCACATTCACCACAATGTTCGTTGCAGCACTATTTACAATAGCCAGGTAATGGAAGCAACCTAAATGCCCACAGACAGATGAATGGATAAAGATGTGGTACCTATATAAAATGGAATATTACTAGGCCATAAAAAGGAATGAAACTGGGTCATTTGTAGAGACATCGATGGATCGAGAGACTGTCATACAGAATGAAGTAAGTCAGAAAGAGGAAAACAAATATTGTATATTAATGCATATATGTGGAGCCTAAAAACGGTACAGATGAACTGGTTTGCAAGGAAGAAATAGAGACACAGAGGTAGAGAACAAACGTATGGACACCAAGTGTGGGAAGCCATGGGGTGGTGGTGGTGGGATGAGTTGGGAGTTTGGGATTGACCTGTATACATGTATATGCATAAAATACATAACTAATAATAACGTGCTGTATAAAAGCATAAATAAAATTAAATTTCAAAATTTTAAAAAATAAAATTTACAAATAAACCTGAAAAAATTCTTCCCGTCACACAGATGTATTTACAGAAATGAATTATTTCCATGCTTATATTTATAAATACATAAAATTGGGATAAAATCTAACTTGAACCATAAAAGAAAAAAAAAAGTGAACCCACGAGTTATACAGAGGAAAACCCTATCACGGCACTTGCTCCAGCAGTAAACAATTCTGAAATTGGTCAGAGGTGGGGAACCATCTCCCATACAGCCAGCAACCCACACCCCACGCAAGGAGCGTCCCCATTGCAAAGCTGGGGGACCGTGCCGAGGCATCTGTGAGTAAACGTGAGCTGAGCCCCAGGCCAGCTGCTGCTGAACTGTTCCCACCCTTTCCAGGTAAAACACCTGAATATGTACAAGGGCTTGAAAGCCTAGAGGAAGGACCGTGGAGCCACACCAGCGACAGCACGCAGGCCAACTTGGTGCCTGCAGGCCAGCCAGCGTGGTCCTGGCCCTGGGCGCACTTCCAGAAGCTTTCCATTGCCCTGCCTGAGATTCCCCGGCTGTCCCTGCCCCCACTGCTTTTTTCCTTCCTCACCTCTGTCCGGAGAGAAATTCCAGCGGAAGGTATGGGTGACACATCCTCTTCTTTACAGGCGGCAGCCTGGCAACTCCTACAGAAAGGCCAGCAGAACTCCACTCACAACGGGCCACCCACAAAGCTGTGGCCCCTCACTCCCTCCCACCAGCACAGCCCCGAACCTGCTGACGGGGCAGAGAATATGGAGTCAGGCACAGCTTCAGGGGCTGTTGCTGCCTGGAGCGCTGTTTATATTGACGTCAACAAGGCACACCTGGGGAGGGTGGACCGGCAGGGTAAGGCTGCCCAGGTCAGCTAATCCACAACCCTCAGGGAATCACATTGTTGAAAATGGAGCCCTCTAAGGCAGAAGAGAAGCCAAGGAAAAAAAGGACACAATGCCATTTGCAGCACCGTAGATGAGTCTAGAAGTAATCACGTGACTTGTAGTAAGTCAGAAAGTGAAAGACACATATCATATCATATCACTTATAGGTGTTACCTAAAAATGGATACCAGGGCAGATATTTCCACGGAGAAGGGCAATCACAGATTCATTAAACAAACTTATGGTTCACCAATTGAAAGGTGTGAGGATTGGTTTCATTACGATATCGGGGTTAACAGACATATACAAACACAGGTGACATATATAATCACCAAAGACCTACAGAATACCAAGAGAGGACTACTCAACATTTTGTCATAACGTACATGGGAAAAGGATCCCAGGAAGAACAGTCATCTGTATATGTGTAAAAGAACCACATCTTCCACACCTACAACAAGCCAAACATTGTAATCAAACTTGCTGTAATAAAAAATAAAAAAAATTAAATTAAAAACACGAACAAGATGTAGTGAGACAAACGTGAGGGGCTTTCTCCTGGCACATTCCATTCTAAATTCCAATCTAGAACACCACTTCCACTGAGGCTCTCTTGCCCTAGTAACCAGATTTGGTAAGGGTGAACTGCTGCCACCTTGTGGCCGTTTCACACAACAGCAGCTTTAATCCTAGTGCTAATATTCAGTTGATATTCAAAATCATTGCAGGCCTGTAAATGACACCTGCCCTGAAAATAAATCCTGGTGTCACATATCCACCAAAAAATTCAAAGGATGTCCATATTTCAAAACGACCGTTTCAAAAGTCATATTTTACGCACATCGGTGTTCTGCTTCTTTTCCTTTCTTTCCTTTTTTGTTAAAAAACACGGGAATGGAAAAAGGCATTCCTCAGAATGGGCGAAAATCATTGCAGACGAATCAATGGACAGAGGTTTAATCTCCAATATATATAAACAGCACATGCAGCTTAATATTAAAAAAACAAACAAGCCAATACAAAAATGGGCAGAAGATCTAAAGAGACGTTTCTTCAAAGAAGACACAGAGATGGCCAAGACACACATGAAAAGCTGCTCAACAGCACTAATTATTAGAGAAATGCAAATCAAAACTACAATGAGGTATCACCTCACACCTGTTAGAATCGGCATCATCAGGAAATCTACAAACAACCAATTCTGGGGAGGGTGTGGACAAAAGGAGCCCTCTTCCACTATTGGTGGGAATGTAAATTGATACAGTCACTATGGAAAACAGTATGGAGTTTCCTTAAAAAAAACTAGAAATAGAATTACCATCTGATCCAGCAATCCCACTTCTGGGCATATACCCAGAGAAAACCATAAATCAAAAAGGCACATTCACCACAATGTTCATTGCAGCACTATTTACAATAGCCAGGTAATGGAAGCAACCTAAATGCCCACAGACAGATGAATGGATAAAGATGTGGTACATATATAAAATGGAATATTACTCGGCCATAAAGAGGAATGAAACTGGGTCCTTTGTAGAGACATCGATGGATCTAGTGACTGTCATACAGAATGAAGTAAGTCAGAAAGAGAAAAACAAATATCGTATATTAATGCATATATGTGGAACCTAAAAAATGGTACAGATGAAATGATTTGCAGGGAAGAAATAGAGACACAGAGTTAGAGAACAAACGTATGGACACCAAGTGTGGGAAGCCATGGGGTGGTGGTGGTGGGATGAGTTGGGAGATTGGAATTGACCTGTATATATATATATGCATAAAATACATAACTAATAATAACCTGCTGTATAAAAAAATAAATAAAATTAAATTTAAAAATTTTAAAAAAATAAAATTAATAATAAAACAGAAAACAGTTCTTTCCTTCACAAAGATGTATTTATAGGAATGAATTATTTCCATGCTTATATCTATAAATACATAAAAGAGGAATAAAATCTAACTTGAACCATAAAAAGAAAAAAAACCCTGAACCCACCAGTTATACACAGGAAATCCCTATCAGGGCACTTGCTCCAGTGGTAAACAATTCTGAAATTGGTCAGAGGTGGGGAACCATCTCCCATACAGCCAGCAACCCACCCCCCACGCAAGGAGCGTCCTCATTGCAAAGCTGAGGGACCGTGTCGAGGCATCTGTAAGTAAACGTGAGCTGAGCCCCAGGCCAGCTGCTGCTGAACTGTTCCCACCCTTTCCATGTAAAACACCTGAATATGTACAAGGGCTTGAAAGCCTAGAGGAAGGTCCGTGGAGCCACACCAGCGAGAGCACGCAGGCCGACTTGGTGCCTGTAGGCCAGCCAGGGTGGTCCTGGCCCCGAGCGCTCTTCCAGAAGCTTTCCATTGCCCTGCCTGTGATACCCCTCCTGTCCCGGACCCCACTGCTTTTTTCCTTCCTCACCTCTGTCCGGAGAGAAATTCTAGCGGAAGGTATGGGTGACACATCCTCTTCTTTACAGGCGGCAGCATGGCAACTCCTGCAGAAAGGCCAGCAGAACCCCACTCACACAGGGCCACCCACAAAGCTGTGGCCCCTCACTCCCTCCCACCAGCAGAGCCCCGAGACTGCTGACGGGGCAGAGAATATGGAGGCAGGCACAGCTTCAGTGGCTATTGCTGCCTGGAGCGCTGTTTATATTGACCTCAACGAGGCACACCTGGGGAGGGCGGACCGGCAGGGTAAGGCTGCCCACGTCAGCTAATCCACAACCCTCAGTGAATCACATTGTTGAAAATGGACCCCGCTAAGGCAGAAGAGAAGCCAAGGGAAAAAAGGACACAATGCCATTTGCAGCACCGTAGATGAGTCTAGAAGTAATCACGTGACTTGTAGTAAGTCAGAAAGTGAAAGACACATATCATATCATATCACTTATAGGTGTTACCTAAAAATGGATACCAGGGCATATATTTCCACGGAGAAGGGCAATCACAGATTCATTAAACAAACTTATGGTTCACCAATGGAAAGGTGTGAGGATTGGTTTTATTACGATATCGGGGTTAACAGACATATACAAACACAGGTGACATATATAATCACCAAAGACCTACAGAATACCAAGAGAGGACTACTCAACATTCTGTCATAACGTACATGGGAAAAGTATCCCAGGAAGAAGAGTCATCTGTATATGTGTAAAAGAACCACATCTTCCACACCTACAACAAGCCAAACATTGTAATCAAACTTGCTGTAATAAAAAATAAAAAATTTAATTAAAAACACGAACAAGAAGTAGTGAGACAAACGTGAGGGGCTTTCTCCTGGCACATTCCATTCTAAACTCCAATCTAGAACACCACTTCCACTGAAGCTCTCTTGCCCTAGTAACCAGATTTGGTAAGGGTGAACTGCTGCCACCTTGTGGCCGTTTCACACAACAGCAGCTTTAATCCCAACGCTAATGGTCAGTTGATATTCAAAATCATTGCAGGCCTGTAAATGACCTGCCCTGAAAACAAATCCTGGTGTCACATATCGACCAAAAAATTCAAAGGACGTCCATATTTCAAAACGACCGTTTCAAAAGGCATATTTTACGCACATTAGTGTTCTGCTTCTTTTCCTTTCTTTCCTTTTTTGTTAAAAAACACGGGAATGGAAAAAGGCATCCCTCAGAATGGGCGAAAATTGTTGCAGACGAATCAATGGACAGAGGTTTAATCTCCAATATATATAAACAGCTCATGCAGCTTAATATTAAAAAACAAACAACCCAAAAAAATATGGGCAGAAGATCTAAAGAGACGTTTTTTCAAAGGAGACAGAGAGATGGCCAAGACGCACATGAAAAGCTGCTCAACAGCACTAATTATTAGAGAAATGCAAATCAAAACTACAATGAGGTATCACCTCACACCTGTTAGAATCGGCATCATCAGAAAATCTACAAACAACCAATTCGGGGGAGGGTGTGGACAAAAGGAGCCCTCTTCCACTATTGGTGGGAATGTAAATTGATACAGTCACTATGGAGAACAGTATGGAGTTTCCTTAAAAAAACTAGAAATAGAATTACCATCTGATCCAGCAGTCCCACTTCTGGTCATATACCCAGAGAAAACCGTATTTCAAAAAGGCACATTCACCACAATGTTCGTTGCAGCACTATTTAAAATAGCCAGGTAATGGAAGCAACCTAAATGCCAACAGACAGATGAATGGATAAAGATGTGGTACTTATATAAAGTGGAATATTACTCGGCCATAAAAAGGAATGAAACTGGGTCATTTGTAGAGACATCGATGGATTTGTGACTGTCATACAGAATGAAGTAAGTCAGAAAGAGGAAAACAAATATTGTATATTAATGCATATATGTGTTACCTAAAAAATGGTACAGATGAACTGATTTGCAGGGAAGAAATAGAGACACAGAGGTAGAGAATAAACGTATGGACACCTAGTTTGGGAAGCCATGGGATGATGGTGGTGGGATGAGTTGGGACATTGGGATTGACCTGTATACATGTATATGCATAAAATACATAACTAATAATAACCTGCTGTATAAAAAAATAAATAAAATTAAATTTCAAAATTTTAAAAAATATAATTTAAAAATAAAACAGAAAAAATTTCTTCCCTTCACACAGATGTATTTATAGGAATGAATTATTTCCATGCTTATATTTATAAATACATAAAAGAGGAATAAAATCTAACTTGAACCATAAAAAAAAAAATCCTGAACCCACGAGTTATACAGAGGAAAACCCTATCAGGGCACTTGCTCCAGTGGTAAACAATTCTGAAATTGGTCAGAGGTGGGGAATCATCTCCCATACAGCCAGCAACCCACCCCCCACGCAAGGAGCGTCCTCGTTGCAAAGCTGGGGGCCCGTGCCTTGGCATCTGTGAGTAAACGTGAGCTGAGCCCCAGGCCAGATGCTGCTGAACTGTTCCCACCCATTCCAGGTAAAACACCTGAATATGTACAAGGGCTTGAAAGCCTAGAGGAAGGACCGTGGAGCCACACCAGCGACAGCACGCAGGCCAACTTGGTGCCTGCAGGCCAGCCAGCGGGATCCTGGACCCTGGCGCTCTTCCAGAAGCTTTCCATTGCCCTGCCTGAGATACCCCTCCTGTCCCGGCCTCCACTGCTTTTTTCCTTCCTCACCTCTGTCCGGAGAGAAATTCCAGCGGAAGGTATGGGTGACACATCCTCTTCTTTACAGGCGGCAGCCTGGCAACTCCTGCAGAAAGGCCAGCAGAACCCCACTCACACCGGGCCACCCACAAAGCTGTGGCCCCTCACTCCCTCCCACCAGCACAGCCCCGAGACTGCTGACGGGGCAGAGAATATGGAGTCAGGCACAGCTTCAGGGGCTATTGCTGCCTGGAGCTCTGTTTATATTGACCTCAATGAGGCACACCTGGGGAGGGCGGGCCGGCAGGGTAAGGCTGCCCAGGTCAGCTAATCCACAACCCTCAGGGAATCACATTGTTGAAAATGGACCCCGCTAAGGCAGAAGAGAAGCCAAGGGAAAAAAGGAAACAATGCCATTTGCAGCACCGTAGATGAGTCTAGAAGTAATCACGTGACTTGTAGTAAGTCAGAAAGTGAAAGACACATATCCTATCATATCACTTATAGGTGTTACCGAAAAATGGATACCAGGGCAGATATTTCCACGGAGAAGGGCAATCACAGATTCATTAAACAAACTTATGGTTCACCAATGGAAAGGTGTGAGGATTGGTTTCATTACGATATCGGGGTTAACAGACATATACAAACACAGGTGACATATATAATCACCAAAGACCTACAGAATACCAAGAGAGGACTACTCAACATTCTGTCATAACGTACATGGGAAAAGGATCCCAAGAAGAACAGTCATCTGTATATGTGTAAAAGAACCAAATCTTCCACACCTACAACAAGCCAAACATTGTAATCAAACTTGCTGTAATAAAAAATAAAAACTTAAATTAAAAACACGAACAAGAAGTAGTGAGACAAACGTGAGGGGCTTTCTCCTGGTACATTCCATTCTAAAATCCAATCTAGAACACCACTCCCACTGAGGCTCTCTTGCCCTAGTAACCAGATTTGGTAAGGGTGAACTGCTGCCACCTTGTGGCCGTTTCACACAACAGCAGCTTTAATCCCAACGCTAATGGTCAGTTGATATTCAAAATCATTGCAGGCCTGTAAATGACACCTGCCCTGAAAACAAATCCTGGGGTCACATATCGACCAAAAAATTCAAAGGACGTCCATATTTCAAAACGACAGTTTCAAAAGGCATATTTTACGCACATTAGTGTTCTGCTTCTTTTCCTTTCTTTCCTTTTTTGTTAAAAAACACGGGAATGGAAAAAGGCATCTCTCAGAATGGGCAAATATCGTTGCAGACGAATCAATGGACAGAGGTTTAATCTCCAATATATATAAACAGCTCATGCAGCTTAATATTAAAAAACAAACAACCCCAAAAAAATGGGCAGAAGATCTAAAGAGACGTTTATTCAAAGGAGACACAGAGATGGCCAAGACGCACATGAAAAGCTGCTCAACAGCACTAATTATTAGAGAAATGCAAATCAAAACTACAATGAGGTATCACCTCACACCTGTTAGAAACGACATCATCAGAAAATCTACAAACAACCAATTCTGGGGAGGGTGTGGACAAAAGGAGCCCTCTTCCACTATTGGTGGGAATGTAAATTGATACAGTCACTATGGAGAACAGTATGGAGTTTCCTTAAAAAAACAAGAAATAGAATTACCATCTGATCCAGCAATCCCACTTCTGGGCATATACCCAGAGAAAACCGTATTTCAAAAAGGCACATTCACCACAATGTTCGTTGCAGCACTATTTACAATAGCCAGGTAATGGAAGCAACCTAAATGCCCACAGACAGATGAATGGATAAAGATGTGGTACATATATAAAATGGAATACGACTCGGCCATAAAAAGGAATGAAACTGGGTCATTTGTAGAGACATCGATGGATCGAGAGACTGTCATACAGAATGAAGTAAGTCAGAAAGAGGAAAACAAATATTGTATATTAATGCATATATGTGGAGCCTAAAAATGGAACAGATGAACTGGTTTGCAGGGAAGAAATAGAGACACAGAGGTAGAGAACAAACGTATGGACACCAAGTGTGGGAAGCCATGGGGTGGTGGTGGTGGGATGAGTTGGGAGTTTGGGATTGACCTGTATACATGTATATGCATAAAATACATAACTAATAATAACGTGCTGTATAAAAAAATAAATAAAATTTCAAAATTTTAAAAAATAAAATTTAAAAATAAAACAGAAAAAAGTACTTCCCGTCACACAGATGTATTTATAGGAATGAATTATTTCCATGCTTATATCTATAAATACATAAAAGAGGAATAACATCTAACTTGAAACATAAAAGAAACAAAAAGTGAACCCACGAGTTATACAGAGGAAAACCCTATCACGGCACTTGCTCCAGTGGTAAACAATTCAGAAATTGGTCAGAGGTGGGGAACCATCTCCGATACAGCCAGCAACCCAACCCCCACGCAAGGAGCGTCCTCATTGCAAAGCTGGGGGACCGTGCCGAGGCATCTGTGAGTAAACGTGAGCTGAGCCCCAGGCCAGCTGCTGCTGAACTGTTCCCACCCTTTCCAGGTAAAACACCTGAATATGTACAAGGGCTTGAAAGCCTAGAGGAAGGACCGTGGAGCCACACCAGCGACAGCACGCAGGCCAACTTGGTGCCTGCAGGCCAGCCAGGGTGGTCCTGGCCCCGGGCGCTCTTCCAGAAGCTTTCCATTGCCCTGCCTGAGATACCCCTCCTGTCCCGGCCCCCATTGCTTTTTTCCTTCCTCACCTCTGTCCGTAGAGAAATTCCAGCGGAAGGTATGGGTGACACAACCTCTTCTTTACAGGCGGCAGCCTGGCAACTCCTGCAGAAAGGCCAGCAGAACCCCACTCACACCGGGCCACCCACAAAGCTGTGGCCCCTCACTCCCACCAGCACAGCCCCGATACTGCTGACGGGGCAGAGAATATGGAGTCAGGCACAGCTGCAGGGTCTATTGCATCCTGGAGCTCTGTTTATATTGACCTCAACGAGGCACACCTGGGGAGGGCGGGCCGGCAGGGTAAGGCTGCCCAGGTCAGCTAATCCACAACCCTCAGGGAATCACATTGTTGAAAATTGAGCCCGCTAAGGCAGAAGAGAAGCCAAGGGAAAAAAAGGACACAATGCCATTTGCAGCACCGTAGATGAGTCTAGAAGTAATCACGTGACTTGTAGTAAGTCAGAAAGTGAAAGACACATATCATATCATATCACTTATAGGTGTTACCTAAAAATGGATACCAGGGCAGATATTTCCACGGAGAAGGGCAATCACAGATTCATTAAACAAACTTATGGTTCACCAATGGAAAGGTGTGAGGATTGGTTTCATTACGATATCGGGGTTAACAGACATATACAAACACAGGTGACATATATAATCACCAAAGACCTACAGAATACCAAGAGAGGACTACTCAACATTCTGTCATAACGTGCATGGGAAAAGGATCCCAGGAAGAACAGTCATCTGTATATGTGTAAAAGAACCACATCTTCCACACCTACAACAAGCCAAACATTGTAATCAAACATGCTGTAATAAAAAATAAAAAAAAAATAAATTAAAAACACGAACAAGATGTAGTGAGACAAACGTGAGGGGCTTTCTCCTGGCACATTCCATTCTAAATTCCAATCTAGAACACCACTTCCACTGAGGCTCTCTTGCCCTAGTAACCAGATTTGGTAAGGGTGAACTGCTGCCACCTTGTGGCCGTTTCACACAACAGCAGCTTTAATCCCAGTGCTAATGTTCAGTTGATATTCAAAATCATTGCAGGCCTGTAAATGACACCTGCCCTGAAAATAAATCCTGGTGTCACATATCCACCAAAAAATTCAAAGGATGTCCATATTTCAAAACCACCGTTTCAAAAGGCATATTTTACGCACATTGGTGTTCTGCTTCTTTTCCTTTCTTTCCTTTTTTGTTAAAAAACACGGGAATGGAAAAAGGCATCCCTCAGAATGGGCGAAAATCGTTGCAGACGAATCAATGGACAGAGGTTTAATCTCCAATATATATAAACAGCACATGCAGCTTAATATTAAAAAAAACAAACAATCCAATACAAAAATGGGCAGAAGATCTAAACAGACGTTTCTTCAAAGAAGACACAGAAATGCCCAAGACGCACATGAAAAGCTGCTCAACAGCACTAATTATTAGAGAAATGCAAATCAAAACTACAATGAGGTATCACCTCACACCTGTTAGAATCGGCATCATCAGGAAATCTACAAACAACCAATTCTGGGGAGGGTGTGGACAAAAGGAGCCCTCTTCCACTATTGGTGAGAATGTAAATTGATACAGTCACTATGGAAAACAGTATGGAGTTTCCTTAAAAAAAACTAGAAATAGAATTACCATCTGATCCAGCAATCCCACTTCTGGGCATATACCCAGAGAAAACCATAAATCAAAAAGGCACATTCACCACAATGTTCATTGCAGCACTATTTACAATAGCCAGGTAATGGAAGCAACCTAAATGCCCACAGACAGATGAATGGATAAAGACGTGGTACATATATAAAATGGAATATTACTTGGCCATAAAGGGGAATGAAACTGGGTCCTTTGTAGAGACATCGATGGATCTAGTGACTGTCATAGAGAATGAATTAAGTCTGAAAGAGGAAAACAAATATTGTATATTAATGCATATATGTGGAACCTAAAAAATGGTACAGATGAACTGATGTGCATGGAAGAAATAGAGACACAGCGGTAGAGAACAAACGTATGGACACCAAGTTTGGGAAGCTATGGGGTGACGGTGGTGGGATGAGTTGGGAGATGGGGATTGACCTGTATACATGTATATGCATAAAATACATAACTAATAATAACCTGCTGTATAAAAAAATAAATAAAATTAAATTTCAAAATCTTAAAAAATAAAATTTAAAAATAAAACAGAAGAATGTTCTTCCCTTCACACAGATGTATTTATAAGAATGAATTATTTACATGCTTATATCTATAAATACATAAAAGAGGAATAAAATCTAACTTGAACCATAAAAGAAAAAAAAAAAAACCCTGAACCCACGATTTATACAGAGGAAAACCCTATCAGGGCACTTGCTCCAGCGGTCAACAATTCTGAAATTGGTCAGAGGTTGGGAATCATCTCCCATACAGCCAGCAACCCACCCCCCACGCAAGGAGCGTCCTCATTGCAAAGCTGGGGGACCGTGCCGAGGCATCTGTGAGTAAACGTGAGCTGAGCCCCAGGCCAGTTGCTGCTGAACTGTTCCCACCCTTCCCAGGTAAAACACCTGAATATGTACAAGGGCTTGAAAGCCTAGAGGAAGGGCCGTGGAGCCACACCAGCGACAGCACGCAGGCCAACTTGGTGCCTGCAGGCCAGACAGGGTGGTCCTGGCCCCGGGCGATCTTCAGGAAGCTTTCCATTACCCTGCCTGAGATACCACTCCTGTCCCGGCCCCCACTGCTTTTTTCCTTCCTCACCTCTGTCCGGAGAGAAATTCCAGCGGAAGGTATGGGTGACACATCCTCTTCTTTACAGGTGGCAGCCTGGAAACACCTGCAGAAAGTCCAGCAGAACCCCCCTCACACTGGGCCACCAACAAAGCTGTGGCCCCTCACTCCCTCCCACCAGCACAGCCCCGAGACTGCTGATGGGGCAGAGAATATGGAGTCAGGCACAGCTTCAGGGGCTATTGCTGCCTGGAGCACTGTTTTTCTTGAACTCAACCAGGCAAACCTGGGGAGGGCCAGCTTGCAGCGTAAGGCTGCCCAGGTCAGCTAATCCACAACCCTCAGGGAATCACATTGTTGAAAATGGACCTTGCTAAGGCAGAAGAGAAGCCAAGGGAAAAAAGGACACAATGCCATTTGCAGCACCGTAGATGAGTCTAGAAGTAATCACGTGACTTGTAGTAAGTCAGAAAGTGAAAGACACATATCATATCATATCACTTATAGGTGTTACCTAAAAATGGATACCAGGGCAGATATTTCCACGGAGAAGGGCAATCACAGATTCATTAAACAAACTTATGGTTCACCAATGGAAAGGTGTGAGGATTGGTTTCATTACGATATCGGGGTTAACAGACATATACAAACACAGGTGACATATATAATCACCAAAGACCTACAGAATACCAAGAGAGGACTACTCAACATTCTGTCATAACGTACATGGGAAAAGGATCCCAGGAAGAACAGTCATCTGTATATATGTAAAAGAACCACATCTTCCACACCTACAGCAAGCCAAACATTGTAATCAAACTTGCTGTAATAAAAAATAAAAAATTAAATTAAAAACACGAACAAGAAGTAGTGAGACAAACGTGAGGGGCTTTCTCCTGGCACATTCCATTCTAAACTCCAATCTAGAACACCACTTCCACTGAGGCTCTCTTGCCCTAGTAACCAGATTTGGTAAGGGTGAACTGCTGCCACCTTGTGGCCGTTTCACACAACAGCAGCTTTAATCCCAACGCTAATGGTCAGTTAATATTCAAAATCATTGCAGGCCTGTAAATGACACCTGCCCTGAAAACAAATCCTGGGGTCACATATCGACCAAAAAATTCAAAGGACGTCCATATTTCAAAACGACCGTTTCAAAAGGCATATTTTACGCACATTAGTGTTCTGCTTCTTTTCCTTTCTTTCCTTTTTTGTTAAAAAACACGGGAATGGAAAAAGGCATCCCTCAGAATGGGCGAAAATCGTTGCAAACGAATCAATGGACACAGGTTTAATCTCCAATATATATAAACAGCACATGCAGCTTAATATTACTAAGACAAACAACGCAATACAAAAATGGGCAGAAGATCTAAATAGACGTTTCTTCAAATAAGACACAGAGATGGCCAAGACGCACATGAAAAGCTGCTCAACATCACTAATTGTTAGAGAAATGCAAATCAAAACTACAATAAGGTATGACGTCACACCCATTAGAGTCGGCATCATCAGAAAATCTACAAACAAAAATTCTGGGGAGGGTGTGGACAAAAGGAACCCTCTTCCACTATTGGTGGGAATGTAAATTGATACAGTCACTATGGAGAACAGTATGGAGGTTCCTTTAAAAAACTAAAAAGAGGAGTACCATCTGATCCAGCAATCCCACTTCTGAGCATATACCCAGAGAAAACCATAAATCAAAGAGACACATTCACCACAATGTTCATTGCAGCACTATTTACAATAGCCAGGTAATGGAAGCAACCTAAATGCCCACAGACAGAAGAACGGATAAAGATGTGGTACATATATAAAATGGAGTATTACTCAACCATATAAAGGAATGAAACTGGGTCATTTGTAGAGAACTCGATGGATCTAGAGACTGTCATACAGAGTGGAGTAAGTCAGAAACAGAAAAACAAATATTGTATATTAATGCCTATATTTGGTACCTAGAAAAGTGGTACAGATGAACTTGTTTGCAGGGCAGAAATAGAGACACACAGGTAGAGAACAAACGTATGGACACAAAGAGGGGGAAGCCATGGGGTGGTGGTGGTGGTGGGATGAGTTGGGAGATTGGGATTGACCTGTATACATGTAAATGCATAAAATACATAACTAATAATAACCTGCTGTATAAGAAAATAAATTTAAATTTCAAAATTTTTAAAAATGAAACAGAAAAATGTTCTTCCATTCACACAGATGTATTTATATGAATGACTTATTTCCATGCTTATATCTATAAATACATAAAAGAGGAATAAAATTTAACTTGAAACAATGGAGAAAAAAAAAAACCTGAACCCAACAGTTATACAGAGGAAAACCCTATCAAGGCACTTACTCCAGAGGTAAACAATTCTGAAATTGGTCAGATGTGGAGAATCATCTCCCATACAGCCAGCAGCCCCACCCCACGCGAGGAGGGTCCTCATTGCAAAGCTGCGGGACCGTGCCGAGGCGTCTGTGAGTAAACGTGAGCTGAGCCCCAGGCCAGCTGCTGCTGAACTGTTCCCACCCTTCCCAGGTAAAACACCTGAATATGTACAAGGGCTTGAAAGCCTAGAGGAAGGGCAGTGGAGCCACAGCAGCGACAGCACACAGGCCCACTTGGTGCCTGCAGGCCAGCCAGGATGGTCCTGGCCACAGGCGCTCTTCTTGAAGCTTTCCATTTTCCTGCCTGAGATACCCCTCCTGTCCCGGCCCACACTCATTTTTTTCCTTCCTCACCTCAGCCCGGAGAGAAATTTCAGCAGACGTTATGGGTGACGCATCCTCTTCCTTACAGGTGGCAGCCTGGTAACTGCTAAGCCTTGCCTTTCCCTAACCCTAACCCTAGCCCGGAACAGAAACCCACCACCAGCCCTATACCTTTCCCTATGCCGTAGCCTATTCCTGGCCCGTACGCAGGCACTGAACCTTTCATCAGCACGTATCCTGACCCTGCCATTTTGCCGTACCCTCACCTGTGCCCTAAGCCTTGCCGTTCCCTAACCCTAACCCTAGCCTGGAACGGAAACACACCACAAGCCCTACACCTTACCCCCAAGCCGTAGCCTACTCCTGGTCCATACGCGGGCTCTGATTTGTGCGTCAGCACGTAGCCTGACCTTCCCATATTACCGTAACGTCACCTGTGCCCTAAGCCTTTCCGTTCCCTAACCCTAACCCTAGTACGGAATGGAAACACACCACAAGCCCTACAACTAACCCCCAAGCCATATCCTATTCCTGGCCCGTACGCTGGAACTGACCCGTGCGTCAGCACGTAGCCTGACCCTCCCAAGTTTCCGTACCCTCACCTGTGCCCTAAGCCTTGCTGTTCCCTAACACTAACCCTAGCCCGGAACGGAGACCCACCACCAGCCCTACACCTAACCCCCAACCTGTGGACTACTCCTGGCCGGTCCGCTGCCACTGACCCGTGCGTCAGCACGTAGCCTGACCCTGCCACGTTTCCGTACCCTCACCTGTGCCCAAACACTTGCCGTTCCCTAACCCTAACCCTAGCCTGGAACGGAAAACCACCACCAGCCCTAGACCTTACCCTACGACATAGCCTACTCCTGGCCTGTACGCTGGCACTGGCCCATCCGTCAGCACGTACCCTGACGCTCCCACGTTTCCGTACCATCACCTGTGCCCTAAGACTTGCCGTTCCCTAACCCTAACCCCAGCCCGGAACGGAAACCCACCACCAGCCCTACACCTAACCCCGAAGACGTAGCCTACTCCTGGCCGGTACGCTGGCACTGACCCGTGTGTCAGCACGTAACCTGACCCTCGCACATTTCTGTACCCTCACCTGTGCCCTAAGCCTTGCCGTTCCCTAACCCTAACCCTAGCCCCTAACGGAAACCCACCACCAGCCCTACACCTTACCCTACGCCGTAGCCTACTCCTGGCCTGTACGCTGGCACTGACCCATGCGTCAGCACGTAGCGAGACACTCCCACTTTTCCGTACCCTCACCTGAGGACTAAGCCTTGCCGTTCCGTAACCCTAACCCTAGCCCGGAACGGAAACCCACCACCAGACCTACACTTTACCCTACGCCGCAGCCTACTCCTGGCCCGTACGCTGGCACTGACCCGTGCGTCAGCACGTTGTCTAACCCTCCCACGTTTCCGTACCCTCACCTATGCCCTAAGCCTTGCCGTTCCCTAACCCTAGCCCTAGCCACCAACGGAAACGCACGACCAGCCCTACAACTTACCCCCAAGCCGTAGCCTACTCCTGGCCCGTATTGTGGCACTGACACGTGCGTCAGCACGTAGCGTGACCCTCCCACGTTTCCGTATCCTCACCTGTGCCCTAAGCCTTGCCTTTCACTAACCCTAACCATAGCCCGGAACGGAAACCCACCACAAACCCTACAACTAACACCCAAGCCATAGCTTAATCCTGGCCTGTACGCTGGCACTGACCCATGCGTCAGCACGTAGCCTGACCCTCCCACGTTTCCGTAACCTCACCTGTGCCCTAAGCCTTTCCGTTCCCTATCCCTAACCCTAGCCCAGAAAGGAAACCCACCACCAGCCATACACCTTTCTCTACGACGTAGCCTACTCCTGGCCCGTACGCTAACATTGACACGTGCATTAGCACGTAGCCTGAACCTCCAACTTTTATGTACCCTCACCTGTGCCCTAACTCTTGCCGTTCCCTAACCCTAAACATAGCCCGGAACGGAAACCCACCACCAGCCCTACACCTTACCCTACGCCGTAGCCTACTCCTGGCCCGTACGCTGGCACTGACACGTGCGTCAGCACGTAGCCTTACCTTCTCACATTTCCGTACCCTCACCTGTGCCCTAAGCCTTGCCGTTCCCTAACCCTAACCCTAGCCCGGAACGGAAACCCACCACCAGCCCTACAACTATCCCCCAAGCCGTAGCCTACTCCTGGCCGGTACACTGGCACTGACCCGTGCGTCAGCACGTAGCCTGACCCTCCCACGTTTCTGTAACGTCACCTGTGCCCTAAGCCTTGCCGTACCCTAACGCTAACCGTAGCCCGGAACGGAAACACTCCACCAGCCCTACAGCTTACCCCCAAGCCATAGCCTATTCCTGGCCAGTACGCTGGCACTGACACGTGCATCAGCATGTAGCCTGACCCTCCCACGTTTCCGTACCCTCACCTGTGTCCTAAGATTTGCCGTTCCCTAACCCTAACCGTAGCCTGGAACGGAAACCCACCACCAGCCCTACACCTTAACCTACACCGTAGCCTACTCCTGGCCCATACGCTAGCACTGACCCGTGCGTCAGCACGTAGTCTGACCCTCCCACGTTTCCGTACCCTCACCTGTGCCCTAAGCCTTGCCGTTCCCTAACCCTAACCCTAGCCCGGAACGGAAACCCACCACCAGCTCTAAACCTTTCCCTACTGGGTAGCCTACGCCTCGCCCGTACGCTCGCACTGACCCATGCGTCAGCATGTAGTTTAACACTCCCACGTTTCCATACCATCACCTGGGCCCTAAGCATTGCCGTTCCCTAACACTAACCCTATCCCGAAACGGAAACCCACCACCAGCCCTACACCTTACCCTACGCCGTAGCCTACTCCTGGCCCGAACTCTGGCACTGACCCGTGCGTCAGCACGTAGCCTGACCCTCCCACTTTTCCATACCCTCTGCTAAGCCCTAAGCCTTGGCCTTCCCTAACTCTAACCCAAGCCCGGAACGGAATCCCACCACCAGCCCTACACCTTAACGTATGCCGTAGCCTATTCCTGGCCCGTACGCTGGCACTGACCCGTGCGTCAGCACGTAGCCTGACCCTCCCACGTTTCCGTACCCTCACCTGTGCCCTAAGCCTTGCCGTTCCCTAACCCTAACCCTAGCCCGGAACGGAAACCCACCACAAGCCCTACACCTTACCCTATGTCGTAGCCTACTCCTGGCCCGAACGCTGGCACTGACCCGTGCATCAGCACGTAGCCTGAACTTCCCACATTTCTGTACCTACACCTGTGCCGTAAGCATTGCTGTTCCCTAACCCTAACCCTAGTACGGAACGGAAAACCACCACCAGCCGTACAACTAACCTCCAAGCCATAGCCTACTTATGAACCATACGCTGGCACTGACCCGTGCGTCAGCACGTACCCTGACCCTCCCACGTTTCCGTACCATCACCTTTGCCCTAAGCCTTGCCGTTCCCTAACCCTAACCCTAGCCCAGTACAGAAACCCACCACCAGCCCTACACCTAAACCCCAAGCCGTAGCCTACTCCTGGCCGGTACGCTTGCACTGGCCCATGCGTCAGCACGTAGCCTGACCCTCCCACGTTTCTGTATCCTCACCTGTGCCCTAAGCCTTGCCGTTCCTTAACACTAACCCTAGCCCTGAACGGAAAACCACCAGCAGCCCTACACTTTACCCTACGCCGTAGCCTACTCCTGGCCTGTACGCTGGCACTGACCCGTGCGTCAGCAAGTAGCCTGACCCTCCCACTTTTCCGTACCCTCACCTGTGCCCTAAGCCTTGCCGTTCCCTTACCCTAACCCTAGCCCAGAACGGAAACCCACCACCAGCCCTACACCTTACCCGCAAGACGTAGCCTACTCCTGGCCCGTACGCTGGCACAGACCCGTGCGTCAGCACGTAGCCTGACCCTCCCACGTTTCCGTACCATCACCAGTGCCCTAAGCCTTGCCGTTCCCTAACCCTAACCCTAGCCCGGAACGGAAACACACCACCAGCCCTACAACTTACCACCACGCCGTAGCCTACTCCTGGCCCATATGCTGGCACTGGCCCATGCGTCAGCACGTACCCTGACCCTCCCACGTTTCCGTAACGTCACCTGTGCCCTAAGCCTTGCCGTTCCCTAACCCTAACCCTAGCCCGGAATGAAAACCCACCACCAGCCCTACACCTTACCCTATGCCGTAGCCTACACCTGGCCCATACGTGGGTAATCACCTGTGCTTCACCACGTAGCCTAACCCTCCAATGTTACCGTACCCTCACCTGTGCCCTAAGCCTTGCCGTTCCCTCACCCTAACCCTAGCCAGGAACAGAAACCCACCAGCAGCCCTACACCTAACCCTACGTCATAGCCTACTCCTGGCCCGTACGCTGGCACTGACCCGTGCGTCAGCACGTAGCCTGACCCTCCCACGTTTCCGTACCCTCACCTGTGCCCTAAGACTTTCCGTTCCCTAACCCTAAACCTAGCCTGGAACGGAAACCCACAACCAGCCCTACACCTTACCCCCAAGCCGTAGCCAACTCCTGGCCCGTACGCTGGAACTGACCCGTGCGTCAGCACGTAGCCTGACCCTCCCACCTTTGCGGAACCTCACCTGAGCCCTAAGCCTTGCCGTTCCCTAACCCTAACCCTAGCCCTGAACGGAAACCCAACACCAGCCCTACACCTTTCCATACACCGTAGCCTATTCCTGTATCGTACGCAGGCACTGACCCTTTCATCACCACGTAGCCAGACACTCCCACGTTTCCGTAACCTCACCTGTGCCCTAAGCCTTGCCGTTCACTAACCCTAACCCTAGCCCAGAACAGAAAACCACCACCAGCCCTACAACTTACCCACATGCCGTAGCCTACTCCTGGTCCATACGCTGGCACTGACCCGTGCGTCAGAACGTATCCTGACCCTGCCACGTTGCCGTACCCTCACCTGTGCCCTAAGCCTTGCCGTTCCCTAACCCTAACCCTAGCTCTGAACGGAAAAGCACCACAAGCCCAACACCTTACCCCCAAGCCGTAGCCTACTCCTGGTCCATACGCTGGCACTGACCTGTACGTCAGCACGTAGCTTGACCTTCCAACATTACCATACCCTCACCTGTGCCCTAAGCCTTGCCGTTCCCTAACACTAACCCTAGCCTGGAACGGAAACCCACCACCAGCCCTACACCTAACCAACAAGTCGTAGCCTACTCCTGGTTGGTACACTGGCACTGACCTGTGGGTCCTCACGTAGCCTGAACCTCCCACGATTCCGTACCCTCACCAGTGCCCTAAGCTTTGCCTTTCCCTAATCCTAACCGTAGCCCGGAACAGAAACCCACCACCAGCACTAAACCTTAAACTACGCCGTAGCCTACTCCTGGCCCATCTGCTGGCACTGACCCGTGCGTCAGCACGTAGCCTGACCCTCCCACGTTTCCGTACCCTCACCTGTGCCCTAAGCCTTGACGTTCCCTAACCCTAAACCTAGCCCGGAACAGAAACCCACCACCAGCCCTAAACCTTTCCCTACTGGGTAGACTACTCCTCGCCCGTACGCTCGCACTGACCCGTGCGTAAGCATGTAGCCTGACCCTCCCAAGTTTCCGTACCCTCACCTGTGCCCTAAGCCTTGCAGTTCCCTAACCCTAACCCTAGCGCGGAACGGAAACCCACCAACAGCCCTACACCTAACCCCCAAGCCGTAGCCTACTCCTAGCCGGTACGCTGGCACTGACCCATGCATCACCACATAGCCTGACCCTCCCACGTTTCTGTACCCTCACCTGTGCCCTAAGCCTTGCCGTTCCCTTACCCTAATCTTAGCCAGGAACGGAAACCCACCACCAGCCCTACACCTTACCCCCAAGCCGTAGCCTACTCCTGGTCCATACGCTGGCACTGACCTGTGCGTCAGCACGTAGCCTGAACTTCCCACATTACCGTAACCTCACCTGTGCCCTAAGCCTTGCCGTTCCCTAACTCTAACCCTAGTACGGAACGGAAACACACCACCAGCCCTACAACTAACCCCCAAGCCATAGCCTACTCCTGGCCCGTACGCTGGCACTGACCTGTGCGTCAGCACGTAGCCTGACCATCCCACATTTCCGTACCCTCACCTGTGCCCTAAGCCTTGCTGTTCCCTAACACTAACCCTAGCCTGGAACGGAAACACACCACCAAGCCTACACCTAACCACCAAGCCGTAGCCTACTCCTCGCCGGTACGCTGGCACTGACACGTGCATCAGCATGTAGCCTGAACCTCCCTCGTTTCCGTAACCTCACCTGTGCCCTACGCTTTGCCATTCCCTAACCCTAACTGTAGCCCGAAAGGGAAACAGCCCTACACATTACCCTACGCCGTAGTCTACTCCTGGCCGGTACGCTGGCACTGACACATGCATCAGCATGAAGCCTGACCCTCCCACGTTTCCATACCCTCACCTGTGCCATAAGCCTTGCCGTTCACTAACCATAACCCAAGACGGAACGGAATCCCACCACCAGCCCTACACATTACCGTATGCCGTAGCATATTCCTGGCCCGTACGCTGGCACTGACACGTGCGTCAGCATGTAGCCTGACCCTCACAGGTTTCCCTACCCTCACCTGTGCCCTAAGCCTTGCCGTTCCCTAACCCTAACACTAGCCCGGAACGAAAACCCACCACAAGCCCTACACCTCACCATACGCCATAGCCTACTCCTGGCCCGTACGCTGGCACTGACACGTGAGTCAGCACGTAGCCTGACCCTCCCACGTTTCCGTACCCTCACCTGTGCCCTAAGCCTTGCCGTTCCCTCACCCTAACCCTAGCCAGGAACGGAAACCCACCAGCAGCCCTAAACTTTACCCTACGCCGTAGCCTACTCCTGGCCCGTACGATGGCACTGACCCATGCGTCAGCACGTAGCCTGACCCTCACACGTTTCCGTACCCTCACCTGTGCCCTAAGCGTTGCCGTTCCCTAACCCTAACCCTAGTCCGGAACGAAAACCCACCACCAGCCCTACAACTTACCCCCAAGCCGTAGGCTACTCCTGGACCTAACGCTGGCACTGACCCGTGCGTCAGCACGTAGCATGACCCTCCCACGTTTGCGGACCCACACCTGTGCCCTAAGCCTTGCCATTCCCTAACCCTATCCCTAACCCTAGCCCGGAACGGAAACCCACCACCAGCCCTACACCTTTCCCTACACAGTAGCCTATTCCTGGCCCATACGCAGGCACTGACCCTTTCATCAGCACGTAGCCTGACCCTCCCACGTTTCCGTACCCTCACCTGTGCCCTAAGCCTTGCCGTTCCCTAACCCTAACCCTAGCCCGGAATGGAAACCCAACACCAGCCCTAAACCTTACCCCCAAGCCATAGCCTACTCCTGATCCATACGCTGGCACTGACCTGTGCGTCAGCACGTAGCCTGAACTTCCCACATTACCGTACCCTCACCTGTGCCCTAAGCCTTGCCGTTCCCTAACCCTAACCCTAGTACGGAACCGAAACACACCACAAGCCCTACACCTAACCCCCAAGCCATAGCCTAATGCTGGCCCGTACGCTGGCACTGACCCGTGCGTCAGCACATAGCCTGCCCCTCCCACGTTTCCGTACCCTCACCTGTGCCCTAAGCCTTGCTGTTCCCTAACACTAACCCTAGCCTGGAACGGAAACCCACCACCAGCCCTACACCTAACCAACAAGCCGTAGCCTACTCCTGGTTGGTACGCTCGCACTGACCTGTGGATCATCACGTAGCCTGAACCTCCCACGATTCCGTACCCTCACCAGTGCCCTAAGCTTTGCCTTTCCCTAATCCTAACCGTAGCCCGGAACAGAAACCCACCACCAGCCCTACACCTTAACCTACGCCGTAGCCTACTCCTGGCCCATCTGCTGGCACTGACCCGTGCGTCAGCACGTAGCCTGACCCTCCCACGTTTCCGTACCCTCACCTGTGCCCTAAGCCTTGACGTTCCCTAACCCTAAACCTAGCCCGGAACCGAAACCCACCACCAGCCCTAAACCTTTCCCTACTGGGTAGCCTACTCCTCGCCCGTACGCTCGCACTGACCCGTGCGTAAGCATGTAGCCTGACCCTCCCACGTTTCCGTACCCTCACCTGTGCCCTAAGCCTTGCAATTCCCTAACCCTAACCCTAGCGCGGAACGGAAACCCACCACCAGCCCTAAACCTAACCCCCAAGCCGTAGCCTACTCCTAGCCGGTACGCTGGCACTGACCCATGCATCACCACATAGCCTGACCCTCCCACGTTTCTGTACCCTCACCTGTGCCCTAAGCCTTGCCGTTCCCTTACCCTAATCTTAGCCATGAACGGAAACCCACCACCAGCCCTACACCTTACCCCCAAGCCGTAGCATACTCCTGGTCCATACGCTGGCACTGACCTGTGCGTCAGCACGTAGCCTGAACTTCCCACATTACCGTAACCTCACCTGTGCCCTAAGCCTTGCCGTTCCCTAACTCTAACCCTAGTACGGAACGGAAACACACCACCAGCCCTACAACTAACCCCCAAGCCATAGCCTACTCCTGGCCCGTACGCTGGCACTGACCTGTGCGTCAGCACGTAGCCTGACCATCCCACATTTCCGTACCCTCACCTGTGCCCTAAGCCTTGCTGTTCCCTAACACTAACCCTAGCCTGGAACGGAAACACACCACCAAGCCTACACCTAACCACCAAGCCGTAGCCTACTCCTCGCCGGTACGCTGGCACTGACACGTGCATCAGCATGTAGCCTGAACCTCCCTCGTTTCCGTAACCTCACCTGTGCCCTACGCTTTGCCATTCCCTAACCCTAACTGTAGCCCGAAAGGGAAACAGCCCTACACATTACCCTACGCCGTAGTCTACTCCTGGCCGGTACGCTGGCACTGACACGGGCATCAGCATGAAGCCTGACCCTCCCACGTTTCCGTACCCTCACCTGTGCCCTAAGCCTTGCCGTTCATTAACCATAACCCAAGCCGGAACGGAATCCCACCACCAGCCCTACACATTACCGTATGCCGTAGCATATTCCTGGCCCGTACGCTGGCACTGACACGTGCGTCAGCATGTAGCCTGACCCTCACAGGTTTCCCTACCCTCACCTGTGCCCTAAGCCTTGCCGTTCCCTAACCCTAACACTAGCCCGGAACGAAAACCCACCACAAGCCCTACACCTCACCATACGCCATAGCCTACTCCTGGCCCGTACGCTGGCACTGACACGTGAGTCAGCACGTAGCCTGACCCTCCCACGTTTCCGTACCCTCACCTGTGCCCTAAGCCTTGCCGTTCCCTCACCCTAACCCTAGCCAGGAACGGAAACCCACCAGCAGCCCTAAACTTTACCCTACGCCGTAGCCTACTCCTGGCCCGTACGATGGCACTGACCCATGCGTCAGCACGTAGCCTGACCCTCACACGTTTCCGTACCCTCACCTGTGCCCTAAGCATTGCCGTTCCCTAACCCTAACCCTAGTCCAGAACGAAAACCCACCACCAGCCCTACACATTACCCCCAAGCCGTAGGCTACTCCTGGACCTAACGCTGGCACTGACCCGTGCGTCAGCACGTAGCCTGACCCTCCCACGTTTGCGGACCCACACCTGTGCCCTAAGCCTTGCCATTCCCTAACCCTAACCCTAACCCTAGCCCGGAACGGAAACCCACCACCAGCCCTACACATTTCCCTACGCCGTAGCCTATTCCTGGCCCATACGCAGGCACTGACCCTTTCATCAGCACGTAGCCTGACCCTCCCACGTTTCCGTACCCTCACCTGTGCCCTAAGCCTTGCCGTTCCCTAACCCTAACCCTAGCCCGGAATGGAAACCCAACACCAGCCCTAAACCTTACCCCCAAGCCATAGCCTACTCCTGATCCATACGCTGGCACTGACCTGTGCGTCAGCACGTAGCCTGAACTTCCCACATTACCGTACCCTCACCTGTGCCCTAAGCCTTGCCGTTCCCTAACCCTAACCCTAGTACGGAACCGAAACACACCACAAGCCCTACACCTAACCCCCAATACATAGCCTAATGCTGGCCCGTACGCCGGCACTGACCCGTGCGTCAGCACGTAGCCTGCCCCTCCCACGTTTCCGTACCCTCACCTGTGCCCTAAGCCTTGCTGTTCCCTAACACTAACCCTAGCCTGGAACGGAAACCCACCACCAGCCCTACATCTAACCACAAAGCCGTAGCCTACTCCTGGCCCGTACGCTGGCACTGACCCGTGCGTCAGCACGTAGCCTGACCCTCCCACGTTTCCGTATCCTCACCTGTGCCCTAAGCCTTGCCGTTCCCTATCCCTAACCCTAGCCCGGAACGGAAACCCACCGCGAGCCCTAGACCTTACCCTACGACGTAGCCTATTGCTGGCCTGTACGCTGGCACTGACCCATGCGTCAGCAGGTAGCCTGACACTCCCACGTTTCTGTACCCTCACCTGTGCCCTAAGCCTTGCCGTTCCGTAACCCTAACCCTAGCCTGTAAGGGAAACCCACCACCAGCCCTACACCTTACCCTACGCCGTAGCCTACTCCTGGCCCGAACGCTGGCACTGACCCATGCGTCAGCACGTAGCCTGACCCTCCCACGTTTCCGTACCCTCACCTGTTCCCTAAGCCTTGCCGATCCGTAACCCTAACCCTAGCCCGAAACGGAAACCCACCACCAGCCCTATACCTTACCCTACGCCGTAGCCTATTCCTGTCCCGTACGCTGGCACTGACCCGTGCGTCAGCACGTAGCCTGACCTTCCCACATTTCCGTACCCTCACCTTTTCCCTAAGCCTTGCTGTTCCCTAACCCTATCCCTAGTACGGAACGGAAACCCTCCACGAGCCCTACACCTAACGCCCAAGCCATAGCCTATTCCTGGCCCATACGCTGGCACTGACCCGTGCGGCAGCATGTAGCCTGACCCTCCCACGTTTCCATACCCTCACCTGTGCCCTAAGCCTTACCGTTCCCTAACCCTAACCCTAGCCCGGAATGGAAACCCACCAACAGCCCTACACCTAACCCCGAAGCCTTAGCCTACTCCTGGCTGGTATGCTGGCACTGACACGTGCGTGAGCACGTAGCCTGACCCTCACACTTTTCCTTACCCTCACCTGTGCCCTAAGCCTTGCCGTTCCCTAACACTAACCCTAGCCCAGAACAGAAACCCACCACCAGCCCTACACCTTACCACCACGCCGTAGCCTGCTCCTGGCCCATATGCTGGCACTCAGCCGTGTGTCAGCACGTAGCCTGACCCTCCCACTATTCCGTAACCTCACCTGTGCCCTAAGCCTTGCCATTACCTAATCCTAATCCTAGCCCGGAACGGAAACCCACCCCCAGCCCTACACCTTACCCTATGCCGTAGCCTACACCTGGACCGTACGCGGGCACTGACCTGTGCTTCAGCATGTAGCCTGACCCTCCCATGTTCCCGTACCCTCACCTGTGCCCTAAGGCTTGTCGTTCCCTAACTCTAACCCTAGCCCGAAACGGAAACCCACCACCATCCCTAATCTTAACCCACAAGCCGTGGCTTACTCCTGGCCCATACGCTGGCACTGACCGTGTGTCAGCACGTAGCCTGACCCTCCCACGTTTCCGTACCCTCACCTGTGCCCTAAGCCTTTCTCTTCCCTAACCCTAACCCTAGCCCGGAACGGAAACCCACCACCAGCCCTAAACCTTACCCACAAGCCGTAGCCTACACCTGGCCCGTACACTGGCACTGACCCGTGCGTCAGCACGTAGCCTGACCCTCCCACTTTCCTGTACTCTTACCTGAGCCCTAAGACTTGCCGTTCCCTAACCCTAACCCTAGACCGGAAAGGAATCCCACCACCAGCCCTGCACCTTACCATAAGCCGTAGCCTACTCCTGGCCGGTACGCTGCCACTGAGCCGTGCATCAGCACGTAGCCTGACCCTCCCACGTTTCTGTACCCTCAGCTGTGCCCTAAGCCTTGCCGTTCCCTAACCCTAACCCTAGCCTGGAACGGAAACCCACCACCAGCCCTACAACTTACCCCCAAGCCGTAGCCTACTCCTGGCCCGTACGCTGGCACTGACCCGTGCGTCAGCACGTAGCCTGACCCTCCCACGTTTCCGTACCCTCACCTGTGCCCTAAGCCTTGCTGTTCCCTAACACTAACCCTAGCCTGGAATGGAAACCCACCACCAGCTCTACACCTAACCACCATACCGTAGCCTACTCCTGGCCGGTACGCTGGCACAGACACGTGCGTCATCACGTAGCCTGAACCTCCCTCGTTTCCGTACCCTCACGTGTGCCCTAAGCTTTGCCGTTCCCTAACCCTAACTGTAGCCCGGAATGGAAACCCACCAACAGCCCTACACCTTACCCCCAACTGTAGCCTACTCCTGGTCCATACGCTGGCACTGACCCGTGCGTCAGAACGTATCCTGAACCTGCCACGTTGCTGTACCCTCACCTGTGCCCTAAACCTTGCCATTCCCTAATCCTATCCCTAGCCCGGAACGGAAACCCACCACAAGCCCTACACCTTACCCCCAAGCCATAGCCTACTCGTGGTCCAAACGCTGGCACTGACCTGTGCGTCAGCATGTAGCCTGACCTTCCCACGTTACCATTACGTCACCTGTGCCCTAAGCCTTGCCGTTCCCTAACCCTAACCCTAGTACGGGACAGAAACACACCACAAGCCCTACACCTAACCCACAAGCCATAGCCTACTCCTGGCCCGTACGCTGGCACTGACCAATGTGTCAGCACGTAGCCTGACCCTCCCACGTTTCCGTACCCTCACCTATGCCCTAAGCCTTGCTCTTCCCTAACACTAACCCTAGCCCGGAACGGAAACCCACCACCAGCCCTACACTAACCCCCAAGCCGTAGCCTATTCCTGGCCGGTACGATGGCACTGACGTGTGCGTCAGCACGTAGCCTGACCCTCCCACGTTTCCGTACCCTCACCTGGGCCCTAAGCCTTGCCTTTCCCTAACCCTAACCCTAGCCCGGAACGGAAACCCACCACCAGCCGTAGACCTTAACCTATACCGTAGCCTACTCCTGGCCTGTACGCTGGCACTGACCCATGCGTCAGCACGTAGCCTGACGCTCCCATGTTTCCGTACCCTCACCTGTGCCCTAAGCCTTGCCGTTCCGTAACCCTAACCCTAGCCCGGAACGGAAACCCACCACCAGCCCTACACATTACCGTACGCCGTAGCCTACTCCTGGACCATACGCGGACACTGACCCGTGCGACAGCACGTAGCCTGACCCTCCCACGTTTCCGTAACCCTCACCAGTGCCCTAAGCCTTGCCGTTCCGTAACCCTAACCCTAGCCCGGCATGGAAACGGACCACCAGCCCTACACCTTACCCCCAAGCCGTAGCCTACTCCTGGCCCATACGCTGGCACTGACCCGTGGGTCAGCAAGTAGCCTGACCCTGCCACGTTTCCGTACGCTCACCTGTGCCCTATGCCTTGCCGTTCCCTAACCCTAACCCTAGCACAGAACGGAAACCCACCTCCAGCCCTATACCTTACCCTGCGCTGTAGCCTACTGCTGGCCCGTATGCTGGCACTGACCCATGCGTAAGCACGTAGCCTGACCCTCCCACGTTTCCGTACCCTCACCTGTGCCCTAAGCCTTGACATTCCCTAACCATAACCCTAGCCCTGAACGGAAAACCACCACCAGCCCTAGACCTTACCCTACGGCGTAGCCTACTCCTGGCCTGTACGCTGACACTGACACGTGCGTCAGCACGTAGCCTGACTCTCCCACGTTTCCGTACCCTCACCTGTGCCCTAAGCTTTGTCGTTCCCTAACCCTAACCCTAGCCCGGAACGGAAACCCACCACCAGCCCTAAACCTTTCCCTACGCCGTAGCCTACTCCTGGCCCGTATGCTGGCACTGACCCTTTGCGTCAGCATGTAGACTGACACCCCACGTTTCCATACCCTCACCTGGGCCCTAAACTTGCCGTTCCCTAACACTAACCCTAGCCTGGAATGGAAACCCACCACCAGCCCTAAAACTTACCCCCATGCCATAGCCTACTCCTGGCCCGTACACAGGCACTGACCCGTGCATCAGCACATAGCCTGACCCTCCCACTTTTCCATACCTTCTGCTAAGCCCTAAGCCTTGGCCTTCCCTAACTCTAACCCAAGCCCGGAACGGAATCCCACCACCAGCCCTACACCATAATGTATGCCGTAGCCTCTTCCTGGCCCGTACGCTGGCACTGACCCGTGCGTCAGCACGTAGCCTGACCCTCCCACGTTTCCGTACCCTCCCCTGTGCCCTAAGCCTTGCCGTTCCCTAACCCTAACCCTAGTCCGGAACGGAAACCCAACACCAGCCCTAAACCTTTCCCTACGCCGTAGCCTACTCCTGGCCCGTACGCTGGCACTGACCCGTGCGTCAGCATGTAGTCTGACCCCCACACGTTTCCTTACCCTCACCTGGGCCCTAAGCCTTTCCGTTCCCTAACACTAACCCTAGCCCGGAACGGAAACCCACCACAAGCCCTACACCTTACCCTATGCCGTAGCCTACTCCTGGCCCGAACGCTGGCACTGACCTGTGCGTCAGCACGTAGCCTGAACTTCCCACATTTCCGTACCTTCACCTGTGCCGTAAGCCTTGCTGTTCCCTAACCCTAACCCTAGTACGGAACGGAAAACCACCACCAGCCCTACACCTAACCTCCAAGCCATAGCCTACTTATGGCCCGTACGCTGGCACTGACCCGTGCGTCTGCACGTAGCCTGACCCTCCCACGTTTCCGTACCATCACCTTTGCCCTAAGCCTTGCCGTTCTCTAACCCTAACCCTAGCCCGGTACAGAAACCCACCACCAGCCCTACACCTAAACCCCAAGCCGTAGCCTACTCCTGGCCGGTACGATTGCACTGACCCGTGCGTCAGCACGTAGCCTGACCCTCCCACGTTTCTGTATCCTCACCTGTGCCCTAAGCCTTGCCGTTCCCTAACCCTAACCCTAGCCCTGAACGGAAAACCACCACCAGCCCTACACTTTACCCTACGCCGTAGCCTATTCCTGTCCCGTACGCTGGCACTGACCCGTGCGTCAGCACGTAGCCTGACCTTCCCACATTTCCGTACCCTCACCTTTTCCCTAAGCCTTGCTGTTCCCTAACCCTATCCCTAGTACGGAACGGAAACCCTCCACGAGCCCTACACCTAACGCCCAAGCCATAGCCTATTCCTGGCCCATACGCTGGCACTGACCCGTGCGGCAGCATGTAGCCTGACCCTCCCACGTTTCCATACCCTCACCTGTGCCCTAAGCCTTACCGTTCCCTAACCCTAACCCTAGCCCGGAATGGAAACCCACCATCAGCCCTACACCTAACCCCGAAGCCTTAGCCTACTCCTGGCTGGTATGCTGGCACTGACACGTGCGTCAGCACGTAGCCTGACCCTCACACTTTTCCTTACCCTCACCTGTGCCCTAAGCCTTGCCGTTCCCTAACACTAACCCTAGCCCAGAACAGAAACCCACCACCAGCCCTACACCTTACCACCACGCCGTAGCCTGCTCCTGGCCCATATGCTGGCACTCAGCCGTGTGTCAGCACGTAGCCTGACCCTCCCACTATTCCGTAACCTCACCTGTGCCCTAAGCCTTGCCGTTACCTAATCCTAATCCTAGCCCGGAACGGAAACCCACCCCCAGCCCTACACCTTACCCTATGCCGTAGCCTACACCTGGACCGTACGCGGGCACTGACCTGTGCTTCAGCATGTAGCCTGACCCTCCCATGTTCCCGTACCCTCACCTGTGCCCTAAGGCTTGTCGTTCCCTAACTCTAACCCTAGCCCGAAACGGAAACCCACCACCATCCCTAATCTTAACCCACAAGCCGTGGCTTACTCCTGGCCCATACGCTGGCACTGACCGTGCGTCGGCACGTAGCCTGACCCTCCCACGTTTCCGTACCCTCACCTGTGCCCTAAGCCTTTCTCTTCCCTAACCCTAACCCTAGCCCGGAACGGAAACCCACCACCAGCACTAAACCTTACCCACAAGCCGTAGCCTACACCTGGCCCGTACACTGGCACTGACCCGTGCGTCAGCACGTAGCCTGACCCTCCCACTTTCCTGTACTCTTACCTGAGCCCTAAGACTTGCCGTTCCCTAACCCTAACCCTAGACCGGAAAGGAATCCCACCACCAGCCCTGCACCTTACCATATGCCGTAGCCTACTCCTGGCCGGTACGCTGCCACTGAGCCGTGCATCAGCACGTAGCCTGACCCTCCCACGTTTCTGTACCCTCAGCTGTGCCCTAAGCCTTGCCGTTCCCTAACCCTAACCCTAGCCTGGAACGGAAACCCACCACCAGCCCTACAACTTACCCCCAAGCCGTAGCCTACTCCTGGCCCGTACGCTGGCACTGACCCGTGCGTCAGCACGTAGCCTGACCCTCCCACGTTTCCGTACCCTCACCTGTGCCCTAAGCCTTGCTGTTCCCTAACACTAACCCTAGCCTGGAATGGAAACCCACCACCAGCTCTACACCTAACCACCATACCGTAGCCTACTCCTGGCCGGTACGCTGGCACAGACACGTGCGTCATCACGTAGCCTGAACCTCCCTCGTTTCCGTACCCTCACGTGTGCCCTAAGCTTTGCCGTTCCCTAACCCTAACTGTAGCCCGGAATGGAAACCCACCAACAGCCCTACACCTTACCCCCAACTGTAGCCTACTCCTGGTCCATACGCTGGCACTGACCCGTGCGTCAGAACGTATCCTGAACCTGCCACGTTGCTGTACCCTCACCTGTGCCCTAAACCTTGCCATTCCCTAATCCTATCCCTAGCCCGGAACGGAAACCCACCACAAGCCCTACACCTTACCCCCAAGCCATAGCCTACTCGTGGTCCATACGCTGGCACTGACCTGTGCGTCAGCATGTAGCCTGACCTTCCCACGTTACCATTACGTCACCTGTGCCCTAAGCCTTGCCGTTCCCTAACCCTAACCCTAGTACGGGACAGAAACACACCACAAGCCCTACACCTAACCCACAAGCCATAGCCTACTCCTGGCCCGTACGCTGGCACTGACCAATGTGTCAGCACGTAGCCTGACCCTCCCACGTTTCCGTACCCTCACCTATGCCCTAAGCCTTGCTCTTCCCTAACACTAACCCTAGCCCGGAACGGAAACCCACCACCAGCCCTACACTAACCCCCAAGCCGTAGCCTATTCCTGGCCGGTACGATGGCACTGACGTGTGCGTCAGCACGTAGCCTGACCCTCCCACGTTTCCGTACCCTCACCTGGGCCCTAAGCCTTGCCTTTCCCTAACCCTAACCCTAGCCCGGAACGGAAACCCACCACCAGCCGTAGACCTTAACCTATACCGTAGCCTACTCCTGGCCTGTACGCTGGCACTGACCCATGCGTCAGCACGTAGCCTGACGCTCCCATGTTTCCGTACCCTCACCTGTGCCCTAAGCCTTGCCGTTCTGTAACCCTAACCCTAGCCCGGAACGGAAACCCACCACCAGCCCTACACATTACCGTACGCCGTAGCCTACTCCTGGACCATACGCGGACACTGACCCGTGCGACAGCACGTAGCCTGACCCTCCCACGTTTCCGTAACCCTCACCAGTGCCCTAAGCCTTGCCGTTCCGTAACCCTAACCCTAGCCCGGCATGGAAACGGACCACCAGCCCTACACCTTACCCCCAAGCCGTAGCCTACTCCTGGCCCATACGCTGGCACTGACCCGTGGGTCAGCAAGTAGCCTGACCCTGCCACGTTTCCGTACGCTCACCTGTGCCCTATGCCTTGCCGTTCCCTAACCCTAACCCTAGCACAGAACGGAAACCCACCTCCAGCCCTATACCTTACCCTGCGCTGTAGCCTACTGCTGGCCCGTATGCTGGCACTGACCCATGCGTAAGCACGTAGCCTGACCCTCCCACGTTTCCGTACCCTCACCTGTGCCCTAAGCCTTGACATTCCCTAACCATAACCCTAGCCCTGAACGGAAAACCACCACCAGCCCTAGACCTTACCCTACGGCGTAGCCTACTCCTGGCCTGTACGCTGACACTGACACGTGCGTCAGCACGTAGCCTGACTCTCCCACGTTTCCGTACCCTCACCTGTGCCCTAAGCTTTGTCGTTCCCTAACCCTAAGCCTAGCCCGGAACGGAAACCCACCACCAGACCTACAACTTACCCCAAAGCCGTAGCCTATTCCTGGACCTTATGCTGGCACTGACCCGTGCGTCAGCACGTAGCCTGACCCTCCCACGTTTGCGGACCATCACCTGTGCCCTAAGCCTTGCCATTCCCTAACACTAACCCTAGCCCGGAACAGAAACCCACCACCAGCCCTACACCTTTCCCTACGCCGTAGCCTATTCCTGGCCCGTACGCAGGCACTGACCCTTTCATCAGCACGTAGCCTGACCCTCCCACGTTTCCGTACCATCACCTGTGCCCTAAGCCTTGCCGTTCCCTAACCCTAACCCTAGCCCGGAACGGAAACCCACCACCAGCCCTAAACCTTACCCCCAAGCCGTAGCCTACTCCTGGTCCATACGCTGGCAATGACCTGTGCGTCACCACGTAGCCTGAACTTCCCACATTACCGTACCCTCACCTGTGCCCTAAGCCTTGCCGTTCCCTAACCCTAACCCTAGTACGGAAAGGAAACACACCAAAAGCCCTACACCTAACCCCCAAGCCGTAGCCTACTCCTGGCCCGTACGCTGACACTGACCCGTGCGTCAGCACTTAGCCTGACCCTCCCACGTTTCTGTACCCTCACCTGTGCCCTAAGACTTGCTGTTCCCTAACACTAACCCTAGCCTGGAACGGAAACACACCATCAGACCTACACCTAACCACCAAGCCGTAGCCTACTCCTGGCCGGTACGCTGGCACTGACCCGTGCGTCAGCACGTAGCCTGACCCTCCCACGTTTCCGTACCCTCACCTGTGCCATAAGCCTTGCCGTTCCCTAACCCTAACTCTAGCCCGGAACGGAAACCCACCACTAGCCCTAAAACTTTCCCTACGCCTTAGCCTACACCTTGCCGGTACGCTGGCACTGACCCATGCGTCAGCACGTAGTCTGACCCTCCCACGTTTCCGTACCCTCACCTGGGCCCTAAGCCTTGCCGTTTCCTAACCCTAACCCTAGCCCATGAATGGAAACCCACCACCAGCCCTACACCTTACCCTACGCCGTAGCCTACTCCTGGCCCGTACGCTGGCACTGAACTGTGTGTCAGCACGTAGCCTAACCCTCTCACGTTTCCGTACCCTCACCTGTGCTGTAAGCCTTGCCGTTCCCTAACCCTAACCCTAGCCCGGAACGGAAACCCACCACCAGCCCTAAACCTTTCCCTATGCCGTAACCTATTCCTGGCCCGTACGCAGGCACTGACACTTTCATCAGCACGTAGCCAGACCCTCCCACGTTTCCGTACCCTCATCTCTGCCCTAAGCCTTGCCGGTCCGTAACCCTAACCCTAGCCCGGAACGGAAACCCACCACCAGCCCTACACCTAACCTCCAACCCGTAGCTTACTCCTGGCCAGTACGCTGGCACTGACCCGTGCATCATCACGTAGCCTGACCCTCCCACGTTTCCGTACCCTCACCTGTGCCCTAAGCCTTGCCGTTCCCTAACCCTAACCGTAGCCCGGAACGGAAACCCACCACCAGCCCTACAGCTTACCCCTAAGCCGTAGCCTACTCCTGGCCCGTACGCTGGCACAGACCCGTGCGTGAGCACGAAGCCTGACCCTCCCACGTTTGCGGACACTCTCCTGTGCCCTAAGCCTTGCCGTTCCCTAACCCTAACCCTAGCCCGGAACCGAAACCCACCACCAGCCCTACACCTTTCCCTACGCCGTAGCCTATTCCTGGCTCATACGCAGGCACTGACCCTTTCATCAGCAATTAGACTGACCCTCCCACGTTTCCGTACCCTCACCTGTGCCCTAAGCCTTGCCGTTCACTAACCCTAACCCTAGCCCGGAACGGAAACCCACCACCTGCCCTACACATTACTCTATGCCGTAGCCTACACCTGGCCCGTACGCGGGCACTGACCTGTGCTTCAGCACGTAGCCTGACCCTCCCATGTTACCGTACGCTCACCTGTGCCCTAAGCCTTGTCGTTCCCTAACCCTAACCCTAGCCCGGCACGGAATCTCACCACCAGCTCTACACCTTATCGTATGCCGTAGCCTAGTCCTGGCCCGTACGCTGGCACTGACCCGTGTGTCAGCATGTAGCCTGACCCTCCCACGTTTCCGTAACCTCACCTGTGCCCTAAGCCTTGCCGTTCCCTAACCCTAACCCTAGCCCGGAACAGAAAACCACCACCAGCCCTACACCTTACCCCAAGCCGTAGCCTATTCCTGGCCCGTACGCAGGCACTGACCCTTTCATCAGCACGTAGCCTGACCCTCCCACATTTCCGTACCCTCATCTGTGCCCTAAGCCTTACCGTTCCCTAACCCTAACCCTAGCCCGGAACGGAAACCCACCACCAGCCCTACACCATAACCTACGCCGTAGCCTACTCCTGGCCTGTACGGTGGCACTGATCCTTGCGTCAGCATGTAGCCTGAACCTCCCACGTTTCCGTACCCTCACCTGTGCCCTAAGCCTTGCCGTTCTGTAACCCTAACCCTAGCGCGGAACGGAAACCCACCATCAGCCCTACACCTAACCCCCAAGCCGTAGCTTACTACTGGCCAGTACGCTGGCACTGACACGTGCATCTTCACGTAGCCTGACGCTCCCACGTTGCCGTACCCTCACCTGTGCCCTAAGCCTTGCCATTCTATAAACCTAACCGTAGCCCGGAACGGAAACCCACCACCAGCCCTACACCTTAGCCCCAAGCCGTATCCTACTTCTGGCCCGTACGCTGGCACAGACCCGTGCATCAGCACGAAGCCTGACCCTCCCACGTTTGTGGACCCTCACCTGTGCCCTAAGCCTTGCCGTTCCCTAACCCTATCCCTAGCCCAGTACGGAAACCCACCACCAGCCCTACAACTTACCCCAAAGCCGTAGCCTATTCCTGGACCTTATGCTGGCACTGACCCTTGCATCAGCACGTAGCCTGACCCTCCCACGTTTGCGGACCATCACCTGTGCCCTAAGCCTTGCCGTACCCTAACCCTAAACCTAGTCCTGAACGGAAACCGACCACCAGCTCTACACCTTACCCCCAAGCCGTAGCCTATTCCTGGTCCATACGCTGGCAATGACATGTGCGTCAGCACGTAGCCTGACCTTCCCACATTACCGTAACGTCACCTGTGCCCTAAGCCTTGCCGTTCCTTAACCCTAACACTAGTACGGAAGGGAAACACACCACAAGCCCTACACCTAACCCCCAAGCCATAGCCTACTCCTGGCCAGTACGCTGGCACTGACCCATGCGTCAGCATGTAGCCTGACCCTCCCACGTTTCCGTACCCTCCCCTGTGCCCTAAGCCTTGCTGTTCCCTAACACTAACCCTAGCCTGGAAGGGAAACCCACCACCAGCCCTACACCTAACCCCCAAGCCGTAGCCTACTCCTGGCCGGTACGCTGGCACTGGCCCGTGCGTCAGCACGTAGCCTGACCCTCCCACGTTTCCGTACCCTCACCTGTGCCCTAAGCCTTGCTGTTCCCTAACACTAACCGTAGCCTGGAACAGAAAACCACCACCAGCCCTACACCTTACCCTACACCGTAGCCTACTCCTGGCACGTACGCTGACACTGACCCGTGCGTCAGCACGTAGCCTGACCCTCCCACGTTTCTGTACCCTCACCTGTGCCCTAAGCCTTGCCGTACCCTAACCCTAACCCTAGCCAGGAACGGAAACCCACAAGAAGCCCTAAACCTTACCATACGCCGTAGCCCACTCCTGGCCCGTACGATGGCACTGACCCGTGAGGCAGCCCGTAGCCTGACTCTCCCATGTTTCCGTACCCTCACCTGTGCCCTAAGCCTTGCCGTTCCCTCACCATAACCCTAGCCAGGAACGGAAATCCACCAGCAGCCCTACACCTTACCCTACGCCGCAGCCTACTCCTGGCCCGTACGCTGGCTCTGACACGTGCGTCAGCACGTAGCCTGACCCTCACACATTTCAGTACCCTCACATGTGTCCTAAGCCTTACCGTTCCCTAACCCTAAACCTAGTCCGGAACAGAAACCCACCACCAGCCCTACACATAACCCCCAAGCCGTATCCTACTACTAGCCGGTACGCTGGCACTGACCCATGCATCAGCACATAGCCTGACCCTCCCACGTTTCTGTACCCTCACCTGTGCCCTAAGCCTTGCCGTTCCCTAACCCTAATCCTAGCCAGGAACGGAAACCCACCACCAGCCCTACAACTTACCCCCAAGCCGTAGGCTACTCCTGGACCTTACGCTGGCACTGACCAGTGCGTCAGCACGTAGCCTGACCCTCCCACGTTTGCGGACCCTCACCTGTGCCCTAAGCCTTGCCATTCCCTAACCCTAACCCTAGCCCGGAACGGAAACCCACCACCAGCCCTACAACTTTCCCTACGACGTAGCCTATTCCTGGCCCCTACACAGGCACTGACACTTTCATCAGCACGTAGCCAGACACACCCACGTTTCCGTACCCTCACCTGTGCCCTAAGCCTTGCCGTTCCCTAACCCTAACCCTAGCCTGGAACGGAAACCCACCACCAGCCCTACATCTTACCCCCAAGCCGTAGCATACTCCTGGCCCATACGCTGGCACTGACCTGTGCGTCAGCATGTAGCCTGAACTTCCCACATTACCGTAACCTCACCTGTGCCCTAAGCCTTGCCGTTCCCTAACCCTAAACCTAGTACGGAACGGAAACACACCACCAGCCCTACACCTAACCCCCAAGACATAGCCTACTCCTGGCCCGAACGCTGGCACTGACCCGTGCGTCAGCATGTAGCCTGACCCTCCCACGTTACCATACCCTCACCTGTGCCCTAAGCCTTGCCGTTCCCTAACCCTAACCCTAGCCCGGAACGGAAACCCACCACCAGCCCTACAGGTTACCCCCAAGCCGTAGCCTACTCCTGGCCCGTATGCTGGCACTGAAACGTGCGTCAACACATAGCCTGACCCTCCCACTTTTCTGTAACCTCACCTGTGCCCTAAGCCTTGCCTTTCCCTAACCCTAACCCTAGTCCGGAACGGAAACCCACCATGAACCCTACAGCTTACCCTACGCCGTAGCCTATTCCTGGCCTGTACACTGGCACTGACCCGTGTGTCAGCACGTAGCCTGACCCTCCCACGTTTCCGTACCCTCACCTGTGCCCTAAGCCTTGCCGTTTCCTAACCCTAACCCTAGCCCAGAACAGAAACCCACCACCAGCCCCAAAACTTACCCAAAAGCCGTAGCCTACTCCTGGCCCATACGGTGGCAATGACCCGTGCATCAGCACGAAGCCTGACCCTCCCACGTTTCCGTACCCTCACCTGTGCCATAAGCCTTGCCGTTCCCTAACTCTAACCCTAGTACGGAACGGAAACACACCACCAGCCCTACAACTAACCCCCAAGCCATAGCCTACTCCTGGCCCGTACGCTGGCACTGACCTGTGCGTCAGCACGTAGCCTGACCATCCCACATTTCCGTACCCTCACCTGTGCCCTAAGCCTTGCTGTTCCCTAACACTAACCCTAGCCTGGAACGGAAACACACCACCAAGCCTACACCTAACCACCAAGCCGTAGCCTACTCCTCGCCGGTACGCTGGCACTGACACGTGCATCAGCATGTAGCCTGAACCTCCCTCGTTTCCGTAACCTCACCTGTGCCCTACGCTTTGCCATTCCCTAACCCTAACTGTAGCCCGAAAGGGAAACAGCCCTACACATTACCCTACGCCGTAGTCTACTCCTGGCCGGTACGCTGGCACTGATACATGCATCAGCATGAAGCCTGACCCTCCCACGTTTCCATACCCTCACCTGTGCCATAAGCCTTGCCGTTCACTAACCATAACCCAAGACGGAACGGAATCCCACCACCAGCCCTACACATTACCGTATGCCGTAGCATATTCCTGGCCCGTACGCTGGCACTGACACGTGCGTCAGCATGTAGCCTGACCCTCACAGGTTTCCGTACCCTCACCTGTGCCCTAAGCCTTGCCGTTCCCTAACCCTAACACTAGCCCGGATCGAAAACCCACCACAAGCCCTACACCTCACCATACGCCATAGCCTACTCCTGGCCCGTACGCTGGCACTGACACGTGAGTCAGCACGTAGCCTGACCCTCCCACGTTTCCGTACCCTCACCTGTGCCCTAAGCCTTGCCGTTCCCTCACCCTAACCCTAGCGAGGAACGGAAACCCACCAGCAGCCCTAAACTTTACCCTACGCCGTAGCCTACTCCTGGCCCGTACGATGGCACTGACCCATGCGTCAGCACGTAGCCTGACCCTCACACGTTTCCGTACCCTCACCTGTGCCCTAAGCGTTGCCGTTCCCTAACCCTAACCCTAGTCCGGAACGAAAACCCACCACCAGCCCTACACCTTACCCCCAAGCCGTAGGCTACTCCTGGACCTAACGCTGGCACTGACCCGTGCGTCAGCACGTAGCATGACCCTCCCACGTTTGCGGACCCACACCTGTGCCCTAAGCCTTGCCATTCCCTAACCCTAACCCTAACCCTAGCCCGGAACGGAAACCCACCACCAGCCCTACACCTTTCCCTACACCGTAGCCTATTCCTGGCCCATACGCAGGCACTGACCCTTTCATCAGCACGTAGCCTGACCCTCCCACGTTTCCGTACCCTCACCTGTGCCCTAAGCCTTGCCGTTCCCTAACCCTAACCCTAGCCCGGAATGGAAACCCAACACCAGCCCTAAACCTTACCCCCAAGCCATAGCCTACTCCTGATCCATACGCTGGCACTGACCTGTGCGTCAGCACGTAGCCTGAACCTCCCACATTACCGTACCCTCACCTGTGCCCTAAGCCTTGCCGTTCCCTAACCCTAACCCTAGTACGGAACCGAAACACACCACAAGCCCTACACCTAACCCCCAAGCCATAGCCTAATGCTGGCCCGTACGCTGGCACTGACCCGTGCGTCAGCACATAGCCTGCCCCTCCCACGTTTCCGTACCCTCACCTGTGCCCTAAGCCTTGCTGTTCCCTAACACTAACCCTAGCCTGGAACGGAAACCCACCACCAGCCCTACACCTAACCAACAAGCCGTAGCCTACTCCTGGTTGGTACGCTCGCACTGACCTGTGGATCATCACGTAGCCTGAACCTCCCACGATTCCGTACCCTCACCAGTGCCCTAAGCTTTGCCTTTCCCTAATCCTAACCGTAGCCCGGAACAGAAACCCACCACCAGCCCTACACCTTAACCTACGCCGTAGCCTACTCCTGGCCCATCTGCTGGCACTGACCCGTGCGTCAGCACGTAGCCTGACCCTCCCACGTTTCCGTACCCTCACCTGTGCCCTAAGCCTTGACGTTCCCTAACCCTAAACCTAGCCCGGAACCGAAACCCACCACCAGCCCTAAACCTTTCCCTACTGGGTAGCCTACTCCTCGCCCGTACGCTCGCACTGACCCGTGCGTAAGCATGTAGCCTGACCCTCCCACGTTTCCGTACCCTCACCTGTGCCCTAAGCCTTGCAATTCCCTAACCCTAACCCTAGCGCGGAACGGAAACCCACCACCAGCCCTACACCTAACCCCCAAGCCGTAGCCTACTCCTAGCCGGTACGCTGGCACTGACCCATGCATCACCACATAGCCTGACCCTCCCACGTTTCTGTACCCTCACCTGTGCCCTAAGCCTTGCCGTTCCCTTACCCTAATCTTAGCCAGGAACGGAAACCCACCACCAGCCCTACACCTTACCCCCAAGCCGTAGCATACTCCTGGTCCATACGCTGGCACTGACCTGTGCGTCAGCACGTAGCCTGAACTTCCCACATTACCGTAACCTCACCTGTGCCCTAAGCCTTGCCGTTCCCTAACTCTAACCCTAGTACGGAACGGAAACACACCACCAGCCCTACAACTAACCCCCAAGCCATAGCCTACTCCTGGCCCGTACGCTGGCACTGACCTGTGCGTCAGCACGTAGCCTGACCATCCCACATTTCCGTACCCTCACCTGTGCCCTAAGCCTTGCTGTTCCCTAACACTAACCCTAGCCTGGAACGGAAACACACCACCAAGCCTACACCTAACCACCAAGCCGTAGCCTACTCCTCGCCGGTACGCTGGCACTGACACGTGCATCAGCATGTAGCCTGAACCTCCCTCGTTTCCGTAACCTCACCTGTGCCCTACGCTTTGCCATTCCCTAACCCTAACTGTAGCCCGAAAGGGAAACAGCCCTACACATTACCCTACGCCGTAGTCTACTCCTGGCCGGTACGCTGGCACTGACACGGGCATCAGCATGAAGCCTGACCCTCCCACGTTTCCGTACCCTCACCTGTGCCCTAAGCCTTGCCGTTCATTAACCATAACCCAAGCCGGAACGGAATCCCACCACCAGCCCTACACATTACCGTATGCCGTAGCATATTCCTGGCCCGTACACTGGCACTGACAGGTGCGTCAGCATGTAGCCTGACCCTCACAGGTTTCCCTACCCTCACCTGTGCCCTAAGCCTTGCCGTTCCCTAACCCTAACACTAGCCCGGAACGAAAACCCACCACAAGCCCTACACCTCACCATACGCCATAGCCTACTCCTGGCCCGTACGCTGGCACTGACACGTGAGTCAGCACGTAGCCTGACCCTCCCACGTTTCCGTACCCTCACCTGTGCCCTAAGCCTTGCCGTTCCCTCACCCTAACCCTAGCCAGGAACGGAAACCCACCAGCAGCCCTAAACTTTACCCTACGCCGTAGCCTACTCCTGGCCCGTACGATGGCACTGACCCATGCGTCAGCACGTAGCCTGACCCTCACACGTTTCCGTACCCTCACCTGTGCCCTAAGCATTGCCGTTCCCTAACCCTAACCCTAGTCCAGAACGAAAACCCACCACCAGCCCTACACCTTACCCCCAAGCCGTAGGCTACTCCTGGACCTAACGCTGGCACTGACCCGTGCGTCAGCACGTAGCCTGACCCTCCCACGTTTGCGGACCCACACCTGTGCCCTAAGCCTTGCCATTCCCCAACCCTAACCCTAACCCTAGCCAGGAACGGAAACCCACCACCAGCCCTACACCTTTCCCTACGCCGTAGCCTATTCCTGGCCCATACGCAGGCACTGACCCTTTCATCAGCACGTAGCCTGACCCTCCCACGTTTCCGTACCCTCACCTGTGCCCTAAGCCTTGCCGTTCATTAACCATAACCCAAGCCGGAACGGAATCCCACCACCAGCCCTACACATTACCGTATGCCGTAGCATATTCCTGGCCCGTACGCTGGCACTGACAGGTGCGTCAGCATGTAGCCTGACCCTCACAGGTTTCCCTACCCTCACCTGTGCCCTAAGCCTTGCCGTTCCCTAACCCTAACACTAGCCCGGAACGAAAACCCACCACAAGCCCTACACCTCACCATACGCCATAGCCTACTCCTGGCCCGTACGCTGGCACTGACACGTGAGTCAGCACGTAGCCTGACCCTCCCACGTTTCTGTACCCTCACCTGTGCCCTAAGCCTTGCCGTTCCCTCACCCTAACCCTAGCCAGGAACGGAAACCCACCAGCAGCCCTAAACTTTACCCTACGCCGTAGCCTACTCCTGGCCCGTACGATGGCACTGACCCATGCGTCAGCACGTAGCCTGACCCTCACACGTTTCCGTACCCTCACCTGTGCCCTAAGCATTGCCGTTCCCTAACCCTAACCCTAGTCCAGAACGAAAACCCACCACCAGCCCTACACCTTTCCCTACGCCGTAGCCTATTCCTGGCCCGTACGCAGGCACTGACCCTTTCATCAGCACGTAGCCTGACCCTCCCACGTTTCCGTACCCACACCTGTGCCCTAAGCCTTGCCGTTCCCTAACCCTAACCCTAGCCCGGAATGGAAACCCAACACCAGCCCTAAACCTTACCCCCAAGCCATAGCCTACTCCTGATCCATACGCTGGCACTGACCTGTGCGTCAGCACGTAGCCTGAACTTCCCACATTACCGTACCCTCACCTGTGCCCAAAGCCTTGCCGTTCCCTAACCCTAACCCTAGTACGGAACCGAAACACACCACAAGCCCTACACCTAACCCCCAATACATAGCCTAATGCTGGCCCGTACGCCGGCACTGACCCGTGCGTCAGCACGTAGCCTGCCCCTCCCACGTTTCCGTACCCTCACCTGTGCCCTAAGCCTTGCTGTTCCCTAACACTAACCCTAGCCTGGAACGGAAACCCACCACCAGCCCTACATCTAACCACAAAGCCGTAGCCTACTCCTGGCCCGTACGCTGGCACTGACCCGTGCGTCAGCACGTAGCCTGACCCTCCCACGTTTCCGTATCCTCACCTGTGCCCTAAGCCTTGCCGTTCCCTATCCCTAACCCTAGCCCGGAACGGAAACCCACCGCGAGCCCTAGACCTTACCCTACGACGTAGCCTATTGCTGGCCTGTACGCTGGCACTGACCCATGCGTCAGCAGGTAGCCTGACACTCCCACGTTTCTGTACCCTCACCTGTGCCCTAAGCCTTGCCGTTCCGTAACCCTAACCCTAGCCTGTAAGGGAAACCCACCACCAGCCCTACACCTTACCCTACGCCGTAGCCTACTCCTGGCCCGAACGCTGGCACTGACCCATGCGTCAGCACGTAGCCTGACCCTCCCACGTTTCCGTACCCTCACCTGTTCCCTAAGCCTTGCCGTTCCGTAACCCTAACCCTAGCCCGAAACGGAAACCCACCACCAGCCCTATACCTTACCCTACGCCGTAGCCTATTCCTGTCCCGTACGCGGGCACTGACCCGTGCGTCAGCACGTAGCCTGACCTTCCCACATTTCCGTACCCTCACCTTTTCCCTAAGCCTTGCTGTTCCCTAACCCTATCCCTAGTACGGAACGGAAACCCTCCACGAGCCCTACACCTAACGCCCAAGCCATAGCCTATTCCTGGCCCATACGCTGGCACTGACCCGTGTGGCAGCATGTAGCCTGACCCTCCCACGTTTCCATACCCTCACCTGTGCCCTAAGCCTTACCGTTCCCTAACCCTAACCCTAGCCCGGAATGGAAACCCACCATCAGCCCTACACCTAACCCCGAAGCCTTAGCCTACTCCTGGCTGGTATGCTGGCACTGACACGTGCGTCAGCACGTAGCCTGACCCTCACACTTTTCCTTACCCTCACCTGTGCCCTAAGCCTTGCCGTTCCCTAACACTAACCCTAGCCCAGAACAGAAACCCACCACCAGCCCTACACCTTACCACCACGCCGTAGCCTGCTCCTGGCCCATATGCTGGCACTCAGCCGTGTGTCAGCACGTAGCCTGACCCTCCCACTATTCCGTAACCTCACCTGTGCCCTAAGCCTTGCCGTTACCTAATCCTAATCCTAGCCCGGAACGGAAACCCACCCCCAGCCCTACACCTTACCCTATGCCGTAGCCTACACCTGGACCGTACGCGGGCACTGACCTGTGCTTCAGCATGTAGCCTGACCCTCCCATGTTCCCGTACCCTCACCTGTGCCCTAAGGCTTGTCGTTCCCTAACTCTAACCCTAGCCCGAAACGGAAACCCACCACCATCCCTAATCTTAACCCACAAGCCGTGGCTTACTCCTGGCCCATACGCTGGCACTGACCGTGCGTCAGCACGTAGCCTGACCCTCCCACGTTTCCGTACCCTCACCTGTGCCCTAAGCCTTTCTCTTCCCTAACCCTAACCCTAGCCCGGAACGGAAACCCACCACCAGACCTAAACCTTACCCACAAGCCGTAGCCTACACCTGGCCCGTACACTGGCACTGACCCGTGCGTCAGCACGTAGCCTGACCCTCCCACTTTCCTGTACTCTTACCTGAGCCCTAAGACTTGCCGTTCCCTAACCCTAACCCTAGACCGGAAAGGAATCCCACCACCAGCCCTGCACCTTACCATATGCCGTAGCCTACTCCTGGCCAGTACGCTGCCACTGAGCCGTGCATCAGCACGTAGCCTGACCCTCCCACGTTTCTGTACCCTCAGCTGTGCCCTAAGCCTTGCCGTTCCCTAACCCTAACCCTAGCCTGGAACGGAAACCCACCACCAGCCCTACAACTTACCCCCAAGCCGTAGCCTACTCCTGGCCCGTACGCTGGCACTGACCCGTGCGTCAGCACGTAGCCTGACCCTCCCACGTTTCCGTACCCTCACCTGTGCCCTAAGCCTTGCTGTTCCCTAACACTAACCCTAGCCTGGAATGGAAACCCACCACCAGCTCTACACCTAACCACCATACCGTAGCCTACTCCTGGCCGGTACGCTGGCACAGACACGTGCGTCATCACGTAGCCTGAACCTCCCTCGTTTCCGTACCCTCACGTGTGCCCTAAGCTTTGCCGTTCCCTAACCCTAACTGTAGCCCGGAATGGAAACCCACCAACAGCCCTACACCTTACCCCCAACTGTAGCCTACTCCTGGTCCATACGCTGGCACTGACCCGTGCGTCAGAACGTATCCTGAACCTGCCACGTTGCTGTACCCTCACCTGTGCCCTAAACCTTGCCATTCCCTAATCCTATCCCTAGCCCGGAACGGAAACCCACCACAAGCCCTACACCTTACCCCCAAGCCATAGCCTACTCGTGGTCCATACGCTGGCACTGACCTGTGCGTCAGCATGTAGCCTGACCTTCCCACGTTACCATTACGTCACCTGTGCCCTAAGCCTTGCCGTTCCCTAACCCTAACCCTAGTACGGGACAGAAACACACCACAAGCCCTACACCTAACCCACAAGCCATAGCCTACTCCTGGCCCGTACGCTGGCACTGACCAATGTGTCAGCACGTAGCCTGACCCTCCCACGTTTCCGTACCCTCACCTATGCCCTAAGCCTTGCTCTTCCCTAACACTAACCCTAGCCCGGAACGGAAACCCACCACCAGCCCTACACTAACCCCCAAGCCGTAGCCTATTCCTGGCCGGTACGATGGCACTGACGTGTGCGTCAGCACGTAGCCTGACCCTCCCACGTTTCCGTACCCTCACCTGGGCCCTAAGCCTTGCCTTTCCCTAACCCTAACCCTAGCCCGGAACGGAAACCCACCACCAGCCGTAGACCTTAACCTATACCGTAGCCTACTCCTGGCCTGTACGCTGGCACTGACCCATGCGTCAGCACGTAGCCTGACGCTCCCATGTTTCCGTACCCTCACCTGTGCCCTAAGCCTTGCCGTTCCGTAACCCTAACCCTAGCCCGGAACGGAAACCCACCACCAGCCCTACACATTACCGTACGCCGTAGCCTACTCCTGGACCATACGCGGACACTGACCCGTGCGACAGCACGTAGCCTGACCCTCCCACGTTTCCGTAACCCTCACCAGTGCCCTAAGCCTTGCCGTTCCGTAACCCTAACCCTAGCCCGGCATGGAAACGGACCACCAGCCCTACACCTTACCCCCAAGCCGTAGCCTACTCCTGGCCCATACGCTGGCACTGACCCGTGGGTCAGCAAGTAGCCTGACCCTGCCACGTTTCCGTATGCTCACCTGTGCCCTATGCCTTGCCGTTCCCTAACCCTAACCCTAGCACAGAACGGAAACCCACCTCCAGCCCTATACCTTACCCTGCGCTGTAGCCTACTGCTGGCCCGTATGCTGGCACTGACCCATGCGTAAGCACGTAGCCTGACCCTCCCACGTTTCCGTACCCTCACCTGTGCCCTAAGCCTTGACATTCCCTAACCATAACCCTAGCCCTGAACGGAAAACCACCACCAGCCCTAGACCTTACCCTACGGCGTAGCCTACTCCTGGCCTGTACGCTGACACTGACACGTGCGTCAGCACGTAGCCTGACTCTCCCACGTTTCCGTACCCTCACCTGTGCCCTAAGCTTTGTCGTTCCCTAACCCTAACCCTAGCCCGGAACGGAAACCCACCACCAGCCCTAAACCTTTCCCTACGCCGTAGCCTACTCCTGGCCCGTATGCTGGCACTGACCCTTTGCGTCAGCATGTAGACTGACACCCCACGTTTCCATACCCTCACCTGGGCCCTAAACCTTGCCGTTCCCTAACACTAACCCTAGCCTGGAATGGAAACCCACCACCAGCCCTAAAACTTACCCCCATGCCATAGCCTACTCCTGGCCCGTACACAGGCACTGACCCGTGCATCAGCACATAGCCTGACCCTCCCACTTTTCCGTACCTTCTGCTAAGCCCTAAGCCTTGGCCTTCCCTAACTCTAACCCAAGCCCGGAACGGAATCCCACCACCAGCCCTACACCATAATGTATGCCGTAGCCTATTCCTGGCCCGTACGCTGGCACTGACCCGTGCGTCAGCACGTAGCCTGACCCTCCCACGTTTCCGTACCCTCCCCTGTGCCCTAAGCCTTGCCGTTCCCTAACCCTAACCCTAGTCCGGAACGGAAACCCAACACCAGCCCTAAACCTTTCCCTACGCCGTAGCCTACTCCTGGCCCGTACGCTGGCACTGACCCGTGCGTCAGCATGTAGTCTGACCCCCACATGTTTCCGTACCCTCACCTGGGCCCTAAGCCTTTCCGTTCCCTAACACTAACCCTAGCCCGGAACGGAAACCCACCACAAGCCCTACACCTTACCCTATGCCGTAGCCTACTCCTGGCCCGAACGCTGGCACTGACCTGTGCGTCAGCACGTAGCCTGAACTTCCCACATTTCCGTACCTTCACCTGTGCCGTAAGCCTTGCTGTTCCCTAACCCTAACCCTAGTACGGAAAGGAAAACCACCACCAGCCCTACACCTAACCTCCAAGCCATAGCCTACTTATGGCCCGTACGCTGGCACTGACCCGTGCGTCTGCACGTAGCCTGACCCTCCCACGTTTCCGTACCATCACCTTTGCCCTAAGCCTTGCCGTTCTCTAACCCTAACCCTAGCCCGGTACAGAAACCCACCACCAGCCCTACACCTAAACCCCAAGCCGTAGCCTACTCCTGGCCGGTACGATTGCACTGACCCGTGCGTCAGCACGTAGCCTGACCCTCCCACGTTTCTGTATCCTCACCTGTGCCCTAAGCCTTGCCGTTCCCTAACCCTAACCCTAGCCCTGAACGGAAAACCACCACCAGCCCTACACTTTACCCTACGCCGTAGCCTATTCCTGGCCCATACGCTGGCACTGACCCGTGCGTCAGCATGTAGCCTGACCCTCCCACTTTTCCGTACCCTCACCTGTGCCCTAAGCCTTGCCATTCCCTAACCCTAACCCTAGCCCAGAACGGAAACCCACCACCAGCCCTATACCTTACCCCCAAGCAGTAGCCTACTCCTGGCCCGTATGCTGGCTCTGACACATGGGTCAGCACGTAGCCTGACCCTCCCACGTTTCCGTACCCTCACCTGTGCCCTAAGCCTTTCCGTTCCATAACCCTAACCCTAGCCCGGAACGGAAACCCACCACCAGCCCTACACCTTACCCTACGCCGTAGCCTACTCCTGGCCCGTACGCTGGCACAGACCCGTGCGTCAGCACGAAGCCTGACCCTCCCAAGTTTGTGGACCCTCACCTGTGCCCTAAGCCTTGCCGTTCCCTAACCCTAAGCCTAGCCCGGAACGGAAACCCACCACCAGCCCTACAACTTACCCCAAAGCCGTAGCCTATTCCTGGACCTTATGCTGGCACTGACCCGTGCGTCAGCACGTAGCCTGACCCTCCCACGTTTGCGGACCATCACCTGTGCCCTAAGCCTTGCCATTCCCTAACACTAACCCTAGCCCGGAACGGAAACCCACCACCAGCCCTACACCTTTCCCTACGCCGTAGCCTATTCCTGGCCCGTACGCAGGCACTGACCCTTTCATCAGCACGTAGCCTGACCCTCCCACGTTTCCGTACCATCACCTGTGCCCTAAGCCTTGCCGTTCCCTAAACCTAACCCTAGCCCGGAACGGAAACCCACCACCAGCCCTAAACCTTACCCCCAAGCCGTAGCCTACTCCTGGTCCATACGCTGGCAATGACCTGTGCGTCACCACGTAGCCTGAACTTCCCACATTACCGTACCCTCACCTGTGCCCTAAGCCTTGCCGTTCCGTAACCCTAACCCTAGTACGGAAAGGAAACACACCAAAAGCCCTACACCTAACCCCCAAGCCGTAGCCTACTCCTGGCCCGTACGCTGGCACTGACCCGTGCGTCAGCACGTAGCCTGACCCTCCCACGTTTCCGTACCCTCACCTGTGCCATAAGCCTTGCCGTTCCCTAACCCTAACCCTAGCCCGGAACGGAAACCCACCACTAGCCCTAAAACTTTCCCTACGCCGTAGCCTACACCTTGCCGGTACGCTGGCACTGACCCATGCGTCAGCACGTAGTCTGACCCTCCCACGTTTCCGTACCCTCACCTGGGCCCTAAGCCTTGCCGTTTCCTAACCCTAACCCTAGCCCATGAATGGAAACCCACCACCAGCCCTACACCTTACCCTACGCCGTAGCCTACTCCTGGCCCGTACGCTGGCACTGAACTGTGTGTCAGCACGTAGCCTAACCCTCTCACGTTTCCGTACCCTCACCTGTGCTGTAAGCCTTGCCGTTCCCTAACCCTAACCCTAGCCCGGAACGGAAACCCACCACCAGCCCTAAACCTTTCCCTATGCCGTAACCTATTCCTGGCCCGTACGCAGGCACTGACACTTTCATCAGCACGTAGCCAGACCCTCCCACGTTTCCGTACCCTCATCTCTGCCCTAAGCCTTGCCGGTCCGTAACCCTAACCCTAGCCCGGAACGAAAACCCACCACCAGCCCTACACCTAACCTCCAACCCGTAGCTTACTCCTGGCCAGTACGCTGGCACTGACCCGTGCATCATCACGTAGCCTGACCCTCCCACGTTTCCGTACCCTCACCTGTGCCCTAAGCCTTGCCGTTCCCTAACCCTAACCGTAGCCCGGAACGGAAACCCACCACCAGCCCTACAGCTTACCCCTAAGCCGTAGCCTACTCCTGGCCCGTACGCTGGCACAGACCCGTGCGTGAGCACGAAGCCTGACCCTCCCACGTTTGCGGACACTCTCCTGTGCCCTAAGCCTTGCCGTTCCCTAACCCTAACCCTAGCCCGGAACCGAAAACCACCACCAGCCCTACACCTTTCCCTACGCCGTAGCCTATTCCTGGCTCATACGCAGGCACTGACCCTTTCATCAGCAATTAGACTGACCCTCCCACGTTTCCGTACCCTCACCTGTGCCCTAAGCCTTGCCGTTCACTAACCCTAACCCTAGCCCGGAACGGAAACCCACCACCTGCCCTACACATTACTCTATGCCGTAGCCTACACCTGGCCCGTACGCGGGCACTGACCTGTGCTTCAGCACGTAGCCTGACCCTCCCATGTTACCGTACGCTCACCTGTGCCCTAAGCCTTGTCGTTCCCTAACCCTAACCCTAGCCCGGCACGGAATCTCACCACCAGCTCTACACCTTATCGTATGCCGTAGCCTAGTCCTGGCCCGTACGCTGGCACTGACCCGTGTGTCAGCATGTAGCCTGACCCTCCCACGTTTCCGTAACCTCACCTGTGCCCTAAGCCTTGCCGTTCCCTAACCCTAACCCTAGCCCGGAACAGAAAACCACCACCAGCCCTACACCTTACCCCAAGCCGTAGCCTATTCCTGGCCCGTACGCAGGCACTGACCCTTTCATCAGCACGTAGCCTGACCCTCCCACGTTTCCGTACCCTCATCTGTGCCCTAAGCCTTACCGTTCCCTAACCCTAACCCTAGCCCGGAACGGAAACCCACCACCAGCCCTACACCATAACCTACGCCGTAGCCTTCTCCTGGCCTGTACGGTGGCACTGATCCTTGCGTCAGCATGTAGCCTGAACCTCCCACGTTTCCGTACCCTCACCTGTGCCCTAAGCCTTGCCGTTCTGTAACCCTAACCCTAGCGCGGAACGGAAACCCACCATCAGCCCTACACCTAACCCCCAAGCCGTAGCTTACTACTGGCCAGTACGCTGGCACTGACACGTGCATCTTCACGTAGCCTGACGCTCCCACGTTGCCGTACCCTCACCTGTGCCCTAAGCCTTGCCATTCCATAAACCTAACCGTAGCCCGGAACGGAAACCCACCACCAGCCCTACACCTTAGCCCCAAGCCGTATCCTACTTCTGGCCCGTACGCTGGCACAGACCCGTGCATCAGCACGAAGCCTGACCCTCCCACGTTTGTGGAACCTCACCTGTGCCCTAAGCCTTGCCGTTCCCTAACCCTATCCCTAGCCCAGTACGGAAACCCACCACCAGCCCTACAACTTACCCCAAAGCCGTAGCCTATTCCTGGACCTTATGCTGGCACTGACCCTTGCATCAGCACGTAGCCTGACCCTCCCACGTTTGCGGACCATCACCTGTGCCCTAAGCCTTGCCGTACCCTAACCCTAAACCTAGTCCAGAACGGAAACAGACCACCAGCTCTACACCTTACCCCCAAGCCGTAGCCTATTCCTGGTCCATACGCTGGCAATGACATGTGCGTCAGCACGTAGCCTGACCTTCCCACATTACCGTAACGTCACCTGTGCCCTAAGCCTTGCCGTTCCTTAACCCTAACACTAGTACGGAAGGGAAACACACCACAAGCCCTACACCTAACCCCCAAGCCATAGCCTACTCCTGGCCAGTACGCTGGCACTGACCCATGCGTCAGCATGTAGCCTGACCCTCCCACGTTTCCATACCCTCCCCTGTGCCCTAAGCCTTGCTGTTCCCTAACACTAACCCTAGCCTGGAAGGGAAACCCACCACCAGCCCTACACCTAACCCCCAAGCCGTAGCCTACTCCTGGCCGGTACGCTGGCACTGGCCCGTGCGTCAGCACGTAGCCTGACCCTCCCACGTTTCCGTACCCTCACCTGTGCCCTAAGCCTTGCTGTTCCCTAACACTAACCGTAGCCTGGAACAGAAAACCACCACCAGCCCTACACCTTACCCTACACCGTAGCCTACTCCTGGCACGTACGCTGACACTGACCCGTGCGTCAGCACGTAGCCTGACCCTCCCACGTTTCTGTACCCTCACCTGTGCCCTAAGCCTTGCCGTACCCTAACCCTAACCCTAGCCAGGAACGGAAACCCACAAGAAGCCCTAAACCTTACCATACGCCGTAGCCCACTCCTGGCCCGTACGATGGCACTGACCCGTGAGGCAGCCCGTAGCCTGACTCTCCCATGTTTCCGTACCCTCACCTGTGCCCTAAGCCTTGCCGTTCCCTCACCATAACCCTAGCCAGGAACGGAAATCCACCAGCAGCCCTACACCTTACCCTACGCCGCAGCCTACTCCTGGCCCGTACGCTGGCTCTGACACGTGCGTCAGCACGTAGCCTGACCCTCACACATTTCAGTACCCTCACATGTGTCCTAAGCCTTACCGTTCCCTAACCCTAAACCTAGTCCGGAACAGAAACCCACCACCAGCCCTACACATAACCCCCAAGCCGTATCCTACTACTAGCCGGTACGCTGGCACTGACCCATGCATCAGCACATAGCCTGACCCTCCCACGTTTCTGTACCCTCACCTGTGCCCTAAGCCTTGCCGTTCCCTAACCCTAATCCTAGCCAGGAACGGAAACCCACCACCAGCCCTACAACTTACCCCCAAGTCGTAGGCTACTCCTGGACCTTACGCTGGCACTGACCAGTGCGTCAGCACGTAGCCTGACCCTCCCACGTTTGCGGACCCTCACCTGTGCCCTAAGCCTTGCCATTCCCTAACCCTAACCCTAGCCCGGAACGGAAACCCACCACCAGCCCTACAACTTTCCCTACGACGTAGCCTATTCCTGGCCCCTACACAGGCACTGACACTTTCATCAGCACGTAGCCAGACACTCCCACGTTTCCGTACCCTCACCTGTGCCCTAAGCCTTGCCGTTCCCTAACCCTAACCCTAGCCTGGAACGGAAACCCACCACCAGCCCTACATCTTACCCCCAAGCCGTAGCCTACTCCTGGCCCATACGCTGGCACTGACCTGTGCGTCAGCATGTAGCCTGAACTTCCCACATTACCGTAACCTCACCTGTGCCCTAAGCCTTGCCGTTCCCTAACCCTAAACCTAGTACGGAACGGAAACACACCACCAGCCCTACACCTAACCCCCAAGACATAGCTTACTCCTGGCCCGTACGCTGGCACTGACCCATGCGTCAGCATGTAGCCTGACCCTCCCACGTTTCCATACCCTCCCCTGTGCCCTAAGCCTTGCTGTTCCCTAACACTAACCCTAGCCTGGAAGGGAAACCCACCACCAGCCCTACACCTTTCCCTAAGCCGTAGCCTATTCCTGGCTCATACGCAGGCACTGACCCTTTCATCAGCACGTAGCCTGACCTTCCCACGTTTCCGTAACCTCACCTGTGCCCTAAGCCTTGCCGTTCCCTCACCCTCACCCTAGCCAGGAACAGAAACCCATCAGCAGCCCTACACATTACCCTACGCTGTAGCCTACTCCTGGCACGTACGCTGGCACTGACTCGTGCGTCAGCACGTAGCCTGATCCTCACACGTTTCCGTACCCTCACCTGTGCCCTAAGCCTTGCCGTTCCCTAACCCTAACCCTAGCCCGAAACTTAAACCCACCACCAGCCCTACACCTTACCCTATGCTGTAGCCTACACTTGGCCCGTATGCGGGCACTGACACGTGCGTCAGCACGTAGCCTGACCCTCCCACGTTTCCGTACCCTCACCTGTGCCCTAAGCCTTGCTGTTCCCTAACCCTAACCCTAGCCCGGAACGCAAACCCACCACCAGCCCTACACTTTTCCCTATGCCGTAGCCTACTTCTGGCCCGTACGCTGGCACTGAACCGTGCGTCATCACGTAGCCTGATCCTCACACGTTTCCGTACCCTCACCTGTGCCCTAAGCCTTGCCGTTCCCTAACCCTAACCATAGCCCGAAACTTAAACCCACCACCAGCCCTACACCTTACCCTATGCTGTAGCCTACACCTGGCCCGTATGCGGGCACTGACACGTGCGTCAGCACGTAGCCTGACCCTCCCACTTTTCTGTACCCTCACCTGTGCCCTAAGCCTTGCCGTTCCCTTACCCTAGCCCTAGCCTAGAACGGAAACCCACCACCAGCCCTACTCCTTAGCCTATGCCGTAGCCTACTCCTTGCCTGTACCCTGGCACTGACCCGTGCGTCAGCACGTAGCCTGACCCTCCCACATTTCCGTACCCTCACCTGTGCCCTAAGGCTTGCCGTTCACTAACCCTAACCCTAGTCCCGAACGGAAACCCACCACCAGCCCTACATCTTAATCCCAAGCCGTAGACTACTCCTGGCCCGTACGCTGGCACAGACCCGTGCGTCAGCACGAAGCCTGACCCTCCCACGTTTGCGGACCCTCACCTGTGCCCTAAGCCTTGCCGTTCCCTAACACTAACCCTAGACTTGAACGGAAACCCACCACCAGCCCTACACCTTTCCCTACGCCGTAGCATATTCCTGGCTCATACGCAGGCACTGACCCTTTCATCAGCAAGTAGCCTGACCCTCCCACGTTTCCGTACCCTCACCTGTGCCCTAAGCCTTGCCGTTCACTAACCCTAACCCTAGCCCGGAACGGAAACCCACCACCAGACCTACACCTTACTCTATGCCGTAGACTACAACTGGCCCGTACGCAGGCACTGACCTGTGCTTCAGCACGTAGCCTGAACCTCCAATGTTACCGTACGCTCACCTGTGCCCTAAGCCTTGCCTTTCCCTAACCCTAACCGTAGCCCGGAACGGAATCCCACCACCAGCCCTACACCTTATCGTATGCCGTAGCCTAGTCCTGGCCCGTACGCTGGCACTGACCCGTGCGTCAGCATGTAGCCTGACCCTCCCACGTTTCCGTAACCTCACCTGTGCCCTAAGCCTTGCCATTCCCTAACCCTAACCCTACCCCGGAACGGAAACCCACCACTAGCCCTAAACCGTTCCCTACGCCGTAGCCTACACCTGGCCCGTACGCTGGCACTGAACCATGCGTCAGCACGTAGTCTAACCCTCCCACGTTTCCGTACTCTCACCTGGGCCCTAAGCCTTGCCGTTTCCTAACCCTAACCCTAGCCCATGAACGGAAACACACCACCAGCCAAACACCTTACCCTACGCCGTAGCATACTCCTGGCCCGTACGCTGGCACTGACCCGTGCGTCAGCACGTAGCCTAACCCTCTCACGTTTCCGTACCCTCACCTGTGCTGTAAGCCTTGCCATTCCCTAACCCTTACCCTAGCCCGGAACGGAAACCCACCACCAGCCCTACACCTTACCCTACGCCGTAGCCTACTCCTGGCCCGAATGCTGGCACTGACCCGTGCGTCAGCACGTAGCCAGACCCTCCCACGTTTCCGTACCCTCACCTGTGCCCTAAGCCTTGCCGTTCCCTAACCCTAACCCTAGCCCTGAACGGAAACCCACCACCAGCCCTACACCTTACCCCCAAGCCGTAGCCTACTCCTGGCCGGTACGCTGGCACTGACCCGTGCGTCATCACGTAGCCTGACCCTCCCACATTTCCGTACCCTCACCTGTGCCCTAAGCTTTGCCGTTCCCTAACCCTAACTGTAGCCCTGAACGGAAACCCACCACCAGCCCTACAACTTACCCCCAAGCCGTAGCCTACTCCTGGTCCATACGCTGGCACTGACCCGTGCTTCAGAACGTATCCTGACCCTGTCACGTTGCCGTACCCTCACATGTGCCCTAAACCTTGCCGTTCCCTAACCCTAACCCTAGTGCGGAACGGAAACCCACCACAAGCCCTACACCTTACCCCCAAGCCGTAGCCTACACGTGGTCCATACACTGGCACTGACCTGTGCGTCAGCACGTAGCCTGACCTTCCCACGTTACCGTAACGTCACCTGTGCCCTAAGCCTTGCCCTTCCCTAACCCTAACCCTAGTACGGGACGGAAACACACCACAAGCCCTACACCTAACCCACAAACCATAGCATACTCCTGGCCCGTACGCTGGCACTGAACCGTGCGTCAGCACGTAGCCTGACCCTCCCAGGTGTCCGTACCCTCACCTATGCCCTAAGACTTCCTGTTCCATAACACTAACCCTAGCCCGGAACGGAAACCCACCACCAGCCCTACACCTTTCTCTATGCCGTAGCCTATTCCTGGCTCATACGCAGGCACTGACACTTTCATCAGCAAGTAGCCTGACCCGCCCACGTTTCCGTACCCTCACCTGTGCCCTAAGCCTTGCCGTTCCCTAACCCTAACCCTAGCCCGGAACAGAAACCCACCACCAGCCCTATACCTTTCCCTACGCCGTAGCCTATTCCTGGCCCGTACGCAGGCACTGACCCTTTCATCAGCACGTAGCCTGACCCTCCCACGTTTCCGTACCCTCACCTGTGCCCTAAGCCTTGCCGTTCCCTAACCCTAACCCTAGCCCGGAACGGAAACCCACCACCAGCCCTAAACCTTACCCCCAAGCCGTAGCCTACTCCTGGTCCATACGCTGGCACTGACCTTTGCGTCAGCACATAGCCTGAACTTCCCACATTACCGTACCCTCACCTGTGCTGTAAGCCTTGCCGTTCCTAACCCTAACCCTAGTACTGAACGGAAACATACCATAAGCCCTACACCTAACCCCCAAGCCGTAGCCTACTCCTGGCCTGTATGCTGGCACTGACCCGTGCGTCAGCACGTAGCCTGACACTCCCACGTTTCTGTACCCTCACATGTGCCCTAAGACTTGCTGTTCCCTAACACTAACCCGAGCCTGGAACGGAAACACACCATCAGACCTACACCTAACCACCAAGCCGTAGCCTACTCCTGGCTGGTACGCTGGCACTGACCCGTGTGTCAACACGTAGCCTGACCCTCCCACGTGTTCGTACCCTCACCTGTGCCCTAAGCCTTGCCATTCCCTAACCCTAACCCTACCCCGGAACGGAAACCCACCACTAGCCCTAAACCGTTCCCTACGCCGTAGCCTACACCTGGCCCGTACGCTGGCACTGAACCATGCGTCAGCACGTAGTCTGACCCTCCCACGTTTCCGTACTCTCACCTGGGCCCTAAGCCTTGCCGTTTCCTAACCCTAACCCTAGCCCATGAACGGAAACACACCACCAGCCAAACACCTTACCCTACGCCGTAGCATACTCCTGGCCCGTACGCTGGCACTGACCCGTGCGTCAGCACGTAGCCTAACCCTCTCACGTTTCCGTACCCTCACCTGTGCTGTAAGCCTTGCCATTCCCTAACCCTTACCCTAGGCCGGAACGGAAACCCACCACCAGCCCTACACCTTACCCTACGCCGTAGCCTACTCCTGGCCCGAATGTTGCCACTGACCAGTGCGTCAGCACGTAGCCAGACCCTCCCACGTTTCCGTACCCTCACCTGTGCCCTAAGCCTTGCCGTTCCCTAACCCTAACCCTAGCCCTGAACGGAAACCCACCACCAGCCCTACACCTTACCCCCAAGCCGTAGCCTACTCCTGGCCGGTACGCTGGCACTGACCCGTGCGTCATCACGTAGCCTGACCCTCCCACATTTCCGTACCCTCACCTGTGCCCTAAGCTTTGCCGTTCCCTAACCCTAACTGTAGCCCTGAACGGAAACCCACCACCAGCCCTACAACTTACCCCCAAGCCGTAGCCTACTCCTGGTCCATACGCTGGCACTGACCCGTGCTTCAGAACGTATCCTGACCCTGCCACGTTGCCGTACCCTCACATGTGCCCTAAACCTTGCCGTTCCCTAACCCTAACCCTAGTGCGGAACGGAAACCCACCACAAGCCCTACACCTTACCCCCAAGCCGTAGCCTACACGTGGTCCATACGCTGGCACTGACCTGTGCGTCAGCACGTAGCCTGACCTTCCCACGTTACCGTAACGTCACCTGTGCCCTAAGCCTTGCCCTTCCCTAACCCTAACCCTAGTACGGGACGGAAACACACCACAAGCCCTACACCTAACCCACAAACCATAGCATACTCCTGGCCCGTACGCTGGCACTGAACCGTGCGTCAGCACGTAGCCTGACCCTCCCAGGTGTCCGTACCCTCACCTATGCCCTAAGCCTTCCTGTTCAATAACACTAACCCTAGCCCGGAACGGAAACCCACCACCAGCCCTACACCTTTCTCTATGCCGTAGCCTATTCCTGGCTCATACGCAGGCACTGACACTTTCATCAGCAAGTAGCCTGACCCGCCCACGTTTCCGTACCCTCACCTGTGCCCTAAGCCTTGCCGTTCACTAACCCTAACCCTAGCCTGGAACGGAAACCCACCACCAGCCCTACACCTTACTCTATTCCGTAGCCTACACCTGGCCCGTACGCGGGCACTGACCTGTGCTTCAGCACGTAGCCTGATCCTCCCATTTTACCGTACGCTCACCTGTGCCCTAAGCCTTGTCGTTCCCTAACCCTAACCCTAGCCCGGCACGGAATCTCACCATCAGCTCTACACCATATCGTATGCCGTAGCCTAGTCCTGGCCCGTACGCAGGCACTGAACCGTGTGTCAGCATGTAGCCTGACCCTCCCACGTTTCCGTACCCTCATCTGTGCCCTAAGCCTTGCCGTTCCCTAACCCTAACCCTAGCCCGGAACGGAAACCCACCACCAGCCCTACACCTTAACCTACGCCGTAGCCTACTCCTGGACTGTACGGTGGCACTGCCCCTTGCGTCATCATGTAGCCTGACGCTCCCACGTTTCCGTACCCTCACCTCTGCCCTAAGCCTTGCCGTTCTGTAACCCTAACCCTAGCCCGGAACGGAAAACCACCACCAGCCCTACACCTTACCCCCAAGCCGTAGCCTACTCCTGGCACGTTCGGTGGCAGTAACCCCAGCATCAGCAAGTAGCCTGACCCTCCCACGTTTCTGTACCCTCACCCGTGCCCTAAGCCTTGCCGTTCCGTAACCCTAACCCTAGCCCGGAACGGAAACACACCACCAGCCCTACACCTTACCCCCAAGCCGTAGCGTACTCCTGGCCCATATGCTGACACTGACCCGTGCGTCAGCACGTAGCGTGACCCTCCCACGTTTCCGTACCCTCACCTGTGCCCTAAGCCTTGACGTTCCCTAATCCTAACCCTAGCCCGGAACGGAAACCCACCACCAGCCCTACACCATACGCTACACCGTAGCCTACTCCTGGCTCGTACGCTGGCACTGACCCGTGCGTCAGCATGTAGCCTGACCCTCTCACGTTTCCATACCCTCACATGTGCCCTAAGCCTTGACGTTCCCTATCCCTAACCCTAGCTCGGAACACAAACCCACCACCAGCCCTACACCTTTCCCTACGCCGTAGCATACTCCTGGCCCGTACGCTGGCACTGACCCGTGCGTCATCACGTAGCCTGACCCTCCCACTTTTCCGTACCCTCACCTGTGCCCTAAGCCTTGCCGTTCCCTTACCCTAACCCTAGCCCGGAACGGAAACACACCACCCACCCTACACCTTTCCCTACGCCGTAGCCTACTCCTGGCCGGTACGCTGGCACTGACCCGTGCGTCATCACGTAGCCTGACCCTCCCACATTTCCGTACCCTCACCTGTGCCCTAAGCTTTGCCGTTCCCTAACCCTAACTGTAGCCCTGAACGGAAACCCACCACCAGCCCTACAACTTACCCCCAAGCCGTAGCCTACTCCTGGTCCATACGCTGGCACTGACCCGTGCTTCAGAACGTATCCTGACCCTGCCACGTTGCCGTACCCTCACATGTGCCCTAAACCTTGCCGTTCCCTAACCCTAACCCTAGTGCGGAACGGAAACCCACCACAAGCCCTACACCTTACCCCCAAGCCGTAGCCTACATGTGGTCCATACGCTGGCACTGACCTGTGCGTCAGCACGTAGCCTGACCTTCCCACGTTACCGTAACGTCACCTGTGCCCTAAGCCTTGCCCTTCCCTAACCCTAACCCTAGTACGGGACGGAAACACACCACAAGCCCTACACCTAACCCACAAACCATAGCATACTCCTGGCCCGTACGCTGGCACTGAACCATGCGTCAGCACGTAGCCTGACCCTCCCATGTGTCCGTACCCTCACCTATGCCCTAAGCCTTCCTGTTCCATAACACTAACCCTAGCCCGGAACGGAAACCCACCACCAGCCCTACACCTTTCTCTATGCCGTAGCCTATTCCTGGCTCATACGCAGGCACTGACACTTTCATCAGCAAGTAGCCTGACCCGCCCACGTTTCCGTACCCTCACCTGTGCCCTAAGCCTTGCCGTTCACTAACCCTAACCCTAGCCTGGAACGGAAACCCACCACCAGCCCTACACCTTACTCTATTCCGTAGCCTACACCTGGCCCGTACGCGGGCACTGACCTGTGTTTCAGCACGTAGCCTGATCCTCCCATTTTACCGTACGCTCACCTGTGCCCTAAGCCTTGTCGTTCCCTAACCCTAACCCTAGCCCGGCACGGAATCTCACCATCAGCTCTACACCATATCGTATGCCGTAGCCTAGTCCTGGCCCGTACGCAGGCACTGACCCGTGTGTCAGCATGTAGCCTGACCCTCCCACGTTTCCGTACCCTCATCTGTGCCCTAAGCCTTGCCGTTCCCTAACCCTAACCCTAGCCCGGAACGGAAACCCACCACCAGCCCTACACCTTAACCTACGCCGTAGCCTACTCCTGGACTGTACGGTGGCACTGCCCCTTGCGTCATCATGTAGCCTGACGCTCCCACGTTTCCGTACCCTCACCTCTGCCCTAAGCCTTGCCGTTCTGTAACCCTAACCCTAGCCCGGAACGGAAAACCACCACCAGCCCTACACCTTACCCCCAAGCCGTAGCCTACTCCTGGCACGTTCGGTGGCAGTAACCCCAGCATCAGCAAGTAGCCTGACCCTCCCACGTTTCTGTACCCTCACCCGTGCCCTAAGCCTTGCCGTTCTGTAACCCTAACCCTAGCCCGGAACGGAAACCCACCACCAGCCCTACACCTTACCCCCAAGCCGTAGCGTACTCCTGGCCCATATGCTGGCACTGACCCGTGCGTCAGCACGTAGCGTGACCCTCCCACGTTTCCGTACCCTCACCTGTGCCCTAAGCCTTGCCGTTCCCTAATCCTAACCCTACCCTGGAACGGAAACCCACCACCAGCCCTAAACCATACGCTACACCGTAGCCTACTCCTGGCTCGTACGCTGGCACTGACCCGTGCGTCAGCATGTAGCCTGACCCTCTCACGTTTCCATACCCTCACATGTGCCCTAAGCCTTGACGTTCCCTATCCCTAACCCTAGCCCGGAACGCAAACCCACCACCAGCCCTACACCTTTCCCTACGCCGTAGCATACTCCTGGCCCGTACGCTGGCACTGACCCGTGCGTCATCACGTAGCCTGACCCTCCCACTTTTCCGTAACCTCACCTGTGCCCTAAGCCTTGCCGTTCCCTTACCCTAACCCTAGCCCGGAGCGGAAACCCACCACCCACCCTACACCTTACCCTACGCCGTAGCCTACTCCTTGCCCGTACCCTGGCATTGACCCGTGCTTCAGCACGTAGCCATACACTCCCACGTTTCCGTACCCTCACCTGTGCCCTAAGCCTTGCCGTTCCCTAACCCTAACCCTAGCCCTGAACGGAAACCCACCACCAGCCCTACACCTTACCCCCAAGCCGTAGCCTTCTCCTGGCCGGTACGCTGGCACTGACCCGTGCGTCATCACGTAGCCTGACCCTCCCACATTTCCGTACCCTCACCTGTGCCCTAAGCTTTGCCGTTCCCTAACCCTAACTGTAGCCCGGAACGGAAACCCACCACCAGCCCTACAACTTACCCCCAAGCCGTAGCCTACTCCTGGTCCATACGCTGGCACTGACCCGTGCGTCAGAACGTATCCTGACCCTGCCACGTTGCCGTACCCTCACATGTGCCCTAAACCTTGCCGTTCCCTAACCCTAACCCTAGTGCGGAACGGAAACCCACCACAAGCCCTACACCTTACCCCCAAGCCGTAGCCTACACGTGGTCCATACGCTGGCACTGACCTGTGCGTCAGCACGTAGCCTGACCTTCCCACGTTACCGTAACGTCACCTGTGCCCTAAGCCTTGCCCTTCCCTAACCCTAACCCTAGTACGGGACGGAAACACACCACAAGCCCTACACCTAACCCACAAACCATAGCATACTCCTGGCCCGTACGCTGGCACTGAACCGTGCGTCAGCACGTAGCCTGACCCTCCCAGGTTTCCGTACCCTCACCTATGCCCTAAGCCTTCCTGTTCCATAACACTAACCCTAGCCCGGAACGGAAACCCACCACCAGCCCTACACCTAACCCCCAAGCCGTAGCCTACTCCTGGCCGGTTCGCTGGCACTGACCTGTGCGTCAGCACGTAGCCTGACCTTCCCACGTTACCGTAACGTCACCTGTGCCCTAAGCCTTGCCCTTCCCTAACCCTAACCCTAGTACGGGACGGAAACACACCACAAGCCCTTCACCTAACCCACAAACCATAGCATATTCCTGGCCCGTACGCTGGCACTGAACCGTGCGTCAGCACGTAGCCTGACCCTCCCATGTGTCCGTACCCTCACCTATGCCCTAAGCCTTCCTGTTCCATAACACTAACCCTAGCCCGGAACGGAAACCCACCACCAGCCCTACACCTTTCTCTATGCCGTAGCCTATTCCTGGCTCATACGCAGGCACTGACACTTTCATCAGCAAGTAGCCTGACCCGCCCACGTTTCCGTACCCTCACCTGTGCCCTAAGCCTTGCCGTTCACTAACCCTAACCCTAGCCTGGAACGGAAACCCACCACCAGCCCTACACCTTACTCTATTCCGTAGCCTACACCTGGCCCGTACGCGGGCACTGACCTGTGTTTCAGCACGTAGCCTGATCCTCCCATTTTACCGTACGCTCACCTGTGCCCTAAGCCTTGTCGTTCCCTAACCCTAACCCTAGCCCGGCACGGAATCTCACCATCAGCTCTACACCATATCGTATGCCGTAGCCTAGTCCTGGCCCGTACGCAGGCACTGAACCGTGTGTCAGCATGTAGCCTGACCCTCCCACGTTTCCGTACCCTCATCTGTGCCCTAAGCCTTGCCGTTCCCTAACCCTAACCCTAGCCCGGAACGGAAACCCACCACCAGCCCTACACCTTAACCTACGCCGTAGCCTACTCCTGGACTGTACGGTGGCACTGCCCCTTGCGTCATCATGTAGCCTGACGCTCCCACGTTTCCGTACCCTCACCTCTGCCCTAAGCCTTGCCGTTCTGTAACCCTAACCCTAGCCCGGAACGGAAAACCACCACCAGCCCTACACCTTACCCCCAAGCCGTAGCCTACTCCTGGCACGTTCGGTGGCAGTAACCCCAGCATCAGCAAGTAGCCTGACCCTCCCACGTTTCTGTACCCTCACCCGTGCCCTAAGCCTTGCCGTTCCGTAACCCTAACCCTAGCCCGGAACGGAAACCCACCACCAGCCCTACACCTTACCCCCAAGCCGTAGCGTACTCCTGGCCCATATGCTGGCACTGACCCGTGCGTCAGCACGTAGCGTGACCCTCCCACTTTTCCGTACCCTCACCTGTGCCCTAAGCCTTGCCGTTCCCTAATCCTAACCCTACCCCGGAACGGAAACCCACCACCAGCCCTAAACCATACGCTACACCGTAGCCTACTCCTGGCTCGTACGCTGGCACTGACCCGTGCGTCAGCATGTAGCCTGACCCTCTCACGTTTCCATACCCTCACATGTGCCCTAAGCCTTGACGTTCCCTATCCCTAACCCTAGCCCGGAACGCAAACCCACCACCAGCCCTACACCTTTCCCTACGCCGTAGCATACTCCTGGCCCGTACGCTGGCACTGACCCGTGCGTCATCACGTAGCCTGACCCTCCCACTTTTCCGTAACCTCACCTGTGCCCTAAGCCTTGCCGTTCCCTTACCCTAACCCTAGCCCGGAGCGGAAACCCACCACCCACCCTACACCTTACCCTACGCCGTAGCCTACTCCTTGCCCGTACCCTGGCATTGACCCGTGCTTCAGCACGTAGCCATACACTCCCACGTTTCCGTACCCTCACCTGTGCCCTAAGCCTTGCCGTTCCCTAACCCTAACCCTAGCCCTGAACGGAAACCCACCACCAGCCCTACACCTTACCCCCAAGCCGTAGCCTACTCCTGGCCGGTACGCTGGCACTGACCCGTGCGTCATCACGTAGCCTGACCCTCCCACATTTCCGTACCCTCACCTGTGCCCTAAGCTTTGCCGTTCCCTAACCCTAACTGTAGCCCGGAACGGAAACCCACCACCAGCCCTACAACTTACCCCCAAGCCGTAGCCTACTCCTGGTCCATACGCTGGCACTGACCCGTGCGTCAGAACGTATCCTGACCCTGCCACGTTGCCGTACCCTCACATGTGCCCTAAACCTTGCCGTTCCCTAACCCTAACCCTAGTGCGGAACGGAAACCCACCACAAGCCCTACACCTTACCCCCAAGCCGTAGCCTACACGTGGTCCATACGCTGGCACTGACCTGTGCGTCAGCACGTAGCCTGACCTTCCCACGTTACCGTAACGTCACCTGTGCCCTAAGCCTTGCCCTTCCCTAACCCTAACCCTAGTACGGGACGGAAACACACCACAAGCCCTACACCTAACCCACAAACCATAGCATACTCCTGGCCCGTACGCTGGCACTGAACCGTGCGTCAGCACGTAGCCTGACCCTCCCAGGTTTCCGTACCCTCACCTATGCCCTAAGCCTTCCTGTTCCATAACACTAACCCTAGCCCGGAACGGAAACCCACCACCAGCCCTACACCTAACCCCCAAGCCGTAGCCTACTCCTGGCCGGTTCGCTGGCACTGACCTGTGCGTCAGCACGTAGCCTGACCCTCCCACGTTTCCGTACCCTCACCTGGGCCCTAAGCCTTGCCTTTCCCTAACCCTAACCCAAGCCCGGAACGGAAACGCACTACCAGACCTACACCTTGCCCTACGCCATAGCCTACTCCTGGCACGTACGTTGGCAGTGACACGTGCGTCAGCACATAGCCTGACCCTCACACGTTTCCGTACCCTCACCTGTGCCCTAAGCCTTGCCGTTCCCTAACCCTAACCCTAGTCCGGAATGGAAACACACCACCAGCCCTACAGCTTACCCCCAAGCCATAGCCTATTCCTGGCCCGTACGCTGGCACTGACCCGTGCGTCAGCATGTAGCCTGACCCTCCCACGTTTCCGTGCCCTCACCTGTGCCCTAAGCCTTGCCGTTCCCTAACCCTAACCCTAGCCCTGAACGGAAACCCACCACCAGCCCAACAACTAACCCCCAAGCCGTAGCTTACTCCTGGCCAGTACGCTGGCACTGACCCGTGCATCATCACGTAGCCTGACCCTCCCACGTTTCTGTACCCTCACCTGTGCCCTAAGCCTTGCCGTTCCCTAACCCTAACCCTAGCCCGGAACGGAAACCCACCACCAGCCCTTAACCTTACCCCCAAGCCGTAGCCTACTCCTGGCCCGTACGCTGGCACAGACCCGTGCGTCAGCACGAAGCCTGACCCTCCCACGTTTGCGGACCCTCACCTGTGCCCTAAGCCTTGCCGTTCCCTAACACTAACCCTAGACCGGAACGGAAACCCACCACCAGCCCTACACCTTTCTCTACGCCGTAGCCTATTCCTGGCTCATACGCAGGCACTGACACTTTCATCAGCAAGTAGCCTGACCCGCCCACGTTTCCGTACCCTCACCTGTGCCCTAAGCCTTGCCGTTCACTAACCCTAACCCTAGCCCGGAACGGAAACCCACCACCAGCCCTACACCTTACTCTATTCCGTAGCCTACACCTGGCCCGTACGCGGGCACTGACCTGTGCTTCAGCACGTAGCCTGACCCTCCCATTTTACCGTACGCTCACCTGTGCCCTAAGCCTTGTCATTCCCTAACCCTAACCCTAGCCCAGCACGGAATCTCACCATCAGCTATACACCATATCGTATGCCGTAGCCTAGTCCTGGCCCGTACGCAGGCACTGACCCGTGTGTCAGCATGTAGCCTGACCCTCCCACGTTTCCGTACCCTCATCTGTGCCCTAAGCCTTGCCGTTCCCTAACCCTAACCCTAGCCCGGAACGGAAACCCACCACCAGCCCTACACCTTAACCTACGCCGTAGCCTACTCCTGGACTGTACGGTGGCAGTGCCCCTTGCGTCATCATGTAGCCTGACGCTCCCACGTTTCCGTACCCTCACCTCTGCCCTAAGCCTTGCCGTTCTGTAACCCTAACCCTAGCCCGGAACGGAAACCCACCACCAGCCCTACACCTTACACCCAAGCCGTAGCCTACTCATGGCACGTTCGGTGGCAGTAACCCTAGCATCAGCAAGTAGCCTGACCCTCCCACGTTTCTGTACCCTCACCCGTGCCCTAAGCCTTGCCGTTCCGTAACCCTAACCCTAGCCCGGAACGGAAACCCACCACCAGCCCTACACCTTACCCCCAAGCCGTAGCGTACTCCTGGCCCATATGCTGGCACTGACCCGTGCGTCAGCACGTAGCGTGACCCTCCCACGTTTCCGTACCCTCACCTGTGCCCTAAGCCTTGCCGTTCCCTAACCCTAACCCTAGCCTGGAACGGAAACCCACCACTAGCCCTACACCTTACCCTATGCTGTAGCCTACACATGGCCCGTACGTGGGCACTGACCCGTGCGTCAGCACGTAGCCTGACCCTCCCACGTTTCTGTACCCTCACCTGTGCCCTAAGACTTGCCGTTCCCTAACCCGAACCTTAGCCCGGAACCGAAAGCCACCACCAGCCCTAAAACTTAGCCACAAGCCGTAGCCTACTCCTGGCCCGTACGCTGGCACTGACCCGTGCGTCAGCACGTAGCCTGACCCTCCCACTTTTCCGTACCCTCACCTGTGCCCTAAGCCTTGCCGTTCCCTAATCTTAACCCTAGCCCGGAAAGGAAACCCACCACCAGCCCTACACCATACGCTACACCGTAGCCTACTCCTGGCTCGTATGCTGGCACTGACCCGTGCGTCAGCATGTAGCCTGACCCTCTCACGTTTCCATACCCTCACATGTGCCCTAAGCCTTGACGTTCCCTATCCCTAACCCTAGCCCGGAACGCAAACCCACCACCAGCCCTACACCTTTCCCTACGCCGTAGCATACTCCTGGCCCGTACGCTGGCACTGACCCGTGCGTCATCACGTAGCCTGACCCTCCCACTTTTCCGTACCCTCACCTGTGCCCTAAGCCTTGCCGTTCCCTTACCCTAACCCTAGCCTGGAACGGAAACCAACCACCCGCCCCTAACCTTACCCTATGCCGTAGCTTACTCCTTGCCCGTACCCTGGCATTGACCCGTGCTTCAGCACGTAGCCATACACTCCCACGTTTCCGTACCCTCACATGTGCCCTAAGCCTTGCCATTCCCTAACCGTAACCGTAGCCCGGAACGAAAACCCACCACCAGCCCTAAACCTTTCCCTAGTGGGTAGCCTACTCCTCGCCCGTACGCTCGCACTGACCCGTGCGTCAACATGTATTTTGACCCTCCCACGTTTCCGTACCCTCACGTGGGCCCTCAGCCTTGCCATTCCCTAACACTAACCTTAGCCCGGAAGGGAAACCCACCACCAGCCCTACACCTTACCCTATGCCGTAGCCTACACCTGGCCCATACGCGGGCACTGACCTGTGCTTCAGCACGTAGCCTGGCCATCCCACGTTTGCGGACCCTCACCTGTGCCCTAAGACTTGCCGTTCCCTAACCCTAACCCTAGCCCGGAACGGAAACCCACCACCAGCCCTACACATTTCCCTACGCCGTAGCCTATTCCTGGCTCGTACGCAGGCACTGAAACTTTCATCAGCACTTAGCCTGACCCTCCCACGTTTCTATACCCTCACCTGTGCCCTAAGCCTTGCCGTTCCCTAACCCTAACCCTAGCCCGGAACGTAAAACCACCACCAGCCCTACAACTTACCCCCAAGCCGTAGCCTACTCCTGGCCGGTACGCTGGCACTGACACGTGCGTCAGCACGTAGCCTGACCCTCACACGTTTCCGTACCCTCACCTGTGCCCTAAGCCTTGCCGTTTCCTAACCCTAACCCTAGCCCGGAACGGACACCCACCATCAGCCCTACACTTTACCCTACGCCGTAGCCTACTCCTGGCCCGTACGCTGGCACTGACCCGTGTGTCAGCACGTAGCGTGACCTTCCCACGTTTCCTTACCCTCTCCTTAGCACTAAGCCTTGCCTTGCCGTAACCCTAACCCTAGCCCGGAACGGAAACCCACCACCAGCCCTACACCTTACCCCCAAGCCGTAGCCTACTCCTGGGCCGTACGTTGGCACTGACCCGTGCGTCAGCACGTAGCCTGACTGGCCCACTTTTCCGTACCCTCACCTGTGCCCTAAGCCTTGCCGTTCCCTTACCCTAGGCCTAGCCCGGAACGGAAACCCACCACCAGCCCTAAACCTTACCCCCAAGCTGTAGCCTACTCCTGGCCCGTATGCTGGCACTGACCCGTGCGTCAGCATGTAGCCTGAACCTCCCACGTTTCCGTACCCTCACCTGTGCTCTATGCCTTGCCGTTCCCTAACCCTAACCCTAGCACAGAACGGATACCCACCTCCAGCCCTATACCTTACCCTACGCTGTAGCCTACTGCTGGCCCGTATGCTGGCACTGACCCATGCGTAAGCACGTAGCCTGACCCTCCCACGTTTCCGTACCCTCACCTGTGCCCTAAGCCTTGACGTTCCCTAACCCTAACCCTAGCCCAGAACGGAAACCCACCACCAGCCCTAGACCTTACCCTATGGCGTATCCTACTCCTGGCCTGTACGCTGACACTGACACGTGCGTCAGCACGTAGCCGGACCCTCCCACGTTTCCGTACCCTCACCTGTGCCCTAAGCTTTGCCGTTCCCTAACCCTAACCCTAGCACAGAACGGATACCCACCTCCAGCCCTATACCTTACCCTACGCTGTAGCCTACTGCTGGCCCGTATGCTGGCACTGACCCATGCGTAAGCACGTAGCCTGACCCTCCCACGTTTCCGTACCATCACCTGTGCCCTAAGCCTTGACGTTCCCTAACCCTAACCCTAGCCCGGAACGGAAACCCACCACCAGCCCTAAACCTTTCCCTACGCCGTAGCCTACTCCTGGCCCGTACACTGGCACTGACCAGTGCGTCAGCATGTACACTGACCCACCCACGTTTCCATACCCTCACCTGGGCCCTAAACTTTGCCGTTCCCTAACCCTAACCCTAGCCCGGCAGGGAAACCCACCACCAGCCCTACACCTTACCCAACGCCGTAGCCTACTCCTGGCCCATACGCTGGCACTGACCCGTGCGTCAGCACGTAGCCTGACCCTACCACTTTTTTGTACCCTCACCTGTTCCCTAAGCCTTGCCGTTCCCTAACCCTAACCCTAGCCCGGAATGGAAACCCACCACCGGCCCTAAAACTTACCCCCATGCCATAGCCTACTCCGGGCCCGTACACAGGCACTGACCCGTGCGTCAGCACGTAGCCTGACCCTCCCACTTTTCCGTACCCTCAGCTAAGCCCTAAGCCTTGGCATTCACTAACTCTAACCCAAGCACGGAACGGAATCCCACCACAAGCCCTACACCTTAACGTATGCCGTAGCCTATTCCTGGCCCCTACGCAGGCACTGACACTTTCATCAGCACGTAGCCTGACCCTCCCAAGTTTCCGTACCCTCACCTGTGCCCTAAGCCTTGCCGTTCCCTAACCCTAACCCTAGCCTGGAACGGAAACCCACCACCAGCCCTACAGCTTACCCCCAAGCCGTAGCCTACTCCTGGCCCATACGCTGGCACTGACCTGTGCGTCAGCATGTAGCCTGAACTTCCCACATTACCGTAAACTCACCTGTGCCCTAAGCCTTGCCGTTCCCTAACCCTAAACCTAGTACGGAACGGAAACACACCACCAGCCCTACACCTAACCCCCAAGACATAGCCTACTCCTGGCCCGTACGCTGGCACTGACCCGTGCGTCAGCATGTAGCCTGACCCTCCCACGTTACCATACCCTCACCTGTGCCCTAAGCCTTGCCGTTCCCTAACCCTAACCCTAGCCCGGAACGGAAACCCACCACCAGCCCTACAGGTTACCCCCAAGCCGTAGCCTACTCCTGGCCCGTATGCTGGCACTGAAACGTGCGTCACCACATAGCCTGACCCTCCCACTTTTCTGTAACCTCACCTGTGCCCTAAGCCTTGCCTTTCCCTAACACTAACCCTAGTCCGGAACGGAAACCCACCACGAACCCTACAGCTTACCCTACGCCGTAGCCTACTCCTGGCCTGTACACTGGCACTGACCCGTGTGTCAGCACGTAGCCTGACCCTCCCACGTTTCCGTACCCTCACCTGTGCCCTAAGCCTTGCCGTTTCCTAACCCTAACCCTAGCCCAGAACAGAAATCCACCACCAGCCCCAAAACTTACCCAAAAGCCGTAGCCTACTCCTGGCCCATACGCTGGCAATGACCCGTGCATCAGCACGAAGCCTGACCCTCCCACGTTTCCGTACCCTCACCTGTGCCATAAGCCTTGCCGTTCCCTAATCCTAACCCTAGCCTAGAACAGAAACCCACCACCAGCCCTACACCTTACCTTACACCGTAGCCTACTCCTGGCCCGTACGCTGGCACTGACATGTGCGTCAGCACGTAGCCACACCCTCCCACGTTTCCGTACCCTCACCTGTGCCCTAAGCCTTGCCGTTCCCTAACCCTAACCGTGGTCCACAATGAAAACCCACCACCAGCCCTACACCTTACCCTACGCCGTAGCCTACTCCTGGCCCGTACGCTGGCACTGACACAAGCATCAGTACGTAGCCTGACCCTCCCACGTTTCCGTACCCTCACCTGTGCCCTAAGCCTTGCCGTTCCCTAACCCTAACCGTGGTCCACAATGAAAACCCACCACCAGCCCTACACCTTACCCTACGCCGTAGCCTACTCCTGGCCCGTACGCTGGCACTGACACAAGCATCAGTACGTAGCCTGACCCTCCCACGTTTCCGTACCCTCACCTGAGCACTAAGCCTTGCCGTTCCGTAACCCTAACCCTAGCCCTGAATGGAAACCCACCACCAGCCCTACACCTTAACCCCAAGCCGTAGCCTACTCCTGGCCCGTACTCTGGCACTGACACGTGCGTCAGCAAGTAGCCTGACACTCCCACGTTTCAGGACCCTCAACTGTGCCCTAAGCCTGGCCGTTCCTAACACTAACCCTAGCCCAGAATGGAAACCCACCACCAGCCCTATACCTTAACCCCAAGCCCTAGACTACTCCTGGCCCGTACTCTGGCACTGACACGTGCGTCAGCAAGTAGCCTGACCCTCCCACGTTTCAGGACCCTCAACTGTGCCCTAAGCCTGACCGTTCCTAACACTAACCCTAGCCCAGAACGGAAACCGACCACCAGCTCTACAACTTACCCCCAAGCCGTAGCCTATTCCTGGTCCATAGGCTGGCAATGACATGTGCGTCAGCACATAGCCTGACCTTCCCACATTACCGTAACGTCACCTGTGCCCTAAGCCTTGCCGTTCCTTAACCCTAACACTAGTACGGAAGGGAAACACACCACCAGCCCTACACCTAACCCCCAAGCCATAGCCTACTCCTGGCCCGTACGCTGGCACTGACCCGTGCATCAGCACGTAGCCTGACCCTCCCAACTTTCCGTACCCTCACCTGTGCCCTAAGCCTTGCCGTTCCCTAACCCTAACCCTAGCCCGGAACAGAAACCCACCACGAGCCCTAAAACTTACCCGCAAGCCGTAGCCTACTCCTGGCCCGTACGCTGGAACTGACCTGTGCGTCAGCACGTAGCCTGACCCTCCAATGTTTGCGGAACCTCACCTGTGCCCTAATCCTTGCCGTACCCTAACCCTAACCCTAGCCCTGAACGGAAACACACCACCAGCCCTACACCTTTCCCTAAGCCGTAGCCTATTCCTGGCTCATACGCAGGCACTGACCCTTTCATCAGCACGTAGCCTGACCTTCCCACGTTTCTGTAACCTCACCTGTGCCCTAAGCCTTGCCGTTCACTAACCCTAACCCTAGCCCAGAACGGAAACCCACCACCAGCCCTAAACCTTACCCCCAAGCCGTAGCCTACTCCTGGTCCATACGCTGGCACTGACCCGTGCCTCAGAACGTATCCTGACACTGCCACGTTGCCGTACCCTCACCTGGGCCCTAAGCCATGCCGTTCCCTAACCCTAAACCTAGCACAGAACGGAAACCCACCACCTGCCCTACACCTTACCCAACGCCGTAGCCTACTCCTGGCCCGTACGCTGGCAATGACACGTGCGTCTGCACGTAGCCTGACCCTCCCACGTTTCCGTACCCTCACCTGTGCCCTAAGCCTTGACGTTTCCTAACCCTAACCCTAGCCCGTAACGGAAACCCACCACCAGCCCTACACCTTACCCTACGGCGTAGCCTACTCCTGGCCTGTACGCTGGCACTGACCCGTGCGTCAGCACGTAGCCTCACCCTCCCACGTTTCCGTAACTCTCACCAGTGCCCTAAGCCTTGCCGTTCCGTAACCCTAACCCTAGCCCGGAACGGAAATGGACCACCAGCCGTACAACTTACCCCCAAGCCGTAGACTACTCCTGGCCCATACGCTGGCACTGACACGTGGGTCAGCAAGTAGCCTGACCCTCCCACGTTTCCGTACCCTCACCTGTGCCCTAAGCCTTGCCGTTCCCTAACCCTAACCCTAGCCCAGAACGGAAACCCACAACCTTCCCTACACCTTACCGAACGCTGTAGCCTACTCCTGTCCCGTACGCTGGCACTGACCCAGGCGTCAGCACGTAGCCTGATGCTCACACGTTTCCGTACCCTCACCTGTGCCCTAAGCCTTGCCGTTCCGTAACCCTAACCCTAGCCCGGAACGGAAAACCAACACCCGTCCTACACCTTACCCTACGCCGTAGATTACTCCTGACCCATATGGTGACACTGACCCATGCGTTAGCACGTAGCCTGACCCTCCCACGTTTCCGTACCCTCACCTGTGCCCTAAGCTTTGCCGTTCCCTAACCCTAACCCTAGCCCGGAACGGAAACCCACCACCTGCCCTAAACCTTTCCCTACGCCATAGCCTACTCCTGGCCCGTACGCTGGCACTGACCCGTGCGTCAGCACGTAGCCTGACCCTACGACGTTTCTGTACCCTCACCTGTGCCCTAAGCCTTGCCGTTCCCTAACCCTAACCCTAGACCGGAATGGAAACACTCCACCAGCCCTAAAACTTACCCCCATGCCATAGCCTACTCCTGGCCTGTACACAGGCACTGAACCGTGCGTCAGCACGTAGCCTGACCCTCCCAGGTGTCCGTACCCTCACCTATGCCCTAAGCCTTCCTGTTCAATAACACTAACCCTAGCCCGGAACGGAAACCCACCACCAGCCCTACACCTTTCTCTATGCCGTAGCCTATTCCTGGCTCATACGCAGGCACTGACACTTTCATCAGCAAGTAGCCTGACCCGCCCACGTTTCCGTACCCTCACCTGTGCCCTAAGCCTTGCCGTTCACTAACCCTAACCCTAGCCTGGAACGGAAACCCACCACCAGCCCTACACCTTACTCTATTCCGTAGCCTACACCTGGCCCGTACGCGGGCACTGACCTGTGCTTCAGCACGTAGCCTGATCCTCCCATTTTACCGTACGCTCACCTGTGCCCTAAGCCTTGTCGTTCCCTAACCCTAACCCTAGCCCGGCACGGAATCTCACCATCAGCTCTACACCATATCGTATGCCGTAGCCTAGTCCTGGCCCGTACGCAGGCACTGAACCGTGTGTCAGCATGTAGCCTGACCCTCCCACGTTTCCGTACCCTCATCTGTGCCCTAAGCCTTGCCGTTCCCTAACCCTAACCCTAGCCCGGAACGGAAACCCACCACCAGCCCTACACCTTAACCTACGCCGTAGCCTACTCCTGGACTGTACGGTGGCACTGCCCCTTGCGTCATCATGTAGCCTGACGCTCCCACGTTTCCGTACCCTCACCTCTGCCCTAAGCCTTGCCGTTCTGTAACCCTAACCCTAGCCCGGAACGGAAAACCACCACCAGCCCTACACCTTACCCCCAAGCCGTAGCCTACTCCTGGCACGTTCGGTGGCAGTAACCCCAGCATCAGCAAGTAGCCTGACCCTCCCACGTTTCTGTACCCTCACCCGTGCCCTAAGCCTTGCCGTTCCGTAACCCTAACCCTAGCCCGGAACGGAAACACACCACCAGCCCTACACCTTACCCCCAAGCCGTAGCGTACTCCTGGCCCATATGCTGGCACTGACCCGTGCGTCAGCACGTAGCGTGACCCTCCCACGTTTCCGTACCCTCACCTGTGCCCTAAGCCTTGACGTTCCCTAATCCTAACCCTAGCCCGGAACGGAAACCCACCACCAGCCCTACACCATACGCTACACCGTAGCCTACTCCTGGCTCGTACGCTGGCACTGACCCGTGCGTCAGCATGTAGCCTGACCCTCTCACGTTTCCATACCCTCACATGTGCCCTAAGCCTTGACGTTCCCTATCCCTAACCCTAGCTCGGAACACAAACCCACCACCAGCCCTACACCTTTCCCTACGCCGTAGCATACTCCTGGCCCGTACGCTGGCACTGACCCGTGCGTCATCACGTAGCCTGACCCTCCCACTTTTCCGTACCCTCACCTGTGCCCTAAGCCTTGCCGTTCCCTTACCCTAACCCTAGCCCGGAACGGAAACCCACCACCCACCCTACACCTTTCCCTACGCCGTAGCCTACTCCTGGCCGGTACGCTGGCACTGACCCGTGCGTCATCACGTAGCCTGACCCTCCCACATTTCCGTACCCTCACCTGTGCCCTAAGCTTTGCCGTTCCCTAACCCTAACTGTAGCCCTGAACGGAAACCCACCACCAGCCCTACAACTTACCCCCAAGCCGTAGCCTACTCCTGGTCCATACGCTGGCACTGACCCGTGCTTCAGAACGTATCCTGACCCTGCCACGTTGCCGTACCCTCACATGTGCCCTAAACCTTGCCGTTCCCTAACCCTAACCCTAGTGCGGAACGGAAACCCACCACAAGCCCTACACCTTACCCCCAAGCCGTAGCCTACATGTGGTCCATACGCTGGCACTGACCTGTGCGTCAGCACGTAGCCTGACCTTCCCACGTTACCGTAACGTCACCTGTGCCCTAAGCCTTGCCCTTCCCTAACCCTAACCCTAGTACGGGACGGAAACACACCACAAGCCCTACACCTAACCCACAAACCATAGCATACTCCTGGCCCGTACGCTGGCACTGAACCGTGCGTCAGCACGTAGCCTGACCCTCCCATGTGTCCGTACCCTCACCTATGCCCTAAGCCTTCCTGTTCCATAACACTAACCCTAGCCCGGAACGGAAACCCACCACCAGCCCTACACATTTCTCTATGCCGTAGCCTATTCCTGGCTCATACGCAGGCACTGACACTTTCATCAGCAAGTAGCCTGACCCGCCCACGTTTCCGTACCCTCACCTGTGCCCTAAGCCTTGCCGTTCACTAACCCTAACCCTAGCCTGGAACGGAAACCCACCACCAGCCCTACACCTTACTCTATTCCGTAGCCTACACCTGGCCCGTACGCGGGCACTGACCTGTGTTTCAGCACGTAGCCTGATCCTCCCATTTTACCGTACGCTCACCTGTGCCCTAAGCCTTGTCGTTCCCTAACCCTAACCCTAGCCCGGCACGGAATCTCACCATCAGCTCTACACCATATCGTATGCCGTAGCCTAGTCCTGGCCCGTACGCAGGCACTGACCCGTGTGTCAGCATGTAGCCTGACCCTCCCACGTTTCCGTACCCTCATCTGTGCCCTAAGCCTTGCCGTTCCCTAACCCTAACCCTAGCCCGGAACGCAAACCCACCACCAGCCCTACACCTTTCCCTACGCCGTAGCATACTCCTGGCCCGTACGCTGGCACTGACCCGTGCGTCATCACGTAGCCTGACCCTCCCACTTTTCCGTAACCTCACCTGTGCCCTAAGCCTTGCCGTTCCCTTACCCTAACCCTAGCCCGGAGCGGAAACCCACCACCCACCCTACACCTTACCCTACGCCGTAGCCTACTCCTTGCCCGTACCCTGGCATTGACCCGTGCTTCAGCACGTAGCCATACACTCCCACGTTTCCGTACCCTCACCTGTGCCCTAAGCCTTGCCGTTCCCTAACCCTAACCCTAGCCCTGAACGGAAACCCACCACCAGCCCTACACCTTACCCCCAAGCCGTAGCCTTCTCCTGGCCGGTACGCTGGCACTGACCCGTGCGTCATCACGTAGCCTGACCCTCCCACATTTCCGTACCCTCACCTGTGCCCTAAGCTTTGCCGTTCCCTAACCCTAACTGTAGCCCGGAACGGAAACCCACCACCAGCCCTACAACTTACCCCCAAGCCGTAGCCTACTCCTGGTCCATACGCTGGCACTGACCCGTGCGTCAGAACGTATCCTGACCCTGCCACGTTGCCGTACCCTCACATGTGCCCTAAACCTTGCCGTTCCCTAACCCTAACCCTAGTGCGGAACGGAAACCCACCACAAGCCCTACACCTTACCCCCAAGCCGTAGCCTACACGTGGTCCATACGCTGGCACTGACCTGTGCGTCAGCACGTAGCCTGACCTTCCCACGTTACCGTAACGTCACCTGTGCCCTAAGCCTTGCCCTTCCCTAACCCTAACCCTAGTACGGGACGGAAACACACCACAAGCCCTACACCTAACCCACAAACCATAGCATACTCCTGGCCCGTACGCTGGCACTGAACCGTGCGTCAGCACGTAGCCTGACCCTCCCAGGTTTCCGTACCCTCACCTATGCCCTAAGCCTTCCTGTTCCATAACACTAACCCTAGCCCGGAACGGAAACCCACCACCAGCCCTACACCTAACCCCCAAGCCGTAGCCTACTCCTGGCCGGTTCGCTGGCACTGACCTGTGCGTCAGCACGTAGCCTGACCTTCCCACGTTACCGTAACGTCACCTGTGCCCTAAGCCTTGCCCTTCCCTAACCCTAACCCTAGTACGGGACGGAAACACACCACAAGCCCTTCACCTAACCCACAAACCATAGCATATTCCTGGCCCGTACGCTGGCACTGAACCGTGCGTCAGCACGTAGCCTGACCCTCCCATGTGTCCGTACCCTCACCTATGCCCTAAGCCTTCCTGTTCCATAACACTAACCCTAGCCCGGAACGGAAACCCACCACCAGCCCTACACCTTTCTCTATGCCGTAGCCTATTCCTGGCTCATACGCAGGCACTGACACTTTCATCAGCAAGTAGCCTGACCCGCCCACGTTTCCGTACCCTCACCTGTGCCCTAAGCCTTGCCGTTCACTAACCCTAACCCTAGCCTGGAACGGAAACCCACCACCAGCCCTACACCTTACTCTATTCCGTAGCCTACACCTGGCCCGTACGCGGGCACTGACCTGTGTTTCAGCACGTAGCCTGATCCTCCCATTTTACCGTACGCTCACCTGTGCCCTAAGCCTTGTCGTTCCCTAACCCTAACCCTAGCCCGGCACGGAATCTCACCATCAGCTCTACACCATATCGTATGCCGTAGCCTAGTCCTGGCCCGTACGCAGGCACTGAACCGTGTGTCAGCATGTAGCCTGACCCTCCCACGTTTCCGTACCCTCATCTGTGCCCTAAGCCTTGCCGTTCCCTAACCCTAACCCTAGCCCGGAACGGAAACCCACCACCAGCCCTACACCTTAACCTACGCCGTAGCCTACTCCTGGACTGTACGGTGGCACTGCCCCTTGCGTCATCATGTAGCCTGACGCTCCCACGTTTCCGTACCCTCACCTCTGCCCTAAGCCTTGCCGTTCTGTAACCCTAACCCTAGCCCGGAACGGAAAACCACCACCAGCCCTACACCTTACCCCCAAGCCATAGCCTACTCCTGGCACGTTCGGTGGCAGTAACCCCAGCATCAGCAAGTAGCCTGACCCTCCCACGTTTCTGTACCCTCACCCGTGCCCTAAGCCTTGCCGTTCCGTAACCCTAACCCTAGCCCGGAACGGAAACCCACCACCAGCCCTACACCTTACCCCCAAGCCGTAGCGTACTCCTGGCCCATATGCTGGCACTGACCCGTGCGTCAGCACGTAGCTTGACCCTCCCACGTTTCCGTACCCTCACCTGTGCCCTAAGCCTTGCCGTTCCCTAATCCTAACCCTACCCCGGAACGGAAACCCACCACCAGCCCTAAACCATACGCTACACCGTAGCCTACTCCTGGCTCGTACGCTGGCACTGACCCGTGCGTCAGCATGTAGCCTGACCCTCTCACGTTTCCATACCCTCACATGTGCCCTAAGCCTTGACGTTCCCTATCCCTAACCCTAGCCCGGAACGCAAACCCACCACCAGCCCTACACCTTTCCCTACGCCGTAGCATACTCCTGGCCCGTACGCTGGCACTGACCCGTGCGTCATCACGTAGCCTGACCCTCCCACTTTTCCGTAACCTCACCTGTGCCCTAAGCCTTGCCGTTCCCTTACCCTAACCCTAGCCCGGAGCGGAAACCCACCACCCACCCTACACCTTACCCTACGCCGTAGCCTACTCCTTGCCCGTACCCTGGCATTGACCCGTGCTTCAGCACGTAGCCATACACTCCCACGTTTCCGTACCCTCACCTGTGCCCTAAGCCTTGCCGTTCCCTAACCCTAACCCTAGCCCTGAACGGAAACCCACCACCAGCCCTACACCTTACCCCCAAGCCGTAGCCTACTCCTGGCCGGTACGCTGGCACTGACCCGTGCGTCATCACGTAGCCTGACCCTCCCACATTTCCGTACCCTCACCTGTGCCCTAAGCTTTGCCGTTCCCTAACCCTAACTGTAGCCCGGAACGGAAACCCACCACCAGCCCTACAACTTACCCCCAAGCCGTAGCCTACTCCTGGTCCATACGCTGGCACTGACCCGTGCGTCAGAACGTATCCTGACCCTGCCACGTTGCCGTACCCTCACATGTGCCCTAAACCTTGCCGTTCCCTAACCCTAACCCTAGTGCGGAACGGAAACCCACCACAAGCCCTACACCTTACCCCCAAGCCGTAGCCTACACGTGGTCCATACGCTGGCACTGACCTGTGCGTCAGCACGTAGCCTGACCTTCCCACGTTACCGTAACGTCACCTGTGCCCTAAGCCTTGCCCTTCCCTAACCCTAACCCTAGTACGGGACGGAAACACACCACAAGCCCTACACCTAACCCACAAACCATAGCATACTCCTGGCCCGTACGCTGGCACTGAACCGTGCGTCAGCACGTAGCCTGACCCTCCCAGGTTTCCGTACCCTCACCTATGCCCTAAGCCTTCCTGTTCCATAACACTAACCCTAGCCCGGAACGGAAACCCACCACCAGCCCTACACCTAACCCCCAAGCCGTAGCCTACTCCTGGCCGGTTCGCTGGCACTGACCTGTGCGTCAGCACGTAGCCTGACCCTCCCACGTTTCCGTACCCTCACCTGGGCCCTAAGCCTTGCCTTTCCCTAACCCTAACCCAAGCCCGGAACGGAAACGCACTACCAGACCTACACCTTGCCCTACGCCATAGCCTACTCCTGGCACGTACGTTGGCAGTGACACGTGCGTCAGCACATAGCCTGACCCTCACACGTTTCCGTACCCTCACCTGTGCCCTAAGCCTTGCCGTTCCCTAACCCTAACCCTAGTCCGGAATGGAAACACACCACCAGCCCTACAGCTTACCCCCAAGCCATAGCCTATTCCTGGCCCGTACGCTGGCACTGACCCGTGCGTCAGCATGTAGCCTGACCCTCCCACGTTTCCGTGCCCTCACCTGTGCCCTAAGCCTTGCCGTTCCCTAACCCTAACCCTAGCCCTGAACGGAAACCCACCACCAGCCCAACAACTAACCCCCAAGCCGTAGCTTACTCCTGGCCAGTACGCTGGCACTGACCCGTGCATCATCACGTAGCCTGACCCTCCCACGTTTCTGTACCCTCACCTGTGCCCTAAGCCTTGCCGTTCCCTAACCCTAACCCTAGCCCGGAACGGAAACCCACCACCAGCCCTTAACCTTACCCCCAAGCCGTAGCCTACTCCTGGCCCGTACGCTGGCACAGACCCGTGCGTCAGCACGAAGCCTGACCCTCCCACGTTTGCGGACCCTCACCTGTGCCCTAAGCCTTGCCGTTCCCTAACACTAACCCTAGACCGGAACGGAAACCCACCACCAGCCCTACACCTTTCTCTACGCCGTAGCCTATTCCTGGCTCATACGCAGGCACTGACACTTTCATCAGCAAGTAGCCTGACCCGCCCACGTTTCCGTACCCTCACCTGTGCCCTAAGCCTTGCCGTTCACTAACCCTAACCCTAGCCCGGAACGGAAACCCACCACCAGCCCTACACCTTACTCTATTCCGTAGCCTACACCTGGCCCGTACGCGGGCACTGACCTGTGCTTCAGCACGTAGCCTGACCCTCCCATTTTACCGTACGCTCACCTGTGCCCTAAGCCTTGTCATTCCCTAACCCTAACCCTAGCCCAGCACGGAATCTCACCATCAGCTATACACCATATCGTATGCCGTAGCCTAGTCCTGGCCCGTACGCAGGCACTGACCCGTGTGTCAGCATGTAGCCTGACCCTCCCACGTTTCCGTACCCTCATCTGTGCCCTAAGCCTTGCCGTTCCCTAACCCTAACCCTAGCCCGGAACGGAAACCCACCACCAGCCCTACACCTTAACCTACGCCGTAGCCTACTCCTGGACTGTACGGTGGCAGTGCCCCTTGCGTCATCATGTAGCCTGACGCTCCCACGTTTCCGTACCCTCACCTCTGCCCTAAGCCTTGCCGTTCTGTAACCCTAACCCTAGCCCGGAACGGAAACCCACCACCAGCCCTACACCTTACACCCAAGCCGTAGCCTACTCCTGGCACGTTCGGTGGCAGTAACCCTAGCATCAGCAAGTAGCCTGACCCTCCCACGTTTCTGTACCCTCACCCGTGCCCTAAGCCTTGCCGTTCCGTAACCCTAACCCTAGCCCGGAACGGAAACCCACCACCAGCCCTACACCTTACCCCCAAGCCGTAGCGTACTCCTGGCCCATATGCTGGCACTGACCCGTGCGTCAGCACGTAGCGTGACCCTCCCACGTTTCCGTACCCTCACCTGTGCCCTAAGCCTTGCCGTTCCCTAACCCTAACCCTAGCCTGGAACGGAAACCCACCACTAGCCCTACACCTTACCCTATGCTGTAGCCTACACATGGCCCGTACGTGGGCACTGACCCGTGCGTCAGCACGTAGCCTGACCCTCCCACGTTTCTGTACCCTCACCTGTGCCCTAAGACTTGCCGTTCCCTAACCCGAACCTTAGCCCGGAACCGAAAGCCACCACCAGCCCTAAAACTTAGCCACAAGCCGTAGCCTACTCCTGGCCCGTACGCTGGCACTGACCCGTGCGTCAGCACGTAGCCTGACCCTCCCACTTTTCCGTACCCTCACCTGTGCCCTAAGCCTTGCCGTTCCCTAATCTTAACCCTAGCCCGGAAAGGAAACCCACCACCAGCCCTACACCATACGCTACACCGTAGCCTACTCCTGGCTCGTATGCTGGCACTGACCCGTGCGTCAGCATGTAGCCTGACCCTCTCACGTTTCCATACCCTCACATGTGCCCTAAGCCTTGACGTTCCCTATCCCTAACCCTAGCCCGGAACGCAAACCCACCACCAGCCCTACACCTTTCCCTACGCCGTAGCATACTCCTGGCCCGTACGCTGGCACTGACCCGTGCGTCATCACGTAGCCTGACCCTCCCACTTTTCCGTACCCTCACCTGTGCCCTAAGCCTTGCCGTTCCCTTACCCTAACCCTAGCCTGGAACGGAAACCAACCACCCGCCCCTAACCTTACCCTATGCCGTAGCTTACTCCTTGCCCGTACCCTGGCATTGACCCGTGCTTCAGCACGTAGCCATACACTCCCACGTTTCCGTACCCTCACATGTGCCCTAAGCCTTGCCATTCCCTAACCGTAACCGTAGCCCGGAACGAAAACCCACCACCAGCCCTAAACCTTTCCCTAGTGGGTAGCCTACTCCTCGCCCGTACGCTCGCACTGACCCGTGCGTCAACATGTATTTTGACCCTCCCACGTTTCCGTACCCTCACGTGGGCCCTCAGCCTTGCCATTCCCTAACACTAACCTTAGCCCGGAAGGGAAACCCACCACCAGCCCTACACCTTACCCTATGCCGTAGCCTACACCTGGCCCATACGCGGGCACTGACCTGTGCTTCAGCACGTAGCCTGGCCATCCCACGTTTGCGGACCCTCACCTGTGCCCTAAGACTTGCCGTTCCCTAACCCTAACCCTAGCCCGGAACGGAAACCCACCACCAGCCCTACACATTTCCCTACGCCGTAGCCTATTCCTGGCTCGTACGCAGGCACTGAAACTTTCATCAGCACTTAGCCTGACCCTCCCACGTTTCTATACCCTCACCTGTGCCCTAAGCCTTGCCGTTCCCTAACCCTAACCCTAGCCCGGAACGTAAAACCACCACCAGCCCTACAACTTACCCCCAAGCCGTAGCCTACTCCTGGCCGGTACGCTGGCACTGACACGTGCGTCAGCACGTAGCCTGACCCTCACACGTTTCCGTACCCTCACCTGTGCCCTAAGCCTTGCCGTTTCCTAACCCTAACCCTAGCCCGGAACGGACACCCACCATCAGCCCTACACTTTACCCTACGCCGTAGCCTACTCCTGGCCCGTACGCTGGCACTGACCCGTGTGTCAGCACGTAGCGTGACCTTCCCACGTTTCCTTACCCTCTCCTTAGCACTAAGCCTTGCCTTGCCGTAACCCTAACCCTAGCCCGGAAAGGAAACCCACCACCAGCCGTACACCTTTCCCTACGCCGTAGCCTACTCCTGGCCCGTACACTGGCACTGACCAGTGCGTCAGCATGTACACTGACCCACCCACGTTTCCATACCCTCACCTGGGCCCTAAACTTTGCCGTTCCCTAACCCTAACCCTAGCCCGGCAGGGAAACCCACCACCAGCCCTACACCTTACCCAACGCCGTAGCCTACTCCTGGCCCATACGCTGGCACTGACCCGTGCGTCAGCACGTAGCCTGACCCTACCACTTTTTTGTACCCTCACCTGTTCCCTAAGCCTTGCCGTTCCCTAACCCTAACCCTAGCCCGGAATGGAAACCCACCACCGGCCCTAAAACTTACCCCCATGCCATAGCCTACTCCGGGCCCGTACACAGGCACTGACCCGTGCGTCAGCACGTAGCCTGACCCTCCCACTTTTCCGTACCCTCAGCTAAGCCCTAAGCCTTGGCATTCACTAACTCTAACCCAAGCACGGAACGGAATCCCACCACAAGCCCTACACCTTAACGTATGCCGTAGCCTATTCCTGGCCCCTACGCAGGCACTGACACTTTCATCAGCACGTAGCCTGACCCTCCCAAGTTTCCGTACCCTCACCTGTGCCCTAAGCCTTGCCGTTCCCTAACCCTAACCCTAGCCTGGAACGGAAACCCACCACCAGCCCTACAGCTTACCCCCAAGCCGTAGCCTACTCCTGGCCCATACGCTGGCACTGACCTGTGCGTCAGCATGTAGCCTGAACTTCCCACATTACCGTAAACTCACCTGTGCCCTAAGCCTTGCCGTTCCCTAACCCTAAACCTAGTACGGAACGGAAACACACCACCAGCCCTACACCTAACCCCCAAGACATAGCCTACTCCTGGCCCGTACGCTGGCACTGACCCGTGCGTCAGCATGTAGCCTGACCCTCCCACGTTACCATACCCTCACCTGTGCCCTAAGCCTTGCCGTTCCCTAACCCTAACCCTAGCCCGGAACGGAAACCCACCACCAGCCCTACAGGTTACCCCCAAGCCGTAGCCTACTCCTGGCCCGTATGCTGGCACTGAAACGTGCGTCACCACATAGCCTGACCCTCCCACTTTTCTGTAACCTCACCTGTGCCCTAAGCCTTGCCTTTCCCTAACACTAACCCTAGTCCGGAACGGAAACCCACCACGAACCCTACAGCTTACCCTACGCCGTAGCCTACTCCTGGCCTGTACACTGGCACTGACCCGTGTGTCAGCACGTAGCCTGACCCTCCCACGTTTCCGTACCCTCACCTGTGCCCTAAGCCTTGCCGTTTCCTAACCCTAACCCTAGCCCAGAACAGAAATCCACCACCAGCCCCAAAACTTACCCAAAAGCCGTAGCCTACTCCTGGCCCATACGCTGGCAATGACCCGTGCATCAGCACGAAGCCTGACCCTCCCACGTTTCCGTACCCTCACCTGTGCCATAAGCCTTGCCGTTCCCTAATCCTAACCCTAGCCTAGAACAGAAACCCACCACCAGCCCTACACCTTACCTTACACCGTAGCCTACTCCTGGCCCGTACGCTGGCACTGACATGTGCGTCAGCACGTAGCCACACCCTCCCACGTTTCCGTACCCTCACCTGTGCCCTAAGCCTTGCCGTTCCCTAACCCTAACCGTGGTCCACAATGAAAACCCACCACCAGCCCTACACCTTACCCTACGCCGTAGCCTACTCCTGGCCCGTACGCTGGCACTGACACAAGCATCAGTACGTAGCCTGACCCTCCCACGTTTCCGTACCCTCACCTGTGCCCTAAGCCTTGCCGTTCCCTAACCCTAACCGTGGTCCACAATGAAAACCCACCACCAGCCCTACACCTTACCCTACGCCGTAGCCTACTCCTGGCCCGTACGCTGGCACTGACACAAGCATCAGTACGTAGCCTGACCCTCCCACGTTTCCGTACCCTCACCTGAGCACTAAGCCTTGCCGTTCCGTAACCCTAACCCTAGCCCTGAATGGAAACCCACCACCAGCCCTACACCTTAACCCCAAGCCGTAGCCTACTCCTGGCCCGTACTCTGGCACTGACACGTGCGTCAGCAAGTAGCCTGACACTCCCACGTTTCAGGACCCTCAACTGTGCCCTAAGCCTGGCCGTTCCTAACACTAACCCTAGCCCAGAATGGAAACCCACCACCAGCCCTATACCTTAACCCCAAGCCCTAGACTACTCCTGGCCCGTACTCTGGCACTGACACGTGCGTCAGCAAGTAGCCTGACCCTCCCACGTTTCAGGACCCTCAACTGTGCCCTAAGCCTGACCGTTCCTAACACTAACCCTAGCCCAGAACGGAAACCGACCACCAGCTCTACAACTTACCCCCAAGCCGTAGCCTATTCCTGGTCCATAGGCTGGCAATGACATGTGCGTCAGCACATAGCCTGACCTTCCCACATTACCGTAACGTCACCTGTGCCCTAAGCCTTGCCGTTCCTTAACCCTAACACTAGTACGGAAGGGAAACACACCACCAGCCCTACACCTAACCCCCAAGCCATAGCCTACTCCTGGCCCGTACGCTGGCACTGACCCGTGCATCAGCACGTAGCCTGACCCTCCCAACTTTCCGTACCCTCACCTGTGCCCTAAGCCTTGCCGTTCCCTAACCCTAACCCTAGCCCGGAACAGAAACCCACCACGAGCCCTAAAACTTACCCGCAAGCCGTAGCCTACTCCTGGCCCGTACGCTGGAACTGACCTGTGCGTCAGCACGTAGCCTGACCCTCCAATGTTTGCGGAACCTCACCTGTGCCCTAATCCTTGCCGTACCCTAACCCTAACCCTAGCCCTGAACGGAAACACACCACCAGCCCTACACCTTTCCCTAAGCCGTAGCCTATTCCTGGCTCATACGCAGGCACTGACCCTTTCATCAGCACGTAGCCTGACCTTCCCACGTTTCTGTAACCTCACCTGTGCCCTAAGCCTTGCCGTTCACTAACCCTAACCCTAGCCCAGAACGGAAACCCACCACCAGCCCTAAACCTTACCCCCAAGCCGTAGCCTACTCCTGGTCCATACGCTGGCACTGACCCGTGCCTCAGAACGTATCCTGACACTGCCACGTTGCCGTACCCTCACCTGGGCCCTAAGCCATGCCGTTCCCTAACCCTAAACCTAGCACAGAACGGAAACCCACCACCTGCCCTACACCTTACCCAACGCCGTAGCCTACTCCTGGCCCGTACGCTGGCAATGACACGTGCGTCTGCACGTAGCCTGACCCTCCCACGTTTCCATACCCTCACCTGTGCCCTAAGCCTTGCCGTTCCCTAACCCTAACCGTAGCCCGGAACGAAAACCCACCACCAGCCCTACACCTTACCTTACACCGTAGCCTACTCCTGGCCCGTATGCTGGCACTGACCCGTGCATCAGTACGTAGCCTGACCCTCCCACGTTTCCGTACCCTCACCTGTGCCCTAAGCCTTGACGTTTCCTAACCCTAACCCTAGCCCGTAACGGAAACCCACCACCAGCCCTACACCTTACCCTACGGCGTAGCCTACTCCTGGCCTGTACGCTGGCACTGACCCGTGCGTCAGCACGTAGCCTCACCCTCCCACGTTTCCGTAACTCTCACCAGTGCCCTAAGCCTTGCCGTTCCGTAACCCTAACCCTAGCCCGGAACGGAAATGGACCACCAGCCGTACAACTTACCCCCAAGCCGTAGACTACTCCTGGCCCATACGCTGGCACTGACACGTGGGTCAGCAAGTAGCCTGACCCTCCCACGTTTCCGTACCCTCACCTGTGCCCTAAGCCTTGCCGTTCCCTAACCCTAACCCTAGCCCAGAACGGAAACCCACAACCTTCCCTACACCTTACCGAACGCTGTAGCCTACTCCTGTCCCGTACGCTGGCACTGACCCAGGCGTCAGCACGTAGCCTGATGCTCACACGTTTCCGTACCCTCACCTGTGCCCTAAGCCTTGCCGTTCCGTAACCCTAACCCTAGCCCGGAACGGAAAACCAACACCCGTCCTACACCTTACCCTACGCCGTAGATTACTCCTGACCCATATGGTGACACTGACCCATGCGTTAGCACGTAGCCTGACCCTCCCACGTTTCCGTACCCTCACCTGTGCCCTAAGCTTTGCCGTTCCCTAACCCTAACCCTAGCCCGGAACGGAAACCCACCACCTGCCCTAAACCTTTCCCTACGCCGTAGCCTACTCCTGGCCCGTACGCTGGCACTGACCCGTGCGTCAGCACGTAGCCTGACCCTACGACGTTTCTGTACCCTCACCTGTGCCCTAAGCCTTGCCGTTCCCTAACCCTAACCCTAGACCGGAATGGAAACACTCCACCAGCCCTAAAACTTACCCCCATGCCATAGCCTACTCCTGGCCCGTACACAGGCACTGACCCGTGCGTCAGCACGTAGCCTGACCCTCCCACTTATCCGTACCCTCAGCTAAGCTCTAAGCCTTGGCATTCCCTAACTCTAACCGAAGCCCTGAACGGAATCCCACCACCAGCCCTACACCTTAACGTATGCCGTAGCCTATTCCTGGCCCGTACGGTGGCACTGACACGTGCGTCAGCACGTAGCCTGACCCTCCCACGTTTCCGTACCATCACCTGTGCCCTAAGCCTTGCCGTTCCCTAACCCTAACCCTAGCCAGGAACGGAAACCCACCAGAAGCCCTACACCTTACCATACGCCGTAGCCCACTCCTGGCCCGTACGGTGGCACTGACCCGTAAGTCAGCACGTAGCCTGACCCTCCCACGTTTCCGTACCCTCACCTGTGCCCTAAGCCTTGCCGTTCCCTCACCATAACCCTAGACAGGAACGGAAATACACCAGCAGCCCTACACCTTACCCTACGCCGTAGCCTACACCTGGCCCGTACGCTGGCACTGACCCGTGCGTCAGCACGTAGCCTGACCCTCACACATTTCCGTACCCTCACCTGTGCCCTAAGCCTTACCGTTCCCTTACCCTAATCCTAGCCAGGAACGGAAACCCACCACCAGCCCTACAACTTACCCCAAGCCGTAGGCTACTCCTGGACCTTACGCTGGCACTGACCTGTGCGTCAGCACGTAGCCTGACCCTCCCACGTTTCTGTACCTTCACCTGTGCCCTAAGCCTTGCCGTTCCCTTACCCTAATCCTAGCCAGGAACGGAAAACCACCACCAGCCCTACAACTTACTCCATGCCGTAGGCTACTCCTGGACCTTACGCTGGAACTGACCCTTTCATCAGCACGTAGCCTGACCCTCCCACGTTTGCGGACCCTCACCTGTGCCCTAAGCCTTGCCATTCCCTAACCCTAACCCTAGCCCGGAACGGAAACCCACCACCAGCCCTACAACTTTCCCTACGACGTAGCCTATTCCTGGCCCCTACGCAGGCACTGACCCTTTCATCAGCACGTAGCCTGACCCTCCCACGTTTCCGTACCCTCACCTGTGCCCTAAGCCTTGCCGTTCCCTAACCCTAAACCTAGCCCGGAATGGAAACCCACCACCAGCCCTACACCTTACCCCAAAGCCGTAGACTACTCCTGGTCCATACGCTGGCACTGACCTGTGCGTCAGCACGTAGCCTGAACTTCCCACATTACCGTAACCTCACCTGTGCCCTAAGCCTTGCCGTTCCCTAACCCTAACCCTAGTACGGAACGGAAACACACCACCAGCCCTACACCTAACCCCCAAGACATAGCCTACTCCTGGCCCGTACGCTGGCACTGACCCGTGCGTCAGCACGTAGCCTGACCCTCCCACATTTCCGTACCCTCACCTGTGCCCTAAGCCTTGCTGTTCCCTAACACTAAACCTAGCCTGGAACGGAAACACACCACCAACCCTACACCTAACCACCAAGCCGTAGCCTACTCCTGGCCGGTACGCTGGCACTGACATGTGCATCAGCATGTAGCCTGACCCTCCCACGTTTCCGTAACCTCACCTGTGCCCTACACTTTGCCATTCCCTAACCCTAACTGTAGACCGAAAGGGAAACAGCCCTACACCTTACCCTACGCAATAGCCTACTCCTGGCCGGTACGCTGGCACTGACACGTGCATCAGCATGTAGCCTGACCCTCCCACGTTTCCGTACCCTCACCTGTGCCCTAAGCCTTGCCGTTCCCTCACCCTAACCCTAGCCAGGAACGGAAACCCACCAGCAGCCCTACACCTTACCCTACGCCGTAGCCTACTCCTGGCCAGTACGCTGGCACTGACCCATGCGTCAGCACGTAGCCTGTCCCTCACACGTTTCCGTACCCTCACCTGTGCCCTAAGCATTTCCGTTCCCTAACCCTAACCCTAGTCCGGAACGGAAACCCACCACCAGCCCTACAGCTTACCACCAAGCCATAGCCTACTCCTGACCCGTACGCTGGCACTGACCCGTGCGTCAGCACGTAGCCTGACCCTCCCACTTTTCCGTACCCTCTGCTAAGCCCTAAGCCTTGGCTTTCCCTAACTCTAACCCAAGCCCGGAACGGAATCCCACCACCAGCCCTAAACCTTAATGTATGCCATAGCCTATTCCTGGCCCGTACGCTGGCACTGACCCGTGCGTCAGCACGTAGCCTGACCCTCCCACGTTTCCGTACCCTCACCTGTGCCTTAAGCCTTGCCGTTCCCTAACCCTAACCCTAGCCCGGAACGGAAACCCACCACCAGCCCTAAACCTTTCCCTACGCCGTAGCCTACTCCTGGCCCGTACGCTGGCACTGACCCGTAAGTCAGCATGTAGTCTGACCCCCACACGTTTCCGTACCCTCACCTGGGCCCTAAGCCTTGCCGTTCCCTAACCCTAACCCTAGTACTGAACGGAAACACACCATAAGCCCTACACCTAACCCCCAAGCCGTAGCCTACTCCTGGCCCGTATGCTGGCACTGACACGTGCGTCAGCACGTAGCCTGACACTCCCACGTTTCCGTACCCTCACATGTGCCCTAAGACTTGCTGTTCCCTAACACTAACCCGAGCCTGGAACGGAAACACACCATCAGACCTACACCTAACCACCAAGCCGTAGCCTACTCCTGGCTGGTACGCTGGCACTGACCCGTGTGTCAGCACGTAGCCTGAACCTCCCACGTGTTCGTACCCTCACCTGTGCCCTAAGCCTTGCCGTTCCCTAACCCTAACCCTACCCCGGAACGGAAACCCACCACTAGCCCTAAACCGTTCCCTACGCCGTAGCCTACACCTGGCCCGTACGCTGGCACTGAACCATGCGTCAGCACGTAGTCTGACCCTCCCACGTTTCCGTACCCTCACCTGGGCCCTAAGCCTTGCCGTTTCCTAACCCTAACCCTAGCCCATGAACGGAAACACACCACCAGCCAAACACCTTACCCTACGCCGTAGCATACTCCTGGCCCGTACGCTGGCACTGACACGTGCGTCAGCACGTAGCCTAACCCTCTCACGTTTCCGTACCCTCACCTGTGCTGTAAGCCTTGCCGTTCCCTAACCCTTACCCTAGCCCGGAACGGAAACCCACCACCAGACCTACACCTTACCCTACGCCGTAGCCTACTCCTGGCCCGAATGCTGGCACTGACCCGTGCGTCAGCACGTAGCCAGACCCTCCCACGTTTCCGTACCCTCACCTGTGCCCTAAGCTTTGCCGTTCCCTAACCCTAACTGTAGCCCGGAACGGAATCCCACCACCAGCCCTACAACTTACCCCCAAGCCGTAGCCTACTCCTGGTCCATACGCTGGCACTGACCCGTGCGTCAGAACGTATCCTGACCCTGCCACGTTGCCGTACCCTCACATGTGCCCTAAACCTTGCCGTTCCCTAACCCTAACCCTAGTGCCGAACGGAAACCCACCACAAGCCCTACAACTTACCCCCAAGCCGTAGCCTACACGTGGTCCATACGATGGCACTGACCTCTGCGTCAGCACGTAGCCTGACCTTCCCACGTTACCGTAACGTCACCTGTGCCCTAAGCCTTGCCCTTCCCTAACCCTAACCCTAGTACGGGACGGAAACACACCACAAGCCCTACACCTAACCCACAAACCATAGCATACTCCTGGCCCGTACGCTGGCACTGAACCGTGCGTCAGCACGTAGCCTGACCCTCCCAGGTTTCCGTACTCTCACCTATGCCCTAAGCCTTCCTGTTCCATAACACTAACCCTAGCCTGGAACGGAAACCCACCACCAGCCCTACACCTAACCCCCAAGCCGTAGCCTACTCCTGGCCGGTTCGCTGGCACTGACCCGTGCGTCAGCACGTAGCCTGACCCTCCCACGTTTCCGTACCCTCACCTGGGCCCTAAGCCTTGCCTTTCCCTAACCCTAACCCAAGCCCGGAACGGAAACGCACTACCAGCCCTACACCTTGCCCTACACCATAGCCTACTCCTGGCACGTACGTTGGCACTGACACGTGCGTCAGCACATAGCCTGACCCTCACACGTTTCCGTACCCTCACCTGTGCCCTAAGCCTTGCCGTTCCCTAACCCTAACCCTAGTCCGGAATGGAAACACACCACCAGCCCTACAGCTTACCCCCAAGCCATAGCCTATTCCTGGCCCGTACGCTGGCACTGACGCGTGCGTCAGCATGTAGCCTGACCCTCCCACGTTTCCGTACCCTCATTTATGCCCTAAGCCTTCCTGTTCCATAACACTAACCCTAGCCCTGAACGGAAACCCACCACCATCCCTACACCTAACCACCAAGCCGTAGCCTACTCCTGGCCGGTTCGCTGGCACTGACCCGTGCGTCAGCACGTAGCCTGACCCTCCCACGTTTCCGTACCCTCACCTGGGCCCTAAGCCTTGCCTTTCCCTAACCCTAACCCAAGCCCGGAACGGAAACTCACTACCAGCCCTACACCTTGCCCTACGCCATAGCCTACTCCTGGCACGTACGTTGGCACTGACACGTGCGTCAGCACATAGCCTGACCCTCCCAGGTTTCCGTACTCTCACCTATGCCCTAAGCCTTCCTGTTCCATAACACTAACCCTAGCCTGGAACGGAAACCCACCACCAGCCCTACACCTAACCCCCAAGCCGTAGCCTACTCCTGGCCGGTTCGCTGGCACTGACACGTGCGTCAGCACGTAGCCTGACCCTCCCACGTTTCCGTACCCTCACCTGGGCCCTAAGCCTTGCCTTTCCCTAACCCTAACCCAAGCCCGGAACGGAAACGCACTACCAGCCCTACACCTTGCCCTACGCCATAGCCTACTCCTGGCACGTACGTTGGCACTGACACGTGCGTCAGCACATAGCCTGACCCTCACACGTTTCCGTACCCTCACCTGTGCCCTAAGCCTTGCCGTTCCCTAACCCTAACCCTAGTCCGGAATGGAAACACACCTCCAGCCCTACAGCTTACCCCCAAGCCATAGCCTATTCCTGGCCCGTACGCTGGCACTGACGCGTGCGTCAGCATGTAGCCTGACCCTCCCACGTTTCCGTACCCTCACTTATGCCCTAAGCCTTCCTGTTCCATAACACTAACCCTAGCCCTGAACGGAAACCCACCACCATCCCTACACCTAACCACCAAGCCGTAGCCTACTACTGGCCGGTTCGCTGGCACTGACCCGTGCGTCAGCACGTAGCCTGACCCTCCCACGTTTCCGTACCCTCACCTGTGCCCTAAGACTTGCCGTTCCCTAACCCTAACCCTAGCCCGGAACGGAAAGCCACCACCAGCCCTAAAACTTAGCCACAAGCCGTAGCCTACTCCTGGCCCGTACGCTGGCACTGACCCATGCGTCAGCACGTAGCCAGACCCCCTCACGTTTCCGTACCCTCACCTGTGCCCTAAGCTTTGCCGTTCCCTACCCCTAACTGTAGCCCGGAACGGAATCCCACCGCCAGCCCTACAACTTACCCCCAAGCCGTAGCCTACTCCTGGTCCATACGCTGGCACTGACCCGTGCGTCAGAACGTATCCTGACCCTGCCACGTTGCCGTACCCTCACATGTGCCCTAAACCTTGCCGTTCCCTAACCCTAACCATAGTGCGGAACGGAAACCCACCACAAGCCCTACAACTTACCCCCAAGCCGTAGCCTACACGTGGTCCATACGATGGCACTGACCTGTGCGTCAGCACGTAGCCTGACCTTCCCACGTTACCGTAACGTCACCTGTGCCCTAAGCCTTGCCCTTCCCTAACCCTAACCCTAGTACGGGACGGAAACACACCACAAGCCCTACACCTAACCCACAAACCATAGCATACTCCTGGCCCGTACGCTGGCACTGAACCGTGCGTCTGCACGTAGCCTGACCCTCCCAGGTTTCCGTACCCTCACCTATGCCCTAAGCCTTCCTGTTCCATAACACTAACCCTAGCCTGGAACGGAAACACACCACCAGCCCTACACCTAACCCCCAAGCCGTAGCCTACTCCTGGCCGGTTCGCTGGCACTGACCCGTGCGTCAGCACGTAGCCTGACCCTCCCACGTTTCCGTACCCTCACCTGGGCCCTAAGCCTTGCCTTTCCCTAACCATAACCCAAGCCCGGAACGGAAACGCACTACCAGCCCTACACCTTGCCCTACGCCATAGCCTACTCCTGGCACGTACGTTGGCACTGACACGTGCCTCAGCACATAGCCTAACCCTCACACGTTTCCGTACCCTCACCTGTGCCCTAAGCCTTGCCGTTCCCTAACCCTAACCCTAGTCCGGAATGGAAACACACCACCAGCCCTACAGCTTACGCCCAAACCATAGCCTATTCCTGGCCCGTACGTTGGCACTGACTCGTGCGTCAGCATGTAGCCTGACCCTCCCACGTTTCCGTACCCTCACCTATGCCCTAAGCCTTCCTGTTCCATAACACTAACCCTAGCCCTGAACGGAAAACCACCACCATCCCTACACCTAACCCCCACGCCGTAGCCTACTCCTGGCCGGTTCGCTGGCACTGACCCGTGCGTCAGCACGTAGCCTGACCCTCCCACATTTCCGTACCCTCACCTGGGCCCTAAGCCTTGCCTTTCCCTAACCCTAACCCAAGCCCGGAACGGAAACGCACTACCAGCCCTACACCTTGCCCTACGCCATAGCCTACTCCTGGCACGTACGTTGGCACTGACACGTGCGTCAGCACATAACCTCACCCTCACACGTTTCTGTACCCTCACCTGTGCCCTAAGCCTTGCCGTTCCCTAACCCTAACCCTAGTCCGGAATGGAAACACACCACCAGCCCTACAGCTTACCCACAAGCCATAGCCTAATCCTGGCCCGTACGCTGGCACAGACCCATGCGTCAGCACGAAGCCTGACCCTCCCACGTTTGCGGACCCTCACCTGTGCCCTAAGCCTTGCCGTTCCCTAACACTAACCCTAGACCGGAACGGAAACCCACCACCAACCCTACACCTTTCTCTACGCCGTAGCCTATTCCTGGCTCATACGCAGGCACTGACACTTTCATCAGCAAGTAGCTTGACACGCCCACGTTTCCGTACCCTCACCTGTGCCCTAAGCCTTGCCGTTCACTAACCCTAACCCTAGCCCGGAACGGAAACCCACCACCAGCCATACACCTTACTCTATTCCGTAGCCTACACCTGGCCCGTACGCGGGCACTGACATGTGCTTCAGCACGTAGCCTGACCCTCGCATTTTACCGTACGCTCACCTGTGCCCTAAGCCTTGTCGTTCCCTAACCCTAACCCTAGCCCGCCACGGAATCTCACCACCAGCTCTACACCATATCGTATGCCGTAGCCTAGTCCTGGCCCATACGCTGGCACTGACCCGTGTGTCAGCATGTAGCCTGACCCTCCCACGTTTCCGTGCCCTCTCCTTAGCACTAAGCCTTGCCGTTCCCTAACCCTAACCCTAGCCCGGAACAGAAACCCACCACCAGCCCTACACCTTACCCCAAGCCGTAGCCTATTCCTGGCCCGTACGCAGGCACTGACCCTTTCATCAGCACGTAGCCTGACCCTCCCACGTTTCCGTACCCTCATCTGTGCCCTAAGCCTTGCCGTTCCTTAACCCTAACCCTAGCCCGGAACGGAAACCCACCACCAGCCCTACACCTTAACCTACGCCGTAGCCTACTCCTGGACTGTACGGTGGCACTGCCCCTTGCGTCATCATGTAGCCTGACCCTCCCACGTTTCCGTACCCTCACCTCTGCCCTAAGCCTTGCCGTTCTGTAACCCTAACCCTAGCCCGGAACGGAAACCCACCACCAGCCCTACACCTTACCCCCAAGCCGTAGCCTACTCCTGGCACGTTCGGTGGCAGTAACCCTAGCATCAGCAAGTAGCCTGACCCTCCCACGTTTCTGTACCCTCACCCGTGCCCTAAGCCTTGCCGTTCCGTAACCCTAACCCTAGCCCGGAACGGAAACCCACCACCAGCCCTACAGCTTACCCCCAAGCCATAGCGTACTCCTGGCCCGTACGCTGGCACTGACCCGTGCGTCAGCACGTAGCGTGACTCTCACACGTTTCCGTACCCTCACCTGTGCCCTAAGCCTTGCCGTTCCCTAACCCTAACCCTAGCCCGGAACGGAAACCCACCACTAGCCCTACACCTTACCCTATGCTGTAGCCTACACATGGCCCGTACGCGGGCACTGACCCGTGCGTCAGCACGTAGCCTGACCCTCCCACGTTTCCGTACCCTCACCTGTGCCCTAAGCCTTGCCGTTCCCTAACCCTAACCCTAGCCCGGAACGGAAAGCCACCAGCAGCCCTAAAACTTAGCCACAAGCCGTAGCCTACTCCTGGCCCGTACGCTGGCACTGACCCGTGCGTCAGCACATAGCCTGACCCTCCCACTTTTCCGTACCCTCACCTGTGCCCTAAGCTTTGCCGTTCCCTAAGCCTAACCCTAGCCCGGAACGGAAACCCACCACCAGCCCTACACCATACGCTACACCGTAGCCTACTCCTGGCTCGTACGCTGGCACTGACCCGTGCGTCAGCATGTAGCCTGACCGTCTTACGTTTCCATACCCTCACATGTGCCCTAAGCCTTGACGTTCCCAATCCCTAACCCTAGCCCGGAACGCAAACCCACCACCAGCCCTACACCTTTCCCTACGCCGTAGCATACTCCTGGCCCGTATGCTGGCACTGACTCGTGCGTCATCATGTAGCCTGACCCTCCCACTTTTCCGTACCCTCACCCTTGCCCTAAGCCTTGCCGTTCCCTTACCCTAACCCTAGCCCGGAACGGAAACCCACCACCCGCCCTACACCTTACCCTATGCCGTAGCCTACTCCTTGCCCGTACCCTGGCACTGACCCGTGCTTCAGCACGTAGCCATACACTCCCACGTTTCCGTACCCTCACATGTGCCCTAAGCCTTGCCATTCCCTAACCGTTACCGTAGCCCGGAACGAAAACCTACCACCAGCCCTAAACCTTACACTACGCCGTAGCCTACTCCTGGCCCGTACGCTGGCACTGACCCGTGCGTCAGCACGTAGCCTGACCCTCCCACGTTTCCGTACCCTCACCTGTGCCCTAAGCCTTGCTGTTCCCTAACCCTAACCCTAACTCGGAACGGAAACCCACCACCATCCCTAAACCTTTCCCTAGTGGGTAGCCTACTCCTCGCCCGTACGCTCGCACTGACCCGTGCGTCAACATGTAGTTTGACCCTCCCACGTTTCCGTACCCTCACGTGGGCCCTCAGCCTTGCCATTCCCTAACACTAACCTTAGCCCGGAAGGGAAACCCACCACCAGCCCTACACATAACCCTATGCCGTAGCCTACACCTGGCGCATACGCGGGCACTGACCTGTGCTTCAGCACGTAGCCTGGCCATCCCACGTTTGCGGACGCTCACCTGTGCCCTAAGACTTGCCGTTCCCGAACCCTAACCCTAGCCCGGAACGGAAACCCACCTCTAGCCCTACACCTTACCCTATGCTGTAGCCTACACATGGCCCGTACGCGGGCACTGACCCGTGCGTCAGCACGTAGCCTGACCCTCCCACGTTTCCGTACCCTCACCTGTGCCCTAAGACTTGCCGTTCCCTAACCCTAACCCTAGCCCGGAACGGAAAGCCACCACCAGCCCTAAAACTTAGCCACAAGCCGTAGCCTACTCCTGGCCCGTACGCTGGCACTGACCCGTGCGTCAGCACGTAGCCAGACCCCCCCACGTTTCCGTACCCTCACCTGTGCCCTAAGCTTTGCCGTTCCCTACCCCTAACTGTAGCCCGGAACGGAATCCCACCACCAGCCCTACAACTTACCCCCAAGCCGTAGCCTACTCCTGGTCCATACGCTGGCACTGACCCGTGCGTCAGAACGTATCCTGACCCTGCCACGTTGCCGTACCCTCACATGTGCCCTAAACCTTGCCGTTCCCTAACCCTAACCCTAGTGCGGAACGGAAACCCACCACAAGCCCTACAACTTACCCCCAAGCCGTAGCCTACACGTGGTCCATACGATGGCACTGACCTGTGCGTCAGCACGTAGCCTGACCTTCCCACGTTACCGTAACGTCACCTGTGCCCTAAGCCTTGCCCTTCCCTAACCCTAACCCTAGTACGGGACGGAAACACACCACAAGCCCTACACCTAACCCACAAACCATAGCATACTCCTGGCCCGTACGCTGGCACTGAACCGTGCGTCTGCACGTAGCCTGACCCTCCCAGGTTTCCGTACCCTCACCTATGCCCTAAGCCTTCCTGTTCCATAACACTAACCCTAGCCTGGAACGGAAACACACCACCAGCCCTACACCTAACCCCCAAGCCGTAGCCTACTCCTGGCCGGTTCGCTGGCACTGGCCCGTGCGTCAGCACGTAGCCTGACCCTCCCACGTTTCCGTACCCTCACCTGGGCCCTAAGCCTTGCCTTTCCCTAACCATAACCCAAGCCCGGAACGGAAACGCACTACCAGCCTTACACCTTGCCCTACGCCATAGCCTACTCCTGGCACGTACGTTGGCACTGACACGTGCGTCAGCACATAGCCTAACCCTCACACGTTTCCGTACCCTCACCTGTGCCCTAAGCCTTGCCGTTCCCTAACCCTAACCCTAGTCCGGAATGGAAACACACCACCAGCCCTACAGCTTACCCACAAGCCATAGCCTAATCCTGGCCCGTACGCTGGCACAGACCCATGCGTCAGCACGAAGCCTGACCCTCCCACGTTTGCGGACCCTCACCTGTGCCCTAAGCCTTGCCGTTCCCTAACACTAACCCTAGACCGGAACGGAAACCCACCACCAACCCTACACCTTTCTCTACGCCGTAGCCTATTCCTGGCTCATACGCAGGCACTGACACTTTCATCAGCAAGTAGCTTGACACGCCCACGTTTCCGTACCCTCACCTGTGCCCTAAGCCTTGCCGTTCACTAACCCTAACCCTAGCCCGGAACGGAAACCCACCACCAGCCATACACCTTACTCTATTCCGTAGCCTACACCTGGCCCGTACGCGGGCACTGACATGTGCTTCAGCACGTAGCCTGACCCTCGCATTTTACCGTACGCTCACCTGTGCCCTAAGCCTTGTCGTTCCCTAACCCTAACCCTAGCCCGCCACGGAATCTCACCACCAGCTCTACACCATATCGTATGCCGTAGCCTAGTCCTGGCCCATACGCTGGCACTGACCCGTGTGTCAGCATGTAGCCTGACCCTCCCACGTTTCCGTACCCTCTCCTTAGCACTAAGCCTTGCCGTTCCCTAACCCTAACCCTAGCCCGGAAGAGAAACCCACCACCAGCCCTACACCTTACCCCAAGCCGTAGCCTATTCCTGGCCCGTACACAGGCACTGACCCTTTCATCAGCACGTAGCCTGACCCTCCCATTTTACCGTACGCTCACCTGTGCCCTAAGCCTTGTCGTTCCCTAACCCTAACCCTAGCCCGGCACGGAATCTCACCATCAGCTCTACACCATATCGTATGCCGTAGCCTAGTCCTGGCCCGTACGCAGGCACTGACCCGTGTGTCAGCATGTAGCCTGACCCTCCCACGTTTCCGTACCCTCATCTGTGCCCTAAGCCTTGCCGTTCCCTAACCCTAACCCTAGCCCGGAACGGAAACCCACCACCAGCCCTACACCTTAACCTACGCCGTAGCCTACTCCTGGACTGTACGGTGGCACTGCCCCTTGCGTCATCATGTAGCCTGACGCTCCCACGTTTCCGTACCCTCACCTCTGCCCTAAGCCTTGCCGTTCTGGAACCCTAACCCTAGCCCGGAACGGAAACCCACCACCAGCCCTACAACTTACCCCCAAGCCGTAGCCTACTCCTGGCACGTTCGGTGGCAGTAACCCTAGCATCAGCAAGTAGCCTGACCCTCCCACGTTTCTGTACCCTCACCCGTGCCCTAAGCCTTGCCGTTCCATAACCCTAACCCTAGCCCGGAACGGAAACCCACCACCAGCCCTACACCTTACCCCCAAGCCGTAGCGTACTCCTGGCCCATATGCTGGCACTGACCCTTTCATCAGCACGTAGCGTGACCCTCCCACGTTTCCGTACCCTCACCTGTGCCCTAAGCCTTGCCGTTCCCTAACCCTAACCCTAGCCCGGAAGGGAAACCCACCACCATCCCTACACCTTACCCTATGCTGTAGCATACACATGGCCCGTACGCGGGCACTGACCCGTGCGTCAGCACGTAGCCTGACCCTCCCTCGTTTCTGTACCCTCACCTGTGCCCTAAGCCTTGCCGTTCCCTAACCCTAACCCTAGACCGGAACCGAAAGTCACCACCAGCCCTCAAACTTAGCCACAAGCCGTAGCCTACTCCTGGCCCGTACGCTGGCACTGACCCGTGCGTCAGCACGTAGCCTGACCCTCCCACGTTTCCGTACCATCACATTTGCCCTAAGCCTTGCCGTTCCCTAACCCTAACCCTAGCCCGGTACAGAAACCCACCACCAGCCCTACACCTAACCCCCAAGCCGTAGCCTACTCCTGGCCGGTACGATTGCACTGACCCGTGCGTCAGCACATAGCCTGACCCTCCCACGTTTCTGTATCCTCACCTGTGCCCTAAGCCTTGCCGTTCCCTAACCCTAACCCAAGCCCTGAACGGAAAACCACCACTAGCCCTACACTTTACCCTACGCCGTAGCCTACTCCTGGCCCGTACGCTGGCACTGACCCGTGCGTCAGCAAATAGCCTGACCCTCCCACTCTTCCGTACCCTCACCTGTGCCCTAAGCCTTGCCGTTCCCTAACCCTAACCCTAGCCCTGTACAGAAACCCACCACCAGCCCTACACCTAAAGCCCAAGCCGTAGCCTACTCCTGGCCGGTACGATTGCACTGACCCGTGCGTCAGCACGTAGCCTGACCCTCCCACGTTTCTATATCCTCACCTGTGCACTAAGCCTTGCCGTTCCCTAACCCTAACCCTAGCCCTGAACGGAAAACCACCACTAGCCCTACACTTTACCCTACGCCGTAGCCTACTCCTGGCTCGTACGCTGGCACTGACCCGTGCGTCAGCAAGTAGCCTGACCCTCCCACGTTTCTGTATCCTCACCTGTGCCCTAAGCCTTGCCGTTCCCTAACCCTAACCCTAGCCCTGAAGGGAAAACCACCACCAGCCCTACACTTTACCCTACGCCGTAGCCTACTCCTGGCCCGTACGCTGGCTCTGACACATGCGTCAGCACGTAGCCTGACCCTCCCACGTTTCCGTACCCTCACCTGTGCCCTAAGCCTTGCCGTTCCCTAACCCTAACCCTAGCCCGGAACGGAAACCCACCACCAGCCCTACACCTTTCCCTACGCCGTAGCCTACTCCTGGCCCATACGCTGGCACTGACCCGTGCGTCAGCACGTAGCCTAAACCTCCCACGTTTCCGTACCCTCACCTGTGCCCTAAGCCTTGCCGTTCCCTAACCAAAACCCTAACCCGAAAGGGAAAACCACCACCATCCCTAAACCGTTCCCTACTGGGTAGCCTACTCCTCGCCCGTACGCTCGCACTGACCTGTGCGTCAGCATGTAGTTTGACCCTCCCACGTTTCCGTACCCTCACCTGGGCCCTAAGTCTTGCCATTCCCTAACACTAACCTTAGTCCAGAAAGGAAACCCACCACCAGCCCTACACCTTACCCTATGCCGTAGCCTTCACCTGGCCCATAGGCAGGCACTGACCTTTGCTTCAGCACGTAGCCTGACCCTCCCACATTTGCGGACCCTCACCTGTGCCCTAAGACTTGTCGTTCCCTAACACTAACCCTAGCCCGGAACGGAAACCCACCACCAGCCCTACACCTTTCCCTACGCCGTAGCCTATTCCTGGCTCGTACGCAGGCACTGACACTTTCATCAGCACGTAGCCTGACGCTCCCACGTTTCTGTACCCTCACCTGTGCCCTAAGCCTTGCCGTTCACTAACCCAAAACCTAGCCCGGAACGGAAACCCACCACCAGCCCTACACCTTACCCCCAAGCCGTAGCCTAATCCTGGCCGGTACGCTGGCACTGACACGTGCGTCAGCACGTAGCCTGACCCTCACACGTTTCCGTACCCTCACCTGTGCCCTAAGCCTTGCCGTTTCCTAACCCTAACCCTAGCCCGGAACGGAAACCCACCACCAGCCCTAGACCTTACCCTATGGCGTAGCCTACTCCTGGCCTGTACGCTGACACAGACACATGCGTCAGCACGTAACCGGACCCTACCACTTTTTTGTACCCTTACCTGAGCCCTAAGCCTTGCCGTTCCCTAACCCTAAACCTAGCCCGGAATGGAATCCCACCACCAGCCCTACACCTTACCATATACCGTAGCCTACTCCTGCCCGGTACGGTGCCACTGAGCTGTGCATCAGCACGTAGCCTGACCCTCCCACGTTTCCGTACCCTCAGCTGTGCCCTACGCCTTGCCGTTCCCTAACCCTATCCCTAGCCCGGAACGGAAACACACCACCAGCCCTACAACTTACCCCTAAGCCGTAGCCTACTCCTGGCCTGTACGGTGGCACTGACCCTTGCGTCAGCATGTAGCCTGACCCTCCCACGTTTCCGTACCCTCACCTGTGCCCTAAGCCTTGCCGTTCCGTAACCCTAACTCGAGCCCTGAACGGAAACCCACCACCAGCCCTACACCTTACCCCCAAGCCGTAGCCTACACCTGGCCCGTTCGGTGGCACTAACCCGAGCATCAGCAAGTAGCATGACCTCCCACGTTTCCGTACCCTCACCTGTGCCCTAAGCCTTGCCATTCCGTAACCCTAACCCTAGCCCGGAACGGATACCCACCACCAGCCCTACAACTTACCCCCAAGCCGTAACCTACTCCTGGCCCATATGCTGGCACTGACCCGTGCGTCAGCACGTAGCGTGACCCTCCCACGTTTCCGTACCCTCACCTGTGCCCTAAGCCTTGCCGTTCCCTAACCCTAACCCTAGCCCGGAACGTAAACCCACCACCAGCCCTACACATTACCCTATGCTGTAGCCTACACCTGGCCCATATGCGGGCACTGACACGTGCGTCAGCACGTAGCCTGACCCTCCCACGTTTCCGTACCCTCACCTGTGCCCTAAGCCTTGCCGTTCCCTAACCCTAACCCTAGCCCGGAACGCAAACCCAGCACCAGCCCTACACATTTCCCTATGCCGTAGCCTACTCCTGACCCGTACGCTGGCACTGAACCGTGCGTCATCACGTAGCCTGACCCTCCCACTTTTCTGTACCCTCACCTGTGCTCTAAGCCTTGCCGTTCCCTTACCCTAACCCAAGCATGGAACGGAAACCCACCACCAGCCTTACTTCTTAGCCTATGCCGTAGCCTACTCCTTGCCTGTACCCTGGCACTGACCCGTGCGTCAGCACGTAGCCTGACCCTCCCACGTTTCCGTACCCTCACCTGTGCCCTAAGCCTTGCCGTTCCCTAACCCTAACCCTAGCCCGGAACGGAAACCCACCACCAGCCCTAAACCTTACCCCCAAGCCGTAGCCTACTCCTGGTCCATACGCTGGCACTGACCTTTGTGTCAGCACGTAGCCAGAACTTCCCACATTACCGTACCCTCACCTGTGCCGTAAGCCTTGCCGTTCCCTAACCCTAACCCTAGTACTGAACAGAAACACACCATAAGCCCTACACCTAACCCCCAAGCCGTAGCCTACTCCTGGCCCGTATGCTGGCACTGACCCGTGCGTCAGCACGTAGCCTGACACTCCCACGTTTCCGTACCCTCACATGTGCCCTAAGACTTGCTGTTCCCTAACACTAACCCGAGCCTGGAACGGAAACACACCATCAGACCTACACCTAACCACCAAGCCGTAGCCTACTGCTGGCTGGTACGCTGGCACTGACCCATGTGTCAGCACGTAGCCTGACCCTCCCACGTTTCCGTACCCTCACCTGTGCCCTAAGCCTTGCCGTTCCCTAACCCTAACCCTAACTCGGAACGGAAACCCACCACCATCCCTAAACCTTTCCCTAGTGGGTAGCCTACTCCTCGCCCGTACGCTCGCACTGACCCGTGCGTCAACATGTAGTTTGACCCTCCCACGTTTCCGTACCCTCACGTGGGCCCTCAGCCTTGCCATTCCCTAACACTAACCTTAGCCCGGAAGGGAAACCCACCACCAGCCCTACACCTTACCCTATGCCGTAGCCTACACCTGGCCCATACGCGGGCACTGACCTGTGCTTCAGCACGTAGCCTGGCCATCCCACGTTTGCGGACCCTCACCTGTGCCCTAAGACTTGCCGTTCCCTAACCCTAACCCTAGCCCGGAACGGAAACCCACCACCAGCCCTACACATTTCCCTACGCCGTAGCCTATTCCTGGCTCGTACGCAGGCACTGACACTTTCATCAGCACTTAGCCTGACCCTCCCAAGTTTCTGTACCCTCACCTGTGCCCTAAGCCTTGCCGTTCACTAACCCTAACCCTAGACCGGAACGGAAAACCACCACGAGCCCTACAACTTACCCCCAAGCCGTAGCCTACTCCTGGCCGGTACGCTGGCACTGACACGTGCGTCAGCACATAGCCTGACCCTCACACGTTTCCGTACCCTCACCTGTGCCCTAAGCCTTGCCGTTTCCTAACCCTAACCCTAGATCCGAACGTACACCCACCATCAGCCCTACACTTTACCCTACGCCGTAGCCTATTCCTGGCCCGTACGCTGGCACTGACCCGTGTGTCAGCACGTAGCGTGACCCTCCCACGTTTCCGTACCCTCTCCTTTGCACTAAGCCTTGCCTTTCCGTAACCCTAACCGTAGCCCGGAACGGAAACCCACCACCAGCCCTACACCTTACCCCCAAGCCTTAGCCTACTCCTGGCCCGTACGGTGGCACTGCCCCTTGCGTCATCATGTAGCCTGACCCTCCCACGTTTCCGTACCATCTCCTGTGCCCTAAGCCTTGCCGTTCCCTCACCCTCACCCTAGCCAGGAACAGAAAACCATCAGCAGCCCTACACATTACCCTACGCTGTAGCCTACTCCTGGCACGTACGCTGGCACTGACTCGTGCGTCAGCACGTAGCCTGATCCTCACACGTTTCCGTACCCTCACCTGTGCCCTAAGCCTTACCGTTCCCTAACCCTAACCCTAGCCCGGAACTGAAACCCACCACCAGCCATACAGCTTACCCCCAAGCCATAGCCTATTCCTGGCCCGTACGATGGCACTGACACATGCGTCAGCATGTAGCCTGACCCTCCCACGTTTCCGTACCCTAACCTGTGCCCTAAGCCTTGCCGTTCCCTAACCCTAACCCTAGCCCGGAACGTAAACCCACCACCAGCCCTACACCTTACCCTATGCTGTAGCCTACACCTGGCCCGTATGCGGGCACTGACACGTGCGTCAGCACGTAGCCTGACCCTCCCACGTTTCCGTACCCTCACCTGTGCCCTAAGCCTTGCCATTCCCTAACCCTAACCCTAGCCCGGAACGCAAACCCACCACCAGCCCTACACTTTTCCCTATGCCATAGCCTACTCCGGGCCCGTACGCTGGCACAGACCCGTGCGTCAGCACGAAGCCTGACCCTCCCACGTTTGCGGACCCTCACCTGTGCCCTAAGCCTTGCCGTTCCCTAACCCTAACCCTAGTCCGGAATGGAAACACACCACCAGCCCTACAGCTTACCCCCAAGCCATAGCCTATTCCTGGCCCGTACGCTGGCACTGACCCGTGCGTCAGCATGTAGCCTGACCCTCCCACGTTTCCGTGCCCTCACCTGTGCCCTAAGCCTTGCGGTTCCCTAACCCTAACCCTAGCCCTGAACGGAAACCCACCACCAGCCCAACAACTAACCCCCAAGCCGTAGCTTACTCCTGGCCCGTACGCTGGCACAGACCCGTGCGTCAGCACGAAGCCTGACCCTCCCATGTTTGCGGACCCTCACCTGTGCCCTAAGCCTTGCCGTTCCCTAACACTAACCCTAGACCGGAACGGAAACCCACCACCAGCCCTACACCTTTCTCTACGCCGTAGCCTATTCCTGGCTCATACGCAGGCACTGACACTTTCATCAGCAAGTAGCCTGACCCGCCCACGTTTCTGTACCCTCACCTGTGCCCTAAGCCTTGCCGTTCACTAACCCTAACCCTAGCCCGGAACGGAAACCCACCACCAGCCCTACACCTTACTCTATTCCGTAGCCTACACCTGGCCCGTACGCGGGCACTGACCTGTGCTTCAGCACGTAGCCTGATCCTCCCATTTTACCGTACGCTCACCTGTGCCCTAAGCCTTGTCGTTCCCTAACCCTAACCCTAGCCCGGCACGGAATCTCACCATCAGCTCTACACCATATCGTATGCCGTAGCCTAGTCCTGGCCCGTACGCAGGCACTGACCCGTGTGTCAGCATGTAGCCTGACCCTCCCACGTTTCCGTACCCTCATCTGTGCCCTAAGCCTTGCCGTTCCCTAACCCTAACCCTAGCCCGGAACAGAAACCCACCACCAGCCCTACACCTTACCCCAAGCCGTAGCCTATTCCTGGCCCGTACGCAGGCACTGACCCTTTCATCAGCACGTAGCCTGACCCTCCCACGTTTCCGTACCCTCATCTGTGCCCTAAGCCTTGCCGTTCCCTAACCCTAACCCTAGCCCGGAACGGAAACCCACCACCAGCCCTACACCTTAACCTACGCCGTAGCCTACTCCTGGACTGTACGGTGGCACTGCCCCTTGCGTCATCATGTAGCCTGACCCTCCCACGTTTCCGTACCCTCACCTCTGCCCTAAGCCTTGCCGTTCTGTAACCCTAACCCTAGCCCGGAACGGAAACCCACCACCAGCCCTACACCTTACCCCCAAGCCGTAGCCTACTCCTGGCACGTTCGGTGGCAGTAACCCTAGCATCAGCAAGTAGCCTGACCCTCCCACGTTTCTGTACCCTCACCCGTGCCCTAAGCCTTGCCGTTCCGTAACCCTAACCCTAGCCCGGAACGGAAACCCACCACCAGCCCTACACCTTACCCCCAAGCCGTAGCGTACTCCTGGCCCATATTCTGGCACTGACCCGTGCGTCAGCACGTAGCGTGACTCTCCCACGTTTCCGTACCCTCACCTGTGCCCTAAGCCTTGCCGTTCCCTAAACCTAACCCTAGCCCGGAACGGAAACCCACCACTAGCCCTACACCTTACCCTATGCTGTAGCCTACACATGGCCCGTACGCGGGCACTGACCCGTGCGTCAGCACGTAGCCTGACCCTCCCACGTTTCCGTACCCTCACTTGGGCCCTCAGCCTTGCCATTCCCTAACACTAACCTTAGCCCGGATGGGAAACCCACCACCAGCCCTACACCTTACCCTATGCCGTAGCCTACACCTGGCCCATACGCGGGCACTGACCTGTGCTTCAGCACGTAGCCTGGCCATCCCACGTTTGCGGACCCTCACCTGTGCCCTAAGACTTGCCGTTCCCTAACCCTAACCCTAGCCCGGAACGGAAACCCACCACCAGCCCTACACATTTCCCTACGCCGTAGCCTATTCCTGGCTCGTACGCAGGCACTGACACTTTCATCAGCACTTAGCCTGACCCTCCCACGTTTCTGTACCCTCACCTGTGCCCTAAGCCTTGCCGTTCACTAACCCTAACCCTAGACCGGAACGGAAAACCACCACCAGCCCTACAACTTACCCCCAAGCCGTAGCCTACTCCTGGCCGGTACGCTGGCACTGACACGTGCGTCAGCACGTAGCCTGACCCTCACACGTTTCCGTACCCTCACCTGTGCCCTAAGCCTTGCCGTTTCCTAACCCTAACCCTAGATCCGAACGTACACCCACCATCAGCCCTACACTTTACCCTACGCCGTAGCCTACTCCTGGCCCGTACGCTGGCACTGACCCGTGTGTCAGCACGTAGCGTGACCCTCCCACGTTTCCGTACCCTCTCCTTTGCACTAAGCCTTGCCTTTCCGTAACCCTAACCGTAGCCCGGAACGGAAACCCACCACCAGCCCTACACCTTACCCCCAAGCCGTAGCCTACTCCTGGCCCGTACGCTGGCACTGACCCGTGCGTCAGCACGTAGCCTGACCCTCCCACGTTTCCGTACCATCACCTGTGCCCTAAGCCTTGCCGTTCCCTCACCCTCACCCTAGCCAGGAACAGAAAACCATCAGCAGCCCTACACATTACCCTACGCTGTAGCCTACTCCTGGCACGTACGCTGGCACTGACTCGTGCGTCAGCACGTAGCCTGATCCTCACACGTTTCCGTACCCTCACCTGTGCCCTAAGCCTTACCGTTCCCTAACCCTAACCCTAGCCCGGAACTGAAACCCACCACCAGCCATACAGCTTACCCCAAAGCCATAGCCTATTCCTGGCCCGTACGATGGCACTGACACATGCGTCAGCATGTAGCCTGACCCTCCCACGTTTCCGTACCCTAACCTGTGCCCTAAGCCTTGCCGTTCCCTAACCCTAACCCTAGCCCGGAACGTAAACCCACCACCAGCCCTACACCTTACCCTATGCTGTAGCCTACACCTGGCCCGTATGCGGGCACTGACACGTGCGTCAGCACGTAGCCTGACCCTCCCACGTTTCCGTACCCTCAGCTGTGCCCTAAGCCTTGCCGTTCCCTAACCCTAACCCTAGCCCGGAACGCAAACCCACCACCAGCCCTACACTTTTCCCTATGCCGTAGCCTACTCCGGGCCCGTACGCTGGCACAGACCCGTGCGTCAGCACGAAGCCTGACCCTCCCACGTTTGCGGACCCTCACCTGTGCCCTAAGCCTTGCCGTTCCCTAACCCTAACCCTAGTCCGGAATGGAAACACACCACCAGCCCTACAGCTTACCCCCAAGCCATAGCCTATTCCTGGCCCGTACGCTGGCACTGACCAGTGCGTCAGCATGTAGCCTGACCCTCCCACGTTTCCGTGCCCTCACCTGTGCCCTAAGCCTTGCGGTTCCCTAACCCTAACCCTAGCCCTGAACGGAAACCCACCACCAGCCCAACAACTAACCCCCAAGCCGTAGCTTACTCCTGGCCCGTACGCTGGCACAGACCCGTGCGTCAGCACGAAGCCTGACCCTCCCATGTTTGCGGACCCTCACCTGTGCCCTAAGCCTTGCCGTTCCCTAACACTAACCCTAGACCGGAACGGAAACCCACCACCAGCCCTACACCTTTCTCTACGCCGTAGCCTATTCCTGGCTCATACGCAGGCACTGACACTTTCATCAGCAAGTAGCCTGACCCGCCCACGTTTCTGTACCCTCACCTGTGCCCTAAGCCTTGCCGTTCACTAACCCTAACCCTAGCCCGGAACGGAAACCCACCACCAGCCCTACACCTTACTCTATTCCGTAGCCTACACCTGGCCCGTACGCGGGCACTGACCTGTGCTTCAGCACGTAGCCTGATCCTCCCATTTTACCGTACGCTCACCTGTGCCCTAAGCCTTGTCGTTCCCTAACCCTAACCCTAGCCCGGCACGGAATCTCACCATCAGCTCTACACCATATCGTATGCCGTAGCCTAGTCCTGGCCCGTACGCAGGCACTGACCCGTGTGTCAGCATGTAGCCTGACCCTCCCACGTTTCCGTACCCTCATCTGTGCCCTAAGCCTTGCCGTTCCCTAACCCTAACCCTAGCCCGGAACAGAAACCCACCACCAGCCCTACACCTTACCCCAAGCCGTAGCCTATTCCTGGCCCGTACGCAGGCACTGACCCTTTCATCAGCACGTAGCCTGACCCTCCCACGTTTCCGTACCCTCATCTGTGCCCTAAGCCTTGCCGTTCCCTAACCCTAACCCTAGCCCGGAACGGAAACCCACCACCAGCCCTACACCTTAACCTACGCCGTAGCCTACTCCTGGACTGTACGGTGGCACTGCCCCTTGCGTCATCATGTAGCCTGACCCTCCCACGTTTCCGTACCCTCACCTCTGCCCTAAGCCTTGCCGTTCTGTAACCCTAACCCTAGCCCGGAACGGAAACCCACCACCAGCCCTACACCTTACCCCCAAGCCGTAGCCTACTCCTGGCACGTTCGGTGGCAGTAACCCTAGCATCAGCAAGTAGCCTGACCCTCCCACGTTTCTGTACCCTCACCCGTGCCCTAAGCCTTGCCGTTCCGTAACCCTAACCCTAGCCCGGAACGGAAACCCACCACCAGCCCTACACCTTACCCCCAAGCCGTAGCGTACTCCTGGCCCATATTCTGGCACTGACCCGTGCGTCAGCACGTAGCGTGACTCTCCCACGTTTCCGTACCCTCACCTGTGCCCTAAGCCTTGCCGTTCCCTAAACCTAACCCTAGCCCGGAACGGAAACCCACCACTAGCCCTACACCTTACCATATGCTGTAGCCTACACATGGCCCGTACGCGGGCACTGACCCGTGCGTCAGCACGTAGCCTGACCCTCCCACGTTTCCGTACCCTCACTTGGGCCCTCAGCCTTGCCATTCCCTAACACTAACCTTAGCCCGGAAGGGAAACCCACCACCAGCCCTACACCTTACCCTATGCCGTAGCCTACACCTGGCCCATACGCGGGCACTGACCTGTGCTTCAGCACGTAGCCTGGCCATCCCACGTTTGCGGACCCTCACCTGTGCCCTAAGACTTGCCGTTCCCTAACCCTAACCCTAGCCCGGAACGGAAACCCACCACCAGCCCTACACATTTCCCTACGCCGTAGCCTATTCCTGGCTCGTACGCAGGCACTGACACTTTCATCAGCACTTAGCCTGACCCTCCCACGTTTCTGTATCGTCACATGTGCCCTAAGCCTTGCCGTTCCCTAACCCTAACCCTAGCCCTGAACGGAAAACCACCACCAGCCCTACACATTACCCTACGCCGTAGCCTACTCCTGGCCCGTACGCTGGCACTGACCCGTGTGTCAGCACGTAGCGTGACCTTCCCACGTTTCCGTACCCTCTCCTTAGCACTACGCCTTGCCTTTCCGTAACCCTAACCCTAGCCCGGAACGGAAACCCACAACCAGCCCTACACCTTACTCACAAGCCGTAGCCTACTCCTGCCCCGTACGTCGGCACTGACCCGTGCATCAGCACGTAGCCTGACCGGCCCACGTTTCCGTACCCTCACCTGTGCCCTAAGCCTTGCCGTTCCCTTACCCTAGGCCTAGCCCGGAACGGAAACCCACCACCAGCCCTAAACCTTTCCGTACGCTGTAGCCTACTCCTGGCCCGTACACTGGCACTGACCCGTGCGTCAGCATGTACACTGACCCACCCACGTTTCCGTACCCTCACCTGTGCCCTAAGCCTTGCCGTTCCCTTACCCTAACCCTAACTCGGAACGGAAACCCACCACCATCCCTAAACCTTTCCCTAGTGGGTAGCCTACTCCTCGCCCGTACGCTCGCACTGACCCGTGCGTCAACAAGTAGTTTGACCCTCCCACGTTTCCGTACCCTCATGTGGGCCCTCAGACTTGCCATTCCCTAACACTAACCTTAGCCCGGAAGGGAAACCCACCACCAGCCCTACACCTTACCCTATGCCGTAGCCTACACCTGGCCCATACGCGGGCACTGACCTGTGCTTCAGCACGTAGCCTGGCCATCCCACGTTTGCGGACCCTCACCTGTGCCCTAAGACTTGCCGTTCCCTAACCCTAACCCTAGCCCGGAACGGAAACCCACCACCAGCCCTACACATTTCCCTACGCCGTAGCCTATTCCTGGCTCGTACGCAGGCACTGACACTTTCATCAGCACTTAGCCCGACCCTCCCACGTTTCTGTATCGTCACATGTGCCCTAAGCCTTGCCGTTCCCTAACCCTAACCCTAGCCCTGAACGGAAAACCACCACCAGCCCTACACATTACCCTACGCCGTAGCCTACTCCTGGCCCGTACGCTGGCACTGACCCGTGTGTCAGCACGTAGCGTGACCTTCCCACGTTTCCGTACCCTCTCCTTAGCACTACGCCTTGCCTTTCCGTAACCCTAACCCTAGCCCGGAACGGAAACCCACAACCAGCCCTACACCTTACCCACAAGCCGTAGCCTACTCCTGCCCCGTATGTCGGCACTGACCCGTGCGTCAGCACGTAGCCTGACCGGCCCACGTTTCCGTACCCTCACCTGTGCCCTAAGCCTTGCCGTTCCCTTACCCTAGGCCTAGCCCGGAACGGAAACCCACCACCAGCCCTAAACCTTTCCGTACGCCGTAGCCTACTCCTGGCCCGTACACTGGCACTGACCCGTGCGTCAGCATGTACACTGACCCACCCACGTTTCCGTACCCTCACCTGTGCCCTAAGCCTTGCCGTTCCCTTACCCTAACCGTAGCCCGGAACGGAAACCCTCCACCAGCCCTACAACTTACCCCCAAGATGTAGCCTACTCCTGGCCCGTATGCTGGCACTGACCCATGCGTCAGCACGTAGCCTGACCCTCCCACGTTTCCGTACCCTCACCTGTGCCCTATGCCTTGCCGTTCCCTAACCCTAACCCTAGCACAGAACGGAAAACTACCACCAGCCCTACACTTTACCCTATGCCGTAGCCTACACCTGGCCCGTACGTGGGCACTGACCCATGTGTCAGCATGTAGCCTAACCCTCCCACGTTTCCGTACCCTCACCTCTGCCCTAAGCCTTGCCGTTCCCTAACCCTAACCCTAGCACGGAACGGAAACCCACCACCAGCCCTAAACATTACCCACAAGCCGTAGCCTACACCTGGCCCGTATGCTGGCACTGACCCGTGTGTCAGCACGTAGCCTGACCATCCCACGTTTATGTACACTCACCTGTGCCCTAAGCCTTGCCATTCCCTAACCCTAACCCGGAACGGAAACCCACCACCAGCCCTATACCTTACCCTACACTGTAGCCTACTGCTGGCCCATACGCTGGCACTGAATCATGCGTAAGCACGTATCCTGATGCTCCCACGTTTCCGTTCCCTCACCTGTGCACTAAGCCTTGACGTTCCCTAACCCTAACCCTAGCCCGGAACGGAAACCCACCACCAGCCCTAGACCTTACCCTACGGCGTATCCTATTCCTGGCCTGTACGCTGACACTGACACGTGCGTCAGCACGTAGCCTGACCCTCCCACGTTTCCGTACCCTCACCTGTGCCCTAAGCTTTGCCGTTCCCTAACCCTAACCCTAGCCCGGAACGGAAACCCACCACCAGCCCTAAACCTTTCCCTACGCCGTAGCCTACTCCTGGCCCGTACGCTGGCACTGATCCGTGTGTCAGCATGTAGCCTGAACCTGCCACGTTTCCATACCCTCACCTGTGCCCTAAGCCTTGCCGTTCACTAACCCTAACCCTAGCCCGGAACGGAAACCCACCACCAGCCCTACACCTAACCCCCAAGCCGTAGCCTACTCCTGGCCGGTACGCTGTCACTGACCCGTGCATCGACACATAGCCTGACCCTCCCCCGTTTCCGTACCCTCACCTGTGCGCTAAGCCTTGCCATTCCCTAACCCTAACCCTAGCCATGAACGGAAACCCACCACCAGCCCTAGAACTTACCCCCAAGCCTTAGGCTACTCCTGGACCTTACGCTGGCACTGACCCGTGCGTCAGCACGTAGCCTGACCCTCCCACGTTTGCGGACCCTCACCTGTGCCCTAAGCCTTGCCGTTCCCTAACCCTAATCCTAGTACGGAACGGAAACACACCACAAGCCCTACACCTAACCCCCAAGCCATAGCCTAATCCTGGCCGGTACGATGGCACTGACCCGTGTGTCAGCACGTAGCCTGACCCTCCCACGTTTCCGTACCCTCACCTGTGCCCTAAGCCTTGCCGTTCCCTAACCCTAACCCTAGCCCAGAACGGAAACCCACCACCAGCCCTACACCTTACGCTACGCCGTAGCCTACTCCTGGCCCGTACGCTGGCACTGACCCGTGCCTCAGCACGTAGCCTGACCTTCCCACATTTCCGTACCCTCACCTGTTCCGTAAGATTTGCTGTTCCCTAACACTAACCCTAGTACGGAACGGAAACCCACCACCAGCCCTACAACTAACGCCCAAGCCATAGCCTACTCCTGGCCCGTACGCTGGCACTGACCCGTGTGGCAGCACGTACCCTGACCCTCCCACGTTTCCGTACCATCACATGTGCCCTAAGCCTTGACGTTCCCTAACCCTAACACTAGCCCGGAACAGAAACCCACCACCAGCCCTACAACTTACCACCACGCCGTAGCCTACTCCTGGCCCATATGCTGGCACTGACCCGTGCGTCACCACGTAGACTGACCCTCTCACGTTTCCGTAACCTCACCTGTGCCCTAAGCCTTGCCGTTCCCTAACCTTAACCCTAGCCCGGAACGGAAACCCACCACCAGCCCTACACCTTACCCTATGCCGTAGCCTACACCTGGCCCGTTCGCGGGCACTGACCTGTGCTTCAGCACGTAGCCTGACCCTCCCATGTTACCGTACCCTCACCTGTGCCCTAAGCCTTGCCGTTCCCTAAACCTAACCTTAGCCCGGAACAGAAACCCACCACCAGCCCTAGACTATACCCTACGCCGTAGCCTATTCCTGGCCCGTACTCTGGCACTGACGCGTGCGTCAGCATGTAGCCTGATCCTCCCACGTTTCCGTACCCTCACCTGTGCCCTAAGCCTTGACGTTCCCTAACCCTAACCCTAGCCCGGAACGGAAACCCACCACAATCCCTACACCTTACCATACGCCGTAGCCTACTCCTGGCCCGTACGCTGGCACTGACCCGTGAGTCAGCACGTAGACTGACCCTCCCACGTTTCTGTACCCTCACCTGTGCCCTAAGCCTTGCCGTTCCCTCACCCTAACCCTAGCCAAGAACGGAAACCCACCAGCAGCCCTAAACCTTACCCTACACCGTAGCCTACTCCTGGCCCGTACGCTGGCACTGACCCGTGCGTCATCACGTAGCCTGACCCTCCCACGTTTCCGTACCCTCACCTGTGCCGTAAGACTTTCTGTTCCCTAACACTAACCCTAGCCTGGAACGGAAACACACCATCAGCCCTAAACCTAACCACCAAGACGTAGCCTAATCCTGGCCGGTACGCTGGCACTGACCCGTGCCTCAGCACGTAGCCTGACACTCCCAAGTTTCCGTACCCTCACCTGGGCCCTAATCCTTGCCGTTTCCTAACCCTAACCCTAGCCCATGAACGGAAACCGACCACCAGCCCTACACCTTACCCTACGCCGTAGCCTACTCCTGGCCCGTATGCTGGCACTGACCCGTGCGTCAGCATGTAGCCAGACCCTCCCACGTTTCCGTACCCTCACCTGTGCCCTAAGCCTTGCCGTTCCCTAACCCTAAGCCTAGCCCGGAAGGGAAACCCACCACCAGCCCTAAACCTTACCCCAAGCCGTAGCCTACTCCTGGCCCGTACGCTGGCACTGACCCGTGCGTCAGCAAGTAGCCTGACCCTCCCACGTTTCCGTACCCTCACCTGTGCCCTAAGACTTGCTGTTCCCTAACACTAACCCTAGCCTGGAACGGAAAACCACCACCAGCCCTACACCTAACCGCCAAGCCGTAGCCTACTCCTGGCCGGTATGCTGGCACTGACCCGTGCATCATCACGTAGCCTGACCCTCCCTCGTTTCCGTACCCTCACCTGTGCCCTAAGCTTTGCCGTTCCCTAACCCTAACTGTAGCCCTGAACGGAAACCCAACACCAGCCCTACAACTTACCCCCAAGCCGTAGCCTACTCCTGGTCCATACGCTGGCACTGACCCGTGCTTCAGAATGTATCCTGACCCTGCCACGTTCCCGTACCCTCACATGTGCCCTAAACATTGCCGTTCCCTAACCGTAACACTAGCCCGGAACGGAAAGCCACCACAAGCCCTACACCTTACCCCCAAGCCGTAGCCTACTCGTGGTCCATACGCTGGCACTGACCTCTGCGTCAGCACGTAGCCTGACCTTCCTACGTTACCGTAACGTCACCTGTGCCCTAAGCCTTGCCGTTCCCTAACCGTAACCCTAGTACGGGACAGAAACACACCACAAGCCCTAAACATTACCCCCAAGCTGAAGCCTACTGCTGGCCCGTACGCTGGCACTGACACGTGCGTCAGCATGTAGCCTGAACCTCCCACGTTTCCGTACCATCACCTGGGGCCTAAGCCTTGCAGTTCCCTAACCCTAACCCTAGCCCGGAACGGAAAACCACGACCAGCCCTAAACCATACCCTACGCCATACCCTACTCCTGGCCCATACGCTGGCACTGACCCGTGAATCAGCACGTAGCCTGACCCTCCCATGTTACCTTACCCTCACCAGTGTCCTAAGCCTTGCAGTTCCCTCACCCTAACCCTAGCCCGGAACGGAAACCCACCACCAGCCCTATATCTAACCCTATGCCGTAGCCACTCCTGTCCCGTACGCAGGCACTGACCTGTGCGTCAGCACGAAGCCTGACCTTCCCACATTTCCGCACCCTCATCTGTGCCCTAAGCCTTGACGTTCCCTAACACTAACCCTAACCCGGAACGGAAACCCACCAACAGCCCTACAACTTACCCCCAAGCCGTAGCCTATTCCTGTCCCGTACGCTGGCACTGACCCGTGCGTCAGCACATAGCCTGACCCTCCCACGTTTCCGTACCCTCACCTGTGCCCTAAGCCTTGCGGTTCCCTAACTCTAACCCTAGCCCGGAACGGAAACCCACCACCAGCCCTACACCTTACCGTACACCGTAGCCTACTCCGGGCCCGTACGCTGGCACTGATGCGTGCGTCACCACGTAGCAATGAAACTCCCACGTTTCCGTACCCTCAAGTGTGCCCTAAGCCTTGCGGTTCCCTAACCCTAACCCTAGCCCAGAACAGAAACCCATCACCAGCCTAAAACTTACCCACAACCTATAGCCTACTCCTGGCCCGTACGCTGGCACTGACCCGTGCGTCAGCACGGAGCCTGACCTTCCCACGTTTCCGTATCCTCACGTGGGCCCTAAGCCTTGCCGTTCCCTAACCCTAACCCTAGACCGGAACGAAAACCAACCACCAGCCCTACAACTTACCCCCAAGCCTTAGCCTACTCCTTGCCCGTACGCTGGCACTGACCCATGCGTCAGGACGTAGCCTGACCCTCCCACGTTTCCGTACCATCACCTGTGCCCTAAGCCTTGTCGTTCCCTAACCCTAACCCTAGCCCTGAATGGAAACACACCACCAGCCCTATACCTAACCCCCAAGCCGTAGCCTACTCCTGGCCCGTACGCGGGCACTGACCTGTGCTTCAGCACATAGCCTGACACTCCCATGTTACTCTACCCTCACTTGTGCCCTAAGCCTTGCCGTTCCCTTATCCTAACCCTAGCCCCGAACGGAAACCCACCACCAGCCCTTAACTCTACCCTACGCTGTAGCCAACTCCTGGCCCGTACGCTGGCACTGAGCCGTGCGTCAGCACTTAGCCTGACCCTCCCAAGTTTCCGTACCATCACCTGTGCCCTAAGCCTTGCCGTTCCTTAACCCTAACCCTAGCCCATCACAGAAACCCACCACCAGCCCTACACCTTACACTACGCTGTAGCCTAATCCTGGCCCATACGCTGGCACTGACCCGTGCGTCAGCACGTAGCCGGACCCTCACTCGTTTCCGTACCCTCACCAGTGCCCTAAGCCTTGCCGTTCCCTAACCCTAAACCTAGTCCGGAACGGAAACACACCACCAGCCCTACAGCTTACCCCCAAGCCATAGCCTACTCGTGACCCATACGCTGGCACTGACCGGTGTGTCAGCATATAGCCTGACGAGGCACACCAGTGGAGGCCGGGCCGGCAGGGTAAGGCTACCCATGTCAGCTAATCCACAACCCTCAGGAAATCACATTGGTGAAAATGGACCTCGCTAAGGCAGAAGAGAAGCCAAGGGAAAAAAGGACACGGTGCGATTTGCAGCACCGTAGATGAGTCTAGAAATAATCACGTGAATTGTAGTAAGTCAGAAAGTGAAAGACACATATCATATCATATCACTTATAGGTGTTACCTGAAAAAGGATACCAGGGCAGATATTTCCACGGAGAAGGGCAATCACAGATTCATTAAACAAACTTATGGTTCACCAATGGAAAGGTGTGAGGATTGGTTTCATTACGATATTGGCGTTAACACACATATACAAACACAGGTGACATATATAATCACCAAAGACCTACAGAATACCAAGAGAGGACGACTCAACATTCTGTCATAACGTACATGGGAAAAGGATCCCAGGAAGAACAGACATCTGTATATGTGTAAAAGAACCACATCTTCCACACCTACAACAAGCCAAACATTGTAATCAAACTTCCTGTAATAAAAAATAAAAAATTAAATTAAAAACACAAACAAGAAGTAGTGAGACAAACTTGAGGGGCTTTCTCCTGGCACATTCCATTCTAAATTCCAATCTAGAACACCACTTCCACTGAGGCTCTCTTGCCCTAGTAACCAGATTTGGTAAGGGAGAACTGCTGCCACCTTGTGGCCGTTTCACACAACAGCAGCTTTAATCCCAGTGCTAATGGTCAGTTGATATTCAGAATCATTGCAGTCCTGTAAATGACACCTGCCCTGAAAACAAATCCTGGGGTCACATATCGACCAAAAAATTCAAAGGACGTCCATATTTCAAAACGACCATTTCAAAAGGCATATTTTACGCACATTAGTGTTCTGCTTCTTTTCCTTTCTTTCCATTTTTTGTTAAAAAACACGGGAATGGAAAAAGGCATCCCTCAGAATGGGCGAAAATCGTTGCAAACGAATCAATGGACAGAGGTTTAATCTCCAATATATATAAACAGCTCATGCAGCTTAATATTAAAAAAACAAACAACCCAATACAAAAATGGGCAGAAGATCTAAAGAGACGTTTCTTCAAAGGAGACACAGAGATGGCCAAGACGCACATGAAAAGCTGCTCAACAGCACTAATTATTAGAGAAATGCAAATCAAAACTACAATGAGGTATCACCTCACACCTGTTAGAATCGGCATCATCAGAAAATCTACAAACAACCAATTCTGGGGAGGGTGTGGACAAAAGGAGCCCTCTTCCACTATTGGTGGGAATGTAAATTGATACAGTCACTATGGAGAACAGTATGGAGTTTCCTTAAAAAAACTAGAAATAGAATTACCATCTGATCCAGCAATCCCACTTCTGGGCATATACCCAGAGAAAACCTTATTTCAAAAAGGCACATTCACCACAATGTTCGTTGCAGCACTATTTACAATAGCCAGGTAATGGAAGCAACCTAAATGCCCACAGACAGATGAATGGATAAAGATGTGGTACATATATAAAATGGAATATTACTCGGCCATAAAAAGTAATGAAACTGGGTCATTTGTAGAGACATCGATGGATCGAGAGACTGTCATACAGAATGAAGTAAGTCAGAAAGAGGAAAACAAATATTGTTTATAAATGCATATATGTGGAGCCTAAAAAATGGTACAGATGAACTGGTTTGCAGGGAAGAAATAGAGACACAGAGGTAGAGAACAAACGTATGGACAACAAGTGTGGGAAGCCATGGGGTGGTGGTGGTAGGATGAGTTGGGAGATTGGGATTGACCTGAATACATATATATGCATAAAATACATAACTAAAAATAACGTGCTGTATAAAAAAAATAAATAAAATTATATTTCAAAATTTAAAAAAAATAGAATTTAACAATAAAACAGAAAAAAGTTCTTCCGGTCACACAAATGTATTTATAGGAATGAATTATTTCCATGCTTATATCTATAAATACATAAAAGAGGAATAAAATCTAACTTGAACCATAAAAGAAAAAAAAACCTGAACCCACGAGTTATACAGAGGAAAACCCTATCAGGGCACAATTGCTCCAGCGGTAAACAATTCTGAAATTGGTCAGAGGTGGGGAACCATCTCCCATACAGTCAGCAACCCACCCCCCACGCAAGGAGCGTCCTCATTGCAAAGCTGGGGGACCGTGCCGAGGCATCTGTGAGTAAACGTGAGCTGAGCCCCAGGCCAGCTGCTGCTGAACTCTTCCCAACCTTTCCAGGTAAAACACCTGAATATGTACAAGGGCTTGAAAGCCTAGAGGAAGGACCGTGGAGCCACACCAGTGACAGCACGCAGGCCAAATTGGTGCCTGCAGGCCAGCCAGGGTGGTCCTGGACCCGGGCGCTCCTCCAGAAGCTTTCCATTGCCCTGCCTGTGATACCCCTCCTGTCCCGGCCCCCACTGCTTTTTTCCTTCCTCATCTCTGTCCGGAGAGAAATTCCAGCGGAAGGTATGGGTGACACATCCTCTTCTTTACAGGCGGCAGCCTGGCAACTCCTGCAGAAAGGCCAGCAGAACCCCACTCACACCGGGCCACCCACAAAGCTGTGGCACTTCTCTCCCTCCCACCAGCACAGCCCCGAGACTGCTGATGGGGCAGAGAATATGGAGTCAGGCACAGCTTCAGGGGCTATTGCTGCCTGGAGCTCTGTTTATATTGACCTCAACGAGGCACACCTGGGGAGGGCGGGCCGGCAGGGTAAGGCTGCCCAGGTCAGCTAATCCACAACCCTCAGGGAATCACATTGTTGAAAATGGACCTCGCTAAGGCAGAAGAGGAGCCAAGGGAAAAAAGGACACAATGCCATTTGCAGCCCCGTAGATGAGTCTAGAAGTAATCACGTGACTTGTAGTAAGTCAGAAAGTGAAAGACACATATCATATCATATCACTTATAGGTGTTACCTAAAAATGGATAGCAGGGCAGATATTTCCACGGAGAAGGGCAATCACAGATTCATTAAACAAACTTATGGTTCACCAATGGAAAGGTGTGAGGATTGGTTTCATTACGATATCGGGGTTAACAGACATATACAAACACAGGTGACATATATAATCACCAAAGACCTACAGAATACCAAGAGAGGACTACTTAACTCTGTCATAACGTACATGGGAAAAGGATCCCAGGAAGAACAGACATCTGTATATGTGTAAAAGAACCACATCTTCCACACCTACAACAAGCCAAACATTGTAATCAAACTTGCTGTAATAAAAAATATAAAAAATTAAATTAAAAACACGAACAAGAAGTAGTGAGACAAACTTGAGGGGCTTTCTCCTGGCACATTCCATTCTAAATTCCAATCTAGAACACCACTTCCACTGAGGCTCTCTTGCCCTAGTAACCAGATTTGGTAAGGGAGAACTGCTGCCACCTTGTGGCCGTTTCACACAACAGCAGCTTTAATCCCAGTGCTAATGGTCAGTTGATATTCAAAATCATTGCAGGCCTGTAAATGACACCTGCCCTGAAAACAAATCCTGGGGTCACATATCGACCAAAAAATTCAAAGGACGTCCATATTTCAAAACGACCGTTTCAAAAGGCATATTTTACGCACATTAGTGTTCTGCTTCTTTTCCTTTCTTTCCTTTTTTTGTTAAAAAACACGGGAATGGAAAAAGGCATCCCTCAGAATGGGCGAAAATCGTTGCAAACGAATCAATGGACAGAGGTTTAATCTCCAATATATATAAACAGCTCATGCAGCTTAATATTAAAAAAACAAACAACCCAATACAAAAATGGGCAGAAGATCTAAAGAGACGTTTCTTCAAAGGAGACACAGAGATGGCCAAGACGCACATGAAAAGCTGCTCAACAGCACTAATTATTAGAGAAATGCAAATCAAAACTACAATGAGGTTTCACCTCACACCTGTTAGAATCGGCATCATCAGGAAATCTACAAACAACCAATTCTGGGGAGGGTGTGGACAAAAGGAGCCCTCTTCCACTATTGGTGGGAATGTAACTTGATACAGTCACTATGGAGAACAGTATGGAGTTTCCTTAAAAATACTAGAAATAGAATTACCATCTGATCCAGCAATCCCACTTCTGGGCATATACCCAGAGAAAACCGTAAATCAAAAACGCACATTCACCACAATGTTCATTGCAGCACTATTTACAATAGCCAGGTAATGGAAGCAACCTAAATGCCCACAGACAGATGAATGGATAAAGATGTGGTACATATATAAAATGGAATATTACTCGGCCATAAAAAGGAATGAAACTGGGTCATTTATAGAGACATCGATGGATCGAGAGACTGTCATACAGAATGAAGTAAGTCAGAAAGCAGAAAACAAATATTGTATATTAATGCATATATGTGGAACCTAAAAAAATGGTACAGATGAACTCGTTTGCAGGGAAGAAATAGAGACACAGAGGTAGAGAACAAACGTATGGACACCAAGTGTGGGAAACCATGGGGTGGTGGTGGTGGGATGAGTTGGGAGATTTGGATTGACCTGTATACATATATATGCATAAAATACATAACTAATAAAAACTTGCTGTATAAAAACATAAATAAAATTATATTACAAAATGTAAAAAAAATAGAATTTAACAATAAAACAGAAAAAATTTCTTCTGTCACACAGATGTATTTATAGGAATGAATTATTACAATGCTTATATCTATAAATACATAAAAGAGGAATATAATCTAACTGGAACCATAAAAGAAAAAAAAAAACCTGAACCCACGAGTTATACAGAGGAAAACCCTATCAGGGCACAATTGCTCCAGCGGTAAACAATTCTGAAATTGGTCAGAGGTGGGGAACCATCTCCCATACAGCCAGCAACCCACCCCCCACGCAAGGAGCGTCCTCATTGCAAAGCTGGGGGACCGTGCCGAGGCATCTGTGAGTAAACGTGAGCTGAGCCCCAGGCCAGCTGCTGCTGAACTGTTCCCAACCTTTCCAGGTAAAACACCTGAATATGTACAAGGTCTTGAAAGCCTAGAGGAAGGACCGTGGAGCCACACCAGCGACAGCACGCAGGCCAACTTGGTGCCTCCAGGCCAGCCAGGGTGGTCCTGGCCCCGGGCGCTCCTCCAGAAGCTTTCCATTGCCCTGCCTGAGATACCCCTCCTGTCCTGGCCCCCAATGCTTTTTTTCTTCCTCATCTCTGACCGGAGAGAAATTCCAGCGGAAGGTATGGGTGACACATCCTCTTCTTTAGAGGCGGCAGCCTGGCAACTCCTGCAGAAAGGCCAGCAGAACCCCACTCACACCGGGCCACTCACAAAGCTGTGGCACCTCTCTCCCTCCCACCAGCACAGCCCCGAGACTGCTGACGGGGCAGAGAATATGGAGTCAGGCACAGCTTCAGGGGCTATTGCTGCCTGGAGCTCTGTTTATATTGACCTCAACGAGGCACACCTGGGGAGGGCGGGCCGGCAGGGTAAGGCTGCCCAGGTCAGCTAATCCACAACCCTCAGGGAATCACATTGTTGAAAGTGGACCTCGCTAAGGCAGAAGAGGAGCCAAGGAAAAAAAGGACACAATGCCATTTGCAGCCCCGTAGATGAGTCTAGAAGTAATCACGTGACTTGTAGTAAGTCAGAAAGTGAAAGACACATATCATATCATATCACTTATAGGTGTTACCTAAAAATGGATAGCAGGGCAGATTTTTCCACGGAGAAGGGCAATCACAGATTCATTAAACAAACTTATGGTTCACCAATGGAAAGGTGTGAGGATTGGTTTCATTACGATATCGGCGTTAACACACATATACAAACACAGGTGACATATATAATCACCAAAGACCTACAGAATACCAAGAGAGGACTACTCAACTCTGTCATAACGTACATGGGAAAAGGATCCCAGGAAGAACAGACATCTGTATATGTGTAAAAGAACCACATCTTCCACACCTACAACAAGCCAAACATTGTAATCAAACTTGCTGTAATAAAAAATATAAAAAATTAAATTAAAAACACGAACAAGAAGTAGTGAGACAAACTTGAGGGGCTTTCTCCTGGCACATTCCATTCTAAATTCCAATCTAGAACACCACTTCCACTGAGGCTCTCTTGCCCTAGTAACCAGATTTGGTAAGGGTGAACTGCTGCCACCTTGTGGCCGTTTCACACAACAGCAGCTTTAATCACAGTGCTAGTTGATATTCAAAATCATTGCAGGCCTGTAAATGACACCTGCCCTGAAAACAAATCCTGGGGTCACATATCGACCAAAAAATTCAAAGGACGTCCATATTTCAAAACGACCGTTTCAAAAGGCATATTTTACGCACATTAGTGTTCTGCTTCTTTTCCTTTCTTTCCTTTTTTGTTAAAAAAAACGGGAATGGAAAAAGGCATCCCTCAGAATGGGCGAAAATCGTTGCAAACGAATCAATGGACAGAGGTTTAATCTCCAATATATATAAACAGCTCATGCAGCTTAATATTAAAAAACAAACAACCCAATACAAAAATGGGCAGAAGATCTAAAGAGACGTTTCTTCAAAGGAGACACAGATATGGCCAAGACGCACATGAAAAGCTGCTCAACAGCACTAATTATTAGAGAAATACAAATCAAAACTACAATGAGGTATCACCTCACACCTGTTAGAATCAGCATCATCAGAAAATCTACAAACAACCAATTCTGGGGAGGGTGTGGACAAAAGCAGCCCTCTTCCACAATTGGTGGGAATGTAAATTGATACAGTCACTATGGAGAACAGTGTGGAGTTTCCTTAAAAAAACTAGAAATAGAATTACCATCTGATCCAGCAATCCCACTTCTGGGCATATACCCAGAGAAAACCGTATTTCAAAAAGGCACATTCACCACAATGTTCGTTGCAGCACTATTTACAATTGCCAGGTAATGGAAGCAACCTAAATGCCCACAGACAGATGAATGGATAAAGATGTGGTACATATATAAAATGGAATATTACTCGGCCATAAAAAGGAATGAAACTGAGTCATTTGTAGAGACATCGATGGATCGAGAGACTGTCATACAGAATGAAGTAAGTCAGAAAGCGGAAAACAAATATTGTATATTAATGCATAAATGTGGAACCTAAAAAAATGGTACAGATGAACTGTTTTTCAGGGAAGAAATAGAGACACAGAGGTAGAGAACAAACGTATGGACACCAAGTGTGGGAAACCATGGGGTGGTGGTGGTGGGATGAGTTGGGAGATTGGGATTGACCTGTATACATGTATATGCATAAAATACATAACTAATAAAAACCTGCTGTATAAAAACATAAATAAAATTATCTTTCAAATTTAAAAAAAAATAGAATTTAACAATAAAACAGAAAAAAGATCTTCTGTCACACAGATGTATTTATAGGAATGAATTATTTCAATGCTTATATCTATAAATACATAAAAGAGGAATAAAATATAACTTGAACCATAAAAGAAAAAAAAAACCTGAACTCACGAGTTTTGCAGAGGAAAACCCTATCTGGGCACTTGCTCCAGCGGTAAACAATTCTGAAATTGGTCAGAGGTGGGGAACCATCTCCCATACAGCCAGCAACCCACCCCCCATGCAAGGAGCGTCCTCATTGCAAAGCTGGGGGACCGTGCCGAGGCATCTGTGAGTAAACGTGAGCTGAGCCCCAGGCCAGCTGCTGCTGAACTGTTCCCAACCTTTCCAGGTAAAACACCTGAATATGTACAAGGGCTTGAAAGCCTACAGGAAGGACTGTGGAGCCAAACCAGTGACAGCACGCAGGGCAACTTGGTGCCTGCAGGCCAGCCAGTGTGGTCCTGGACCCTGGCGCTCTTCCAGAAGCTTTCCATTGCCCTGCCTGAGATACCCCTCCTGTCCCGGCCCCCACTGCATTTTTCCTTCCTCACCTCTGTCCGGAGAGAAATTCCAGCGGAAGGTATGGGTGACACATCCTCTTCTTTACAGGCGGCAGCCTGGCATCTCCTGCAGAAAGGCCAGCAGAACCCCACTCACACCGGGCCACCCACAAAGCTGTGGCCCCTCACTCCCTCCCACCAGCACAGCCCCGAGACTGCTCACGAGGCAGAGAATATGGAGTCAGGCACAGCTTCAGGGGCTATTGCTGCCTGGAGCTCTGTTTATATTGACCTCAACGAGGCACACCTGGGGAGGGCGGGCCGGCAGGGTAAGGCTGCCCAGGTCAGCTAATCCACAACCCTCAGGGAATCACATTGTTGAAAATGGACCCCGCTAAGGCAGAAGAGAAGCCAAGGGAAAAAAGGACACAATGCCATTTGCAGCCCCGTAGATGAGTCTAGAAGTAATCACGTGACTTGTAGTAAGTCAGAAAGTGAAAGACACATATCATATCATATCACTTATAGGTGTTACCTAAAAATGGATAGCAGGGCAGATATTTCCACGGAGAAGGGCAATGACAGATTCATTAAACAAACTTATGGTTCACCAATGGAAAGGTGTGAGGATTGGTTTCATTACGATATCGGGGTTAACAGACATATACAAACACAGGTGACATATATAATCACCAAAGACCTACAGAATACCAAGAGAGGAGTACTCAACATTCTGTTATAACGTACATGGGAAAAGGATCCCAGGAAGAACAGACATCTGTATATGTGTAAAAGAACCACATCTTCCACACATACAACAGGCCAAACATTGTAATCAAACTTGCTGTAATAAAAAATAAAAAAAAACTTAAATTAAAAACACGAACAAGAAGTAGTGAGACAAACGTGAGGGGCTTTCTCCTGGCACATTCCATTCTAAACTCCAATCTAGAACACCACTTCCACTGAGGCTGTCTTGCCCTAGTAACCAGATTTGGTAAGGGTGAACTGCTGCCACCTTGTGGCCGTTTCACACAACAGCAGCTTTAATCCCAGCGCTAATGGTCAGTTGATATTCAAAATCATTGCAGGCCTGTAAATGACACCTGCCCTGAAAACAAATCCTGGGGTCACATATCGACCAAAAAATTCAAAGGACGTCCATATTTCAAAACGACCGTTTCAAAAGGCATATTTTACGCACATTAGTGTTCTGCTTCTTTTCCTTTGTTTCCTTTTTTGTTAAAAAACACGGGAATGGAAAAAGGCATCCCTCAGAATGGGCGAAAATCGTTGCAGACGAATCAATGGACAGAGGTTTAATCTCCAATATATATAAACAGATCATGCAGCTTAATATTAAAAAAACAAACAATCCAAAAAAATGGGCAGAAGATCTAAAGAGACGTTTCTTCAAAGGAGACACAGAGATGGCCAAGACGCACAGGAAAAGCTGCTCAACAGCACTAATTATTAGAGAAATGCAAATCAAAACTACAATGAGGTATCACCTCACACCGGTTAGAATCGGCATCATCAGAAAATCTACAAACAACCAATTCTGGGGAGGTTGTGGACAAAATGGGCCCTCTTCCACTATTGGTGGGAATGTAAATTGATACAGTCACTATGGAGAACAGTATGGAGTTTCCTTAAAAAAATTAGAAATAGAATTACCATCTGATCCAGCAATCGCACTTCTGGGCATATACCCAGAGAAAACCGAATTTCAAAAAGGCACATTCACCACAATGTTCGTTGCAGCACTATTTACAATAGCCAGGTAATGGAAGCAACCTAAATGCCCACAGACGGATGAATGGATAAAGATGTGGTACATATATAAAATGGAATATTACTCGGCCATAAAAAGGAATGAAACTGGGTCATTTGTAGAGACATCGATGGATCGAGAGACTGTCATACAGAATGAAGTAAGTCAGAAAGAGGAAAACAAATATTGTATATTAATGCATATATGTGGAGCCTAAAAATGGTACAGATGAACTGGTTTGCAGGGAAGAAATAGAGACATAGAGGTAGAGAACAAACGTATGGACACCAAGTGTGGGAAGACATAGGGTGGTGGTGGTGTGATGAGTTGGGAGTTTGGGATTGACCTGTATACATGTATATGCATAAAATACATAACTAATAATAACGTGCTGTATAAAAAAAATAAATAAAATTAAATTTCAAAATTTTAAAAAATAAAATTTAAAAATAAAACAGAAAAAAGTTCTTCCCGTCACACAGATGTATTTATAGGAATGAATTATTTCCATGCTTATATCTATAAATACATAAAAGAGGAATAAAATCTAACTTGAACGATAAAAGAAGAAAAAAGTGAACCCACGAGTTATACAGAGGAAAACCCTATCACGGCACTTGCTCCAGCGGTAAACAATTCTGAAATTGGTCAGAGGTGGGGAACCCTCTCCCATACAGCCAGCAACCCACCCCCCACGCAAGGAGCGTCCTCATTGCAAAGCTGGGGGACCGTGCCGAGGCCTCTGTGAGTAAACGTGAGTTGAGCCCCAGGCCAGCTGCTGCTGAACTGTCCCCACCCTTTCCAGGTAAAACACCTGAATATGTACAAGGGCTTGAAACCCAAGAGGAAGGACTGTGGAGCCACACCAGCGACAGCACGCAGGCCAACTTGGTGCCTGCAAGCCAGCCATGGTGGTCCTGGACCCTGGCGCTCTTTCAGAAGCTTTCCATTGCCCTTCCTGAGATACCCCTCCTGTCCCGGCCCCTACTGCTTTTTTCCTTCCTCACCTCTGTCCGGAGAGAAATTCCAGCGGAAGGTATGGGTGACACATCCTCTTCTTTACAGGTGGCAGCCTGCCAACTCCTGCAGAAAGGCCAGCAGGACCCCACTCACACCGGGCCACCCACAAAGCTGTGGCCCCTCACTCCCTCCCACCAGCACAGCCCCGAGGCTGCTGATGGGGCAGAGAATATGGAGTCAGGCAAAGCTTCAGGGGCTATTGCTGCCTGGAGCTCTGTTTATATTGACCTCAACGAGGCACACCTGGGGAGGGCGTGGCGGCAGGGTAAGGCTGCCCAGGTCAGCTAATCCACAACCCTCAGGGAATCACATTGTTGAAAATGGACCCCGCTAAGGCAGAAGAGATGCCAAGAAAAAAAGGACACAATGCCATTTGCCGCACCGTAGATGAGTCTAAAAGTAATCACGTGACTTGTAGTAAGTCAGAAAGTTAAAGACACATATCATATCATATCACTTATAGGTGTTACCTAAAAATGGATACCAGGGCAGATATTTCCACGGAGAAGGGAAATCACAGATTCATTAAACAAACTTATGGTTCACCAATGGAAAGCTGTGAGGATTGATTTCATTACGATATCGGGGTTAACAGACATATACAAACACAGGTGACATATATAATCACCAAAGACTTACAGAATACCAAGAGAGGACTACTCAACATTCTGTCATAACGGACATGGGAAAAGGATCCCAGGAAGATCAGTCATCTGTATATGTGTAAAAGAACCACATCTTCCACACCTACAAGAAGCCAAACATTGTAATCAAACTTGCTGTAATAAAAAATAAAAAAATTAAATTAAAAACACGAACAAGAAGTAGTGAGACAAACGTGAGGGGCTTTCTCCTGGCACATTCCATTCTAAACTCCAATCTAGAACACCACTTCCACTGAGGCTCTCTTGCCCTAGTAACCAGATTTGGTAAGGGTGAACTGCTTCTACCTTGTGGCCGTTTCACACAACAGCAGCTTTAATCCCAACGCTAATGGTCAGTTGATATTCAAAATCATTGCAGGCCTGTAAATGACACCTGCCCTGAAAACAAATCCTGGGGTCACATATCGACCAAAAAATTCAAAGGACGTCCATATTTCAAAACGACCGTTTCAAAAGGCATATTTTACGCACATTAGTGTTCTGCTTCTTTTCCTTTCTTTCCTTTTTTGTTAAAAAACACGGGAATGGAAAAAGGCATCCCTCAGAATGGGCGAAAATCGTTGCAGACGAATCAATGGACAGAGGTTTAATCTCCTATATATATAAACAGCTCATGCAGCTTAATATTAAAAAAACAAACAACCCAAAAAAATGGGCAGAAGATCTAAAGAGACGTTTCTTCAAAGGAGACACAGAGATGGCCAAGACGCACATGAAAAGCTGCTCAACAGCACTAATTATTAGAGAAATGCAAATCAAAACTACAATGAGGTATCACCTCACACCTGTTAGAATCGGCATCATCAGAAAATCTACAAACAACCAATTCTGGGGAGGGTGTGGACAAAAGGAGCCCTCTTCCACTATTGGTGGGAATGTAAATTGATACAGTCACTATGGAGAACAGTATGGAGTTTCCTTAAAAAAATTAGAAATAGAATTACCATCTGATCCAGCAATCCCACTTCTGGGCATATACCCAGAGAAAACCGTATTTCAAAAAGGCACATTCACCACAATGTTCGTTGCAGCACTATTTACAATAGCCAGGTAATGGAAGCAACCTAAATGCCCACAGACAGATGAATGGATAAAGATGTGGTACATATATAAAATGGAATATGACTCGGCCATAAAAAGGAATGAAACTGGGTCATTTGTAGAGACATCGATGGATCGAGAGACTGTCATACAGAATGAAGTAAGTCAGAAAGAGGAAAACAAATATTGTATATTAATGCATATATGTGGAGCCTAAAAATGGTACAGATGAACTCGTTTGCAGGGAAGAAATAGAGACACAGAGGTAGAGAACAAACGTATGGACACCAAGTGTGGGAAGCCATGGGGTGGTGGTGGTGGGATGAGTTGGGAGTTTGGGATTGACCTGTATACATGTATATGCATAAAATACATAACTAATAAAAACCTGCTGTATAAAAACATACATAAAATTATTTTTCAAATTTAAAAAAAAATAGAATTTAACAATAAAACAGAAAAAAGTTCTTCCCGTCACACAGATGTATTTATAGGAATGAATTATTTCAATGCTTATATCTATAAATTCATAAAAGAGGAATAAAATATAACTTGAACCATAAAAGAAAAAAAAAACCTGAACTCACGAGTTTTACAGAGGAAAACCCTATCTGGGCACTTGCTCCAGCGGTAAACAATTCTGAAATTGGTCAGAGGTGGGGAACCATCTCCCATACAGCCAGCAACCCACCCCCCACGCAAGGAGTGTCCTCATTGCAAAGCTGGGGGATCGTGCCGAAGCATCTGTGAGTAAACATGAGCTGAGCCCCAGGCCAGCTGCTGCTGAACTGTTCCCACCATTCCCAGGTAAAACACCTGAATAAGTACAAGGGCTTGAAAGCCTAGAGGAAGGGCCGTGGAGCCACACCAGCGACAGCACGCAGGCCAACTTGGTGCCTGCAGGCCAGCCAGGGTGGTCCTGGCCCCGGGATCTCTTCCAGAAGCTTTCCATTGCCCTGCCTGAGATACCCCTCCTGTCCCGGCCCCCACTGCTTTTTTCCTTCCTCACCTCTGTCCGGAGAGAAATTCCAGCGGAAGGTATGGGTGACACAACCTCTTCTTTAAAGGCGGCAGCCTGGCAACTCCTGCAGAAAGGCCAGCAGAGCCCCACTCACACCGGGCCACCCACAACGCTGTGGCCCCTCACTCCCTCCCACCAGCACAGCCCCGAGACTGCTGACGGGGCAGAGAATATGGAGTCAGGCACAGCTTCAGGGGCTATTGCTGCCTGGAGCTCTGTTTATATTGACCTCAACGAGGCACACCTGGGGAGGGCGGGCCGGCAGGGTAAGGCTGCCCAGGTCAGCTAATCCACAACCCACAGGGAATCACATTGTTGAAAATGGACCTCGCTAAGGCAGAAGAGAAGCCAAGGGAAAAAAGGACACAATGCCATTTGCAGCACCGTACATGAGTCTAGAAGTAATCACGTGACTTGTAGTAAGTGAGAAATTGAAAGACACATATGATATCATATCACTTATAGGTGTTACCTAAAAATGTATATCAGGGCAGATATTTCCACGGAGAAGGGCAATCACAGATTCATTAAACAAACTTATGGTTCACCAATGGAAAGGTGTGAGGATTGGTTCCAATACGATATCGGGGTTAACACACATATACAAACATAGGTGACATATATAATCACCAAAGACCTACAGAATACCAAGAGAGGACTACTCAACTCTGTCATAACGTACATGGGAAAAGGATCCCAGGAAGAACAGTCATCTGTATATGTGTAAAAGAACCACATCTTCCACACCTACAACAAGCCAAACATTGTAATCAAACTTGCTGTAATAAAAAATATAAAAAATTAAATTAAAAACATGAACAAGAAGTAGTGAGACACATTTGAGGGGCTTTCTCCTGGCACATTCCATTCTAAATTCCAATCTAGAACACCACTTCCACTGAGGCTCTCTTGCCCTAGTAACCAGATTTGGTAAGGGAGAACTGCTGCCACCTTGTGGCCGTTTCACACAACAGCAGCTTTAATCCCAGTGCTAATGGTCAGTTGATATTCAAAATCATTGCAGGCCTGTAAATGACACCTGCCCTGAAAACAAATCCTGGGGTCACATATCGACCAAAAAATTCAAAGGACGTCCATATTTCAAAACGACCGTTTCAAAAGGCATATTTTACGCACATTAGTGTTCTGCTTCTTTTCCTTTCTTTCCTTTTTTTGTTAAAAAACACGGGAATGGAAAAAGGCATCCCTCAGAATGGGCGAAAATCGTTGCAGACGAATCAATGGACAGAGGTTTAATCTCCAATATATATAAACAGCTCATGCAGCTTAATATTAAAAAAACAAACAACCCAATACAAAAATGGGCAGAAGATCTAAAGAGACGTTTCTTCAAAGGAGACACAGAGATGGCTAAGACACACATGAAAAGCTGCTCAACATCACTAATTATTAGAGAAATGCAAATCAAAACTACAATGAGGTTTCACCTCACACCTGTAAGAATCGGCATCATCAGAAAATCTACAAACAACCAATTCTGGGGAGGGTGTGGACAAAAGGAGCCCTCTTCCACTATTGGTGGGAATGTAAATTGATACAGTCACTATGGAGAACAGTATGGAGTATCCTTAAAAAAACTAGAAATACAATTACCATCTGATCCAGCAATCCCACTTCTGGGCATATACCCAGAGAAAACCGTAAATCAAAAAGGCACATTCACCACAATGTTCATTGCAGCACTATTTACAATAGCCAGGTAATGGAAGCATCCTAAATGCCCACAGATAGATGAATGGATAAAGATGTGGTACATATATGAAATGGAATATTACTCGGCCATAAAAAGGAATGAAACTGGGTCATTTGTAGAGACATCGATGGATCGAGAGACTGTCATACAGAATGAAGTAAGTCAGAAAGAGGAAAACAAATATTGTATATTAATGCATATATGTGGAGCCTAAAAATGGTACAGATGAACTGGTTTGCAGGGAAGAAATAGAGACACAGAGGTAGAGAACACACGTAAGGACACCAAGTGTGGGAAGCCATGGGGTGGTGGTGGTGGGATGAGTTGCGAGTTTGGGATTGAACTGTGTACATGTATATGCATAAAATACATAACTAATAATAATGTGCTGTATAAAAAAATAAATAAAATTAAATTTCAAAATTTTAAAAAATAAAATTTAAAAATAAAACAGAAAAAAGTTCTTCCCGTCACACAGATGTATTTATAGGAATGAATTATTTCCATGCTTATATCTATAAATACATAAAAGAGGAATAAAATCTAACTTGAACCATAAAAGAAAAAAAAAAGTGAACCCACGAATTACACAGAGGAAAACCCTATCACAGCACTTGCTCAAGCGGTAAACAATTCTGAAATTGGTCAGAGGTTGGGAACCATCTCCCATACAGCCAGCAACTGACCCCCACGCAAGGAGCATCCTCAATGCAAAGCTGGGGGACCGTGCTGAGGCATCTGTGAGTAAACGTGAGCTGAGCCCCAGGCCAGCTGCTGCTGAACTGTTCCCACCCTTTCCAGGTAAAACACCTGAATATGTACAAGGGCTTGAAAGCCTAGAGGAAGGACCGTGGAGCCACACAAGTGACAGCACGCAGTCCAACTTGGTGCCTGCAGGCCAGCCAGTGTGGTCCTGACGCCGGGCGCTCTTCCAGAAGCTTTCCATTTCCCTGCCTGAGATACCCCTCCTGTCCCGGCCCCCACTGCTTTTTTCCTTCCTCACCTCGGTCCGGAGAGAAATTCCAGCGGAAGGTATGGGTGACACAACCTCTTCTTTACAGGCGGCAGCCTGGCAACTCCTGCAGAAAGGCCAGCAGAACCCCACTCACACCGGGCCACCCACAAAGCTGTGGCCCCTCACTCCCTCCCACCAGCACAGCCCCGAGACTGCTGACTGGGCAGAGAATATGGAGTCAGGCACAGCTTCAGGGGCTATTGCTGCCTGGAGCGCTCTTTATATTGACCTCAACGAGGCACACCTGGGGAGGGCGGGCCGGCAGGGTAAGGCTGCCCAGGTCAGCTAATCCACAATCCTCAAGGAATCACATTGTTGAAAATGGACCTCGCTAAGGCAGAAGAGAAGCCAAGGGAAAAAAGGACACAATGCCATTTGCAGCACCATAGATGAATCTAGAAGTAATCTCGTGACTTGTAGTAAGTCAGAAAGTGAAAGACACATATCATATCATATCCGTTATAGGTGTTACCTAAAAATGGATACCAGGGCAGATATTTCCACGGAGAAGGGCAATCACAGATTCATTAAACAAACTTATGGTTCACCAATGGAAAGGTGTGAGGATTGGTTTCATTACGATATCGGGGTTAACAGACATATACAAACACAGGTGACATATATAATCACCAAAGACCTACAGAATACCAAGAGAGGACTACTCAACATTCTGTCATAACGTACATCGGAAAAGGATCCCAGGAAGAACAGACATCTGTATATGTGTAAAAGAACCACATCTTCCACACCTACAACAAGCCAAACACTGTAATCAAACTTGCTGTAATAAAAAATAAAAAATTAAATTAAAAACACGAACAAGAAGTAGTGAGACAAACGTGAGGGGCTTTCTCCTGGCACATTCCATTCTAAACTCCAATCTAGAACACCACTTCCACTGAGGCTCTCTTGCCCTAGTAACCAGATTTGGTAAGGGTGAACTGCTGCAACCTTGTGGCCGTTTCACGCAACAGCAGCTTTAATCCCAACGCTAATGGTCAGTTGATATTCAAAATCATTGCAGGCCTGTAAATGACACCTGCCCTGAAAACAAATCCTGGGGTCACATATCGACCAAAATATTCAAAGGACGTCCATATTTGAAAACGACCGTTTCAAAAGGCATATTTTACGCACATTAGTTTTCTGCTTTTTTTCCTTTCTTTCCTTTTTTTGTTAAAAAAAGCGGGAATGGAAAAAAGCATCCCTCAGAATGGGCGAAAATCATTGCAGACGAATCAATGGACAGAGGTTTAATCTCCAATATATATAAACAGCTCATGCAGCTTAATATTAAAAAAACAAACAACCCAAAAATATGGGCAGAAGATCTAAAGAGACGTTTCTTCAAAGGAGACACAGAGATGGCTAAGACGCACATGAAAAGCTGCTCAACAGCACTAATTATTAGAGAAATACAAATCAAAACTACAATGAGGTTTCACCTCACACCTGTAAGAATCGGCATCATCAGAAAATCTACAAACAACCAATTCTGGGGAGGGTGTGGACAAAAGGAGCCCTCTTCCACTATTGGTGGGAATGTAAATTGATACAGTGACTATGGAGTACATTATGGAGTTTCCTTAAAAAAACTAGAAATAGAATTACCATCTGATCCAGCAATCCCACTTCTGGGCATATACCCAGAGAAAACCGTATTTCAAAAAGGCACATTCACCACAATGTTCATTGCAGCACTATTTACAATAGCCAGGTAATGGAAGCATCCTAAATGCCCACAGATAGATGAATGGATAAAGATGTGGTACATATATGAAATGGAATATTACTCGGCCATAAAAAGGAATGAAATTGGGTCATTTGTAGAGACATCGATGGATCGAGAGACTGTCATACAGAATGAAGTAAGTCAGAAAGAGGAAAACAAATATTGTATATTAATGCATATATGAGGAGCCTAAAAATGATACAGATGAACTGGTTTGCAGGGAAGAAATAGAGACACAGATGTAGAGAACACACGTAAGGACACCAAGTGTGGGAAGCCATGGGGTGGTGGTGGTGGGATGAGTTGCGAGTTTGGGATTGAACTGTGTTCATGTATATGCATAAAATACATAACTAATAATAATGTGCTGTATACAAAAATAAATAAAATTAAATTTCAAAATTTTAAAAAATAAAATTTAAAAATAAAACAGAAAAAAGTTCTTCCCGTCACACAGATGTATTTATAGGAATGAATTATTTCCATGCTTATATCTATAAATACATAAAAGAGGAATAAAATCTAACTTGAACCATAAAAGAAAAAAAAACCTGAACCCACGAGTTATACAGAGGAAAACACTATCAGGGCACTTGCTCCAGTGGTAAACAATTATGAAATTGGTCAGAGGTGGGGAAGCATCTCCCATACAGCCATCAACCCACCCCCCACGCAAGAGCGACCTCATTGCAAAGCTTGGGGACCATGCCGAGGCATCTGTGAGTAAACGTGAGCTGAGCCCCTGGCCAGCTGCTGCTGAACTGTTCCCACCCTTCCCAGGTAAAACACCTGAATATGTACAAGGGCTTGAAAGCCTAGAGGAAGGACCGTGGAGCCACACCAGCGACAGCACGCAGGCCAACTTGGTGCCTGCAGGCCAGCCAGGGTGGTCTTGGCCCCGGGCGCTCTTCCAGAAGCTTTCCATTTCCCTGCCTGAGATACCCCTCCTGTCCCGGCCCCCACTGCTTTTTTCCTTCCTCACATCTGTCCGGAGAGAAATTCCAGCGGAACGTATGGGTGACACATCCTCTTCTTTACAGGTGGCAGCCTGGCAACTCCTGCAGAAAGGCCAGAAGAACCCCACTCACACCGGGCCACCGACAAAGCTGTGGCCCCTCACTCCCTCCCACCAGCACAGCCCCGAGACTGCTGACGGGGCAGAGGATATGGAGGCAGGCACAGCTTCAGGGGCTATTGCTGCCTGGAGCGCTGTTTATATTGACCTCAACGAGGCACACCTGGGGAGGGCGGGCCGGCAGGGTAAGGCTGCCCAGGTCAGCTAATCCACAACCCTCAGGGAATCACATTGTTGAAAATGGACCACGCTAAGGCAAAAGAGAAGCCAAGGGAAAAAAGGACACAATGCCATTTGCAGCACCGTAGATGAGTCTAGAAGTAATCACGTGACTTGTAGTAAGTCAGAAAATGCAAGACACATATCATATCATATCAGTTATAGGTGTTACATAAAAATGGATACCAGGGCAGATATTTCCAAGGAGAAGGGCAATCACAGATTCATTAAACAGACTTATGGTTCACCAATGGAAAGGTGTGAGGATTGGTTTCATTACGATATCGGGGTTAACAGACATATACAAACACAGGTGACATATATAATCACCAAAGACCTACAGAATACCAAGAGAGGACTACTCAATATTCTGTCATAACATACATGGGAAAAGGATCCCAGGAAGAACAGACATCTGTATATGTGTAAAAGAACCACATCTTCCACACCTACAACAAGCCAAACATTGTAATCAAAATTGCTGTAATAAAAAATAAGAAATTAAATTAAAAACACGAACAAGAAGTAGTGAGACAAACGTGAGGGGCTTTCTCCTGGCACATTCCATTCTAAACTCCAATCTAGAACACCACTTCCACTGAGGCTCTCTTGCCCTAGTAACCAGATTTGGTAAGGGTGAACTGCTGCCACCTTGTGGCCGTTTCACACAACAGCAGCTTTAATCCCAACGCTAATGGTCAGTTGATATTCAAAATCATTGCAGGCCTGTAAATGACACCTGCCCTGAAAACAAATCCTGGGGTCACATATCGACCAAAAAATTCAAAGGACGTCCATATGTCAAAACGACCGTTTCAAAAGGCATATTTTACGCACATTAGTGTTCTGCTTCTTTTCCTTTCTTTCCTTTTTTGTTAAAAAACACGGGAATGGAAAAAGGCATCCCACAGAATGGGCGAAAATCGTTGCAGACGAATCAATGGACAGAGGTTTAATCTCCAATATATATAAACAGCTCATGCAGCTTAATATTAAAAAAACAAACAACCCAAAGAAAATGGGCAGAAGATCTAAAGAGACGTTTCTTCAAAGGAGACACAGAGATGGCCAAGACGCACATGAAAAGCTGCTCAACAGCAATAATTATTAGAGAAATGCAAATCAAAACTACAATGAGGTATCACCTCACACCTGTTAGAATCGGCATCATCAGAAAATCTACAAACAACCAATTCTGGGGAGGGTGTGGACAAAAGGAGCCCTCTTCCACTATTGGTGGGAATGTAAATTGATACAGTCACTATGGAGAACAGTATGGAGTTTCCTTAAAAAAACTAGAAATAGAATTACCATCTGATCCAGCAATCCTACTTCTGGGCATATACCCAGAAAAACCGTAAATCAAAAAGGCACATTCACCACAATGTTCGTTGCAAAACTATTTACATTAGCCAAGTAATGGAAGCAACCAATATGCCCACAGACAGATGAATGGATAAAGATGTGGTACATATATAAAATGGAATATTACTCGGCCATAAAAAGGAATGAAACTGAGTCATTTGTAGAGACATCGATGGATGGAGAGACTGTTATACAGAATGAAGTAAGTCAGAAAGAGGAAAACAAATATTGTATATTAATGCATATAAGTGGAGCCTAAAAAATGGTACAGATGAACTGGTTTGCAGGGAAGAAATAGAGACACAGAGGTAGAGAACAAACGTATGGACACCAAGTGTGGGAAGCCATGGGGTGGTGTTGGTGGAATGAGATGGGAGATTGGGATTGACCTATATACATGTATATGCATAAAATACATAACTAATAATAACGTGCTCTTTAAAAATATAAATAAAATTAAATTTCAAAATTTTAAAAAATAAAATTTAAAAATAAAACAGAAAAAAGTTCTTCCCTTCACACAGATGTATTTATAGGAATGAATTATTTCCATGCTTATATCTATAAATACATAAAAGAGTAATAAAATCTAACTTGAACGATAAAAAAAAAAAAAGTGAACCCACGAGTTATACAGAGGAAAACCCTATCATGGCACTTGCTCCAGCGGTAAACAATTCTGAAATTGGTCAGAGGTGGGGAACCATCTCCCATACAGCCAGCAACCCCCCCTCCATGCAAGGAGCGTCCTCATTGCAAAGCTGAGGGACCGTGCCGAGGCATCTGTGAGTAAACGTGAGCTGAGCCCCAGGCCAGCTGCTGCTGAACTGTCCCCACCCTTTCCAGGTAAAACACCTGAATATGTACAAGGGCTTGAAAGCCTAGAGGAAGGACGGTGGAGCCACACCAGCGACAGCACGCAGGCCAACTTGGTGCCTGCAGGCCAGCCAGCGTGGTCCTGGCCCCGGGCGCTCTTCCAGAAGCTTTCCATTGCCCTGCCTGAGATACACCTCCTGTCCCGGCCCCCACTGCTTTTTTCCTTCCTCACCTCTGTCCGGAGAGAAATTCCAGCGGAAGGTATGGGTGACACCACCTCTTCTTTACAGGCGGCAGCCTGGCAACTCCTGCAGAAAGGCCAGCAGAACCCCACTCACACCGGGCCACCCACAAAGCTGTGGCCCCTCAATCCCTCCCACCAGCACAGCCCCGAGACTGCTGACGGGGCAGAGAATATGGAGTCAGGCACAGCTTCAGGGGCTATTGCTGCCTGCAGCGCTGTTTATATTGACCTCAAAGAGGCACACGTGTGGAGGGCCGGCCAGCAGGGTAAGGCTGCCCAGGTCAGCTAATCCACAACCCTCAGGGAATCACATTGTTGAAAATGGACCCCGCTAAGGCAGAAGAGAAGCCAATGGAAAAAAGGACACAATGCCATTTGCAGCACCGTAGATGAGTCTAGAAGTAATCACGTGACTTGTAGTAAGTCAGAAAGTGAAAGACACATATCATATCATATCAGTTATAGGTGTTACCTAAAAATGGATACCAGGGCAGATATTTCCACGGAGAAGGGCAATCACAGATTCAGTAAACAAACTTATGGTTCACCAATGGAAAGGTGTGAGGATTGGTTTCATTACGATATCGGGGTTAACAGACATATACAAACACAGGTGACATATATAATCACCAAAGACCTACAGAATACCAAGAGAGGACTACTCAACATTCTGTCATAACGTACATGGGAAAAGGATCCCAGGAAGAACAGACATGTGTATATGTGTAAAAGAACCACATCTTCCACACCTACAACAAGCCAAACATTGTAATCAAACTTGCTGTAATAAAAAATAAAAACTTAAATTAAAAACACGAAAAAGAAGTAGTGAGACAAACGTGAGGGGCTTTCTCCTGGCACATTCCATTCTAAACTCCAATCTAGAACACCACTTCCACTTAGGCTCTCTTGCCCTAGTAACCAGATTTGGTAAGGGTGAACTGCTGCCACCTTGTGTCCGTTTCACACAACAGCAGCTTTAATCCCAACGCTAATGGTCAGTTGATATTCAAAATCATTGCAGGCCTGTAAATGACACCTGCCCTGAAAATAAATCCTGGGGTCACATATCGACCAAAAAATTCAAAGGACGTCCATATGTCAAAACGACCGTTTCAAAAGGCATATTTTAGGCACATTAGTGTTCTGCTTCTTTTCCTTTCTTTCCTTTTTTGTTAAAAAAAAACGGGAATGGAAAAAAGCATCCCTCAGAATGGGCGAAAATCGTTGCAGACGAATCAATGGACAGAGGTTTAATCTCCAATATATATAAACAGCTAATGCAGCTTAATATTAAAAAAACAAACAACCCCAAAAAAATGGGCAGAAGATCTAAAGAGACGTTTCTTCAAAGGAGACTCAGAGATGGCCAAGACGCACATGAAAAGCTGCTCAACAGCACTAATTATTAGAGAAATGCAAATCAAAACTACAATGAGGTTTCACCTCACACCTGTAAGAATCGGCATCATCAGAAAATCTACAAACAACCAATTCTGGGGAGGGTGTGGACAAAAGGAGCCCTCTTCCATTGTTGGTGGGAATGTAAATTGATACAGGCACTATGGAGAACAGTATGGAGTTTCCTTAAAAAAACTAGAAATAGAATTACGATCTGATCCAGCAATCCCATTTCTGGGCATATACCCAGAGAAAACCGTATTTCAAAAAGGCACATTCACCACAATGTTCGTTGCAGCACTATTTACAATAGCCAGGTAATGGAAGCAAACTAAATGCCCACAGACAGATGAATGGATAAAGATGTGGTACATATATAAAATGGAATATTACTCGGCCATAAAAAGGAATGAAACTGGGTCATTTGTAGAGACATCGATGGATCGAGAGATTGTCATACAGAATGAAGTAAGTCAGAAAGAGGAAAACAAATATTGTATATTAATGCATATATGTGGAGCCTAAAAATGGTACAGATGGACTAGTTTGCAGGGAAGAAATAGAGACACAGAGGTAGAGAACACAGGTATGGACACCAAGTGTGGGAAGCCATGGGGTGGTGGTGGTGGGATGAGTTGGGAGTTTGGGATTGACCTGTATACATGTATATGCATAATATATATAACTAATAATAACGTGCTGTATAAAAAAATAAATAAAATTAAATTTCAAAATTTTAAAAAATAAAATTTAAAAATAAAACAGAAAAAATTTCTTCCCGTCACACAGATGTATTTATAGGAATGAATTATTTCCATGCTTATATCTATAAATACATAAAAGAGGAATAAAATCTAACTTGAACCATAAAAGAAAAAAAAAGTGAACCCACGAGTTACACAGAGGAAAACCCTATCACGGCACTTGCTCTGGCGGTAAACAATTCTGAAATTGGTCAGAGGTTGGGAACCATCTCCCATACAGCCAGCAACTGACCCCCACGCAAGGAGCATCCTCAATGCAAAGCTGGGGGACCGTGCCGAGGCATCTGTGAGTAAACGTGAGCTGAGCCCCAGGCCAGCTGCTGCTGAACTGTTCCCACCCTTTCCAGGTAAAACACCTGAATATGTACAAGGGCTTGAAAGCCTAGGGGAAGGACCGTGGAGCCACACCAGTGACAGCACACAGTGCAACTTGGTGCCTGCAGGCCAGCCAGGGTGGTCCTGGCCCCGGGCACTCTTCCAGAAGCTTTCCATTGCCCTGCCTGAGATACCCATCCTGTCCCGGCCCCCACTGCTTTTTTCCTTCCTCACCTCTGTCCGGAGAGAAATTCCAGCGGAATGTATGGATGACACAACCTCTTCTTTACAGGCGGCAGCCTGGCAACTCCTGCAGAAAGGCCAGCAGAACCCCACTCACACCGGGCCACCCACAAAGCTGTGGCCCCTCACTCCCTCCCACCAGCACAGCCCCGAGACTGCTGACGGGGCAGAGAATATGGAGTCAGGCACAGCTTCAGGGGCTATTGCTGCCTGGAGCGCTCTTTAAATTGACCTCAACGAGGCACACCTGGGGAGGGCGGGCCGGCAGGGTAAGGCTGCCCAGGTCAGCTAATCCACAACCCTCAAGGAATCACATTGTTGAAAATGGACCTCGCTAAGGCAGAAGAGAAGCCAAGGGAAAAAAGGACACAATGCCATTTGCAGCACCGTAGATGAGTCTAGAAGTAATCACGTGACTTGTAGTAAGTCAGAAAGTGAAAGACACATATCATATCATATCACTTATAGGTGTTACCTAAAAATGGATACCAGGGCAGATATTTCCACGGAGAAGGGCAATCACAGATTCATTAAACAAACTTATGGTTCACCAATGGAAAGGTGTGAGGATTGGTTTCATTACGATATCGGGGTTAACAGACATATACAAACACAGGTGACATATATAATCACCAAAGACCTACAGAATACCAAGAGAGGACTACTCAACATTCTGTCATAACGTACATGGGAAAAGGATCCCAGGAAGAACAGACATGTGTATATGTGTAAAAGAACCACATCTTCCACACCTACAACAAGCCAAACATTGTAATCAAACTTGCTGTAATAAAAAATAAAAAATTAAATTAAAAACACGAACAAGAAGTAGTGAGACAAACGTGAGGGGCTTTCTCCTGGCACATTCCATTCTAAACTCCAATCTAGAACACCACTTCCACTGAGGCTCTCTTGCCCTAGTAACCAGATTTGGTAAGGGTGAACTGCTGCCACCTTGTGGCCGTTTCACACAACAGCATCTTTAATCCCAACGCTAATGGTCAGTTGATATTCAAAATCATTGCAGGCCTGTAAATGACACCTGCCCTGAAAACAAATCCTGGGGTCACATATTGACCAAAATATTCAAAGGACGTCCATATTTCAAAACGACCGTTTCAAAAGGCATATTTTACGCACATTAGTGTTCTGCTTCTTTTCCTTTCTTTCCTTTTTTTGTTAAAAAAAGCGGGAATGGAAAAAAGCATCCCTCAGAATGGGCGAAAATCGTTGCAGAAGAATCAATGGACAGAGGTTTAATCTCCAATATATATAAACAGCTCATGCAGCTTAATATTAAAAAAAACAAACAACCCAAAAAAAATGGGCAGAAGATCTAAAGAGACGTTTCTTCAAAGGAGACACAGAGATGGCTAAGACACACATGAAAAGCTGCTCAACATCACTAATTATTAGAGAAATGCAAATCAAAACTACAATGAGGTTTCACCTCACACCTGTAAGAATCGGCATCATCAGAAAATCTACAAACAACCAATTCTGGGGAGGGTGTGGACAAAAGGAGCCCTCTTCCACTATTGGTGGGAATGTAAATTGATACAGTCACTATGGAGAACAGTATGGAGTATCCTTAAAAAAACTAGAAATACAATTACCATCTGATCCAGCAATCCCACTTCTGGGCATATACCCAGAGAAAACCGTAAATCAAAAAGGCACATTCACCACAATGTTCATTGCAGCACTATTTACAATAGCCAGGTAATGGAAGCATCCTAAATGCCCACAGATAGATGAATGGATAAAGATGTGGTACATATATGAAATGGAATATTACTCGGCCATAAAAAGGAATGAAACTGGGTCATTTGTAGAGACATCGATGGATCGAGAGACTGTCATACAGAATGAAGTAAGTCAGAAAGAGGAAAACAAATATTGTATATTAATGCATATATGTGGAGCCTAAAAATGGTACAGATGAACTGGTTTGCAGGGAAGAAATAGAGACACAGAGGTAGAGAACACACGTAAGGACACCAAGTGTGGGAAGCCATGGGGTGGTGGTGGTGGGATGAGTTGCGAGTTTGGGATTGAACTGTGTACATGTATATGCATAAAATACATAACTAATAATAATGTGCTGTATAAAAAAATAAATAAAATTAAATTTCAAAATTTTAAAAAATAAAATTTAAAAATAAAACAGAAAAAAGTTCTTCCCGTCACACAGATGTATTTATAGGAATGAATTATTTCCATGCTTATATCTATAAATACATAAAAGAGGAATAAAATCTAACTTGAACCATAAAAGAAAAAAAAAAGTGAACCCACGAATTACACAGAGGAAAACCCTATCACAGCACTTGCTCAAGCGGTAAACAATTCTGAAATTGGTCAGAGGTTGGGAACCATCTCCCATACAGCCAGCAACTGACCCCCACGCAAGGAGCATCCTCAATGCAAAGCTGGGGGACCGTGCTGAGGCATCTGTGAGTAAACGTGAGCTGAGCCCCAGGCCAGCTGCTGCTGAACTGTTCCCACCCTTTCCAGGTAAAACACCTGAATATGTACAAGGGCTTGAAAGCCTAGAGGAAGGACCGTGGAGCCACACAAGTGACAGCACGCAGTCCAACTTGGTGCCTGCAGGCCAGCCAGTGTGGTCCTGACGCCGGGCGCTCTTCCAGAAGCTTTCCATTTCCCTGCCTGAGATACCCCTCCTGTCCCGGCCCCCACTGCTTTTTTCCTTCCTCACCTCGGTCCGGAGAGAAATTCCAGCGGAAGGTATGGGTGACACAACCTCTTCTTTACAGGCGGCAGCCTGGCAACTCCTGCAGAAAGGCCAGCAGAACCCCACTCACACCGGGCCACCCACAAAGCTGTGGCCCCTCACTCCCTCCCACCAGCACAGCCCCGAGACTGCTGACTGGGCAGAGAATATGGAGTCAGGCACAGCTTCAGGGGCTATTGCTGCCTGGAGCGCTCTTTATATTGACCTCAACGAGGCACACCTGGGGAGGGCGGGCCGGCAGGGTAAGGCTGCCCAGGTCAGCTAATCCACAATCCTCAAGGAATCACATTGTTGAAAATGGACCTCGCTAAGGCAGAAGAGAAGCCAAGGGAAAAAAGGACACAATGCCATTTGCAGCACCATAGATGAATCTAGAAGTAATCTCGTGACTTGTAGTAAGTCAGAAAGTGAAAGACACATATCATATCATATCCGTTATAGGTGTTACCTAAAAATGGATACCAGGGCAGATATTTCCACGGAGAAGGGCAATCACAGATTCATTAAACAAACTTATGGTTCACCAATGGAAAGGTGTGAGGATTGGTTTCATTACGATATCGGGGTTAACAGACATATACAAACACAGGTGACATATATAATCACCAAAGACCTACAGAATACCAAGAGAGGACTACTCAACATTCTGTCATAACGTACATCGGAAAAGGATCCCAGGAAGAACAGACATCTGTATATGTGTAAAAGAACCACATCTTCCACACCTACAACAAGCCAAACACTGTAATCAAACTTGCTGTAATAAAAAATAAAAAATTAAATTAAAAACACGAACAAGAAGTAGTGAGACAAACGTGAGGGGCTTTCTCCTGGCACATTCCATTCTAAACTCCAATCTAGAACACCACTTCCACTGAGGCTCTCTTGCCCTAGTAACCAGATTTGGTAAGGGTGAACTGCTGCAACCTTGTGGCCGTTTCACGCAACAGCAGCTTTAATCCCAACGCTAATGGTCAGTTGATATTCAAAATCATTGCAGGCCTGTAAATGACACCTGCCCTGAAAACAAATCCTGGGGTCACATATCGACCAAAATATTCAAAGGACGTCCATATTTGAAAACGACCGTTTCAAAAGGCATATTTTACGCACATTAGTTTTCTGCTTTTTTTCCTTTCTTTCCTTTTTTTGTTAAAAAAAGCGGGAATGGAAAAAAGCATCCCTCAGAATGGGCGAAAATCATTGCAGACGAATCAATGGACAGAGGTTTAATCTCCAATATATATAAACAGCTCATGCAGCTTAATATTAAAAAAACAAACAACCCAAAAATATGGGCAGAAGATCTAAAGAGACGTTTCTTCAAAGGAGACACAGAGATGGCTAAGACGCACATGAAAAGCTGCTCAACAGCACTAATTATTAGAGAAATACAAATCAAAACTACAATGAGGTTTCACCTCACACCTGTAAGAATCGGCATCATCAGAAAATCTACAAACAACCAATTCTGGGGAGGGTGTGGACAAAAGGAGCCCTCTTCCACTATTGGTGGGAATGTAAATTGATACAGTGACTATGGAGTACATTATGGAGTTTCCTTAAAAAAACTAGAAATAGAATTACCATCTGATCCAGCAATCCCACTTCTGGGCATATACCCAGAGAAAACCGTATTTCAAAAAGGCACATTCACCACAATGTTCATTGCAGCACTATTTACAATAGCCAGGTAATGGAAGCATCCTAAATGCCCACAGATAGATGAATGGATAAAGATGTGGTACATATATGAAATGGAATATTACTCGGCCATAAAAAGGAATGAAATTGGGTCATTTGTAGAGACATCGATGGATCGAGAGACTGTCATACAGAATGAAGTAAGTCAGAAAGAGGAAAACAAATATTGTATATTAATGCATATATGAGGAGCCTAAAAATGATACAGATGAACTGGTTTGCAGGGAAGAAATAGAGACACAGATGTAGAGAACACACGTAAGGACACCAAGTGTGGGAAGCCATGGGGTGGTGGTGGTGGGATGAGTTGCGAGTTTGGGATTGAACTGTGTTCATGTATATGCATAAAATACATAACTAATAATAATGTGCTGTATACAAAAATAAATAAAATTAAATTTCAAAATTTTAAAAAATAAAATTTAAAAATAAAACAGAAAAAAGTTCTTCCCGTCACACAGATGTATTTATAGGAATGAATTATTTCCATGCTTATATCTATAAATACATAAAAGAGGAATAAAATCTAACTTGAACCATAAAAGAAAAAAAAACCTGAACCCACGAGTTATACAGAGGAAAACACTATCAGGGCACTTGCTCCAGTGGTAAACAATTATGAAATTGGTCAGAGGTGGGGAAGCATCTCCCATACAGCCATCAACCCACCCCCCACGCAAGAGCGACCTCATTGCAAAGCTTGGGGACCATGCCGAGGCATCTGTGAGTAAACGTGAGCTGAGCCCCTGGCCAGCTGCTGCTGAACTGTTCCCACCCTTCCCAGGTAAAACACCTGAATATGTACAAGGGCTTGAAAGCCTAGAGGAAGGACCGTGGAGCCACACCAGCGACAGCACGCAGGCCAACTTGGTGCCTGCAGGCCAGCCAGGGTGGTCTTGGCCCCGGGCGCTCTTCCAGAAGCTTTCCATTTCCCTGCCTGAGATACCCCTCCTGTCCCGGCCCCCACTGCTTTTTTCCTTCCTCACATCTGTCCGGAGAGAAATTCCAGCGGAACGTATGGGTGACACATCCTCTTCTTTACAGGTGGCAGCCTGGCAACTCCTGCAGAAAGGCCAGAAGAACCCCACTCACACCGGGCCACCGACAAAGCTGTGGCCCCTCACTCCCTCCCACCAGCACAGCCCCGAGACTGCTGACGGGGCAGAGGATATGGAGGCAGGCACAGCTTCAGGGGCTATTGCTGCCTGGAGCGCTGTTTATATTGACCTCAACGAGGCACACCTGGGGAGGGCGGGCCGGCAGGGTAAGGCTGCCCAGGTCAGCTAATCCACAACCCTCAGGGAATCACATTGTTGAAAATGGACCACGCTAAGGCAAAAGAGAAGCCAAGGGAAAAAAGGACACAATGCCATTTGCAGCACCGTAGATGAGTCTAGAAGTAATCACGTGACTTGTAGTAAGTCAGAAAATGCAAGACACATATCATATCATATCAGTTATAGGTGTTACATAAAAATGGATACCAGGGCAGATATTTCCAAGGAGAAGGGCAATCACAGATTCATTAAACAGACTTATGGTTCACCAATGGAAAGGTGTGAGGATTGGTTTCATTACGATATCGGGGTTAACAGACATATACAAACACAGGTGACATATATAATCACCAAAGACCTACAGAATACCAAGAGAGGACTACTCAATATTCTGTCATAACATACATGGGAAAAGGATCCCAGGAAGAACAGACATCTGTATATGTGTAAAAGAACCACATCTTCCACACCTACAACAAGCCAAACATTGTAATCAAAATTGCTGTAATAAAAAATAAGAAATTAAATTAAAAACACGAACAAGAAGTAGTGAGACAAACGTGAGGGGCTTTCTCCTGGCACATTCCATTCTAAACTCCAATCTAGAACACCACTTCCACTGAGGCTCTCTTGCCCTAGTAACCAGATTTGGTAAGGGTGAACTGCTGCCACCTTGTGGCCGTTTCACACAACAGCAGCTTTAATCCCAACGCTAATGGTCAGTTGATATTCAAAATCATTGCAGGCCTGTAAATGACACCTGCCCTGAAAACAAATCCTGGGGTCACATATCGACCAAAAAATTCAAAGGACGTCCATATGTCAAAACGACCGTTTCAAAAGGCATATTTTAGGCACATTAGTGTTCTGCTTCTTTTCCTTTCTTTCCTTTTTTGTTAAAAAACACGGGAATGGAAAAAGGCATCCCTCAGAATGGGCGAAAATCATTGCAGACGAATCAATGGACAGAGGTTTAATCTCCAATATATATAAACAGCTCATGCAGCTTAATATTAAAAAAACAAACAACCCAAAAAAATGGGCAGAAGATCTAAAGAGACGTTTCTTCAAAGGAGACACAGAGCTGGCCAAGACGCACATGAAAAGCTGCTCAACAGCACTAATTATCAGAGAAATGCAAATCAAAACTACAATGAGATTTCACCTCACACCTGTTAGAATCGGCATCATCAGAAAATCTACAAACAACCAATTCTGGGGAGGGTGTGGACAAAAGGAGCCCTCTTCCACTATTGGTGGGAATGTAAATTGATACAGTCACTATGGAGAACAGTATGGAGTTTTCTTAAAAAAACTAGAAATAGAATTACCATCTGATCCAGCAATCCCACTTCTGGGCATATACCCAGAGAAAACCGTATTTCAAAAAGGCACATTCACCACAATGTTCGTTGCAGCACTATTTACAATAGCCAGGTAATGGAAGCAATCCAAATGCCCACAGACAGATGAATGGATAAAGATGTGGTACATATATGAAATGGAATATTACTCGGCCATAAAAAGGAATGAAACTGGGTCATTTATAGAGACATTGATGGATCGAGAGACTGTCATACAGAATGAAGTAAGTCAGAAAGAGGAAAACATATATTGTATATTAATGCATATATGTGGAGCCTAAAAATGATACAGATGAACTGGTTTGCAGGGAAGAAATAGAGACACAGAGGTAGAGAACAAACGTATGGACACCAAGTGTGGGAAGCCATGGGGTGGTGGTGGTGGGATGAGTTGGGAGTTTGGGATTGACCTGTATACATGTATATACATAAAATATATAACTAATAATAACGTGCTGTATAAAAAAAATAAATAAAATTAAATTTCAAAATTTTAAAAAATAAAATTTAAAAATAAAACAGAAAAAAGTTCTTCCCGTCACACAGATGTATTTATAGGAATGAATTATTTCCATGCTTATATCTATAAATACATAAAAGAGGAATAAAATCTAACTTGAACCATAAAAGAAAAAAAAATGTGAACCCACGAATTACACAGAGGAAAACCCTATCACAGCACTTGCTCAAGCGGTAAACAATTCTGAAATTGGTCAGAGGTTGGGAACCATCTCCCATACAGCCAGCAACTGACCCCCACGCAAGGAGCATCCTCAATGCAAAGCTGGGGGACCGTGCTGAGGCATCTGTGAGTAAACGTGAGCTGAGCCCCAGGCCAGCTGCTGCTGAACTGTTCCCACCCTTTCCAGGTAAAACACCTGAATATGTACAAGGGCTTGAAAGCCTAGAGGAAGGACCGTGGAGCAACACAAGTGACAGCACGCAGTCCAACTTGGTGCCTGCAGGCCAGCCAGGGTGGTCCTGACGCCGGGCGCTCTTCCAGAAGCTTTCCATTTCCCTGCCTGAGATACCCCTCCTGTCCCGGCCCCCACTGCTTTTTTCCTTCCTCACCTCGGTCCGGAGAGAAATTCCAGCGGAAGGTATGGGTGACACAACCTCTTCTTTACAGGCGGCAGCCTTGCAACTCCTGCAGAAAGGCCAGCAGAACCCCACTCACACCGGGCCACCCACAATGCTGTGGCCCCTCACTCCCTCCCACCAGCACAGCCCCGAGACTGTTGACTGGGCAGAGAATATGGAGTCAGGCACAGCTTCAGGGGCTATTGCTGCCTGGAGCGCTCTTTATATTGACCTCAACGAGGCACACCTGGGGAGGGCGGGCCGGCAGGGTAAGGCTGCCCAGGTCAGCTAATCCACAATCCTCAAGGAATCACATTGTTGAAAATGGACCTCGCTAAGGCAGAAGAGAAGCCAAGGGAAAAAAGGACACAATGCCATTTGCAGCACCGTAGATGAATCTACAAGTAATCACGTGACTTGTAGTAAGTCAGAAAGTGAAAGACACATATCATATCATATCAGTTATAGGTGTTACCTAAAAATGGATACCAGGGCAGATATTTCCACGGAGAAGGGCAATCACAGATTCATTAAACAAACTTATGGTTCACCAATGGAAAGGTGTGAGGATTGGTTTCATTACGATATCGGGGTTAACAGACATATACAAACACAGGTGACATATATAATCACGAAAGACCTACAGAATACCAAGAGAGGACTACTCAACATTCTGTCATAACGTACATCGGAAAAGGATCCCAGGAAGAACAGACATCTGTATATGTGTAAAAGAACCACATCTTCCACACCTACAACAAGCCAAACACTGTAATCAAACTTGCTGTAATAAAAAATAAAAAATTAAATTAAAAACACGAACAAGAAGTAGTGAGACAAACGTGAGGGGCTTTCTCCTGGCACATTCCATTCTAAACTCCAATCTAGAACACCACTTCCACTGAGGCTCTCTTGCCCTAGTAACCAGATTTGGTAAGGGTGAACTGCTGCAACCTTGTGGCCGTTTCACGCAACAGCATCTTTAATCCCAACGCTAATGGTCAGTTGATATTCAAAATCATTGCAGGCCTGTAAATGACACCTGCCCTGAAAACAAATCCTGGGGTCACATATCGACCAAAATATTCAAAGGACGTCCATATTTGAAAACGACCGTTTCAAAAGGCATATTTTACGCACATTAGTTTTCTGCTTTTTTTCCTTTCTTTCCTTTTTTTGTTAAAAAAAGCGGGAATGGAAAAAAGCATCCCTCAGAATGGGCGAAAATCATTGCAGACGAATCAATGGACAGAGGTTTAATCTCCAATATATATAAACAGCTCATGCAGCTTAATATTAAAAAAAACAAACAACCCAAAAATATGGGCAGAAGATCTAAAGAGACGTTTCTTCAAAGGAGACACAGAGATGGCTAAGACGCACATGAAAAGCTGCTCAACAGCACTAATTATTAGAGAAATACAAATCAAAACTACAATGAGGTTTCACCTCACACCTGTAAGAATCGGCATCATCAGAAAATCTACAAACAACCAATTCTGGGGAGGGTGTGGACAAAAGGAGCCCTCTTCCACTATTGGTGGGAATGTAAATTGATACAGTGACTATGGAGTACATTATGGAGTTTCCTTAAAAAAACTAGAAATAGAATTACCATCTGATCCAGCAATCCCACTTCTGGGCATATACCCAGAGAAAACCGTAAATCAAAAAGGCACATTCACCACAATGTTCATTGCAGCACTATTTACAATAGCCAGGTAAAGGAAGCATCCTAAATGCCCACAGATAGAAGAATGGATAAAGATGTGGTACATATATGAAATGGAATATTACTCGGCCATAAAAAGGAATGAAACTGGGTCATTTGTAGAGACATCGATGGATCGAGAGACTGTCATACAGAATGAAGTAAGTCAGAAAGAGGAAAACAAATATTGTATATTAATGCATATATGTGGAGCCTAAAAATGGTACAGATGAACTGGTTTGCAGGGAAGAAATAGAGACACAGATGTAGAGAACACACGTAAGGACACCAAGTGTGGGAAGCCATGGGGTGGTGGTGGTGGGATGAGTTGTGAGTTTGGGATTGAACTGTGTACATGTATATGCATAAAATACATAACTAATAATAATGTGCTGTATAAAAAAATAAATAAAATTAAATTTCAAAATTTTAAAAAATAAAATTTAAAAATAAAACAGAAAAAAGTTCTTCCCGTCACACAGATGTATTTATAGGAATGAATTATTTCCATGCTTATATCTATAAATACATAAAAGAGGAATAAAATCTAACTTGAACCATAAAAGAAAAAAAAAAGTGAACCCACGAATTACACAGAGGAAAACCCTATCACAGCACTTGCTCAAGCGGTAAACAATTCTGAAATTGGTCAGAGGTTGGGAACCATCTCCCATACAGCCAGCAACTGACCCCCACGCAAGGAGCATCCTCAATGCAAAGCTGGGGGACCGTGCTGAGGCATCTGTGAGTAAACGTGAGCTGAGCCCCAGGCCAGCTGCTGCTGAACTGTTCCCACCCTTTCCAGGTAAAACACCTGAATATGTACAAGGGCTTGAAAGCCTAGAGGAAGGACCGTGGAGCCACACCAGCGACAGCACGCAGGCTAACTTGGTGCCTGCAGGCCAGCCAGCGTGGTCCTGGACCCTGGCGCTCTTCCAGAAGCTTTCCATTGCCCTGCCTGAGATACCCCTCCTGTCCCGGACCACACTGTTTTTTCCTTCCTCATCTCTGTCCGGAGAGAAATTCCAGCGGAAGGTATGGGTGACACATCTTCTTCTTTACAGGCGGCAGCCTGGCAACTCCTGCAGAAAGGCCAGCAGAACCCCACTCACACCGGGCCACCCACAAAGCTGTGGCCCCTCACTCCCTCCCACCAGCACAGCCCCGAGACTGCTGACGGGGCAGAGAATATGGAGTCAGGCAAAGCTTCAGGGGCTATTGCTGCCTGGAGCTCTGTTTATATTGACCTCAAAGAGGCACACCTGGGGCCGGCGGGCCGGCAGGGTAAGGCTGCCCAGGTCAGCTAATCCACAACCCTCAGGGAATCACATTGTTGAAAATGGACCCCGCTAAGGCAGAAGAGAAGCCAAGGAAGAAAAGGACACAATGCCATTTGCAGCACCGTAGATGAGTCTAGAAGTAATCACGTGACTTGTAGTAAGTCAGAAAGTGAAAGACACATATCATATCATATCACTTATAGGTGTTACCTAAAAATGGATACCAGGGCAGATATTTCCACGGAGAAGGGCAATCACAGATTCATTAAACAAACTTATGGTTCACCAATGGAAAGGTGTGAGGATTGGTTTCATTACGATATCAGGGTTAACAGACATATACAAACACAGGTGACATATATAATCACCAAAGACCTACAGAATACCAAGAGAGGACGACTCAACATTCTGTCATAACGTACATGGGAAAAGGATCCCAGGAAGAACAGTCATCTGTATATGTGTAAAAGAACCACATCTTCCACACCTACAACAAGCCAAACTTTGTAATCAAACTTGCTGTAATAAAAAATAAAAAATTAAATTAAAAACACGAACAAGAAGTAGTGAGACAAACGTGAGGGGCTTTCTCCTGGCACATTCCATTCTAAACTCCAATCTAGAACACCACTTCCACTGAGGCTCTCTTGCCCTAGTAACCAGATTTGGTAAGGGTGAACTGCTGCCACCTTGTGGCCGTTTCACACAACAGCAGCTTTAATCCCAACGCTAATGGTCAGTTGATATTCAAAATCATTGCAGGCCTGTAAATGACACCTGCCCTGAAAACAAATCCTGGGGTCACATATCGACCAAAAAATTCAAAGGACGTCCATATTTCAAAACGACCGTTTCAAAAGGCATATTTTACGCACATTAGTGTTCTGCTTCTTTTCCTTTCTTTCCTTTTTTGTTAAAAAACACGGGAATGGAAAAAGGCATCCCACAGAATGGGCGAAAATCGTTGCAGACGAATCAATGGACAGAGGTTTAATCTCCAATATATATAAACAGCTCATGCAGCTTAATATTAAAAAAACAAACAACCCAAAAAAAAATGGGCAGAAGATCTAAAGAGACGTTTCTTCAAAGGAGACACAGAGATGGCCAAGACGCACATGAAAAGCTGCTCAACAGCACTAATTATTAGAGAAATGCAAATCAAAACTACAATGAGGTATCACCTCACACCTGTTAGAATCGGCATCATCAGAAAATCTACAAACAACAAATTCTGGGGAGGGTGTGGACAAAAGGAGCCCTCTTCCACTATTGGTGGGAATGTAAATTGATACAGTCACTATGGAGAACAGTATGGAGTTTCCTTAAAAAAACTAAAAATAGAATTACCATCTGATCCAGCAATCCCACTTCTGGGCATATACCCAGAGAAAACCGCATTTCAAAAAGGCACATTCACCACAATGTTCGTTGCAGCACTATTTACAATAGCCAGGTAATGGAAGCAACCTAAATGCCCACAGACAGATGAATGGATAAAGATGTGGTACATATATAAAATGGAATATTACTCGGCCATAAAACGGAATGAAACTGGGTCATTTGTAGAGACATCGATGGATCGAGAGACTGTCATACAGAATGAAGTAAGTCAGAAAGAGGAAAACAAATATTGTATATTAACGCATATATGTGGAGCCTAAAAATGGTACAGATGAACTGGTTTGCAGGGAAGAAATAGAGACACAGAGGTAGAGAACAAACGTATTGACACCAAGTGTGGGAAGCCATGGGGTGGTGGTGGTGGGATGAGTTGGGAGATTGGGATTGACCTGTATACATGTATATGCATAAAATACATAACTAATAATAACGTGCTGTATAAAAAAATAAATAAAATTAAATTTCAAAATTTTAAAGAATAAAATTTAAAAATAAAACAGAAAAAAGTTCTTCCCGTCACACAGATGTATTTATAGGAATGAATTATTTCCATGTTTATATCTATAAATACATAAAAGAGGAATAAAATCTAACGTGAACCATAAAAGAAAAAAAAAACCTGAACCCACGAGTTATACAGAGGAAAACACTATCAGGGCACTTGCTCCAGTGGTAAAAAATTCTGAAATTGGTCAGAGGTGGGGAACCATCTCCCATACAGCCAGCAACCCACCCCCCACACAAGGAGCGTCCTCATTGCAAAGCTGGGGGACCGTGCCGAGGCATCTGTGAGTAAACGTGAGCTGAGCCCCAGGCCAGCTGCTGCTGAACTGTTCCCACCCTTTCCAGGTAAAACACCTGAATATGTACAAGGGCTTGAAAGCCTAGAGGAAGGACAGTGGAGTCACACCAGCGACAGCACGCAGGCCAACTTGGTGCCTGCAGGCCAGCCAGGGTGGTCCTGGCCCCGGTCGCTCTTCCGGAAGCTTTCTATTGCCCTGCCTGAGATACCCCTCCTGTCCCGGCCCCCACTGCTTTTTTCCTTCCTCACCTCTGTCCGGGGAGAAATTCCAGCGGAAGGTATGGGTGACACATCCTCTTCTTTACAGGCGGCAGCCTGGCAACTCCTGCAGAAAGGCCAGCAGAACCCCACTCACACCGGGCCACCCACAAAGCTGTGGCCCCTCACTCCCTCCCACCAGCACAGTCCCGAGACTGCTGACGGGGCAGAGAATATGGAGTCAGGCACAGCTTCATGGGCTATTGCTGCCTGGAGCTCTGTTTATATTGACCTCAACGAGGCACACCTGGGGAGGGCGGGCCGGCAGGGTAAGGCTGCCCAGGTCAGCTAATCCACAACCCTCAGGGAATCACATTGTTGAAAATGGACCCCGCTAAGGCAGAAGAGAAGCCAAGGAAAAAAAGGACACAATGCCATTTGCAGCACCGTAGATGAGTCTAGAAGTAATCACGTGACTTGTAGTAAGTCAGAAAGTGAAAGACACATATATCATATCATATCACTTATAGGTGTTACCTAAAAATGGATACCAGGGCAGATATTTCCACGGAGAAGGGCAATCACAGATTCATTAAACAAACTTATGGTTCACCAATGGAAATGTGTGAGGATTGGTTTCATTACGATATCGGGGTTAACAGACATATACAAACACAGGTGACATATATAATCACCAAAGACCTACAGAATACCAAGAGAGGACGACTCAACATTCTGTCATAACGTACATGGGAAAAGGATCCCAGGAAGAACAGTCATCTGTATATGTGTAAAAGAACCACATCTTCCACACCTACAACAAGCCAAACTTTGTAATCAAACTTTCTGTAATAAAAAATAAAAAATTAAATTAAAAACACAAACAAGAAGTAGTGAGACAAACGTGAGGGGCTTTCTCCTGGCACATTCCATTCTAAACTCCAATCTAGAACACCACTTCCACTGAGGCTCTCTTGCCCTAGTAACCAGATTTGGTAAGGGTGAACTGCTGCCACCTTGTGGCCGTTTCACACAACAGCAGCTTTAATCCCAACGCTAATGGTCAGTTGATATTCAAAATCATTGCAGGCCTGTAAATGACACCTGCCCTGAAAACAAATCCTGGGGTCACATATCGACCAAAAAATTCAAAGGACGTCCATATTTCAAAACGACCGTTTCAAAAGGCATATTTTACGCACATTAGTGTTCTGCTTCTTTTCCTTTCTTTCCTTTTTTGTTAAAAAACACGGGAATGGAAAAAGGCATCCCACAGAATGGGCGAAAATCGTTGCAGACGAATCAATGGACAGAGGTTTAATCTCCAATATATATAAACAGCTCATGCAGCTTAATATTAAAAAAACAAACAACCCAAAAAAAATGGGCAGAAGATCTAAAGAGACGTTTCTTCAAAGGAGACACAGAGATGGCCAAGACGCACATGAAAAGCTGCTCAACAGCACTAATTATTAGAGAAATGCAAATCAAAACTACAATGAGGTATCACCTCACACCTGTTAGAATCGGCATCATCAGAAAATCTACAAACAACCAATTCTGGGGAGGGTGTGGACAAAAGGAGCCCTCTTCCACTATTGGTGGGAATGTAAATTGATACAGTCACTATGGAGAACAGTATGGAGTTTCCTTAAAAAAATTAGAAATAGAATTACCATCTGATCCAGCAATCCCACTTCTGGGCATATACCCAGAGAAAACCGCATTTCAAAAAGGCACATTCACCACAATGTTCGTTGCAGCACTATTTACAATAGCCAGGTAATGGAAGCAAATTAAATGCCCACAGACAGATGAATGGATAAAGATGTGGTACATATATAAAATGGAATATTACTCGGCCATAAAAAGGAATGAAACTGGGTCATTTGTAGAGACATCGATGGATCGAGAGACTGTCATACAGAATGAAGTAAGTCAGAAAGAGGAAAAGAAATATTGTATATTAACGCATATATGTGGAGCCTAAAAATGGTACAGATGAATTGGTTTGCAGGGAAGAAATAGAGACACGGAGGTAGAGAACAAACGTATGGACACCAAGTGTGGGAAGCCATGGGGTGGTGGTGGTGGGATGAGTTGGGAGATTGGGATTGACCTGTATATATGTATATGCATAAAATACATAAATAATAAGAACGTGCTGTATAAAAAAATTAAATAAATTAACTTTCAAAATTTTAAAGAATAAAATTTAAAAATAAAACAGAAAAATGTTCTTCCCGTCACACAGATGTATTTATAGGAATGAATTATTTCCATGCTTATATCAATAAATACATAAAAGAGGAATAAAATCTAACTTGAACCATAAAAGAAAAAAAAAACCTGAACCCACGAGTTATACAGAGGAAAACACTATCAGGGCACTTGCTCCAGTGGTAAAAAATTCTGAAATTGGTCAGAGGTGGGGAACCATCACCCATACAGCCAGCAACCCACCCCCCACGCAAGGAGCATCCTCATTGCAAAGCTGGGGGACCGTGCCGAGGCATCTGTGAGTAAACGTGAGCTGAGCCCCAGGCCAGCTGCTGCTGAACTGTTCCCACCCTTTCCAGGTAAAACACCTGAATATGTACAAGGGCTTGAAAGCCTAGAGGAAGGACCGTGGAGCCACACCAGCGACAGCACGCAGGCCAACTTGGTGCCTGCAGGCCAGCCAGGGTGGTCCTGGCCCCGGTCGCTCTTCCGGAAGCTTTCCATTGCCCTGCCTGAGATACCCCTCCTGTCCCGGCCCCCACTGCTTTTTTCCTTCCTCACCTCTGTCTGGAGAGAAATTCCAGCGGAAGGTATGGGTGACACATCCTCTTCTTTACAGGCGGCAGCCTGGCAACTCCTGCAGAAAGGCCAGCAGAACCCCACTCACACCGGGCCACCCACAAAGCTGTGGCCCCTCACTCCCTCCCACCAGCACAGCCCCGAGACTGCTGACGGGGCAGAGAATATGGAGTCAGGCACATCTTCAGGGGCTATTGCTGCCTGGAGCTCTGTTTATATTGACCTCAACGAGGCACACCTGGGGAGGGCGGGCCGGCAGGGTAAGGCTGCCCAGGTCAGCTAATTCACAACCCTCAGGGAATCACATTGTTGAAAATGGACCCCGCTAAGGCAGAAGAGAAGCCAAGGAAAAAAAGGACACAATGCCATTTGCAGCACCGTAGATGAGTCTAGAAGTAATCACGTGACTTGTAGTAAGTCAGAAAGTGAAAGACACATATCATATCATATCACTTATAGGTGTTACCTAAAAATGGATACCAGGGCAGATATTGCCACGGAGAAGGGCAATCACAGATTCATTAAACAAACTTATGGTTCACCAATGGAAATGTGTGAGGATTGGTTTCATTACGATATCGGGGTTAACAGACATATACAAACACAGGTGACATATATAATCACCAAAGACCTACAGAATACCAAGAGAGGACGACTCAACATTCTGTCATAACGTACATGGGAAAAGGATCCCAGGAAGAACAGTCATCTGTATATGTGTAAAAGAACCACATCTTCCACACCTACAACAAGCCAAACTTTGTAATCAAACTTGCGGTAATAAAAAATAAAAAATTAAATTAAAAACGCGAACAAGAAGTAATGAGACAAACGTGAGGGGCTTTCTCCTGGCACATTCCATTCTAAACTCCAATCTAGAACACCACTTCCACTGAGGCTCTCTTGCCCTAGTAACCAGATTTGGTAAGGGTGAACTGCTGCCACCTTGTGGCCGTTTCACACAACAGCAGCTTTAATCCCAACGCTAATGGTCAGTTGATATTCAAAATCATTGCAGGCCTGTAAATGACACCTGCCCTGAAAACAAATCCTGGGGTCACATATCGACCAAAAAATTCAAAGGACGTCCATATTTCAAAACGACCGTTTCAAAAGGCATATTTTACGCACATTAGTGTTCTGCTTCTTTTCCTTTCTTTCCTTTTTTGTTAAAAAACACGGGAATGGAAAAAGGCATCCCTCAGAATGGGCGAAAATAGTTGCAGACGAATCAAAGGACAGAGGTTTAATCTCCAATATATATAAACAACACATGCAGCTTAATATTAAAAAAACAAACAACCCAATACAAAAATGGGCAGAAGATCTAAAGAAACGTTTCTTCAAAGAAGACACAGAGATGGCCAAGATGCACATGAAAAGCTGCTCAACAGCACTAATTATTAGAGAAATGCAAATCAAAACTCCAATGAGGTATCACCTCACACCTGTTAGAATCGGCATCATCAGAATATCTACAAACAACCAATTCTGGGGAGGGTGTGGACAAAAGGAGCCCTCTTCCACTATTGGTGGGAATGTAAATTGATACAGTCACTATGGAGAACAGTATGGAGTTTCCTTAAAAAAACTAGAAATAGAATTACCATCTCATCCAGCAATCCCACTTCTGGGCATATACCCAGAGAAAACCGTATTACAAAAAGGCACATTCACCACAATGTAGGCTGCAGCACTATTTACAATAGCCAGGTAATGGAAGCAACCTAAATGCCCACAGACAGATGAATGGATAAAGATATGGTACATATATGAAATGGAATATTACTCGGCCATAAAATGGAATGAAACTGGGTCATTTGTAGAGACATCGATGGATCGAGAGACTGTCATACAGAATGAAGTAAGTCAGAAAGAGGAAAACAAATATTGTATATTAATGCATATATGTGGAACGTAAAAAAATGGTACAGATGAACTGGTTTGCAGGGAAGAAATAGAGACACAGAGGTAGAGAACAAACGTATGGACACCAAGTGTGGGAAGCCATGGGGTGGTGGTGGTGGGATGAGTTGGGAGATTGGGATAGACCTGTATACATGTATATGCATAAAATACATAACTAATAATAACGTGCTGTATAAAAACATAAATAAAATTAAATTTCAAAATTTTAAAAATAAAATTTAAAAATAAAACAGAAAAAATTCTTCCCGTCACACAGATGTATTTATAGGAATGAATTATTTCCATGCTTATATTTATAAATACATAAAAGAGGAATAAAATCTAACTTGAACCATAAAAGAAAAAAAAAGTGAACCCACGAGTTATACAGAGGAAAACCCTATCACGGCACTTGCTCCAGCGGTAAACAATTCTGAAATTGGTCAGAGGTGGGGAACCATCTCCCATACAGCCAGCAACCCACCCCCTACGCAAGGAGCGTCCTCATTGCAAAGCTGGGGGACCGTGCTGAGGCATCTGTGAGTAAACGTGAGCTGAGCCCCAGGCCAGCTGCTGCTGAACTGTTCCCACCCTTTCCAGGTAAAACACCTGAATATGTACAAGGGCTTGAAAGCCTAGAGGAAGGACCGTGGAGCCACACCAGCGACAGCACGCAGGCCAACTTGGTGCCTGCAGGCCAGCCAGGGTGGTCCTTGCCCCGGTCGCTCTTCCGGAAGCTTTCAATTGCCCTGCCTGAGATACCCCTCCTGTCCCGGCCCCCACTGCTTTTTTCCTTCCTCACCTCTGTCCGGGGAGAAATTCCAGCGGAAGGTATGGGTGACACATCCTCTTCTTTACAGGCGGCAGCCTGGCAACTCCTGCAGAATGGCCAGCAGAACCCCACTCACACCGGGCCACCCACAAAGCTGTGGCCCCTCACTCCCTCCCACCAGCACAGCCCCGAGACTGCTGACGGGGCAGAGAATATGGAGTCAGGCAAAGCTTCAGGGGCTATTGCTGCCTGGAGCTCTGTTTATATTGACCTCAACGAGGCACACCTGGGGAGGGCGGGCCGGCCGGGTAAGGCTGCCCAGGTCAGCTAATTCACAACCCTCAGGGAATCACATTGTTGAAAATGGACCCCGCTAAGGCAGAAGAGAAGCCAAGGAAAAAAAGGACACAATGCCATTTGCAGCACCGTAGATGAGTCTAGAAGTAATCACGTGACTTGTAGTAAGTCAGAAAGTGAAAGACACATATCATATCATATCACTTATAGGTGTTACCTAAAAATGGATACCAGGGCAGATATTGCCACGGAGAAGGGCAATCACAGATTCATTAAACAAACTTATGGTTCACCAATGGAAAGGTGTGAGGATTGGTTTCATTACGATATCGGGGTTAACAGACATATACAAACACAGGTGACATATATAATCACCAAAGACCTACAGAATACCAAGAGAGGACGACTCAACATTCTGTCATAACGTACATGGGAAAAGGATCCCAGGAAGAACAGTCATCTGTATATGTGTAAAAGAACCACATCTTCCACACCTACAACAAGCCAAACTTTGTAATCAAACTTGCGGTAATAAAAAATAAAAAATTAAATTAAAAACGCGAACAAGAAGTAATGAGACAAACGTGAGGGGCTTTCTCCTGGCACATTCCATTCTAAACTCCAATCTAGAACACCACTTCCACTGAGGCTCTCTTGCCCTAGTAACCAGATTTGGTAAGGGTGAACTGCTGCCACCTTGTGGCCGTTTCACACAACAGCAGCTTTAATCCCAACGCTAATGGTCAGTTGATATTCAAAATCATTGCAGGCCTGTAAATGACACCTGCCCTGAAAACAAATCCTGGGGTCACATATCGACCAAAAAATTCAAAGGACGTCCATATTTCAAAACGACCGTTTCAAAAGGCATATTTTACGCACATTAGTGTTCTGCTTCTTTTCCTTTCTTTCCTTTTTTGTTAAAAAACACGGGAATGGAAAAAGGCATCCCTCAGAATGGGCGAAAATAGTTGCAGACGAATCAAAGGACAGAGGTTTAATCTCCAATATATATAAACAACACATGCAGCTTAATATTAAAAAAACAAACAACCCAATACAAAAATGGGCAGAAGATCTAAAGAAACGTTTCTTCAAAGAAGACACAGAGATGGCCAAGATGCACATGAAAAGCTGCTCAACAGCACTAATTATTAGAGAAATGCAAATCAAAACTCCAATGAGGTATCACCTCACACCTGTTAGAATCGGCATCATCAGAATATCTACAAACAACCAATTCTGGGGAGGGTGTGGACAAAAGGAGCCCTCTTCCACTATTGGTGGGAATGTAAATTGATACAGTCACTATGGAGAACAGTATGGAGTTTCCTTAAAAAAACTAGAAATAGAATTACCATCTCATCCAGCAATCCCACTTCTGGGCATATACCCAGAGAAAACCGTATTACAAAAAGGCACATTCACCACAATGTAGGCTGCAGCACTATTTACAATAGCCAGGTAATGGAAGCAACCTAAATGCCCACAGACAGATGAATGGATAAAGATGTGGTACATATATGAAATGGAATATTACTCGGCCATAAAATGGAATGAAACTGGGTCATTTGTAGAGACATCGATGGATCGAGAGACTGTCATACAGAATGAAGTAAGTCAGAAAGAGGAAAACAAATATTGTATATTAATGCATATATGTGGAACGTAAAAAAATGGTACAGATGAACTGGTTTGCAGGGAAGAAATAGAGACACAGAGGTAGAGAACAAACGTATGGACACCAAGTGTGGGAAGCCATGGGGTGGTGGTGGTGGGATGAGTTGGGAGATTGGGATAGACCTGTATACATGTATATGCATAAAATACATAACTAATAATAACGTGCTGTATAAAAACATAAATAAAATTAAATTTCAAAATTTTAAAAATAAAATTTAAAAATAAAACAGAAAAAATTCTTCCCGTCACACAGATGTATTTATAGGAATGAATTATTTCCATGCTTATATTTATAAATACATAAAAGAGGAATAAAATCTAACTTGAACCATAAAAGAAAAAAAAAGTGAACCCACGAGTTATACAGAGGAAAACCCTATCACGGCACTTGCTCCAGCGGTAAACAATTCTGAAATTGGTCAGAGGTGGGGAACCATCTCCCATACAGCCAGCAACCCACCCCCTACGCAAGGAGCGTCCTCATTGCAAAGCTGGGGGACCGTGCTGAGGCATCTGTGAGTAAACGTGAGCTGAGCCCCAGGCCAGCTGCTGCTGAACTGTTCCCACCCTTTCCAGGTAAAACACCTGAATATGTACAAGGGCTTGAAAGCCTAGAGGAAGGACCGTGGAGCCACACCAGCGACAGCACGCAGGCCAACTTGGTGCCTGCAGGCCAGCCAGGGTGGTCCTTGCCCCGGTCGCTCTTCCGGAAGCTTTCAATTGCCCTGCCTGAGATACCCCTCCTGTCCCGGCCCCCACTGCTTTTTTCCTTCCTCACCTCTGTCCGGGGAGAAATTCCAGCGGAAGGTATGGGTGACACATCCTCTTCTTTACAGGCGGCAGCCTGGCAACTCCTGCAGAATGGCCAGCAGAACCCCACTCACACCGGGCCACCCACAAAGCTGTGGCCCCTCACTCCCTCCCACCAGCACAGCCCCGAGACTGCTGACGGGGCAGAGAATATGGAGTCAGGCAAAGCTTCAGGGGCTATTGCTGCCTGGAGCTCTGTTTATATTGACCTCAACGAGGCACACCTGGGGAGGGCGGGCCGGCAGGGTAAGGCTGCCCAGGTCAGCTAATTCACAACCCTCAGGGAATCACATTGTTGAAAATGGACCCCGCTAAGGCAGAAGAGAAGCCAAGGAAAAAAAGGACACAATGCCATTTGCAGCACCGTAGATGAGTCTAGAAGTAATCACGTGACTTGTAGTAAGTCAGAAAGTGAAAGACACATATCATATCATATCACTTATAGGTGTTACCTAAAAATGGATACCAGGGCAGATATTGCCACGGAGAAGGGCAATCACAGATTCATTAAACAAACTTATGGTTCACCAATGGAAAGGTGTGAGGATTGGTTTCATTACGATATCGGGGTTAACAGACATATACAAACACAGGTGACATATATAATCACCAAAGACCTACAGAATACCAAGAGAGGACGACTCAACATTCTGTCATAACGTACATGGGAAAAGGATCCCAGGAAGGACAGTCATCTGTATATGTGTAAAAGAACCACATCTTCCACACCTACAACAAGCCAAACTTTGTAATCAAACTTTCTGTAATAAAAAATAAAAAATTAAATTAAAAACACGGAGAAGAAGTAGTGAGACAAACGTGAGGGGCTTTCTCCTGGCACATTCCATTCTAAACTCCAATCTAGAACACCACTTCCACTGAGGCTCTCTTGCCCTAGTAACCAGATTTGGTAAGGGTGAACTGCTGCCACCTTGTGGCCGTTTCACACAACAGCAGCTTTAATCCCAACGCTAATGGTCAGTTGATATTCAAAATCATTGCAGGCCTGTAAATGACACCTGCCCTGAAAACAAATCCTGGGGTCTCATATTGACCAAAAAATTCAAAGGACGTCCATATTTCAAAACGACCGTTTCAAAAGGCATATTTTACGCACATTAGTGTTCTGCTTCTTTTCCTTTCTTTCCTTTTTTGTTAAAAAGCACGGGAATGGAAAAAGGCATCCCTCAGAATGGGCGAAAATCGTTGCAGACGAATCAAAGGACAGAGGTTTAATCTCCAATATATATAAACAACTCATGCAGCTTAATATTAAAAAAACAAACAACCCAATACAAAAATGGGCAGAAGATCTAAAGAGACGTTTCTTCAAAGGAGACACAGAGATGGCCAAGACGCACATGAAAAGCTGCTCAACAGCACTAATTATTAGAGAAATGCAAATCAAAACCACAATGAGGTATCACCTCACACATGTTAGAATAGGCATCATCAGAATATCTACAAACAACCAATTCTGGGGAGGGTGTGGACAAAAGGAGCCCTCTTCCACTATTGGTGGGAATGTAAATTGATACAGTCATTATGGAGAACAGTATGGAGTTTCCTTAAAAAAACTAGAAATAGAATTACCATCTGATCCAGCAATCCCACTTCTGGGCATATACACAGAGAAAACCGTAAATCAAAAATGCACATTCACCACAATGTTCATTGCAGCACTATTTACAATAGCCAGGTAATGGAAGCAACCTAAATGCCCACAGACAGATGAATGAATAAAGATGTGGTACATATATGAAATGGAATATTACTCGGCCATAAAAAGGAATGAAACTGGGTCATTTGTAGAGACATCGATGGATCGAGAGACTGTCATACAGAATGAAGTAAGTCAGAAAGAGGAAAACAAATATTGTATATTAATGCATATATGGGGAGCCTAAAAATGGTACAGATGAACTGGTTTGCAGGGAAGAAATAGAGACACAGAGGTAGAGAACAAACGTATGGACACCAAGTGTGGGAAGCCATGGGGTGGTGGTGGTGGGATGAGTTGGTAGATTGGGATTGACCTGTATACATGTATATGCATAAAATACATAAATAATAATAACGTGCTGTATAAAAAAATAAATAAATTAAATTTCAAAATTTTAAAGAATAAAATTTAAAAATAAAACAGAAAAATGTTCTTCCCGTCACACAGATGTATTTATAGGAATGAATTATTTCCATGCTTATATCAATAAATACATAAAAGAGGAATAAAATCTAACTTGAATCATAAAAGAAAAAGAAAACCTGAACCCACGAGTTATACAGAGGAAAACACTATCAGGGCACTTGCTCCAGTGGTGAAAAATTCTGAAATTGGTCAGAGGTGGGGAACCATCACCCATACAGCCAGCAACCCACCCCCCACACAAGGAGCGTCCTCATTGCAAAGCTGGGGGACCGTGCCGAGGCATCTGTGAGTAAACGTGAGCTGAGCCCCAGGCCAGCTGCTGCTGAACTGTTCCCACCCTTTCCAGGTAAAACACCTGAATATGTACAAGGGCTTGAAAGCCTAGAGGAAGGACCGTGGAGCCACACCAGCGACAGCACGCAGGCCAACTTGGTGCCTGCAGGCCAGCCAGGGTGGTCCTGGTCCCGGGCGCTCTTCCAGAAGCTTTGCATTGCCCTGCCTGAGATACCCCTCCTGTCCCGGCCCCCACTGCATTTTTCCTTCCTCACCTCTGTCTGGAGAGAAATTCCAGCGGAAGGTATGGGTGACACATCCTCTTCTTTACAGGCGGCAGCCTGGCAACTCCTGCAGAAAGGCCAGCAGAACCCCACTCACACCGGGCCACCCACAAAGCTGTGGCCCCTCACTCCCTCCCACCAGCACAGCCCCGAGACTGCTGACGGGGCAGAGAATATGGAGTCAGGCACAGCTTCAGGGGCTATTGCTGCCTGGAGCTCTGTTTATATTGACCTCAACGAGGCACACCTGGGGAGGGCGTGGCGGCAGGGTAAGGCTGCCCAGGTCAGCTAATCCACAACCCTCAGGGAATCACATTGTTGAAAATGGACCCCGCTAAGGCAGAAGAGAAGCCAAGGAAAAAAAGGACACAATGCCATTTGCAGCACCGTAGATGAGTCTAGAAGTAATCACGTGACTTGTAGTAAGTCAGAAAGTGAAAGACACATATCATATCATATCACTTATAGGTGTTACCTAAAAATGGATACCAGGGCAGATATTTCCACGGAGAAGGGCAATCACAGATTCATTAAACAAACTTATGGTTCACCAATGGAAAGGTGTGAGGATTGGTTTCATTACGATATCGGGGTTAACAGACATATACAAACACAGGTGACATATATAATCACCAAAGACCTACAGAATACCAAGAGAGGACGACTCAACATTCTGTCATAACGTACATGGGAAAAGGATCCCAGGAAGAACAGTCATCTGTATATGTGTAAAAGAACCACATCTTCCACACCTACAACAAGCCAAACTTTGTAATCAAACTTTCTGTAATAAAAAATAAAAAATTAAATTAAAAACACGAACAAGAAGTAGTGAGACAAACGTGAGGGGCTTTCTCCTGGCACATTCCATTCTAAACTCCAATCTAGAACACCACTTCCACTGAGGCTCTCTTGCCCTAGTAACCAGATTTGGTAAGGGTGAACTGCTGCCACCTTGTGGCCGTTTCACACAACAGCAGCTTTAATCCCAACGCTAATGGTCAGTTGATATTCAAAATCATTGCAGGCCTGTAAATGACACCTGCCCTGAAAACAAATCCTGGGGTCTCATATCGACCAAAAAATTCAAAGGACGTCGATATTTCAAAACGACCGTTTCAAAAGGCATATTTTACGCACATTAGTGTTCTGCTTCTTTTCCTTTCTTTCCTTTTTTGTTAAAAAACACGGGAATGGAAAAAGGCATCCCACAGAATGGGCGAAAATCGTTGCAGACGAATCAATGGACAGAGGTTTAATCTCCAATATATATAAACAGCTCATGCAGCTTAATATTAAAAAAACAAACAACCCAAAAAAATGGGCAGAAGATCTAAAGAGACGTTTCTTCAAAGGAGACACAGAGATGGCCAAGACGCACATGAAAAGCTGCTCAACAGCACTAATTATTAGAGAAATGCAAATCAAAACTACAATGAGGTATCACCTCACACCTGTTAGAATCGGCATCATCAGAAAATCTACAAACAACCAATTCTGGGGAGGGTGTGGACAAAAGGAGCCCTCTTCCACTATTGGTGGGAATGTAAATTGATACAGTCACTATGGAGAACAGTATGGAGTTTCCGTAAAAAAATTAGAAATAGAATTACCATCTGATCCAACAATACCACTTCTGGGCATATACCCAGAGAAAACCGCATTTCAAAAAGGCACATTCACCACAATGTTCGTTGCAGCACTATTTACAATAGCCAGGTAATGGAAGCAAACTAAATGCCCACAGACAGATGAATGGATAAAGATGTGGTACATATATAAAATGGAATATTACTCGGCCATAAAAAGGAATGAAACTGGGTCATTTGTAGAGACATCGATGGATCGAGAGACTGTCATACAGAATGAAGTAAGTCAGAAAGAGGAAAAGAAATATTGTATATTAACGCATATATGTGGAGCCTAAAAATGGTACAGATGAATTGGTTTGCAGGGAAGAAATAGAGACACGGAGGTAGAGAACAAACGTATGGACACCAAGTGTGGGAAGCCATGGGGTGGTGGTGGTGGGATGAGTTGGGAGATTGGGATTGACCTGTATATATGTATATGCATAAAATACATAAATAATAAGAACGTGCTGTATAAAAAAATTAAATAAATTAAATTTCAAAATTTTAAAGAATAAAATTTAAAAATAAAACAGAAAAATGTTCTTCCCGTCACACAGATGTATTTATAGGAATGAATTATTTCCATGCTTATATCAATAAATACATAAAAGAGGAATAAAATCTAACTTGAACCATAAAAGAAAAAAAAAACCTGAACCCACGAGTTATACAGAGGAAAACACTATCAGGGCACTTGCTCCAGTGGTAAAAAATTCTGAAATTGGTCAGAGGTGGGGAACCATCACCCATACAGCCAGCAACCCACCCCCCACGCAAGGAGCATCCTCATTGCAAAGCTGGGGGACCGTGCCGAGGCATCTGTGAGTAAACGTGAGCTGAGCCCCAGGCCAGCTGCTGCTGAACTGTTCCCACCCTTTCCAGGTAAAACACCTGAATATGTACAAGGGCTTGAAAGCCTAGAGGAAGGACCGTGGAGCCACACCAGCGACAGCACGCAGGCCAACTTGGTGCCTGCAGGCCAGCCAGGGTGGTCCTGGCCCCGGTCGCTCTTCCGGAAGCTTTCCATTGCCCTGCCTGAGATACCCCTCCTGTCCCGGCCCCCACTGCTTTTTTCCTTCCTCACCTCTGTCTGGAGAGAAATTCCAGCGGAAGGTATGGGTGACACATCCTCTTCTTTACAGGCGGCAGCCTGGCAACTCCTGCAGAAAGGCCAGCAGAACCCCACTCACACCGGGCCACCCACAAAGCTGTGGCCCCTCACTCCCTCCCACCAGCACAGCCCCGAGACTGCTGACGGGGCAGAGAATATGGAGTCAGGCACATCTTCAGGGGCTATTGCTGCCTGGAGCTCTGTTTATATTGACCTCAACGAGGCACACCTGGGGAGGGCGGGCCGGCAGGGTAAGGCTGCCCAGGTCAGCTAATTCACAACCCTCAGGGAATCACATTGTTGAAAATGGACCCCGCTAAGGCAGAAGAGAAGCCAAGGAAAAAAAGGACACAATGCCATTTGCAGCACCGTAGATGAGTCTAGAAGTAATCACGTGACTTGTAGTAAGTCAGAAAGTGAAAGACACATATCATATCATATCACTTATAGGTGTTACCTAAAAATGGATACCAGGGCAGATATTGCCACGGAGAAGGGCAATCACAGATTCATTAAACAAACTTATGGTTCACCAATGGAAATGTGTGAGGATTGGTTTCATTATGATATCGGGGTTAACAGACATATACAAAAACAGGTGACATATATAATCACCAAAGACCTACAGAATACCAAGAGAGGACGACTCAACATTCTGTCATAACGTACATGGGAAAAGGATCCCAGGAAGAACAGTCATCTGTATATGTGTAAAAGAACCACATCTTCCACACCTACAACAAGCCAAACTTTGTAATCAAACTTGCGGTAATAAAAAATAAAAAATTAAATTAAAAACGCGAACAAGAAGTAATGAGACAAACGTGAGGGGCTTTCTCCTGGCACATTCCATTCTAAACTCCAATCTAGAACACCACTTCCACTGAGGCTCTCTTGCCCTAGTAACCAGATTTGGTAAGGGTGAACTGCTGCCACCTTGTGGCCGTTTCACACAACAGCAGCTTTAATCCCAACGCTAATGGTCAGTTGATATTCAAAATCATTGCAGGCCTGTAAATGACACCTGCCCTGAAAACAAATCCTGGGGTCACATATCGACCAAAAAATTCAAAGGACGTCCATATTTCAAAACGACCGTTTCAAAAGGCATATTTTACGCACATTAGTGTTCTGCTTCTTTTCCTTTCTTTCCTTTTTTGTTAAAAAACACGGGAATGGAAAAAGGCATCCCTCAGAATGGGCGAAAATAGTTGCAGACGAATCAAAGGACAGAGGTTTAATCTCCAATATATATAAACAACACATGCAGCTTAATATTAAAAAAACAAACAACCCAATACAAAAATGGGCAGAAGATCTAAAGAAACGTTTCTTCAAAGAAGACACAGAGATGGCCAAGATGCACATGAAAAGCTGCTCAACAGCACTAATTATTAGAGAAATGCAAATCAAAACTCCAATGAGGTATCACCTCACACCTGTTAGAATCGGCATCATCAGAATATCTACAAACAACCAATTCTGGGGAGGGTGTGGACAAAAGGAGCCCTCTTCCACTATTGGTGGGAATGTAAATTGATACAGTCACTATGGAGAACAGTATGGAGTTTCCTTAAAAAAACTAGAAATAGAATTACCATCTCATCCAGCAATCCCACTTCTGGGCATATACCCAGAGAAAACCGTATTACAAAAAGGCACATTCACCACAATGTAGGCTGCAGCACTATTTACAATAGCCAGGTAATGGAAGCAACCTAAATGCCCACAGACAGATGAATGGATAAAGATGTGGTACATATATGAAATGGAATATTACTCGGCCATAAAATGGAATGAAACTGGGTCATTTGTAGAGACATCGATGGATCGAGAGACTGTCATACAGAATGAAGTAAGTCAGAAAGAGGAAAACAAATATTGTATATTAATGCATATATGTGGAACGTAAAAAAATGGTACAGATGAACTGGTTTGCAGGGAAGAAATAGAGACACAGAGGTAGAGAACAAACGTATGGACACCAAGTGTGGGAAGCCATGGGGTGGTGGTGGTGGGATGAGTTGGGAGATTGGGATAGACCTGTATACATGTATATGCATAAAATACATAACTAATAATAACGTGCTGTATAAAAACATAAATAAAATTAAATTTCAAAATTTTAAAAATAAAATTTAAAAATAAAACAGAAAAAATTCTTCCCGTCACACAGATGTATTTATAGGAATGAATTATTTCCATGCTTATATCAATAAATACATAAAAGAGGAATAAAATCTAACTTGAACCATAAAAGAAAAAAAAAACCTGAACCCACGAGTTATACAGAGGAAAACACTATCAGGGCACTTGCTCCAGTGGTGAAAAATTCTGAAATTGGTCAGAGGTGGGGAACCATCACCTATACAGCCAGCAACCCACCCCCCACACAAGGAGCGTCCTCATTGCAAAGCTGGGGGACCGTGCCGAGGCATCTGTGAGTAAACGTGAGCTGAGCCCCAGGCCAGCTGCTGCTGAACTGTTCCCACCCTTTCCAGGTAAAACACCTGAATATGTACAAGGGCTTGAAAGCCTAGAGGAAGGACCGTGGAGCCACACCAGCGACAGCACGCAGGCCAACTTGGTGCCTGCAGGCCAGCCAGGGTGGTCCTGGTCCCGGGCGCTCTTCCAGAAGCTTTGCATTGCCCTGCCTGAGATACCCCTCCTGTCCCGGCCCCCACTGCTTTTTTCCTTCCTCACCTCTGTCTGGAGAGAAATTCCAGCGGAAGGTATGGGTGACACATCCTCTTCTTTACAGGCGGCAGCCTGGCAACTCCTGCAGAAAGGCCAGCAGAACCCCACTCAGACCGGGCCACCCACAAAGCTGTGGCCCCTCACTCCCTCCCACCAGCACAGCCCCGAGACTGCTGACGGGGCAGAGAATATGGAGTCAGGCACAGCTTCAGGGGCTATTGCTGCCTGGAGCTCTGTTTATATTGACCTCAACGAGGCACACCTGGGGAGGGCGTGGCGGCAGGGTAAGGCTGCCCAGGTCAGCTAATCCACAACCCTCAGGGAATCACATTGTTGAAAATGGACCCCGCTAAGGCAGAAGAGAAGCCAAGGAAAAAAAGGACACAATGCCATTTGCAGCACCGTAGATGAGTCTAGAAGTAATCACGTGACTTGTAGTAAGTCAGAAAGTGAAAGACACATATCATATCGTATCACTTATAGGTGTTACCTAAAAATGGATACCAGGGCAGATATTTCCACGGAGAAGGGCAATCACAGATTCATTAAACAAACTTATGGTTCACCAATGGAAAGGTGTGAGGATTGGTTTCATTACGATATCGGGGTTAACAGACATATAAAAACACAGGTGACATATATAATCACCAAAGACCTACAGAATACCAAGAGAGGACGACTCAACATTCTGTCATAACGTACATGGGAAAAGGATCCCAGGAAGAACAGTCATCTGTATATGTGTAAAAGAACCACATCTTCCACACCTACAACAAGCCAAACTTTGTAATCAAACTTTCTGTAATAAAAAATAAAAAATTAAATTAAAAACACGAACAAGAAGTAGTGAGACAAACGTGAGGGGCTTTCTCCTGGCACATTCCATTCTAAACTCCAATCTAGAACACCACTTCCACTGAGGCTCTCTTGCCCTAGTAACCAGATTTGGTAAGGGTGAACTGCTGCCACCTTGTGGCCGTTTCACACAACAGCAGCTTTAATCCCAACGCTAATGGTCAGTTGATATTCAAAATCATTGCAGGCCTGTAAATGACACCTGCCCTGAAAACAAATCCTGGGGTCTCATATCAACCAAAAAATTCAAAGGACGTCCATATTTCAAAACGACCGTTTCAAAAGGCATATTTTACGCACATTAGTGTTCTGCTTCTTTTCCTTTCTTTCCTTTTTTGTTAAAAAACACGGGAATGGAAAAAGGCATCCCACAGAATGGGCGAAAATCGTTGCAGACGAATCAATGGACAGAGGTTTAATCTCCAATATATATAAACAGCTCATGCAGCTTAATATTAAAAAAACAAACAACCCAAAAAAAATGGGCAGAAGATCTAAAGAGACGTTTCTTCAAAGGAGACACAGAGATGGCCAAGACGCACATGAAAAGCTGCTCAACAGCACTAATTATTAGAGAAATGCAAATCAAAACTACAATGAGGTATCACCTCACACCTGTTAGAATCGGCATCATCAGAAAATCTACAAACAACCAATTCTGGGGAGGGTGTGGACAAAAGGAGCCCTCTTCCACTATTGGTGGGAATGTAAATTGATACAGTCACTATGGAGAACAGTATGGAGTTTCCGTAAAAAAATTAGAAATAGAATTACCATCTGATCCAGCAATACCACTTCTGGGCATATACCCAGAGAAAACCGCATTTCAAAAAGGCACATTCACCACAATGTTCGTTGCAGCACTATTTACAATAGCCAGGTAATGGAAGCAAACTAAATGCCCACAGACAGATGAATGGATAAAGATGTGGTACATATATAAAATGGAATATTACTCGGCCATATAAAGGAATGAAACTGGGTCATTTGTAGAGACATCGATGGATCGAGAGACTGTCATACAGAATGAAGTAAGTCAGAAAGAGGAAAACAAATATTGTCTATTAATGCATATATGTGGAACGTAAAAAAATGGTACAGATGAACTGGTTTGCAGGGAAGAAATAGAGACACAGAGGTAGAGAACAAACGTATGGACACCAAGTGTGGGAAGCCATGGGGTGGTGGTGGTGGGATGAGTTGGGAGATTGGGATTGACCTGTATACATGTATATGCATAAAATACATAACTAATAATAACGTGCTGTATAAAAACATAAATAAAATTAAATTTCAAAATTTTAAAAAATAAAATTTAAAAATAAAACAGAAAAACGTTCTTCCCGTCACACAGATGTATTTATAGGAATGAATTATTTCCATGCTTATATCTATAAATACATAAAAGAGGAATAAAATCTAACTTGAACCATAAAAGAAAAAAAAAGTGAACCCACGAGTTATACAGAGGAAACGCTATCACGGCACTTGCTCCAGTGGTAAACAATTCTGAAATTGGTCAGAGGTGGGGAACCATCTCCCATACAGCCAGCAACCCACCCCCCACGCAAGGAGCGTCCTCATTGCAAAGCTGGGGGACCGTGCCGAGGCATCTGTGAGTAAACGTGAGCTGAGCCCCAGGCCAGCTGCTGCTGAACTGTTCCAACCCTTTCCAGGTAAAACACCTGAATATGTACAAGGGCTTGAAAGCCTAGAGGAAGGACCGTGGAGCCACACCAGCGACAGCACGCAGGCCAACTTGGTGCCTGCAGGCCAGCCAGGGTGGTCCTGGCCCCGGGCGCTCTTCCAGAAGCTTTCCATTGCCCTGCCTGAGATACCCCTCCTGTCCCGGCCCCCACTGCTTTTTTCCTTCCTCACCTCTGTCTGGAGAATAATTCCAGCGGAAGGTATGGGTGACACATCCTCTTCTTTACAGGTGGCAGCCTGGCAACTCCTGCAGAATGGCCAGCAGAACCCCACTCACACCGGGCCACCCACAAAGCTGTGGCCCCTCACTCCCTCCCACCAGCACAGCCCCGAGACTGCTGACGGGGCAGACAATATGGAGTCAGGCACAGCTTCAGGGGCTATTGCTGCCTGGAGCTCTGTTTATATTGACCTCAACGAGGCACACCTGGGGAGGGCGGGCCGGCAGGGTAAGGCTGCCCAGGTCAGCTAATCCACAACCCTCAGGGAATCACATTGTTGAAAATGGACCCCGCTAAGGCAGAAGAGAAGCCAAGGAAAAAAAGGACACAATGCCATTTGCAGCACCGTAGATGAGTCTAGAAGTAATCACGTGACTTGTAGTAAGTCAGAAAGTGAAAGACACATATCATATCATATCACTTATAGGTGTTACCTAAAAATGGATACCAGGGCAGATATTTCCACGGAGAAGGGCAATCACAGATTCATTAAACAAACTTATGGTTCACCAATGGAAAGGTGTGAGGATTGGTTTCATTACGATATCGGGGTTAACAGACATATACAAACACAGGTGACATATATAATCACCAAAGACCTACAGAATACCAAGAGAGGACGACTCAACATTCTGTCATAACGTACATGGGAAAAGGATCCCAGGAAGAACAGTCATCTGTATATGTGTAAAAGAACCACATCTTCCACACCTACAACAAGCCAAACTTTGTAATCAAACTTGCTGTAATAAAAAATAAAAAAAATTAAATTAAAAACACGAACAAGAAGTAGTGAGACAAACGTGAGGGGCTTTCTCCTGGCACATTCCATTCTAAACTCCAATCTAGAACACCACTTCCACTGAGGCTCTCTTGCCCTAGTAACCAGATTTGGTAAGGGTGAACTGCTGCCACCTTGTGGCCGTTTCACACAACAGCAGCTTTAATCCCAACGCTAATGGTCAGTTGATATTCAAAATCATTGCAGGCCTGTAAATGACACCTGCCCTGAAAACAAATCCTGGGGTCTCATATCGACCAAAAAATTCAAAGGACGACCATATTTCAAAACGACCGTTTCTAAAGGCATATTTTACGCACATTAGTGTTCTGCTTCTTTTCCTTTCTTTCCTTTTTTGTTAAAAAACACGGGAATGGAAAAAGGCATCCCACAGAATGGGCGAAAATCGTTGCAGACGAATCAATGGACAGAGGTTTAATCTCCAATATATATAAACAGCTCATGCAGCTTAATATTAAAACAACAAACAACCCAAAAAAAATGGGCAGAAGATCTAAAGAGACGTTTCTTCAAAGGAGACACAGAGATGGCCAAGACGCACATGAAAAGCTGCTCAACAGCACTAATTATTAGAGAAATGCAAATCAAAACTACAATGAGGTATCACCTCACACCTGTTAGAATCGGCATCATCAGAAAATCTACAAACAACCAATTCTGGGGAGGGTGTGGACAAAAGGAGCCCTCTTCCACTATTGGTGGGAATGTAAATTGATACAGTCACTATGGAGAACAGTATGGAGTTTCCTTAAAAAAATTAGAAATAGAATTACCATCTGATCCAGCAATCCCACTTCTGGGCATATACCCAGAGAAAACCGCATTTCAAAAAGGCACATTCACCACAATGTTCGTTGCAGCACTATTTACAATAGCCAGGTAATGGAAGCAAACTAAATGCCCACAGACAGATGAATGGATAAAGATGTGGTACATATATAAAATGGAATATTACTCGGCCATAAAAAGGAATGAAACTGGGTCATTTGTAGAGACATCGATGGATCGAGAGACTGTCATACAGAATGAAGTAAGTCAGAAAGAGGAAAACAAATATTGTATATTAATGCATATATGTGGAGCCTAAAAATGGTACAGATGAACTGGTTTGCAGGGAAGAAATAGAGACACAGAGGTAGAGAACAAACGTATGGACACCAAGTGTGGGAAGCCATGGTGTGGTGGTGGTGGGATGAGTTGGGAGATTGGGATTGACCTGTATACATGTATATGCATAAAATACATAAATAATAATAACGTGCTGTATAAAAAAATAAATAAATTAAATTTCAAAATTTTAAAGAATAAAATTTAAAAATAAAACAGAAAAATGTTCTTCCCGTCACACAGATGTATTTATAGGAATGAATTATTTCCATGCTTATATCAATAAATACATAAAAGAGGAATAAAATCTAACTTGAACCATAAAAGAAAAAAAAACCTGAACCCACGAGTTATACAGAGGAAAACACAATCAGGGCACTTGCTCCAGTGGTGAAAAATTCTGAAATTGGTCAGAGGTGGGGAACCATCACCCATACAGCCAGCAACCCACCCCCCACACAAGGAGCATCCTCATTGCAAAGCTGGGGGACCGTGCCGAGGCATCTGTGAGTAAACGTGAGCTGAGCCCCAGGCCAGCTGCTGCTGAACTGTTCCCACCCTTTCCAGGTAAAACACCTGAATATGTACAAGGGCTTGAAAGCCTAGAGGAAGGACCGTGGAGCCACACCAGCGACAGCACGCAGGCCAACTTGGTGCCTGCAGGCCAGCCAGGGTGGTCCTGGCCCCGGGCGCTCTTCCAGAAGCTTTCCATTGCCCTGCCTGAGATACCCCTCCTGTCCCGGCCCCCACTGCTTTTTTCCTTCCTCACCTCTGTCTGGAGAATAATTCCAGCGGAAGGTATGGGTGACACATCCTCTTCTTTACAGGTGGCAGCCTGGCAACTCCTGCAGAATGGCCAGCAGAACCCCACTCACACCGGGCCACCCACAAAGCTGTGGCCCCTCACTCCCTCCCACCAGCACAGCCCCGAGACTGCTGACGGGGCAGACAATATGGAGTCAGGCACAGCTTCAGGGGCTATTGCTGCCTGGAGCTCTGTTTATATTGACCTCAACGAGGCACACCTGGGGAGTGCGGGCCGGCAGGTTAAGGCTGCCCAGGTCAGCTAATCCACAACCCTCAGGGAATCACATTGTTGAAAATGGACCCCGCTAAGGCAGAAGAGAAGCCAAGGAAAAAAAGGACACAATGCCATTTGCAGCACCGTAGATGAGTCTAGAAGTAATCACGTGACTTGTAGTAAGTCAGAAAGTGAAAGACACATATCATATCATATCACTTATAGGTGTTACCTAAAAATGGATACCAGGGCAGATATTTCCACGGAGAAGGGCAATCACAGATTCATTAAACAAACTTATGGTTCACCAATGGAAAGGTGTGAGGATTGGTTTCATTACGATATCGGGGTTAACAGACATATACAAACACAGGTGACATATATAATCACCAAAGACCTACAGAATACCAAGAGAGGACGACTCAACATTCTGTCATAACGTACATGGGAAAAGGATCCCAGGAAGAACAGTCATCTGTATATGTGTAAAAGAACCACATCTTCCACACCTACAACAAGCCAAACTTTGTAATCAAACTTTCTGTAATAAAAAATAAAAAAATTAAATTAAAAACACGAACAAGAAGTAGTGAGACAAACGTGAGGGGCTTTCTCCTGGCACATTCCATTCTAAACTCCAATCTAGAACACCACTTCCACTGAGGCTCTCTTGCCCTAGTAACCAGATTTGGTAAGGGTGAACTGCTGCCACCTTGTGGCCGTTTCACACAACAGCAGCTTTAATCCCAGCGCTAATGGTCAGTTGATATTCAAAATCATTGCAGGCCTGTAAATGACACCTGCCCTGAAAACAAATCCTGGGGTCACATATCGACCAAAAAATTCAAAGGACGTCCATATTTCAAAACGACCGTTTCAAAAGGCATATTTTACACACATTAGTGTTCTGCTTCTTTTCCTTTCTTTCCTTTTTTGTTAAAAAACACGGGAATGGAAAAAGGCATCCCACAGAATGGGCGAAAATCGTTGCAGACGAATCAATGGACAGAGGTTTAATCTCCAATATATATAAACAGCTCATGCAGCTTAATATTAAAAAAACAAACAACCCAAAAAAAATGGGCAGAAGATCTAAAGAGACGTTTCTTCAAAGGAGACACAGAGATGGCCAAGACGCACATGAAAAGCTGCTCAACAGCACTAATTATTAGAGAAATGCAAATCAAAACTACAATGAGGTATCACCTCACACCTGTTAGAATCGGCATCATCAGAAAATCTACAAACAACCAATTCTGGGGAGGGTGTGGACAAAAGGAGCCCTCTTCCACTATTGGTGGGAATGTAAATTGATACAGTCACTATGGAGAACAGTATGGAGTTTCCTTAAAAAAATTAGAAATAGAATTACCATCTGATCCAGCAATCCCACTTCTGGGCATATACCCAGAGAAAACCGCATTTCAAAAAGGCACATTCACCACAATGTTCGTTGCAGCACTATTTACAATAGCCAGGTAATGGAAGCAAACTAAATGCCCACAGACAGATGAATGGATAAAGATGTGGTACATATATAAAATGGAATATTACTCGGCCATAAAAAGGAATGAAACTGGGTCATTTGTAGAGACATCGATGGATCGAGAGACTGTCATACAGAATGAAGTAAGTCAGAAAGAGGAAAACAAATATTGTATATTAATGCTTATATGTGGAGCCTAAAAATGGTACAGATGAACTGGTTTGCAGGGAAGAAATAGAGACACAGAGGTAGAGAACAAACGTATGGACACCAAGTGTGGGAAGCCATGGGGTGGTGGTGGTGGGATGAGTTGGGAGATTGGGATTGACCTGTATACATGTATATGCATAAAATACATAAATAATAATAACGTGCTGTATAAAAAAATAAATAAATTAAATTTCAAAATTTTAAAGAATAAAATTTAAAAATAAAACAGAAAAATGTTCTTCCCGTCACACAGATGTTTTATAGGAATGAATTATTTCCATGCTTATATCAATAAATACATAAAAGAGGAATAAAATCTAACTTGAACCATAAAAGAAAAAAAAAACCTGAACCCACGAGTTATACAGAGGAAAACACTATCAGGGTACTTGCTCCAGTGGTAAAAAATTCTGAAATTGGTCAGAGGTGGGGAACCATCACCCATACAGCCAGCAACCCACCCCCCACGCAAGGAGCATCCTCATTGCAAAGCTGGGGGACCGTGCCGAGGCATCTGTGAGTAAACGTGAGCTGAGCCCCAGGCCAGCTGCTGCTGAACTGTTCCCACCCTTTCCAGGTAAAACACCTGAATATGTACAAGGGCTTGAAAGCCTAGAGGAAGGACCGTGGAGCCACACCAGCGACAGCACGCAGGCCAACTTGGTGCCTGCAGGCCAGCCAGGGTGGTCCTGGCCCCGGTCGCTCTTCCGGAAGCTTTCCATTGCCCTGCCTGAGATACCCCTCCTGTCCCGGCCCCCACTGCTTTTTTCCTTCCTCACCTCTGTCTGGAGAGAAATTCCAGCGGAAGGTATGGGTGACACATCCTCTTCTTTACAGGCGGCAGCCTGGCAACTCCTGCAGAAAGGCCAGCAGAACCCCACTCACACCGGGCCACCCACAAAGCTGTGGCCCCTCACTCCCTCCCACCAGCACAGCCCCGAGACTGCTGACGGAGCAGAGAATATGGAGTCAGGCACAGCTTCAGGGGCTATTGCTGCCTGGAGCTCTGTTTATATTGACCTCAACGAGGCACACCTGGGGAGGGCGGGCCGGCAGGGTAAGGCTGCCCAGGTCAGCTAATCCACAACCCTCAGGGAATCACATTGTTGAAAATGGACCCCGCTAAGGCAGAAGAGAAGCCAAGGGAAAAAAGGACACAATGCCATTTGCAGCACCGTAGATGAGTCTAGAAGTAATCACGTGACTTGTAGTAAGTCAGAAAGTGAAAGACACATATCATATCATATCACTTATAGGTGTTACCTAAAAATGGATACCAGGGCAGATATTTCCACGGAGAAGGGCAATCACAGATTCATTAAACAAACTTATGGTTCACCAATGGAAAGGTGTGAGGATTGGTTTCATTACGATATTGGGGTTAACAGACATATACAAACACAGGTGACATATATAATCACCAAAGACCTACAGAATACCAAGAGAGGACGACTCAACATTCTGTCATAACGTACATGGGAAAAGGATCCCAGGAAGAACAGTCATCTGTATATGTGTAAAAGAACCACATCTTCCACACCTACAACAAGCCAAACATTGTAATCAAACTTGCTGTAATAAAAAATAAAAAATTAAATTAAAAACACGAACAAGAAGTAGTGAGACAAACGTGAGGGGCTTTCTCCTGGCACATTCCATTCTAAACTCCAATCTAGAACACCACTTCCACTGAGGCTCTCTTGCCCTAGTAACCAGATTTGGTAAGGGTGAACTGCTGCCACCTTGTGGCCGTTTCACACAACAGCAGCTTTAATCCCAACGCTAATGGTCAGTTGATATTCAAAATCATTGCAGGCCTGTAAATGACACCTGCCCTGAAAACAAATCCTGGGGTCTCATATCGACCAAAAAATTCAAAGGACGTCCATATTTCAAAACGACCGTTTCAAAAGGCATATTTTACGCACATTAGTGTTCTGCTTCTTTTCCTTTCTTTCCTTTTTTGTTAAAAAACACGGGAATGGAAAAAGGCATCCCACAGAATGGGCGAAAATCGTTGCAGACGAATCAATGGACAGAGGTTTAATCTCCAATATATATAAACAGCTCATGCAGCTTAATATTAAAAAAAAAACAACCCAAAAAAAATGGGCAGAATATCTAAAGAGACGTTTCTTCAAAGGAGACACAGAGATGGCCAAGACGCACATGAAAAGCTGCTCAACAGCACTAATTATTAGAGAAATGCAAATCAAAACTACAATGAGGTATCACCTCACACCTGTTAGAATCGGCATCATCAGAAAATCTACAAACAACCAATTCTGGGGAGGGTGTGGACAAAAGGAGCCCTCTTCCACTATTGGTGGGAATGTAAATTGATACAGTCACTATGGAGAACAGTATGGAGTTTCCTTAAAAAAATTAGAAATAGAATTACCATCTGATCCAGCAATACCACTTCTGGGCATATACCCAGAGAAAACCGCATTTCAAAAAGGCACATTCACCACAATGTTCGTTGCAGCACTATTTACAATAGCCAGGTAATGGAAGCAAACTAAATGCCCACAGACAGATGAATGGATAAAGATGTGGTACATATATAAAATGGAATATTACTCGGCCATAAAAAGGAATGAAACTGGGTCATTTGTAGAGACATCGATGGATCGAGAGACTGTCATACAGAATGAAGTAAGTCAGAAAGAGGAAAACAAATATTGTATATTAATGCATATATGTGGAGCCTAAAAATGGTACAGATAAACTGGTTTGTAGGGAAGAAATAGAGACACAGAGGTAGAGAACAAACGTATGGACACCAAGTGTGGGAAGCCATGGTGTGGTGGTGGTGGGATGAGTTGGGAGATTGGGATTGACCTGTATACATGTATATGCATAAAATACATAAATAATAATAACGTGCTGTATAAAAAATAAATAAATTAAATTTCAAAATTTTAAAGAATAAAATTTAAAAATAAAACAGAAAAATGTTCTTCCCGTCACACAGATGTATTTATAGGAATGAATTATTTCCATGCTTATATCAATAAATACATAAAAGAGGAATAAAATCTAACTTGAACCATAAAAGAAAAAAAAAACCTGAACCCACGAGTTATACAGAGGAAAACACTATCAGGGCACTTGCTCCAGTGGTGAAAAATTCTGAAATTGGTCAGAGGTGGGGAACCATCACCCATACAGCCAGCAACCCACCCCCCACACAAGGAGCATCCTCATTGCAAAGCTGGGGGACCGTGCCAAGGCATCTGTGAGTAAACGTGAGCTGAGCCCCAGGCCAGCTGCTGCTGAACTGTTCCCACCCTTTCCAGGTAAAACACCTGAATATGTACAAGGGCTTGAAAGCCTAGAGGAAGGACCGTGGAGCCACACCAGCGACAGCACGCAGGCCAACTTGGTGCCTGCAGGCCAGCCAGGGTGGTCCTGGCCCCGGGCGCTCTTCTGGAAGCTTTCCATTGCCCTGCCTGAGATACCCCTCCTGTCCCGGCCCCCACTGCTTTTTTCCTTCCTCACCTCTGTCTGGAGAGAAATTCCAGCGGAAGGTATGGGTGACACATCCTCTTCTTTACAGGCGGCAGCCTGGCAACTCCTGCAGAAAGGCCAGCAGAACCCCACTCACACCGGGCCACCCACAAAGCTGTGGCCCCTCACTCCCTCCCACCAGCACAGCCCCGAGACTGCTGACGGGGCAGAGAATATGGAGTCAGGCACAGCTTCAGGGGCTATTGCTGCCTGGAGCTCTGTTTATATTGACCTCAACGAGGCACACCTGGGGAGGGCGGGCCGGCAGGGTAAGGCTGCCCAGGTCAGCTAATCCACAACCCTCAGGGAATCACATTGTTGAAAATGGACCTCGCTAAGGCAGAAGAGAAGCCAAGGAAGAAAAGGACACAATGCCATTTGCAGCACCGTAGATGAGTCTAGAAGTAATCACGTGACTTGTAGTAAGTCAGAAAGTGAAAGACACATATCATATCATATCACTTATAGGTGTTACCTAAAAATGGATACCAGGGCAGATATTTCCACGGAGAAGGGCAATCACAGATTCATTAAACAAACTTATGGTTCACCAATGGAAAGGTGTGAGGATTGGTTTCATTACGATATCGGGGTTAACAGACATATACAAACACAGGTGACATATATAATCACCAAAGACCTACAGAATACCAAGAGAGGACGACTCAACATTCTGTCATAACGTACATGGGAAAAGGATCCCAGGAAGAACAGTCATCTGTATATGTGTAAAAGAACCACATCTTCCACACCTACAACAAGCCAAACTTTGTAATCAAACTTTCTGTAATAAAAAATAAAAAATTAAATTAAAAACACGAACAAGAAGTAGTGAGACAAACGTGAGGGGCTTTCTCCTGGCACATTCCATTCTAAACTCCAATCTAGAACACCACTTCCACTGAGGCTCTCTTGCCCTAGTAACCAGATTTGGTAAGGGTGAACTGCTGCCACCTTGTGGCCGTTTCACACAACAGCAGCTTTAATCCCAACGCTAATGGTCAGTTGATATTCAAAATCATTGCAGGCCTGTAAATGACACCTGCCCTGAAAACAAATCCTGGGGTCACATATCGACCAAAAATTTCAAAGGACGTCCATATTTCAAAACGACCGTTTCAAAAGGCATATTTTACGCACATTAGTGTTCTGCTTCTTTTCCTTTCTTTCCTTTTTTGTTAAAAAACACGGGAATGGAAAAAGGCATCCCTCAGAATGGGCGAAAATAGTTGCAGACGAATCAAAGGACAGAGGTTTAATCTCCAATATATATAAACAACACATGCAGCTTAATATTAAAAAAACAAACAACCCAATACAAAAATGGGCAGAAGATCTAAAGAGACGTTTCTTCAAAGAAGACACAGAGATGGCCAAGACGCACATGAAAATCTGCTCAACAGCACTAATTATTAGAGAAATGCAAATCAAAACCACAATGAGGTATCACCTCACACCTGTTAGAATCGGCATCATCAGAATATCTACAAACAACCAATTCTGGGGAGGGTGTGGACAAAAGGAGCCCTCTTCCACTATTGGTGGGAATGTAAATTGATACAGTCACTATGGAGAACAGTATGGAGTTTCCTTAAAAAAACTAGAAATAGAATTACCATCTGATCCAGCAATCCCACTTCTGGGCATATACCCAGAGAAAACCGTATTTCAAAAAGGCACATTCACCACAATGTAGGCTGCAGCACTATTTACAATAGCCAGTTAATGGAAGCAACCTAAATGCCCACAGACAGATGAATGGATAAAGATGTGGTACATATATGAAATGGAATATTACTCGGCCATAAAAAGGAATGAAACTGGGTCATTTGTAGAGACATCGATGGATCGAGAGACTGTCATACAGAATGAAGTAAGTCAGAAAGAGGAAAACAAATATTGTATATTAATGCATATATGTGGAACGTAAAAAAATGGTACAGATGAACTGGTTTGCAGGGAAGAAATAGAGACACAGAGGTAGAGAACAACCGTATGGACACCAAGTGGGGGAAGCCATGGGGTGGTGGTGGTGGGATGAGTTGGGAGATTGGGATTGACCTGTATACATGTATATGCATAAAATACATAACTAATAAAAACGTGCTGTATAAAAACATAAATAAAATTAAATTTCAAAATTTTAAAAAATAAAATTTAAAAATAAAACAGAAAAAATTCTTCCCGTCACACAGATGTATTTATAGGAATGAATTATTTCCATGCTTATATTTATAAATACATAAAAGAGGAATAAAATCTAACTTGAACCATAAAAGAAAAAAAAGTGAACCCACGAGTTATACAGAGGAAACGCTATCACGGCACTTGCTCCAGTGGTAAACAATTCTGAAATTGGTCAGAGGTGGGGAACCATCTCCCATACAGCCAACAACCCACCCCCCACGCAAGGAGCGTCCTCATTGCAAAGCTGGGGGACCGTGCCGAGGCATCTGTGAGTAAACGTGAGCTGAGCCCCAGGCCAGCTGCTGCTGAACTGTTCCAACCCTTTCCAGGTAAAACACCTGAATATGTACAAGGGCTTGAAAGCCTAGAGGAAGGACCGTGGAGCCACACCAGCGACAGCACGCAGGCCAACTTGGTGCCTGCAGGCCAGCCATGGTGGTCCTGGCACCGGGCGCTCTTCCAGAAGATTTCCATTGCGCTGCCTGAGATACCCCTCCTGTCCCGGCCCCCACTGCTTTTTTCCTTCCTCACCTCTGTCTGGAGAGAAATTCCAGCGGAAGGTATGGGTGACACATCCTCTTCTTTACAGGCGGCAGCCTGGCAACTCCTGCAGAAAGTCCAGCAGAATCCCACTCACACCGGGCCACCCACAAAGCTGTGGCCCCTCACTCCCTCCCACCAGCACAGCCCCGAGACTGCTGACGGGGCAGAGAATATGGAGTCAGGCACAGCTTCAGGGGCTATTGCTGCCTGGAGCTCTGTTTATATTGACCTCAACGAGGCACACCTGGGGAGGGCGTGGCGGCAGGGTAAGGCTGCCCAAGTTAGCTAATCCACAACCCTCAGGGAATCACATTGTTGAAAATGGACCCCGCTACGGCAGAAGAGAAGCCAAGGAAAAAAAGGACACAATGCCATTTGCAGCACCGTAGATGAGTCTAGAAGTAATCACGTGACTTGTAGTAAGTCAGAAAGTGAAAGACACATATCATATCATATCACTTATAGGTGTTACCTAAAAATGGATACCAGGGCAGATATTTCCACGGAGAAGGGCAATCACAGATTCATTAAACAAACTTATGGTTCACCAATGGAAAGGTGTGAGGATTGGTTTCATTACGATATCGGGGTTAACAGACATATACAAACACAGGTGACATATATAATCACCAAAGACCTACAGAATACCAAGAGAGGACGACTCAACATTCTGTCATAACGTACATGGGAAAAGGATCCCAGGAAGAACAGTCATCTGTATATGTGTAAAAGAACCACATCTTCCACACCTACAACAAGCCAAACTTTGTAATCAAACTTTCTGTAATAAAAAATAAAAAAATTAAATTAAAAACACGAACAAGAAGTAGTGAGACAAACGTGAGGGGCTTTCTCCTGGCACATTCCATTCTAAACTCCAATCTAGAACACCACTTCCACTGAGGCTCTCTTGCCCTAGTAACCAGATTTGGTAAGGGTGAACTGCTGCCACCTTGTGGCCGTTTCACACAACAGCAGTTTTAATCCCAAAGCTAATGGTCAGTTGATATTCAAAATCATTGCAGGCCTGTAAATGACACCTGCCATGAAAACAAATCCTGGCGTCACATATCGACCAAAAAATTCAAAGGACGTCCATATTTCAAAACGACCGTTTCAAAAGGCATATTTTACGCACATTAGTGTTCTGCTTCTTTTCCTTTCTTTCCTTTTTTGTTAAAAAACACGGGAATGGAAAAAGGCATCCCACAGAATGGGCGAAAATCGTTGCAAACGAATCAATGGACAGAGGTTTAATCTCCAATATATATAAACAGCTCATGCAGCTTAATATTAAAAGAACAAACAACCCAATACAAAAATGGGCAGAAGATCTAAAGAGAGGTTTCTTCAAAGGAGACACAGAGATGGCCAAGACGCACATGAAAAGCTGCTCAACAGCACTAATTATTAGAGAAATGCAAGTCAAAACTACAATGAGGTGTCACCTCACACCTGTTAGAATCGGCATCATCAGAAAATCTACAAACAACCAATTCTGGGGAGGGTGTGGACAAAAGGAGCCCTCTTCCACTATTGGTGGGAATGTAAATTGATACAGTCACTATGGAGAACAGTATGGAGTTTCCTTAAAAAAATTAGAAATAGAATTACCATCTGATCCAGCAATCCCACTTATGGGCATATACCCAGAGAAAACCGCATTTCAAAAAGGCACATTCACCACAATGTTCGTTGCAGCACTATTTACAATAGCCAGGTAATGGAAGCAAACTAAATGCCCACAGACAGATGAATGGATAAAGATGTGGTACATATATAAAATGGAATATTACTCGGCCATTAAAAGGAATGAAACTGGGTCATTTGTAGAGACATCGATGGATCGAGAGACTGTCATACAGAATGAAGTAAGTCAGAAAGAGGAAAACAAATATTGTATATTAATGCATATATGTGGAGCCTAAAAATGGTACAGATGAACTGGTTTGCAGGGAAGAAATAGAGACACAGAGGTAGAGAACAAACGTATGGACACCAAGTGTGGGAAGCCATGGGGTGGTGGTGGTGGGATGAGTTGGGAGTTTGGGATTGACCTGTATACATGCATATGCATAAAATACATAAATAATAATAACGTGCTGTATAAAAAAATAAATAAATTAAATTTCAAAATTTTAACGAATAAAATTTAAAAATAAAACAGAAAAACGTTCTTCCCGTCACACAGATGTATTTATAGGAATGAATTATTTCCATGCTTATATCAATAAATACATAAAAGAGGAATAAAATCTAACTTGAACCATAAAAGAAAAAAAAAACCTGAACCCACGAGTTATACAGAGGAAAACACTATCAGGGCACTTGCTCCAGTGGTAAAAAATTCTGAAATTGGTCAGAGGTGGGGAACCATCACCCATACAGCCAGCAACCCACCCCCCACGCAAGGAGCATCCTCATTGCAAAGCTGGGGGCCCGTGCCGAGGCATCTGTGAGTAAACGTGAGCTGAGCCCCAGGCCAGCTGCTGCTGAACTGTTCCCACCCTTTCCAGGTAAAACACCTGAATATGTACAAGGGCTTGAAAGCCTAGAGGAAGGACCGTGGAGCCACACCAGCGACAGCACGCAGGCCAACTTGGTGCCTGCAGGCCAGCCAGGGTGGTCCTTGCCCCGGTCGCTCTTCCGGAAGCTTTCCATTGCCCTGCCTGAGATACCCCTCCTGTCCCGGCCCCCACTGCTTTTTTCCTTCCTCACCTCTGTCCGGGGAGAAATTCCAGCGGAAGGTATGGGTGACACATCCTCTTCTTTACAGGCGGCAGCCTGGCAACTCCTGCAGAAAGGCCAGCAGAACCCCACTCACACCGGGCCACCCACAAAGCTGTGGCCCCTCACTCCCTCTCACCAGCACAGTCCCGAGACTGCTGACGGGGCAGAGAATATGGAGTCAGGCACAGCTTCAGGGGCTATTGCTGCCTGGAGCTCTGTTTATATTGACCTCAACGAGGCACACCTGGGGAGGGCGTGGCGGCAGGGTAAGGCTGCCCAGGTCAGCTAATCCAGAACCCTCAGGGAATCACATTGTTGAAAATGGACCCCGCTACGGCAGAAGAGAAGCCAAGGAAAAAAAGGACACAATGCCATTTGCAGCACCGTAGATGAGTCTAGAAGTAATCACGTGACTTGTAGTAAGTCAGAAAGTGAAAGACACATATCATATCATATCACTTATAGGTGTTACCTAAAAATGGATACCAGGGCAGATATTTCCACGGAGAAGGGCAATCACAGATTCATTAAACAAACTTATGGTTCACCAATGGAAAGGTGTGAGGATTGGTTTCATTACGATATCGGGGTTAACAGACATATACAAACACAGGTGACATATATAATCACCAAAGACCTACAGAATACCAAGAGAGGACGACTCAACATTCTGTCATAACGTACATGGGAAAAGGATCCCAGGAAGAACAGTCATCTGTATATGTGTAAAAGAACCACATCTTCCACACCTACAGCAAGCCAAACTTTGTAATCAAACTTGCTGTAATAAAAAATAAAAAATTAAATTAAAAACACGAACAAGAAGTAGTGAGACAAACGTGAGGGGCTTTCTCCTGGCACATTCCATTCTAAACTCCAATCTAGAACACCACTTCCACTGAGGCTCTCTTGCCCTAGTAACCAGATTTGGTAAGGGTGAACTGCTGCCACCTTGTGGCCGTTTCACACAACAGCAGCTTTAATCCCAACGCTAATGGTCAGTTGATATTCAAAATCATTGCAGGCCTGTAAATGACACCTGCCCTGAAAACAAATCCTGGGGTCACATATCGACCAAAAAATTCAAAGGACGTCCATATTTCAAAACGACCGTTTCAAAAGGCATATTTTACGCACATTAGTGTTCTGCTTCTTTTCCTTTCTTTCCTTTTTTGTTAAAAAACACGGGAATGGAAAAAGGCATCCCACAGAATGGGCGAAAATCGTTGCAGACGAATCAATGGACAGAGGTTTAATCTCCAATATATATAAACAGCTCATGCAGCATAATATTAAAAAAACAAACAACCCCAAAAAAATGGGCAGAAGATCTAAAGAGACGTTTCTTCAAAGGAGACACAGAGATGGCCAAGACGCACATGAAAAGCTGCTCAACAGCACTAATTATTAGAGAAATGCAAATCAAAACTACAATGAGGTATCACCTCACACCTGTTAGAATCGGCATCATCAGAAAATCTACAAACAACCAATTCTGGGGAGGGTGTGGACAAAAGGAGCCCTCTTCCACTATTGGTGGGAATGTAAATTGATACAGTCACTATGGAGAACAGTATGGAGTTTCCTTAAAAAAATTAGAAATAGAATTACCATCTGATCCAGCAATCCCACTTCTGGGCATATACCCAGAGAAAACCGCATTTCAAAAAGGCACATTCACCACAATTTTCGTTGCAGCACTATTTACAATAGCCAGGTAATGGAAGCAAACTAAATGCCCACAGACAGATGAATGGATAAAGATGTGGTACATATATAAAATGGAATATTACTCGGCCATTAAAAGGAATGAAACTGGGTCATTTGTAGAGACATCGATGGATCGAGAGACTGTCATACAGAATGAAGTAAGTCAGAAAGAGGAAAACAAATATTGTATATTAATGCATATATGTGGAGCCTAAAAATGGTACAGATGAACTGGTTTGCAGGGAAGAAATAGAGACACAGAGGTAGAGAACAAACGTATGGACACCAAGTGTGGGAAGCCATGGGGTGGTGGTGGTGGGATGAGTTGGGAGATTGGGATTGACCTGTATACATGTATATGCATAAAATACATAAATAATAATAACGTGCTGTATAAAAAAATAAATAAATTAACTTTCAAAATTTTAAAGAATAAAATTTAAAAATAAAACAGAAAAATGTTCTTCCCGTCACACAGATGTATTTATAGGAATGAATTATTTCCATGCTTATATCAATAAATACATAAAAGAGGAATAAAATCTAACTTGAACCATAAAAGAAAAAAAAAACCTGAACCCACGAGTTATACACAGGAAAACACTATCAGGGCACTTGCTCCAGTGGTAAAAAATTCTGAAATTGGTCAGAGGTGGGGAACCATCACCCATACAGCCAGCAACCCACCCCCCACGCAAGGAGCATCCTCATTGCAAAGCTGGGGGACCGTGCCGAGGCATCTGTGAGTAAACGTGAGCTGAGCCCCAGGCCAGCTGCTGCTGAACTGTTCCAACCCTTTCCAGGTAAAACACCTGAATATGTACAAGGGCTTGAAAGCCTAGAGGAAGGACCGTGGAGCCACACCAGCGACAGCACGCAGGCCAACTTGGTGCCTGCAGGCCAGCCAGGGTGGTCCTGGCCCCGGTCGCTCTTCCGGAAGCTTTCCATTGCCCTGCCTGAGATACCCCTCCTGTCCCGGCCCCCACTGCTTTTTTCCTTCCTCACCTCTGTCCGGGGAGAAATTCCAGCGGAAGGTATGGGTGACACATCCTCTTCTTTACAGGCGGCAGCCTGGCAACTCCTCAGAAAGGCCAGCAGAACCCCACTCACACCGGGCCACCCACAAAGCTGTGGCCCCTCACTCCCTCCCACCAGCACAGCCCCGAGACTGCTGACGGGGTAGAGAATATGGAGTCAGGCACAGCTTCAGGGGCTATTGCTGCCTGGAGCTCTGTTTATATTGACCTCAACGAGGCACACCTGGGGAGGGCTGGCCGGCAGGGTAAGGCTGCCCAGGTCAGCTAATCCACAACCCTCAGGGAATCACATTGTTGAAAATGGACCCCGCTAAGGCAGAAGAGAAGCCAAGGAAAAAAAGGACACAATGCCATTTGCAGCACCGTAGATGAGTCTAGAAGTAATCACGTGACTTGTAGTAAGTCAGAAAGTGAAAGACACATATCATATCATATCACTTATAGGTGTTACCTAAAAATGGATACCAGGGCAGATATTTCCACGGAGAAGGGCAATCACAGATTCATTAAACAAACTTATGGTTCACCAATGGAAAGGTGTGAGGATTGGTTTCATTACGATATCGGGGTTAACAGACATATACAAACACAGGTGACATATATAATCACCAAAGACCTACAGAATACCAAGAGAGGACGACTCAACATTCTGTCATAACGTACATGGGAAAACGATCCCAGGAAGAACAGTCATCTGTATATGTGTAAAAGAACCACATCTTCCACACCTACAACAAGCCAAACTTTGTAATCAAACTTGCTGTAATAAAAAATAAAAAAATTAAATTAAAAACACGAACAAGAAGTAGTGAGACAAACGTGAGGGGCTTTCTCCTGGCACATTCCATTCTAAACTCCAATCTAGAACACCACTTCCACTGAGGCTCTCTTGCCCTAGTAACCAGATTTGGTAAGGGTGAACTGCTGCCACCTTGTGGCCGTTTCACACAACAGCAGCTTTAATCCCAACGCTAATGGTCAGTTGATATTCAAAATCATTGCAGGCCTGTAAATGACACCTGCCCTGAAAACAAATCCTGGGGTCACATATCGACCAAAAAATTCAAAGGACGTCCATATTTCAAAACGACCGTTTCAAAAGGCATATTTTACGCACATTAGTGTTCTGCTTCTTTTCCTTTCTTTCCTTTTTTGTTAAAAAACACGGGAATGGAAAAAGGCATCCCACAGAATGGGCGAAAATAGTTGCAGACGAATCAAAGGACAGAGGTTTAATCTCCAATATATATAAACAACACATACAGCTTAATATTAAAAAAACAAACAACCCAATACAAAAATGGGCAGAAGAACTAAAGAGACGTTTCTTCAAAGAAGACACAGAGATGGCCAAGACGCACATGAAAAGCTGCTCAACAGCACTAATTATTAGAGAAATGCAAATCAAAACAACAATGAGGTATCACCTCACACCTGTTAGAATCGGCATCATCAGAATATCTACAAACAACCAATTCTGGGGAGGGTGTGGACAAAAGGAGCCCTCTTCCACTATTGGTGGGAATGTAAATTGATACAGTCACTATGGAGAACAGTATGGAGTTTCCTTAAAAAAACTAGAAATAGAATTACCATCTGATCCAGCAATCCCACTTCTGGGCATATACCCAGAGAAAACCGTATTTCAAAAAGGCACATTCACCACAATGTAGGCTGCAGCTCTATTTACAATAGCCAGGTAATGGAAGCAACCTAAATGCCCACAGACAGATGAATGATTAAAGATGTGGTACATATATGAAATGGAATATTACTCGGCCATAAAAAGGAATGAAACTGGGTCATTTGTAGAGACATCGATGGATCGAGAGACTGTCATACAGAATGAAGTAAGTCAGAAAGAGGAAAACAAATATTGTATATTAATGCATATATGTGGAACGTAAAAAAATGGTACAGATGAACTGGTTTGCAGGGAAGAAATAGAGACACAGAGGTAGAGAACAAACGTATGGACACCAAGTGTGGGAAGCCATGGGGTGGTGGTGGTGCGATGAGTTGGGAGATTGGGATAGACCTGTATACATGTATATGCATAAAATACATAACTAATAATAACGTGCTGTATAAAAAAATAAATAAATTAAATTTCAAAATTTTAAAAAATAAAATTTAAAAATAAAACAGAAAAAATTCTTCCCGTCACACAGATGTATTTATAGGAATGAATTATTTCCATGCTTATATTTATAAATACATAAAAGAGGAATAAAATCTAACTTGAACCATAAAAGAAAAAAAAGTGAACCCACGAGTTATACAGAGGAAACGCTATCACGGCACTTGCTCCAGTGGTAAACAATTCTGAAATTGGTCAGAGGTGGGGAACCATCTCCCATACAGCCAGCAACCCACCCCCCACGCAAGGAGCATCCTCATTGCAAAGCTGGGGGACCGTGCCGAGGCATCTGTGAGTAAACGTGAGCTGAGCCCCAGGCCAGCTGCTGCTGAACTGTTCCAACCCTTTCCAGGTAAAACACCTGAATATGTACAAGGGCTTGAAAGCCTAGAGGAAGGACCGTGGAGCCACACCAGCGACAGCACGCAGGCCAACTTGGTGCCTGCAGGCCAGCCAGGGTGGTCCTGGCCCCGGGCGCTCTTCCAGAAGCTTTCCATTGCCCTGCCTGAGATACCCCTCCTGTCCCGGCCCCCACTGCTTTTTTCCTTCCTCACCTCTGTCTGGAGAATAATTCCAGCGGAAGGTATGGGTGACACATCCTCTTCTTTACAGGCGGCAGCCTGGCAACTCCTGCAGAAAGGCCAGCAGAACCCCACTCACACCGGGCCACCCACAAAGCTGTGGCCCCTCACTCCCTCCCACCAGCACAGTTCTGAGACTGCTGACGGGGCAGAGAATATGGAGTCAGGAACAGCTTCAGGGGCTATTGCTGCCTGGAGCTCTGTTTATATTGACCTCAACAAGGCACACCTGGGGAGGGCGTGGCGGCAGGGTAAGGCTGCCCAGGTCAGCTAATCCACAACCCTCAGGGAATCACATTGTTGAAAATGGACCCCACTAAGGCAGAAGAGAAGCCAAGGAAAAAAAGGACACAATGCCATTTGCAGCACCGTAGATGAGTCTAGAAGTAATCACGTGACTTGTAGTAAGTCAGAAAGTGAAAGACACATATCATATCATATCACTTATAGGTGTTACCTAAAAATGGATACCAGGGCAGATATTTCCACGGAGAAGGGCAATCACAGATTCATTAAACAAACTTATGGTTCACCAATGGAAAGGTGTGAGGATTGGTTTCATTACGATATCGGGGTTAACAGACATATACAAACACAGGTGACATATATAATCACCAAAGACCTACAGAATACCAAGAGAGGACGACTCAACATTCTGTCATAACGTACATGGGAAAACGATCCCAGGAAGAACAGTCATCTGTATATGTGTAAAAGAACCACATCTTCCACACCTACAACAAGCCAAACTTTGTAATCAAACTTTCTGTAATAAAAAATAAAAAATTAAATTAAAAACACGAACAAGAAGTAGTGAGACAAACGTGAGGGGCTTTCTCCTGGCACATTCCATTCTAAACTCCAATCTAGAACACCACTTCCACTGAGGCTCTCTTGCCCTAGTAACCAGATTTGGTAAGGGTGAACTGCTGCCACCTTGTGGCCGTTTCACACAACAGCAGCTTTAATCCCAATGCTAATGGTCAGTTGATATTCAAAATCATTGCAGGCCTGTAAATGACACCTGCCCTGAAAACAAATCCTGGGGTCACATATCGACCAAAAAATTCAAAGGACGTCCATATTTCAAAACGACCGTTTCAAAAGGCATATTTTACGCACATTAGTGTTCTGCTTCTTTTCCTTTCTTTCCTTTTTTGTTAAAAAACACGGGAATGGAAAAAGGCATCCCACAGAATGGGCGAAAATCGTTGCAGACGAATCAATGGACAGAGGTTTAATCTCCAATATATATAAACAGCTCATGCAGCTTAATATTAAAAAAACAAACAACCCCAAAAAAATGGGCAGAAGATCTAAAGAGAGGTTTCTTCAAAGGAGACACAGAGATGGCCAAGACGCACATGAAAAGCTGCTCAACAGCACGAATTATTAGAGAAATGCAAATCAAAACTACAATGAGGTATCACCTCACACCTGTTAGAATCGGCATCATCAGAAAATCTACAAACAACCAATTCTGCGGAGGGTGTGGACAAAAGGAGCCCTCTTCCACTATTGGGGGGAATGTAAATTGATACAGTCACTATGGAGAACAGTATGGAGTTTCCTTAAAAAAATTAGAAATAGAATTACCATCTGATCCAGCAATCCCACTTCTGGGCATATACCCAGAGAAAACCGCATTTCAAAAAGGCACATTCACCACAATGTTCGTTGCAGCACTATTTACAATAGCCAGGTAATGGAAGCCACCTAAATGCCCACAGACAGATGAATGGATAAAGATGTGGTACATATATAAAATGGAATATTACTCGGCCATAAAAAGGAATGAAACTGGGTCATTTGTAGAGACATCGATGGATCGAGAGACTGTCATACAGAATGAAGTAAGTGAGAAAGAGGAAAACAAATATTTTATATTAATGCATATATGTGGAGCCTAAAAATGGTACAGATGAACTTGTTTGCAGGGAAGAAATAGAGACACAGGGGTAGAGAACAAACGTATGGACACCAAGTGTGGGAAGCCATGGGGTGGTGGTGGTGGGATGAGTTGGGAGATTGGGATAGACCTGTATACATGTATATGCATAAAATACATATCTAATAATAACGTGCTGTATAAAAACATAAATAAAATTAAATTTCAAAATTTTAAAAAATAAAATTTAAAAATAAAACAGAAAAAATTCTTCCCGTCACACAGATGTATTTATAGGAATGAATTATTTCCATGCTTATATTTATAAATACATAAAAGAGGAATAAAATCTAACTTGAACCATAAAAGAAAAAAAAAGTGAACCCACGAGTTATACAGAGGAAACGCTATCACGGCACTTGCTCCAGCGGTAAACAATTCTGAAATTGGTCAGAGGTGGGGAACCATCTCCCATACAGCCAGCAACCCACCCCCCACGCAAGGAGCGTCCTCATTGCAAAGCTGGGGGACCGTGCCGAGGCATCTGTGAGTAAACGTGAGCTGAGCCCCAGGCCAGCTGCTGCTGAACTGTTCCCACCCTTTCCAGGTAAAACACCTGAATATGTACAAGGGCTTGAAAGCCTAGAGGAAGGACGGTGGAGCCACACCAGCGACAGCACGCAGGCCAACTTGGTGCCTGCAGGCCAGCCAGGGTGGTCCTGGCCCCGGGCGCTCTTCCAGAAGCTTTCCATTGCCCTGCCTGAGATACCCCTCCTGTCCCGGCCCCCACTGCTTTTTTCCTTCCTCACCTATGTCTGGAGAGAAATTCCAGCGGAAGGTATGGGTGACACATCCTCTTCTTTACAGGCGGCAGCCTGGCAACTCCTGCAGAAAGGCCAGCAGAACCCCACTCACAGCGGGCCACCCACAAAGCTGTGGCCCCTCACTCCCTCCCACCAGCACAGTTCTGAGACTGCTGACGGGGCAGAGAATATGGGGTCAGGAACAGCTTCAGGGGCTATTGCTGCCTGGAGCTCTGTTTATATTGACCTCAACAAGGCACACCTGGGGAAGGCGTGGCGGCAGGGTAAGGCTGCCCAGGTCAGCTAATCCACAACCCTCAGGGAATCACATTGTTGAAAATGGACCCCACTAAGGCAGAAGAGAAGCCAAGGAAAAAAAGGACACAATGCCATTTGCAGCACCGTAGATGAGTCTAGAAGTAATCACGTGACTTGTAGTAAGTCAGAAAGTGAAAGACACATATCATATCATATCACTTATAGGTGTTACCTAAAAATGGATACCAGGGCAGATATTTCCACGGAGAAGGGCAATCACAGATTCATTAAACAAACTTATGGTTCACCAATGGAAAGGTGTGAGGATTGGTTTCATTACGATATCGGGGTTAACAGACATATACAAACACAGGTGACATATATAATCACCAAAGACCTACAGAATACCAAGAGAGGACGACTCAACATTCTGTCATAACGTACATGGGAAAACGATCCCAGGAAGAACAGTCATCTGTATATGTGTAAAAGAACCACATCTTCCACACCTACAACAAGCCAAACTTTGTAATCAAACTTGCTGTAATAAAAAATAAAAAAATTAAATTAAAAACACGAACAAGAAGTAGTGAGACAAACGTGAGGGGCTTTCTCCTGGCACATTCCATTCTAAACTCCAATCTAGAACACCACTTCCACTGAGGCTCTCTTGCCCTAGTAACCAGATTTGGTAAGGGTGAACTGCTGCCACCTTGTGGCCGTTTCACACAACAGCAGCTTTAATCCCAACGCTAATGGTCAGTTGATATTCAAAATCATTGCAGGCCTGTAAATGACACCTGCCCTGAAAACAAATCCTGGGGTCACATATCGACCAAAAAATTCAAAGGACGTCCATATTTCAAAACGACCGTTTCAAAAGGCATATTTTACGCACATTAGTGTTCTGCTTCTTTTCCTTTCTTTCCTTTTTTGTTAAAAAACACGGGAATGGAAAAAGGCATCCCACAGAATGGGCGAAAATCGTTGCAGACGAATCAATGGACAGAGGTTTAATCTCCAATATATATAAACAGCTCATGCAGCTTAATATTAAAAAAACAAACAACCCCAAAAAAATGGGCAGAAGATCTAAAAAGACGTTTCTTCAAAGGAGACACAGAGATGGCCAAGACGCACATGAAAAGCTGCTCAACAGCACTAATTATTAGAGAAATGCAAATCAAAACTACAATGAGGTATCACCTCACACCTGTTAGAATCGGCATCATCAGAAAATCTACAAACAACCAATTCTGGGGAGGGTGTGGACAAAAGGAGCCCTCTTCCACTATTGGTGGGAATGTAAATTGATACAGTCACTATGGAGAACAGTATGGAGTTTCCTTAAAAAAATTAGAAATAGAATTACCATCTGATCCAGCAATCCCACTTCTGGGCATATACCCAGAGAAAACCGCATTTCAAAAAGGCACATTCACCACAATGTTCGTTGCAGCACTATTTACAATAGCCAGGTAATGGAAGCAAACTAAATGCCCACAGACAGATGAATGGATAAAGATGTGGTACATATATAAAATGGAATATTACTCGGCCATAAAAAGGAATGAAACTGGGTCATTTGTAGAGACATCGATGGATCGAGAGACTGTCATACAGAATGAAGTAAGTGAGAAAGAGGAAAACAAATATTTTATATTAATGCATATATGTGGAGCCTAAAAATGGTACAGATGAACTGGTTTGCAGGGAAGAAATAGAGACATAGGGGTAGAGAACAAACGTATGGACACCAAGTGTGGGAAGCCATGGGGTGGTGGTGGTGGGATGAGTTGGGAGATTGGGATAGACCTGTATACATGTATATGCATAAAATACATAACTAATAATAACGTGCTGTATAAAAACATAAATAAAATTAAATTTCAAAATTTTAAAAAATAAAATTTAAAAATAAAACAGAAAAAATTCTTCCCGTCACACAGATGTATTTATAGGAATGAATTATTTCCATGCTTATATTTATAAATACATAAAAGAGGAATAAAATCTAACTTGAACCATAAAAGAAAAAAAAAGTGAACCCACGAGTTATACAGAGGAAACGCTATCACGGCACTTGCTCCAGCGGTAAACAATTCTGAAATTGGTCAGAGGTGGGGAACCATCTCCCATACAGCCAGCAACCCACCCCCTACGCAAGGAGCGTCCTCATTGCAAAGCTGGGGGACAGTGCTGAGGCATCTGTGAGTAAACGTGAGCTGAGCCCCAGGCCAGCTGCTGCTGAACTGTTCCCACCCTTTCCAGGTAAAACACCTGAATATGTACAAGGGCTTGAAAGCCTAGAGGAAGGACCGTGGGGCCACACCAGGGACAGCACGCAGGCCAACTTGGTGCCTGCAGGCCAGCCAGGGTGGTCCTGGCCCCGGTCGCTCTTCCGGAAGCTTTCAATTGCCCCTGCCTGAGATACCCCTCCTGTCCCGGCCCCCACTGCTTTTTTCCTTCCTCACCTCTGTCCGGGGAGAAATTCCAGCGGAAGGTATGGGTGACACATCCTCTTCTTTACAGGCGGCAGCCTGGCAACTCCTGCAGAATGGCCAGCAGAACCCCACTCACACCGGGCCACCCACAAAGCTGTGGCCCCTCACTCCCTCCCACCAGCACAGCCCCGAGACTGCTGACGGGGCAGAGAATATGGAGTCAGGCACAGCTTCAGGGGCTATTGCTGCCTGGAGCTCTGTTTATATTGACCTCAACGAGGCACACCTGGGGATTGCGGGCCGGCAGGGTAAGGCTGCCCAGGTCAGCTAATCCACAACCCTCAGGGAATCACATTGTTGAAAATGGACCCCGCTAAGGCAGAAAAGAAGCCAAGGGAAAAAAGGACACAATGCCATTTGCAGCACCGTAGATGAGTCTAGAAGTAATCACGTGACTTGTAGTAAGTCAGAAAGTGAAAGACACATATCATATCATATCACTTATAGGTGTTACCTAAAAATGGATACCAGGGCAGATATTTCCACGGAGAAGGGCAATCACAGATTCATTAAACAAACTTATGGTTCACCAATGGAAAGGTGTGAGGATTGGTTTCATTACGATATCGGGGTTAACAGACATATACAAACACAGGTGACATATATAATCACCAAAGACCTACAGAATACCAAGAGAGGACGACTCAACATTCTGTCATAACGTACATGGGAAAAGGATCCAAGGAAGAACAGTCATCTGTATATGTGTAAAAGAACCACATCTTCCACACCTACAACAAGCCAAACTTTGTAATCAAACTTGCTGTAATAAAAAATAAAAAATTAAATTAAAAACACGAACAAGAAGTAGTGAGACAAACGTGAGGGGCTTTCTCCTGGCACATTCCATTCTAAACTCCAATCTAGAACACCACTTCCACTGAGGCTCTCTTGCCCTAGTAACCAGATTTGGTAAGGGTGAACTGCTGCCACCTTGTGGCCGTTTCACACAACAGCAGCTTTAATCCCAACGCTAATGGTCAGTTGATATTCAAAATCATTGCAGGCCTGTAAATGACACCTGCCCTGAAAACAAATCCTGGGGTCTCATATCGACCAAAAAATTCAAAGGACGTCCATATTTCAAAACGACCATTTCAAAAGGCATATTTTACGCACATTAGTGTTCTGCTTCTTTTCCTTTCTTTCCTTTTTTGTTAAAAAACACGGGAATGGAAAAAGGCATCCCTCAGAATGGGCGAAAATCGTTGCAGACGAATCAAAGGACAGAGGTTTAATCTCCAATATATATAAACAACACATTCAGCTTAATATTAAAAAAACAAACAACCCAATACAAAAATGGGCAGAAGATCTAAAGAGACGTTTTTTCAAAGAAGACACAGAGATGGCCAAGACGCACATGAAAAGCTGCTCAACAGCACTAATTATTAGAGAAATGCAAATCAAAACCACAATGAGGTATCACCTCACACCTGTTAGAATAGGCATCATCAGAATATCTACAAACAACCAATTCTGGGGAGGGTGTGGACAAAAGGAGCCCTCTTCCACTATTGGTGGGAATGTAAATTGATACAGTCACTATGGAGAACAGTATGGAGTTTCCTTAAAAAAACTAGAAATAGAATTACCATCTGATCCAGCAATCCCACTTCTGGGCATATACCCAGAGAAAACCGTAAATCAAAAAGGCACATTCACCACAATGTTCATTGCAGCACTATTTACAATAGCCAGGTAATGGAAGCAACCTAAATGCCCACAGACAGATGAATGAATAAAGATGTGGTACATATATGAAATGGAATATTACTCGGCCATAAAAAGGAATGAAACTGGGTCATTTGTAGAGACATCGATGGATCGAGAGACTGTCATACAGAATGAAGTAAGTCAGAAAGAGGAAAACAAATATTGTATATTAATGCATATATGAGGAACGTAAAAAAATCGTACAGATGAACAGGTTTGCAGGGAAGAAATAGAGACACAGAGGTAGAGAACAAACGTATGGACACCAAGTGTGGGAAGCCATGGCGTGGTGGTGGTGGGATGAGTTGGGAGATTGGGATTGACCTGTATACATGTATATGCATAAAATACATAACTAATAATAACGTGCTGTATAAAAACATAAATAAAATTAAATTTCAAAATTTTAAAAAATAAAATTTAAAAATAAAACAGAAAAAATTCTTCCAGTCACACAGATGTATTTATAGGAATGAATTATTTCCATGCTTATATTTATAAATACATAAAAGAGGAATAAAATCTAACTTGAACCATAAAAGAAAAAAAAAGTGAACCCACGAGTTATACAGAGGAAACGCTATCACGGCACTTGCTCCAGCGGTAAACAATTCTGAAATTGGTCAGAGGTGGGGAACCATCTCCCATACAGCTAGCAACCCAACCCCACGCAAGGATCGTCCTCATTGCAAAGCTGGGGGACCGTGCCGAGGCATCTGTGAGTAAACGTGAGCTGAGCCCCAGGCCAGCTGCTGCTGAACTGTTCCAACCCTTTCCAGGTAAAACACCTGAATATGTACAAGGGCTTGAAAGCCTAGAGGAAGGACCGTGGAGCCACACCAGCGACAGCACGCAGGCCAACTTGGTGCCTGCAGGCCAGCCAGGGTGGTCCTGGCCCCGGGCGCTCTTCCAGAAGCTTTCCATTGCCCTGCCTGAGATACCCCTCCTGTCCCGGCCCCCACTGCTTTTTTCCTTCCTCACCTCTGTCCGGGGAGAAATTCCAGCGGAAGGTATGGGTGACACATCCTCTTCTTTACAGGCGGAAGCCTGGCAACTCCTGCAGAAAGGCCAGCAGAACCCCACTCACACCGGGCCACCCACAAAGCTGTGGCCCCTCACTCCCTCCCACCAGCACAGCCCCGAGACTGCTGACGGGGCAGAGAATATGGAGTCAGGCACAGCTTCAGGGGCTATTGCTGCCTGGAGCTCTGTTTATATTGACCTCAACGAGGCACACCTGGGGAGGGCGGGCCGGCAGGGTAAGGCTGCCCAGGTCAGCTAATCCACAACCCTCAGGGAATCACATTGTTGAAAATGGACCCCGCTAAGGCAGAAGAGAAGCCAAGGAAAAAAAGGACACAATGCCATTTGCAGCACCGTAGATGAGTCTAGAAGTAATCACGTGACTTGTAGTAAGTCAGAAAGTGAAAGACACATATCATATCATATCACTTATAGGTGTTACCTAAAAATGGATACCAGGGCAGATATTTCCACGGAGAAGGGCAATCACAGATTCATTAAACAAACTTATGGTTCACCAATGGAAAGGTGTGAGGATTGGTTTCATTACGATATCAGGGTTAACAGACATATACAAACACAGGTGACATATATAATCACCAAAGACCTACAGAATACCAAGAGAGGACGACTCAACATTCTGTCATAACGTACATGGGAAAAGGATCCCAGGAAGAACAGTCATCTGTATATGTGTAAAAGAACCACATCTTCCACACCTACAACAAGCCAAACTTTGTAATCAAACTTTCTGTAATAAAAAATAAAAAAATTAAATTAAAAACACGAACAAGAAGTAGTGAGACAAACGTGAGGGGCTTTCTCCTGGCACATTCCATTCTAAACTCCAATCTAGAACACCACTTCCACTGAGGCTCTCTTGCCCTAGTAACCAGATTTGGTAAGGGTGAACTGCTGCCACCTTTTGGCCGTTTCACACAACAGCAGCTTTAATCCCAACGCTAATGGTCAGTTGATATTCAAAATCATTGCAGGCCTGTAAATGACACCTGCCCTGAAAACAAATCCTGGGGTCACATATCGACCAAAAAATTCAAAGGACGTCCATATTTCAAAACGACCGTTTCAAAAGGCATATTTTACGCACATTAGTGTTCTGCTTCTTTTCCTTTCTTTCCTTTTTTGTTAAAAAACACGGGAATGGAAAAAGGCATCCCACAGAAAGGGCGAAAATCGTTGCAGATGAATCAATGGACAGAGGTTTAATCTCCAATATATATAAACAGCTCATGCAGCTTAATATTAAAAAACAAACAACCCCCAAAAAATGGGCAGAAGATCTAAAGAGACGTTTGTTCAAAGGAGACACAGAGATGGCCAAGACGCACATGAAAAGCTGCTCAACAGCACTAATTATTAGAGAAATGCAAATCAAAACTACAATGAGGTATCACCTCACACCTGTTAGAATCGGCATCATCAGAAAATCTACAAACAACCAATTCTGGGGAGGGTGTGGACAAAAGGAGCCCTCTTCCACTATTGGTGGGAATGTAAATTGATACAGTCACTATGGAGAACAGTATGGAGTTTCCTTAAAAAAATTAGAAATAGAATTACCATCCGATCCAGCAATCCCACTTCTGGCCATATACCCAGAGAAAACCGTAAATCAAAAAGGCACATTCACCACAATGTTCGTTGCAGCACTCTTTACAATAGCCAGGTAATGGAAGCCACCTAAATGCCCACAGACAGATGAATGGATAAAGATGTGGTACATATATAAAATGGAATATTACTCGGCCATAAAAAGGAATGAAACTGGGTCATTTGTAGAGATATCGATGGATCGAGAGACTGTCATACAGAATGAAGTAAGTCAGAAAGAGGAAAACAAATATTGTATATTAATGCATATATGTGGAGCCTAAAAATGGTACAGATGAACTGGTTTGCAGGGAAGAAATAGAGACACAGAGGTAGAGAACAAACGTATGGACACCAAGTGTGGGAAGCCATGGGGTGGTGGTGGTGGGATGAGTTGGGAGATTGGGATTGACCTGTATATATGTATATGCATAAAATACATAAATAATAAGAACGTGCTGTATAAAAAAATTAAATAAATTAAATTTCAAAATTTTAAAAAATAAAATTTAAAAATAAAACAGAAAAAAGTTCTTCCCGTCACACAGATGTATTTATAGGAATGAATTATTTCCATGCTTATATCTATAAATACATAAAAGAGGAATAAAATCTAACTTGAACCATAAAAGAAAAAAAAAAACCTGAACCCACGAGTTATACAGAGGAAAACCCAATCAGGGCATTTGCTCCAGTGGTAAACAATTCTGAAATTGGTCAGAGGTGGGGAACCATCTCCCATACAGCCAGCAACCCACCCCCCACACAAGGAGCGTCCTCATTGCAAAGCTGGGGGACCGTGCCGAGGCATCTGTGAGTAAACGTGAGCTGAGCCCCAGGCCAGCTGCTGCTGAACTGTTCCCACCCTTTCCAGGTAAAACACCTGAATATGTACAAGGGCTTGAAAGCCTAGAGGAAGGACCGTGGAGCCACACCAGCGACAGCACGCAGGCCAACTTGGTGCCTGCAGGCCAGCCAGGGTGGTCCTGGCCCCGGTCGCTCTTCCGGAAGCTTTCCTTTGCCCTGCCTGAGATACCCCTCCTGTCCCGGCCCCCACTGCTTTTTGCCTTCCTCACCTCTGTCTGGAGAGAAATTCCAGCGGAAGGTATGGGTGACACATCCTCTTCTTTACAGGCGGCAGCCTGGCAACTCCTGCGGAAAGGCCAGCAGAACCCCACTCACAGCGGGCCACCCACAAAGCTGTGGCCCCTCACTCCCTCCCACCAGCACAGCCCCGAGACTGCTGACGGGGCAGAGAATATGGAGTCAGGCACAGCTTCAGGGGCTATTGCTGCCTGGAGCTCTGTTTATATTGACCTCAACGAGGCACACCTGGGGAGGGCGGGCCGGCAGGGTAAGGCTGCCCAGGTCAGCTAATCCACAACCCTCAGGGAATCACATTGTTGAAAATGGACCCCGCTAAGGCAGAAGAGAAGCCAAGGAAGAAAAGGACACAATGCCATTTGCAGCACCGTAGATGAGTCTAGAAGTAATCACGTGACTTGTAGTAAGTCAGAAAGTGAAAGACACATATCATATCATATCACTTATAGGTGTTACCTAAAAATGGATACCAGGGCAGATATTTCCACGGAGAAGGGCAATCACAGATTCATTAAACAAACTTATGGTTCACCAATGGAAAGGTGTGAGGATTGGTTTCATTACGATATCGGGGTTAACAGACATATACAAACACAGGTGACATATATAATCACCAAAGACCTACAGAATACCAAGAGAGGACGACTCAACATTCTGTCATAACGTACATGGGAAAAGGATCCCAGGAAGAACAGTCATCTGTATATGTGTAAAAGAACCACATCTTCCACACCTACAACAAGCCAAACTTTGTAATCAAACTTGCTGTAATAAAAAATTAAAAATTAAATTAAAAACACGAACAAGAAGTAGTGAGACAAACGTGAGGGGCTTTCTCCTGGCACATTCCATTCTAAACTCCAATCTAGAACACCACTTCCACTGAGGCTCTCTTGCCCTAGTAACCAGATTTGGTAAGGGTGAACTGCTGCCACCTTGTGGCCGTTTCACACAACAGCAGCTTTAATCCCAACGCTAATGGTCAGTTGATATTCAAAATCATTGCAGGCCTGTAAATGACACCTGCCCTGACAACAAATCCTGGGGTCACATATCGACCAAAAAATTCAAAGGACGTCCATATTTCAAAACGACCGTTTCAAAAGGCATATTTTACGCACATTAGTGTTCTGCTTCTTTTCCTTTCTTTCCTTTTTTGTTAAAAAACACGGGAATGGAAAAAGGCATCCCTCAGAATGGGCGAAAATAGTTGCAGACGAATCAAAGGACAGAGGTTTAATCTCCAATATATATAAACAACACATGCAGCTTAATATTAAAAAAACAAACAACCCAATACAAAAATGGGCAGAAGATCTGAAGAGACGTTTCTTCAAAGAAGACACAGAGATGGCCAAGACGCACATGAAAAGCTGCTCAACAGCACTAATTATTAGAGAAATGCAAATCAAAACCACAATGAGGTATCACCTCACACCTGTTAGAATCGGCATCATCAGAATATCTACAAACAACCAATTCTGGGGAGGGTGTGGACAAAAGGAGCCCTCTTCCACTATTGGTGGGAATGTAAATTGATACAGTCACTATGGAGAACAGTATGGAGTTTCCTTAAAAAAACTAGAAATAGAATTACCATCTGATCCAGCAATCCCACTTCTGGGCATATACCCAGAAAAAACCGTATTTCAAAAAGGCACATTCACCACAATGTAGGCTGCAGCACTATTTACAATAGCCAGGTAATGGAAGCACCTAAATGCCCACAGACAGATGAATGGATAAAGAGGTGATACATATATGAAATGGAATATTACTCGGCCATAAAAAGGAATGAAACTGGGTCATTTGTAGAGACATCGATGGATCGAGAGACTGTCATACAGAACGAAGTAAGTCAGAAAGAGGAAAACAAATATTGTATATTAATGCATATATGTGGAGCCTAAAAATGGTACAGATGAACTGGTTTGCAGGGAAGAAATAGAGACACAGAGGTAGAGAACAAACGTATGGACACCAAGTGTGGGAAGCCATGGGGTGGTGGTGGTGGTGGGATGAGTTGGGAGTTTGGGATTGACCTGTATACATGTATATGCATAAAATACATAACCAATAATAACGTGCTGTATAAAAAAAATAAATAAAATTAAATTTCAAAATTTTAAAAAATAAAATTTAAAAATAAAACAGAAAAAAGTTCTTCCCGTCACACAGATGTATTTATAGGAATGAATTATTACCATGCTTATATCTATAAATACATAAAAGAGGAATAAAATCTAACTTTAACCATAAAAGAAAAAAAAACCTGAACCCACGAGTTATACAGAGGAAAACCCTATCAGGGCACTTGCTCCAGTGGTAAACAATTCTAAAATTGGTCAGAGGTGGGGAACCATCTCCCATACAGCCAGCAACCCACCCACCACGCAAGGAGCGTCCTCATTGCAAAGCTGGGGGACCGTGCTGAGGCATCTGTGAGTAAACGTCAGCTGAGCCCCAGGCCAGCTGCTGCTGAACTGTTCCCACCCATTCCAGGTAAAACACCTGAATATGTACAAGGGCTTGAAAGCCTAGAGGAAGGACCGTGGAGCCACACCAGCGACAGCACGCAGGACAACTTGGTGCCTGCAGGCCAGCCAGGGTGGTCCTGGCCCCGGGCGCTCTTCCAGAAGCTTTCCATTGCCCTGCCTGAGATACCCCTCCTGTCCCGGCCCCCACTGCTTTTTTCCCTCCTCACCTCTGTCCGGAGAGAAATTCCAGCAGAAAGTATGGGTGACACATCCTCTTCTTTACAGGCGGCAGCCTGACAACTCCAGCAGAAAGGCCAGCAGAACCCCACTCACACCGAGCCACCCACAATGCTGTGGCCCCATATTCCCTCCCACCAGCACAGCCCCGAGACTGCTGACGGGGCAGAGAATATGGAGTCAGGCACAGCTTCAGGGGCTATTGCTGCCTGGAGCTCTGTTTATATTGACCTCAACGAGGCACACCTGGGGAGGGCGGGCCGGCAGGGTAAGGCTGCCCAGGTCAGCTAATCCACAACCCTCAGGGAATCACATTGTTGAAAATGGACCCCGCTAAGGCAGAAGAGAAGCCAAGGAAGAAAAGGACACAATGCCATTTGCAGCACCGTAGATGAGTCTAGAAGTAATCACGTGACTTGTAGTAAGTCAGAAAGTGAAAGACACATATCATATCATATCACTTAGAGGTGTTACCTAAAAATGGATACCAGGGCAGATATTTCCACGGAGAAGGGCAATCACAGATTCATTAAACAAACTTATGGTTCACCAATGGAAACGTGTGAGGATTGGTTTCATTACGATATCGGGGTTAACAGACATATACAAACACAGGTGACATATATAATCACCAAAGACCTACAGAATACCAAGAGAGGACGACTCAACATTCTGTCATAACGTACATGGGAAAAGGATCCCAGGAAGAACAGTCATCTGTATATGTGTAAAAGAACCACATCTTCCACACCTACAACAAGCCAAACTTTGTAATCAAACTTGCTGTAATAAGAAATAAAAAATTAAATTAAAAACACGAAGAAGAAGTAGTGAGACAAACGTGAGGGTCTTTCTCCTGGCTCATTCCATTCTAAACTCCAATCTAGAACACCACTTCCACTGAGGCTCTCTTGCCCTAGTAACCAGATTTGGTAAGGGTGAACTGCTGCCACCTTGTGGCCGTTTCACACAACAGCAGCTTTAATCCCAACGCTAATGGTCAGTTGATATTCAAAATCATTGCAGGCCTGTAAATGACACCTGCCCTGAAAACAAATCCTGGGGTCACATATCGACCAAAAAATTCAAAGGACGTCCATATTTCAAAACGACCGTTTCAAAAGGCATATTTTATGCACATTAGTGTTCTGCTTCTTTTCCTTTCTTTCCTTTTTTGTTAAAAAACACGGGAATGGAAAAAGGCATCCCTCAGAATGGGCGAAAATCGTTGCAAACGAATCAATGGACAGAGGTTTAATCTCCAATATATATAAACAGCTCATGCAGCTTAATATTAAAAAAACAAACAACCCAATACAAAAATGGGCAGAAGATCTAAAGAGACGTTTCTTCAAAGGAGACACAGAGATGGCCAAGACGCACATGAAAAGCTGCTCAACAGCACTAATTATTAGAGAAATGCAAATCAAAACTACAATGAGGTATCACCTCACACCTGTTAGAATCGGCATCATCAGAAAATGTACAAACCACAAATTCTGGGGAGGGTGTGGACAAAAGGAGCCCTCTTCCACTATTGGTGGGAATGTAAATTGATACAGTCACTATGGAGAACAGTATGGAGTTTCCTTAAAAAACTAGAAATAGAATTACCATCTGATCCAGCAATCCCACTTCTGGGCATATACCCAGAGAAAACCGTAAATCAAAAAGGCACATTCGGGCCTCCCTGGTGGCGCAGTGGTTGAGAGTCCGCCTGCCGATGGAGGGGATACGGGTTCGTGCCCCGGTCTGGGAGGATCCCATATGCCGCGGAGCGGCTGGGCCCGTGAGCCATGGCCACTAAGCCTGTGCGTCCGGAGCCTGTGCTCCGCAACGGGAGAGGCCACAACAGTGAGAGGCCCGCGTACAGAAAAAAAAAAAAAAAAAAAAAAGGCACATTCACCACAATGTTCGTTGCAGCACTATTTACAATAGCCAGGTAATGGAAGCCACCTAAATGCCCACAGACAGATGAATGGATAAAGATGTGGTACATATATAAAATGGAATATTACTCGGCCATAAAAAGGAATGAAACTGGGTCATTTGTAGAGACATCGATGGATCGAGAGACTGTCATACAGAATGAAGTAAGTCAGAAAGAGGAAAACAAATGTTGTATATTAATGCATATATGTGGAGCCTAAAAAATGGTACAGATGAACTGGTTTGCAGGGAAGAAATAGAGACACAGAGGTAGAGAACAAACGTATGGACACCAAGTGTGGGAAGCCATGGGGTGGTGGTGGTGGGATGAGTTGGGAGATTGGGATTGATCTGTATACATGTATATGCATAAAATACATAACTAATAATAACGTGCTGTATAAAAAAATAAATAAAATTAAATTTCAAAATTTAAAAAAATAAAATATAAAAATAAAACAGAAAAAAGTTCTTCCCTTCACACAGATGTATTTATAGGAATGAATTATTACAATGCTTATATCTATAAATACATAAAAGAGGAATAAAATCTAACTTGAATTATAAAAGAAAAAAAAACCTGAACCCACGAGTTATACAGAGGAAAACCCTATCAGGGCACTTGCTCCAGCGGTAAACAATTCTGAAATTGGTCAGAGGTGGGGAACCATCTCCCATACAGCCAGCAACCCACCCCCCATGCAAGGAGCGTCCTCATTGCAAAGCTGGGGGACCGTGCCGAGGCATCTGTGAGTAAACGTGAGCTGAGCCCCAGGCCAGCTGCTGTTGAACTGTTCCCAACCTTCCCAGATAAAACACCTGAATATGTACAAGGGCTTGAAAGCCTAGAGGAAGGGCCGTGGAGCCACACCAGCGAAAGCACGCAGGCCAACTTGGTGCCTGCAGGCCAGCCAGTGTGGTCCTGGCCCCGGGCGCTCTTCCGGAAGCTTTCCATTGCACTGCCTCAGATACCCCTCTTGTCCCGGCCCCCACTGCTTCTTTCCTTCCTCACCTCTGTACGGAGAGAAATTCCAGCGGAAGGTATGGGTGACACATCCGCTTCTTTACAGGTGACAGCCTGACAACACCTGCAGAAAGCCCAGCAGAGCCCCACTCACAGCGGGCCACCCACAAAGCTGTGGCCCCTCACTCCCTCCCACCAGCACAGCCCCGAGACTGCTGACGGGGCAGAGAATATGGAGTCAGGCACAGCTTCAGGGGCTATTGCTGCCTGGAGCGCTGTTTATATTGATCTCAACGAGGCACACCTGGGGAGGGCGGGCCGGCAGGGTAAGGCTGCCCAGGTCAGCTAATCCACAACCCTCAGGGAATCACATTGTTGAAAATGGACCTCGCTAAGGCAGAATAGAAGCCAAGGGAAAAAAGGACACAATGCCATTTGCAGCACCGTAGATGAGTCTAGAAGTAATCACGTGACTTGTAGTAAGTCAGAAAGTGAAAGACACATATCATATCATATCACTTATAGGTGTTACCTAAAAATGGATACCAGGGCAGATATTGCCACGGAGAAGGGCAATCACAGATTCATTAAACAAACTTGTGGTTCACCAATGGAAAGGTGTGAGGATTGGTTTCATTACGATATCTGGGTTAACAGACATATACAAACACAGGTGACATATATAATCACCAAAGACCTACAGAATACCAAGAGAGGACTACTCAACATTCTGTCATAACGTACATGGGAAAAGGATCCCAGGAAGAACAGACACCTGTATATGTGTAAAAGAACCACATCTTCCACACCTACAACAAGCCAAACATTGTAATCAAACTTGCTGTAATAAAAAATTAAAAAATTTAAATTAAAAACACGAAGAAGAAGTAGTGAGACAAACTTGAGGGGCTTTCTCCTGGCACATTCCATTCTAAATTCCAATCTAGAACACCACTTCCATTGAGGCTCTGTTGCCCTAGTCACGAGATTTGGTAAGGGAGAACTGCTGCCACCTTGTGGCCGTTTCACACAACAGCAGCTTTAATCCCAGCGCTAATGGTCAGTTGATATTCAAAATCATTGCAGGCCTGTAAATGACACCTGCCCTGAAAACAAATCCTGGGGTCACATATCGACCAAAAAATTCAAAGGACGTCCATATTTCAAAACGACCGTTTCAAAAGGCATATTTTACGCACATTAGTGTTCTGCTTCTTTTCCTTTCTTTCCTTTTTTGTTAAAAAAAACGGGAATGGAAAAAGGCATCCCTCAGAATGGGCGAAAATCGTTGCAAACGAATCAATGGACAGAGGTTTAATCTCCAATATATATAAACAGCTCATGCAGCTTAATATTAAAAAAACAAACAACCCAATACAAAAATGGGCAGAAGATCTAAAGAGACGTTTCTTCAAAGGAGACACAGAGATGGCCAAGACGCACATGAAAATCTGCTCAACAGCAATAATTATTAGAGAAATGCAAATCAAAACAACAATGAAGTATCCCCTCACACCTGTTAGAATCGGCATCATCAGAAAATGTACAAACCACAAATTCTGGGGAGGGTGTGGACAAAAGGAGCCCTCTTCCAGTATTGGTGGGAATGTAAATTGATATAGTCACTATGGAGAACAGTATGGAGTTTCCTTAAAAATCTAGAAATAGAATTACCATCTGATCCAGCAATCCCACTTCTGGGAATATACCCAGAGAAAACCGTAAATCAAAAAGGCACATTCGGGCCTCCCTGGTGGCGCAGTGGTTGAGAGTCCGCCTGCCGATGGAGGGGATACGGGTTCATGCCCCGGTCTGGGAGGATCCCATATGCCGCGGAGCGGCTGGGCCCGTGAGCCATGGCCACTAAGCCTGTGCGTCCGGGGCCTGTGCTCCACAACGGGAGAGGCCACAACAGTGAGAGGCCCGCGTACAGAAAAAAAAAAAAAAAAAAAATAAAGGCACATTCACCACAATGTTCGTTGCAGCACTATTTACAATAGCCAGGTAATGGAAGCCACCTAAATGCCCACAGACAGATGAATGGATAAAGATGTGGTACATATATAAAATGGAATATTACTCGGCCATAAAAAGGAATGAAACTGGGTCATTTGTAGAGACATCGATGGATCGAGAGACTGTCATACAGAATGAAGTAAGTCAGAAAGAGGAAAACAAATGTTGTATATTAATGCATATATGTGGAGCCTAAAAAATGGTACAGATGAACTGGTTTGCAGGGAAGAAATAGAGACACAGAGGTAGAGAACAATCGTATGGACACCAAGTGTGGGAAGCCATGGGGTGGTGGTGGTGGGATGAGTTGGGAGATTGGGATTGACCTGTATACATGTATATGCATAAAATACATAACTAATAATAACGTGCTGTATAAAAAAATAAATAAAATTAAATTTCAAAATTTAAAAAAATAAAATTTAAAAATAAAACAGAAAAAAGTTCTTCCCTTCACACAGATGTATTTATAGGAATGAATTATTACAATGCTTATATCTATAAATACATAAAAGAGGAATAAAATCTAACTTGAACCATAAAAGAAAAAAAAACCTGAACCCACGAGTTATACAGAGGAAAACCCTATCAGGGCACTTGCTCCAGCGGTAAACAATTCTGAAATTGGTCAGAGGTGGGGAACCATCTCCCATACAGCCAGCAACCCACCCCCCACGCAAGGAGCGTCCTCATTGCAAAGCTGGGGGACCGTGCCGAGGCATCTGTGAGTAAACGTGAGCTGAGCCCCAGGCCAGCTGCTGTTGAACTGTTCCCAACCTTCCCAGATAAAACACCTGAATATGTACAAGGGCTTGAAAGCCTAGAGGAAGGGCCGTGGAGCCACACCAGCGAAAGCACGCAGGCCAACTTGGTGCCTGCAGGCCAGCCAGTGTGGTCCTGGCCCCGGGCGCTCTTCCGGAAGCTTTCCATTGCACTGCCTGAGATACCCCTCTTGTCCCGGCCCCCACTGCTTCTTTCCTTCCTCACCTCTGTACGGAGAGAAATTCCCGCGGAAGGTATGGGTGACACATCCGCTCCTTTACAGGTGGCAGCCTGACAACAACTGCAGAAAGCCCAGCAGAGCCCCACTCACAGCGGGCCACCCACAAAGCTGTGGCCCCTCCCTCCCTCCCACCAGCACAGCCCCGAGACTGCTGACGGGGCAGAGAATATGGAGTCAGGCACAGCTTCAGGGGCTATTGCTGCCTGGAGCGCTGTTTATATTGATCTCAACGAGGCACACCTGGGGAGGGCGGGCCGGCAGGGTAAGGCTGCCCAGGTCAGCTAATCCACAACCCTCAGGGAATCACATTGTTGAAAATGGACCTCGCTAAGGCAGAATAGAAGCCAAGGGAAAAAAGGACACAATGACATTTGCAGCATCGTAGATGAGTCTAGAAGTAATCACGTGACTTGTAGTAAGTCAGAAAGTGAAAGACACATATCATATCATATCACTTATAGGTGTTACCTAAAAATGGATACCAGGGCAGATATTGCCACGGAGAAGGGCAATCACAGATTCATTAAACAAACTTGTGGTTCGCCAGTGGAAAGGTGTGAGGATTGGTTTCATTACGATATCGGGGTTAACAGACATATACAAACACAGGTGACATATATAATCACCAAAGACCTACAGAATACCAAGAGAGGACTACTCAACATTCTGTCATAACGTACATGGGAAAAGGATCCCAGGAAGAACAGACATCTGTATATGTGTAAAAGAACCACATCTTCCACACCTACAACAAGCCAAACTTTGTAATCAAACTTGCTGTAATAAAAAATTAAAAAAATTAAATTAAAAACACGAAGAAGAAGTAGTGAGACAAACTTGAGTGGCTTTCTCCTGGCACATTCCATTCTAAATTCCAATCTAGAACACCACTTTCATTGAGGTTCTGTTGCCCTAGTCACGAGATTTGGTAAGGGAGAACTGCTGCCACCTTGTGGCCGTTTCACACAACAGCAGCTTTAATCCCAGCGCTAATGGTCAGTTGATATTCAAAATCATTGCAGGCCTGTAAATGACACCTGCCCTGAAAACAAATCCTGGGGTCACATATAGACCAAAAAATTCAAAGGACGTCCATATTTCAAAACGACCGTTTCAAAAGGCATATTTTACGCACATTAGTGTTCTGCTTCTTTTCCTTTCTTTCCTTTTTTGTTAAAAAACACGGGAATGGAAAAAGGCATCCCTCAGAATGGGCGAAAATAGTTGCAGACGAATCAAAGGACAGAGGTTTAATCTCCAATATATATAAACAACACATGCAGCTTAATATTAAAAAAACAAACAACCCAATACAAAAATGGGCAGAAGATCTAAAGAGACGTTTCTTCAAAGAAGACACAGAGATGGCCAAGACGCACATGAAAAGCTGCTCAACAGCACTAATTATTAGAGAAATGCAAATCAAAACCACAATGAGGTATCACCTCACACCTGTTAGAATCGGCATCATCAGAATATCTACAAACAACCAATTCTGGGGAGGGTGTGGACAAAAGGAGCCCTCTTCCACTATTGGTGGGAATGTAAATTGATACAGTCATTATGGAGAACAGTATGGAGTTTCCTTAAAAAAACTAAAAATAGAATTACCATCTGATCCAGCAATCCCACTTCTGGGCATATACCCAGAAAAAACCGTATTTCAAAAAGGCACATTCACCACAATGTAGGCTGCAGCACTATTTACAATAGCCAGGTAATGGAAGCACCTAAATGCCCACAGACAGATGAATGGATAAAGAGGTGATACATATATGAAATGGAATATTACTCGGCCATAAAAAGGAATGAAACTGGGTCATTTGTAGAGACATCGATGGATCGAGAGACTGTCATACAGAACGAAGTAAGTCAGAAAGAGGAAAACAAATATTGTATATTAATGCATATATGTGGAGCCTAAAAATGGTACAGATGAACTGGTTTGCAGGGAAGAAATAGAGACACAGAGGTAGAGAACAAACGTATGGACACCAAGTGTGGGAAGCCATGGGGTGGTGGTGGTGGTGGGGTGAGTTGGGAGTTTGGGATTGACCTGTATACATGTATATGCATAAAATACATAACCAATAATAACGTGCTGTATAAAAAAAATAAATAAAATTAAATTTCAAAATTTAAAAAAATAAAATTTAAAAATAAAACAGAAAAAAGTTCTTCCCGTCACACAGATGTATTTATAGGAATGAATTATTACCATGCTTATATCTATAAATACATAAAAGAGGAATAAAATCTAACTTTAACCATAAAAGAAAAAAAAACCTGAACCCACGAGTTATACAGAGGAAAACCCTATCAGGGCACTTGCTCCAGTGGTAAACAATTCTAAAATTGGTCAGAGGTGGGGAACCATCTCCCATACAGCCAGCAACCCACCCACCACGCAAGGAGCGTCCTCATTGCAAAGCTGGGGGACCGTGCTGAGGCATCTGTGAGTAAACGTCAGCTGAGCCCCAGGCCAGCTGCTGCTGAACTGTTCCCACCCATTCCAGGTAAAACACCTGAATATGTACAAGGGCTTGAAAGCCTAGAGGAAGGACCGTGGAGCCACACCAGCGACAGCACGCAGGACAACTTGGTGCCTGCAGGCCAGCCAGGGTGGTCCTGGCCCCGGGCGCTCTTCCAGAAGCTTTCCATTGCCCTGCCTGAGATACCCCTCCTGTCCCGGCCCCCACTGCTTTTTTCCTTCCTCACCTCTGTCCGGAGAGAAATTCCAGCAGAAAGTATGGGTGACACATCCTCTTCTTTACAGGCGGCAGCCTGACAACTCCAGCAGAAAGGCCAGCAGAACCCCACTCACACCGAGCCACCCACAATGCTGTGGCCCCACATTCCCTCCCACCAGCACAGCCCCGAGACTGCTGACGGGGCAGAGAATATGGAGTCAGGCACAGCTTCAGGGGCTATTGCTGCCTGGAGCTCTGTTTATATTGACCTCAACGAGGCACACCTGGGGAGGGCGGGCCGGCAGGGTAAGGCTGCCCAGGTCAGCTAATCCACAACCCTCAGGGAATCACATTGTTGAAAATGGACCCCGCTAAGGCAGAAGAGAAGCCAAGGAAGAAAAGGACACAATGCCATTTGCAGCACCGTAGATGAGTCTAGAAGTAATCACGTGACTTGTAGTAAGTCAGAAAGTGAAAGACACATATCATATCATATCACTTATAGGTGTTACCTAAAAATGGATACCAGGGCAGATATTTCCACGGAGAAGGGCAATCACAGATTCATTAAACAAACTTATGGTTCACCAATGGAAAGGTGTGATGATTGGTTTCATTACGATATCGGGGTTAACAGACATATACAAACACAGGTGACATATATAATCACCAAAGACCTACAGAATACCAAGAGAGGACGACTCAACATTCTGTCATAACGTACATGGGAAAAGGATCCCAGGAAGAACAGTCATCTGTATATGTGTAAAAGAACCACATCTTCCACACCTACAACAAGCCAAACTTTGTAATCAAACTTGCTGTAATAAGAAATAAAAAATTAAATTAAAAACACGAAGAAGAAGTAGTGAGACAAACGTGAGGGTCTTTCTCCTGGCACATTCCATTCTAAACTCCAATCTAGAACACCACTTCCACTGAGGCTCTCTTGCCCTAGTAACCAGATTTGGTAAGGGTGAACTGCTGCCACCTTGTGGCCGTTTCACACAACAGCAGCTTTAATCCCAACGCTAATGGTCAGTTGATATTCAAAATCATTGCAGGCCTGTAAATGACACCTGCCCTGAAAACAAATCCTGGGGTCACATATCGACCAAAAAATTCAAAGGACGTCCATATTTCAAAACGACCGTTTCAAAAGGCATATTTTATGCACATTAGTGTTCTGCTTCTTTTCCTTTCTTTCCTTTTTTGTTAAAAAACACGGGAATGGAAAAAGGCATCCCTCAGAATGGGCGAAAATCATTGCAAACGAATCAATGGACAGAGGTTTAATCTCCAATATATATAAACAGCTCATGCAGCTTAATATTAAAAAAACAAACAACCCAATACAAAAATGGGCAGAAGATCTAAAGAGACGTTTCTTCAAAGGAGACACAGAGATGGCCAAGACGCACATGAAAATCTGCTCAACAGCACTAATTATTAGAGAAATGCAAATCAAAACAACAATGAAGTATCCCCTCACACCTGTTAGAATCGGCATCATCAGAAAATGTACAAACCACAAATTCTGGGGAGGGTGTGGACAAAAGGAGCCCTCTTCCACTATTGGTGGGAATGTAAATTGATACAGTCACTATGGAGAACAGTATGGAGTTTCCTTAAAAAACTAGAAATAGAATTACCATCTGATCCAGCAATCCCACTTCTGGGCATATACCCAGAGAAAACCGTAAATCAAAAAGGCACATTCGGGCCTCCCTGGTGGCGCAGTGGTTGAGAGTCCGCCTGCCGATGGAGGGGATACGGGTTCGTGCCCCGGTCTGGGAGGATCCCATATGCCGCGGAGCGGCTGGGCCCGTGAGCCATGGCCACTAAGCCTGTGCGTCCGGAGCCTGTGCTCCGCAACGGGAGAGGCCACAACAGTGAGAGGCCCGCGTACAGAAAAAAAAAAAAAAAAAAAAAAAAAGGCACATTCACCACAATGTTCGTTGCAGCACTATTTACAATAGCCAGGTAATGGAAGCCACCTAAATGCCCACAGACAGATGAATGGATAAAGATGTGGTACATATATAAAATGGAATATTACTCGGCCATAAAAAGGAATGAAACTGGGTCATTTGTAGAGACATCGATGGATCGAGAGACTGTCATACAGAATGAAGTAAGTCAGAAAGAGGAAAACAAATGTTGTATATTAATGCATATATGTGGAGCCTAAAAAATGGTACAGATGAACTGGTTTGCAGGGAAGAAATAGAGACACAGAGGAAGAGAACAAACGTATGGACACCAAGTGTGGGAAGCCATGGGGTGGTGGTGGTGGGATGAGTTGGGAGATTGGGATTGACCTGTATACATGTATATGCATAAAATACATAACTAATAATAACGTTCTGTATAAAAAAATAAATAAAATTAAATTTCAAAATTTAAAAAAATAAAATTTAAAAATAAAACAGAAAAAAGTTCTTCCCTTCACACAGATGTATTTATAGGAATGAATTATTACAATGCTTATATCTATAAATACATAAAAGAGGAATAAAATCTAACTTGAACTATAAAAGAAAAAAAAACCTGAACCCACGAGTTATACAGAGGAAAACCCTATCAGGGCACTTGCTCCAGCGGTAAACAATTCTGAAATTGGTCAGAGGTGGGGAACCATCTCCCATACAGCCAGCAACCCACCCCCCATGCAAGGAGCGTCCTCATTGCAAAGCTGGGGGACCGTGCCGAGGCATCTGTGAGTAAACGTGAGCTGAGCCCCAGGCCAGCTGCTGTTGAACTGTTCCCAACCTTCCCAGATAAAACACCTGAATATGTACAAGGGCTTGAAAGCCTAGAGGAAGGGCCGTGGAGCCACACCAGCGAAAGCACGCAGGCCAACTTGGTGCCTGCAGGCCAGCCAGTGTGGTCCTGGCCCCGGGCGCTCTTCCGGAAGCTTTCCATTGCACTGCCTCAGATACCCCTCTTGTCCCGGCCCCCACTGCTTCTTTCCTTCCTCACCTCTGTACGGAGAGAAATTCCAGCGGAAGGTATGGGTGACACATCCGCTTCTTTACAGGTGACAGCCTGACAACACCTGCAGAAAGCCCAGCAGAGCCCCACTCACAGCGGGCCACCCACAAAGCTGTGTCCCCTCACTCCCTCCCACCAGCACAGCCCCGAGACTGCTGACGGGGCAGAGAATATGGAGTCAGGCACAGCTTCAGGGGCTATTGCTGCCTGGAGCGCTGTTTATATTGATCTCAACGAGGCACACCTGGGGAGGGCGGGCCGGCAGGGTAAGGCTGCCCAGGTCAGCTAATCCACAACCCTCAGGGAATCACATTGTTGAAAATGGACCTCGCTAAGGCAGAATAGAAGCCAAGGGAAAAAAGGACACAATGCCATTTGCAGCACCGTAGATGAGTCTAGAAGTAATCACGTGACTTGTAGTAAGTCAGAAAGTGAAAGACACATATCATATCATATCACTTATAGGTGTTACCTAAAAATGGATACCAGGGCAGATATTGCCACGGAGAAGGGCAATCACAGATTCATTAAACAAACTTGTGGTTCACCAATGGAAAGGTGTGAGGATTGGTTTCATTACGATATCTGGGTTAACAGACATATACAAACACAGGTGACATATATAATCACCAAAGACCTACAGAATACCGAGAGGACTACTCAACATTCTGTCATAACGTACATGGGAAAAGGATCCCAGGAAGAACAGACACCTGTATATGTGTAAAAGAACCACATCTTCCACACCTACAACAAGCCAAACATTGTAATCAAACTTGCTGTAATAAAAAATTAAAAAATTTAAATTAAAAACACGAAGAAGAAGTAGTGAGACAAACTTGAGGGGCTTTCTCCTGGCACATTCCATTCTAAATTCCTATCTAGAACACCACTTCCATTGAGGCTCTGTTGCCCTAGTCACGAGATTTGGTAAGGGAGAACTGCTGCCACCTTGTTGCCGTTTCACACAACAGCAGCTTTAATCCCAGCGCTAATGGTCAGTTGATATTCAAAATCATTGCAGGCCTGTAAATGACACCTGCCCTGAAAACAAATCCTGGGGTCACATATCAACCAAAAAATTCAAAGGCCGTCCATATTTCAAAACGACCGTTTCAAAAGGCATATTTTACGCACATTAGTGTTCTGCTTCTTTTCCTTTCTTTCCTTTTTTGTTAAAAAAAACGGGAATGGAAAAAGGCATCCCTCAGAATGGGCGAAAATCGTTGCAAACGAATCAATGGACAGAGGTTTAATCTCCAATATATATAAACAGCTCATGCAGCTTAATATTAAAAAAACAAACAACCCAATACAAAAATGGGCAGAAGATCTAAAGAGACGTTTCTTCAAAGGAGACACAGAGATGGCCAAGACGCACATGAAAAGCTGCTCAACAGCACTAATTATTAGAGAAATGCAAATCAAAACAACAATGAAGTATCCCCTCACACCTGTTAGAATCGGCATCATCAGAAAATGTACAAACCACAAATTCTGGGGAGGGTGTGGACAAAAGGAGCCCTCTTCCACTATTGGTGGGAATGTAAATTGATACAGTCACTATGGAGAACAGTATGGAGTTTCCTTAAAAAACTAGAAATAGAATTACCATCTGATCCAGCAATCCCACTTCTGGGCATATACCCAGAGAAAACCGTAAATCAAAAAGGCACATTCGGGCCTCCCTGGTGGCGCAGTGGTTGAGAGTCCGCCTGCCGATGGAGGGGATACGGGTTCGTGCCCCGGTCTGGGAGGATCCCATATGCCGCGGAGCGGCTGGGCCCGTTAGCCATGGCCACTAAGCCTGTGCGTCCGGAGCCTGTGCTCCACAACGGGAGAGGCCACAACAGTGAGAGGGCCGCGTACAGAAAAAAAAAAAATAAATAAAGGCACATTCACCACAATGTTCGTTGCAGCACTATTTACAATAGCCAGGTAATGGAAGCCACCTAAATGCCCACAGACAGATGAATGGATAAAGATGTGGTACATATATAAAATGGAATATTACTCGGCCATAAAAAGGAATGAAACTGGGTCATTTGTAGAGACATCGATGGATCGAGAGACTGTCATACAGAATGAAGTAAGTCAGAAAGAGGAAAACAAATGTTGTATATTAATGCATATATGTGGAGCCTAAAAAATGGTACAGATGAACTGGTTTGCAGGGAAGAAATAGAGACACAGAGGTAGAGAACAATCGTATGGACACCAAGTGTGGGAAGCCATGGGGTGGTGGTGGTGGGATGAGTTGGGAGATTGGGATTGACCTGTATACATGTATATGCATAAAATACATAACTAATAATAACGTGCTGTATAAAAAAATAAATAAAATTAAATTTCAAAATTTAAAAAAATAAAATTTAAAAATAAAACAGAAAAAAGTTCTTCCCTTCACACAGATGTATTTATAGGAATGAATTATTACAATGCTTATATCTATAAATACATAAAAGAGGAATAAAATCTAACTTGAACCATAAAAGAAAAAAAAACCTGAACCCACGAGTTATACAGAGGAAAACCCTATCAGGGCACTTGCTCCAGCGGTAAACAATTCTGAAATTGGTCAGAGGTGGGGAACCATCTCCCATACAGCCAGCAACCCACCCCCCACGCAAGGAGCGTCCTCATTGCAAAGCTGGGGGACCGTGCCGAGGCATCTGTGAGTAAACGTGAGCTGAGCCCCAGGCCAGCTGCTGTTGAACTGTTCCCAACCTTCCCAAATAAAACACCTGAATATGTACAAGGGCTTGAAAGCCTAGAGGAAGGGCCGTGGAGCCACACCAGTGAAAGCACGCAGGCCAACTTGGTGCCTGCAGGCCAGCCAGTGTGGTCCTGGCCCCGGGCGCTCTTCCAGAAGCTTTCCATTGCACTGCCTGAGATACCCCTCTTGTCCCGGCCCCCACTGCTTCTTTCCTTCCTCACCTCTGTACGGAGAGAAATTCCAGCGGAAGGTATGGGTGACACATCCGCTTCTTTACAGGTGACAGCCTGACAACAACTGCAGAAAGCCCAGCAGAGCCCCACTCACAGCGGGCCACCCACAAAGCTGTGGCCCCTCACTCCCTCCCACCAGCACAGCCCCGAGACTGCTGACGGGGCAGAGAATATGGAGTCAGGCACAGCTTCAGGGGCTATTGCTGCCTGGAGCGCTGTTTATATTGATCTCAACGAGGCACACCTGGGGAGGGCGGGCCGGCAGGGTAAGGCTGCCCAGGTCAGCTAATCCACAACCCTCAGGGAATCACATTGTTGAAAATGGACCTCGCTAAGGCAGAATAGAAGCCAAGGGAAAAAAGGACACAATGCCATTTGCAGCATCGTAGATGAGTCTAGAAGTAATCACGTGACTTGTAGTAAGTCAGAAAGTGAAAGACACATATCATATCATATCACTTATAGGTGTTACCTAAAAATGGATACCAGGGCAGATATTGCCACGGAGAAGGGCAATCACAGATTCATTAAACAAACTTGTGGTTCGCCAATGGAAAGGTGTGAGGATTGGTTTCATTACGATATCGGGGTTAACAGACATATACAAACACAGGTGACATATATAATCACCAAAGACCTACAGAATACCAAGAGAGGACTACTCAACATTCTGTCATAACGTACATGGGAAAAGGATCCCAGGAAGAACAGACATCTGTATATGTGTAAAAGAACCACATCTTCCACACCTACAACAAGCCAAACATTGTAATCAAACTTGCTGTAATAAAAAATTAAAAAAATTAAATTAAAAACACGAAGAAGAAGTAGTGAGACAAACTTGAGTGGCTTTCTCCTGGCACATTCCATTCTAAATTCCAATCTAGAACACCACTTCCATTGAGGCTCTGTTGCCCTAGTCACGAGATTTGGTAAGGGAGAACTGCTGCCACCTTGTGGCCGTTTCACACAACAGCAGCTTTAATCCCAGCGCTAATGGTCAGTTGATATTCAAAATCATTGCAGGCCTGTAAATGACACCTGCCCTGAAAACAAATCCTGGGGTCACATATAGACCAAAAAATTCAAAGGACGTCCATATTTCAAAACGACCGTTTCAAAAGGCATATTTTACGCACATTAGTGTTCTGCTTCTTTTCCTTTCTTTCCTTTTTTGTTAAAAAAAACGGGAATGGAAAAAGGCATCCCTCAGAATGGGCGAAAATCGTTGCAAACGAATAAATGGACAGAGGTTTAATTTCCAATATATATAAACAGCTCATGCAGCTTAATATTAAAAAAACAAACAACCCAATACAAAAATGGGCAGAAGATCTAAAGAGACGTTTCTTCAAAGGAGACACAGAGATGGCCAAGACGCACATGAAAAGCTGCTCAACAGCCCTAATTATTAGAGAAATGCAAATCAAAGCAACAATGAGGTATCCCCTCACACCTGTTAGAATCGGCATCTTCAGAAAATCTACAAACAACAAATTCTGGGGAGGGCGTGGACAAAAGGAGCCCTCTTCCACTATTGGTGGGAATGTAAATTGATACAGTCACTATGGAGAACAGTATGGAGTTTCCTTAAAAAACTAGAAATAGAATTACCATCTGATCCAGCAATCCCACTTCTGGGCATATACCCAGAGAAAACCGTAAATCAAAAAGGCACATTCGGGCCTCCCTGGTGGCGCACTGGTTGAGAGTCCGCCTGCCGATGGACGGATACGGGTTCGTGCCCCGGTCTGGGAGGATCCCATATGCCGCGGAGCGGCTGGGCCCGTGAGACATGGCCGCTAAGCCTGTGCGTCCAGAGCCTGTGCTCCGCAACGGGAGAGGCCACAACAGTGAGAGGCCCGCGTACAGCAAAAAAAAAAAAAAAAAAAAAGGCACATTCACCACAATGTTCGTTGCAGCACTATTTACAATAGCCAGGTAATGGAAGCCACCTAAATGCCCACAGACAGATGAATGGATAAAGATGTGGTACATATATAAAATGGAATATTACTCGGCCATAAAAAGGAATGAAACTGGGTCATTTGTAGAGACATCGATGGATCGAGAGACTGTCATACAGAATGAAGTAAGTCAGAAAGAGGAAAACAAATGTTGTATAGTAATGCATATATGTGGAGCCTAAAAAATGGTACAGATGAACTGGTTTGCAGGGAAGAAATAGAGACACAGAGGTAGAGAACAAACGTATGGACACCAAGTGTGGGTAGCCATGGGGTGGTGGTGGTGGGATGAGTTGGGAGATTGGGATTGACCTGTATACATGTATATGCATAAAATACATAACTAATAATAACGTGCTGTATAAAAAAATAAATTAAATTTGAAAATTTAAAAAAATAAAATTTAAAAATAAAACAGAAAAAAGTTATTCCCGTCACACAGATGTATTTATAGGAATGAATTATTTCCATGCTTATATCTATAAATACATAAAAGAGGAATAAAATCTAACTTGAACCATAAAAGAAAAAAAAAACCTGAACCCACGAGTTATACAGAGGAAAACCCTATCAGGGCACTTGCTCCAGCGGTAAACAATTCTGAAATTGGTCAGAGGTGGGGAACCATCTCCCATACAGCCAGCAACCCACCCCCCACGCAAGGAGCGTCCTCATTGCAAAGCTGGGGGACCGTGCCGAGGCATCTGTGAGTAAACGTGAGCTGAGCCCCAGGCCAGCTGCTGCTGAACTGTTCCCACCCTTCCCAGGTAAAACACCTGAATATGTACAAGGGCTTGAAAGCCTAGAGGAAGGGCCATGGAGCCACACCAGCAAAAGCACGCAGGCCAACTTCGTGCCTGCAGGCCAGCCAGGGTGGTCCTGGCCCCGGGCGCTCTTCCGGAAGCTTTCCAAAGCCCTGCCCGTGATACCCCTCCTGTCCCGGCCCCCACTGCTTTTTTCCTTCCCCACCTCTGTCCGGAGAGAAATTCCAGCGGAAGGTATGGGTGACACATCCTCTTCTTTACAGGTGGCAGCCTGAACACTCCTGCAGAATGGCCAGCAGAGTCCCACTCACAGCGGGCCACCCACAAAGCTGTGGCCCCTCACTCCCTCCCACCTGCACAGCCCCGAGACTGCTGACGGGGCAGAGAATATGGAGTCAGGCACAGCTTCACGGGCTATTGCTGCCTGGAGCGCTGTTTATATTGATCTCAACGAGGCACACCTGGGGAGGGCGGGCCGGCAGGGTAAGGCTGCCCAGGTCAGCTAATCCACAACCCTCAGGGAATCACATTGTTGAAAATGGACCTCGCTAAGGCAGAATAGAAGCCAAGGGAAAAAAGGACACAATGCCATTTGCAGCATCGTAGATAAGTCTAGAAGTAATCACGTGACTTGTAGTAAGTCAGAAAGTGAAAGACACATATCATATCATATCACTTATAGGTGTTACCTAAAAATGGATACCAGGGCAGATATTGCCACGGAGAAGGGCAATCACAGATTCATTAAACAAACTTGTGGTTCGCCAATGGAAAGGTGTGAGGATTGGTTTCATTACGATATCGGGGTTAACAGACATATACAAACACAGGTGACATATATAATCACCAAAGACCTACAGAATACCAAGAGAGGACTACTCAACATTCTGTCATAACGTACATGGGAAAAGGATCCCAGGAAGAACAGACATCTGTATATGTGTAAAAGAACCACATCTTCCACACCTACAACAAGCCAAACATTGTAATCAAACTTGCTGTAATAAAAAATTAAAAAAATTAAATTAAAAAACGAAGAAGAAGTAGTGAGACAAACTTGAGTGGCTTTCTCCTGGCACATTCCATTCTAAATTCCAATCTAGAACACCACTTCCATTGAGGCTCTGTTGCCCTAGTCACGAGATTTGGTAAGGGAGAACTGCTGCCACCTTGTTGCCGTTTCACACAACAGCAGCTTTAATCCCAGCGCTAATGGTCAGTTGATATTCAAAATCATTGCAGGCCTGTAAATGACACCTGCCCTGAAAACAAATCCTGGGGTCACATATAGACCAAAAAATTCAAAGGACGTCCATATTTCAAAACGACCGTTTCAAAAGGCATATTTTACGCACATTAGTGTTCTGCTTCTTTTCCTTTCTTTCCTTTTTTGTTAAAAAAAACGGGAATGGAAAAAGGCATCCCTCAGAATGGGCGAAAATCGTTGCAAACGAATAAATGGACAGAGGTTTAATTTCCAATATATATAAACAGCTCATGCAGCTTAATATTAAAAAAACAAACAACCCAATACAAAAATGGGCAGAAGATCTAAAGAGACGTTTCTTCAAAGGAGACACAGAGATGGCCAAGACGCACATGAAAAGCTGCTCAACAGCCCTAATTATTAGAGAAATGCAAATCAAAGCAACAATGAGGTATCCCCTCACACCTGTTAGAATCGGCATCTTCAGAAAATCTACAAACAACAAATTCTGGGGAGGGCGTGGACAAAAGGAGCCCTCTTCCACTATTGGTGGGAATGTAAATTGATACAGTCACTATGGAGAACAGTATGGAGTTTCCTTAAAAAACTAGAAATAGAATTACCATCTGATCCAGCAATCCCACTTCTGGGCATATACCCAGAGAAAACCGTAAATCAAAAAGGCACATTCGGGCCTCCCTGGGGGCGCAGTGGTTGAGAGTCCGCCTGCCGATGGAGGGGATACGGGTTCGTGCCCCAGTCTGGGAGGATCCCATATGCCGCGGAGCGGCTGTGCCCGTGAGCCATGGCCGCTAAGCCTGTGCGTCCGGAGCCTGTGCTCCGCAACGGGAGAGGCCACAACAGTGAGAGGCCCGCGTACAGCAGAAAAAAAAAAAAAAGGCACATTCACCACAATGTTCGTTGCAGCACTATTTACAATAGCCAGGTAATGGAAGCCACCTAAATGCCCACAGACAGATGAATGGATAAAGATGTGGTACATATATAAAATGGAATATTACTCGGCCATAAAAAGGAATGAAACTGGGTCATTTGTAGAGACATCGATGGATCGAGAGACTGTCATACAGAATGAAGTAAGTCAGAAAGAGGAAAACAAATGTTGTATAGTAATGCATATATGTGGAGCCTAAAAAATGGTACAGATGAACTGGTTTGCAGGGAAGAAATAGAGACACAGAGGTAGAGAACAAACGTATGGACACCAAGTGTGGGAAGCCATGGGGTGGTGGTGGTGGGATGAGTTGGGAGATTGGGATTGACCTGTATACATGTATATGCATAAAATACATAACTAATAATAACGTGCTGTATAAAAAAATAAATAAAATTAAATTTCAAAATTTAAAAAAATAAACTTTAAAAATAAAACAGAAAAAAGTTCTTCCCTTCACACAGATGTATTTATAGGAATGAATTATTTCCATGCTTATATCTATAAATACATAAAAGAGGAATAAAATCTAACTTGAACCATAAAAGAAAAAAAACCTGAACCCACGAGTTATACAGAGGAAAACCCTACCAGGGCACTTGCTCCAGCGGTAAACAATTCTGAAATTGGTCAGAGGTGGGGAACCATCTCCCATACAGCCAGCAACCCACCCCCCACGCAAGGAGCGTCCTCATTGCAAAGCTGTGGGACCGTGCCGAGACATCTGTGAGTAAACGTGAGCTGAGCCCCAGGCCAGCTGCTGCTGAACTGTTCCCACCCTTCCCAGGTAAAACACCTGAATATGTACAAGGGCTTGAAAGCCTAGAGGAAGGGCCGTGGAGCCACACCAGCGAAAGCACGCAGGCCAACTTGGTGCCTGCAGGCCAGCCAGGGTGGTCCTGACCCCGGGCGCTCTTCCGGAAGCTTTCCAAAGCCCTGCCTGTGATACCCCTCCTGTCCCGGCCCCCACTGCTTTTTTCCTTCCCCACCTCTGTCCGGAGAGAAATTCCAGCGGAAGGTATGGGTGACACATCCTCTTCTTTACAGGTGGCAGCCTGACAACACCTGCAGAATGGCCAGCAGAGCCCCACTCACAGCGGGCCACCCACAAAGCTGTGGCCCCTCACTCCCTCCCACCAGCACAGCCCCGAGACTGCTGACGGGGCAGAGAATATGGAGTCAGGCACAGCTTCAGGGGCTATTGCTGCCTGGAGCGCTGTTTATATTGACCTCAACGAGGCACACCTGGGGAGGGCGGGCCGGCAGGGTAAGGCTGCCCAGGTCAGCTAATCCACAACCCTCAGGGAATCACATTGTTGAAAATGGACCTCGCTAAGGCAGAATAGAAGCCAAGGGAAAAGAGGACACAATGCCATTTGCAGCACCATAGATGAGTCTAGAAGTAATCACGTGACTTGTAGTAAGTCAGAAAGTGAAAGACACATATCATATCATATCACTTATTGGTGTTACCTAAAAATGGATACCAGGGCAGATATTGCCACGGAGAAGGGCAATCACAGATTCATTAAACAAACTTGTGGTTCACCAATGGAAAGGTGTGAGGATTGGTTTCATTACGATATCGGGGTTAACAGACATATACAAACACAGGTGACATATATAATCACCAAAGACCTACAGAATACCAAGAGAGGACTACTCAACATTCTGTAATAACGTACATGGGAAAAGGATCCCAGGAAGAACAGACATCTGTATATGTGTAAAAGAACCACATCTTCCACACCTACAACAAGCCAAACATTGTAATCAAACTTGCTGTAATAAAAAATTAAAAAAAATTAAATTAAAAACACGAAGAAGAAGTAGTGAGACAAACTTGAGGGGCTTTCTCCTGGCACATTCCATTCTAAATTCCAATCTAGAACACCACTTCCATTGAGGCTCTGTTGCCCTAGTCATGAGATTTGGTAAGGGAGAACTGCTGCCAACTTGTGGCCGTTTCACACAACAGCAGCTTTAATCCCAGCACTAATGGTCAGTTGATATTCAAAATCATTGCAGGCCTGTAAATGACACCTGCCCTGAAAACAAATCCTGGGGTCACATATCGACCAAAAAATTTAAAGGACGTCCATATTTCAAAACGACCGTTTCAAAAGGCATATTTTACGCACATTAGTGTTCTGCTTCTTTTTCTTTCTTTCCTTTTTTGTTAAAAAAAACGGGAATGGAAAAAGGCATCCCTCAGAATGGGCGAAAATCGTTGCAAACGAATCAATGGACAGAGGTTTAATCTCCAATATATATAAACAGCTCATGCAGCTTAATATTAAAAAAACAAACAACCCAATACAAAAATGGGCAGAAGATCTAAAGAGACGTTTCTTCAAAGGAGACACAGAGATGGCCAAGACGCACATGAAAAGCTGCTCAACAGCACTAATTATTAGAGAAATGCAAATCAAAACTACAATGAGGTGTCACCTCACACCTGTTAGAATCGGCATCATCAGAAAATCTACAAACAACCAATTCTGGGGAGGGTGTGGACAAAAGGAGCCCTCTTCCACTATTGGTGGGAATGTAAATTGATACAGTCACTATGGAGAACAGTATGGAGTTTCCTTAAAAAAACTAGAAATAGAATTACCATCTGATCCAGCAATCCCACTTCTGGGCATATACCCAGAGAAAACCGTAAATCAAAAAGGCACATTCACCACAATGTTCGTTGCAGCACTCTTTACAATAGCCAGGTAATGGAAGCCACCTAAATGCCCACAGACAGATGAATGAATAAAGATGTGGTACATATATAAAATGGAATATTACTCGGCCATAAAAAGGACTGAAACTGGGTCATTTGTAGAGACATCGATGGATCGAGAGACTGTCATACACAATGAAGTAAGTCAGAAAGAGGAAAACAAATGTCGTATATTAATGCATATATGTGGAGCCTAAAAAATGGTACAGATGAACTGGTTTGCAGGGAAGAAATAGAGACACAGAGGTAGAGAACAAACGTATGGACACCAAGTGTGGGAAGCCATGGGGTGGTGGTGGTGGGATGAGTTGGGAGATTGGGATTGACCTGTATACATGTATATGCATAAAATACATAACTAATAATAACGTGCTGTATAAAAAAAATAAAAATTAAATTTCAACATTTTAAAAAATAAAATTTAAAAATAAAACAGAAAAACGTTCTTCCCGTCACACAGATGTATTTATAGGAATGAATTATTTCCATGCTTATATCTATAAATACATAAAAGAGGAATAAAATCTAACTTGAACCATAAAAGAAAAAAAAACCTGAACCCACGAGTTATATTGAGGAAAACCCTATCAGGGCACTTGCTCCAGCGGTAAACAATTCTGAAATTGGTCAGAGGTGGGGAACCATCTCCCATACAGCCAGCAACCCACCACCCACGCAAGGAGCGTCCTCATTGCAAAGCTGGGGGACCGTGCCGAGGCATCTGTGAGTAAACGTGAGCTGAGCCCCAGGCCAGCTGCTGCTGAACTGTTCCCTCCCTTCCCAGGTAAAACACCTGAATATGTACAAGGGTTTGAAAGCCTAGAGGAAGGGCCGTGGAGCCACACCAGCGAAAGCACGCAGGCCAACTTGGTGCCTGCAGGCCAGCCAGGGTGGTCCTGGCCCCGGGCGCTCTTCCGGAAGCTTTCCATTGCCCTACCTGAGATACCCCTCCTGTCCCGGCCCCCACTGCTTTTTGCCTTCCTCACCTCTGTCCGGAGAGAAATTCCAGCGGAAGGTATGGGTGACACATCCTCTTCTTTACAGGTGGCAGCCTGACAACTCCTGCAGAATGGCCAGCAGAGCCCCACTCACAGCGGGCCACCCACAAATCTGTGGCCCCTCACTCCCTCCCACCAGCACAGCCCCGAGACTGTTGACGGGGCAGAGAATATGGAGTCAGGCACAGCTTCAGGGGCTATTGCTGCCTGGAGCGCTGTTTATATTGACCTCAACGAGGCACACCTGGGGAGGGCGGGCCGGCAGGGTAAGGCTGCCCAGGTCAGCTAATCCACAACCCTCAGGGAATCACATTGTTGAAAATGGACCTCGCTAAGGCAGAATAGAAGCCAAGGGAAAAAAGGACACGATGCCATTTGCAGCACCGTAGATGAGTCTAGAAGTAATCACGTGACTTGTAGTAAGTCAGAAAGTGAAAGACACACATCATATCATATCACTTATAGGTGTTACCTAAAAATGGATACCAGGGCAGATATTGCCACGGAGAAGGGCAATCACAGATTCATTAAACAAACTTATGGTTCACCAATGGAAAGGTGTGAGGATTGGTTTCATTACGATATCGGGGTTAACAGACATATACAAACACAGGTGACATATATAATCACCAAAGACCTACAGAATACCAAGAGAGGACTACTCAACATTCTGTCATAACGTACATGGGAAAAGGATCCCAGGAAGAACAGACATCTGTATATGTGTAAAAGAACCACATCTTCCACACCTACAACAAGCCAAACATTGTAATCAAACTTGCTGTAATAAAAAATAAAAAAAATTAAATTAAAAACACGAAGAAGAAGTAGTGAGACAAACTTGAGGGGCTTTCTCCTGGCACATTCCATTCTAAATTCCAATCTAGAACACCACTTCCATTGAGGCTCTGTTGCCCTAGTCACCAGATTTGGTAAGGGAGAACTGCTGCCACCTTGTGGCCGTTTCACACAACAGCAGCTTTAATCCCAGCGCTAATGGTCAGTTGATATTCAAAATCATTGCAGGCCTGTAAATGACACCTGTCCTGAAAACAAATCCTGGGGTCACATATCGACCAAAAAATTCAAAGGACGTCCATATTTCAAAACGACCGTTTCAAAAGGCATATTTTACGCACATTAGTGTTCTGCTTCTTTCCCTTTCTTTCCTTTTTTGTTAAAAAACAACAGGAATGGAAAAAGGCATCCCTCAGAATGGGCGAAAATCGTTGCAAACGAATCAATGGACAGAGGTTTAATCTCCAATATATATAAACAGCTCATGCAGCTTAATATTAAAAAAACAAACAACCCAATACAAAAATGGGCAGAAGATCTAAAGAGACGTTTCTTCAAAGGAGACACAGAGATGGCCAAGACGCACATGAAAAGCTGCTCAACAGCACTAATTATTAGAGAAATGCAAATCAAATCTACAATGAGGTGTCACCTCACACCTGTTAGAATCGGCATCATCAGAAAATGTACAAAAAACAAATTCTGGGGAGAGTGTGGACAAAAGGAGCCCTCTTCCACTATTGGTGGGAATGTAAATTGATACAGTCACTATGGAGAACAGTATAGAGTTTCCTTAAAAAAACTAGAAATAGAATTACCATCTGATCCAGCAATCCCACTTCTGGGCATATACCCAGAGAAAACCGTAAATAAAAAAGGCACATTCACCACAATGTTCGTTGCAGCACTCTTTACAATAGCCAGGTAATGGAAGCCACCTAAATGTCCACAGACTGATGAATGGATAAAGATGTGGTATATATATAAAATGGAACATTACTCGGCCATAAAAAGGAATGAAACTGGGTCATTTGTAGGGACATCGATGGATCGAGAGACTGTCATACAGAATGAAGTAAGTCAGAAAGAGGAAAACAAATGTCGTATATTAATGCATATATGTGGAGCCTAAAAAATGGTACAAATGAACTTGTTTGTAGGGAAGAAATAGAGACACAGAGGTAGAGAACAAACGTATGGACACCAAGTGTGGGAAGCCATGGGGTGGTGGTGGTGGGATGAGTTGGGAGATTGGGATTGACCTGTATACATGTATATGCATAAAATACATAACTAATAATAACGTGCTGTATAAAAAAAATAAAAATTAAATTTCAAAATTTTAAAAAATAAAATTTAAAAATAAAACAGAAAAACGTTCTTCCCGTCACACAGATGTATTTATAGGAATGAATTATTTCCATGCTTATATCTATAAATACATAAAAGAGGAATAAAATCTAACTTGAACCATAAAAGAAAAAAAAACCTGAACCCACGAGTTATATTGAGGAAAACCCTATCAGGGCACTTGCTCCAGCGGTAAACAATTCTGAAATTGGTCAGAGGTGGGGAACCATCTCCCATACAGCCAGCAACCCACCACCCACGCAAGGAGCGTCCTCATTGCAAAGCTGGGGGACCGTGCCGAGGCATCTGTGAGTAAACGTGAGCTGAGCCCCAGGCCAGCTGCTGCTGAACTGTTCCCTCCCTTCCCAGGTAAAACACCTGAATATGTACAAGGGTTTGAAAGCCTAGAGGAAGGGCCGTGGAGCCACACCAGCAAAAGCACGCAGGCCAACTTGGTGCCTGCAGGCCAGCCAGGGTGGTCCTGGCCCCGGGCGCTCTTCCGGAAGCTTTCCATTGCCCTACCTGAGATACCCCTCCTGTCCCGGCCCCCACTGCTTTTTGCCTTCCTCACCTCTGTCCGGAGAGAAATTCCAGCGGAAGGTATGGGTGACACATCCTCTTCTTTACAGGTGGCAGCCTGACAACTCCTGCAGAATGGCCAGCAGAGCCCCACTCACAGCGGGCCACCCACAAATCTGTGGCCCCTCACTCCCTCCCACCAGCACAGCCCCGAGACTGTTGACGGGGCAGAGAATATGGAGTCAGGCACAGCTTCAGGGGCTATTGCTGCCTGGAGCGCTGTTTATATTGACCTCAACGAGGCACACCTGGGGAGGGCGGGCCGGCAGGGTAAGGCTGCCCAGGTCAGCTAATCCACAACCCTCAGGGAATCACATTGTTGAAAATGGACCTCGCTAAGGCAGAATAGAAGCCAAGGGAAAAAAGGACACAATGCCATTTGCAGCACCGTAGATGAGTCTAGAAGTAATCACGTGACTTGTAGTAAGTCAGAAAGTGAAAGACACACATCATATCATATCACTTATAGGTGTTACCTAAAAATGGATACCAGGGCAGATATTGCCACGGAGAAGGGCAATCACAGATTCATTAAACAAACTTATGGTTCACCAATGGAAAGGTGTGAGGATTGGTTTCATTACGATATCGGGGTTAACAGACATATACAAACACAGGTGACATATATAATCACCAAAGACCTACAGAATACCAAGAGAGGACTACTCAACATTCTGTCATAACGTACATGGGAAAAGGATCCCAGGAAGAACAGACATCTGTATATGTGTAAAAGAACCACATCTTCCACACCTACAACAAGCCAAACATTGTAATCAAACTTGCTGTAATAAAAAATAAAAAAAATTAAATTAAAAACACGAAGAAGAAGTAGTGAGACAAACTTGAGGGGCTTTCTCCTGGCACATTCCATTCTAAATTCCAATCTAGAACACCACTTCCATTGAGGCTCTGTTGCCCTAGTCACCAGATTTGGTAAGGGAGAACTGCTGCCACCTTGTGGCCGTTTCACACAACAGCAGCTTTAATCCCAGCGCTAATGGTCAGTTGATATTCAAAATCATTGCAGGCCTGTAAATGACACCTGTCCTGAAAACAAATCCTGGGGTCACATATCGACCAAAAAATTCAAAGGACGTCCATATTTCAAAACGACCGTTTCAAAAGGCATATTTTACGCACATTAGTGTTCTGCTTCTTTTCCTTTCTTTCCTTTTTTGTTAGAAAAAACGGGAATGGAAAAAGGCATCCCTCAGAATGGGCGAAAATCGTTGCAAACGAATCAATGGACAGAGGTTTAATCTCCAATATATATAAACAGCTCATGCAGCTTAATATTAAAAGAACAAACAACCCAATACAAAAATGGGCAGAAGATCTAAAGAGAGGTTTCTTCAAAGGAGACACAGAGATGGCCAAGAGGCACATGAAAAGCTGCTCAACAGCCCTAATTATTAGAGAAATGCAAATCAAAACAACAATGAGGTATCCCCTCACACCTGTTAGAATCGGCATCATCAGAAAATCTACAAACAACAAATTCTGGGGAGGGCGTGGACAAAAGGAGCCCTCTTCCACTATTGGTGGGAATGTAAATTGATACAGTCACTATGGAGAACAGTATGGAGTTTCCTTAAAAAACTAGAAATAGAATTACCATCTGATCCAGCAATCCCACTTCTGGGCATATACCCAGAGAAAACCGTAAATCAAAAAGGCACATTCGGGCCTCCCTGGGGGCGCAGTGGTTGAGAGTCCGCCTGCCGATGGAGGGGATACGGGTTCGTGCCCCAGTCTGGGAGGATCCCATATGCCGCGGAGCGGCTGGGCCCGTGAGCCATGGCCGCTAAGCCTGTGCGTCCGGAGCCTGTGCTCCGCAACGGGAGAGGCCACAACAGTGAGAGGCCCGCGTACAGCAGAAAAAAAAAAAAAAGGCACATTCACCACAATGTTCGTTGCAGCACTATTTACAATAGCCAGGTAATGGAAGCCACCTAAATGCCCACAGACATATGAATGGATAAAGATGTGGTACATATATAAAATGGAATATTACTCGGCCATAAAAAGGAATGAAACTGGGTCATTTGTAGAGACATCGATGGATCGAGAGACTGTCATACAGAATGAAGTAAGTCAGAAAGAGGAAAACAAATGTTGTATAGTAATGCATATATGTGGAGCCTAAAAAATGGTACAGATGAACTGGTTTGCAGGGAAGAAATAGAGACACAGAGGTAGAGAACAAACGTATGGACACCAAGTGTGGGAAGCCATGGGGTGGTGGTGGTGGGATGAGTTGGGAGATTGGGATTGACCTGTATACATGTATATGCATAAAATACATAACTAATAATAACGTGCTGTATAAAAAAATAAATAAAATTAAATTTCAAAATTTAAAAAAATAAACTTTAAAAATAAAACAGAAAAAAGTTCTTCCCTTCACACAGATGTATTTATAGGAATGAATTATTTCCATGCTTATATCTATAAATACATAAAAGAGGAATAAAATCTAACTTGAACCATAAAAGAAAAAAAACCTGAACCCACGAGTTATACAGAGGAAAACCCTACCAGGGCACTTGCTCCAGCGGTAAACAATTCTGAAATTGGTCAGAGGTGGGGAACCATCTCCCATACAGCCAGCAACCCACCCCCCACGAAAGGAGCGTCCTCATTGCAAAGCTGTGGGACCGTGCCGAGACATCTGTGAGTAAACGTGAGCTGAGCCCCAGGCCAGCTGCTGCTGAACTGTTCCCACCCTTCCCAGGTAAAACACCTGAATATGTACAAGGGCTTGAAAGCCTAGAGGAAGGGCCGTGGAGCCACACCAGCGAAAGCACGCAGGCCAACTTGGTGCCTGCAGGCCAGCCAGGGTGGTCCTGACCCCGGGCGCTCTTCCGGAAGCTTTCCAAAGCCCTGCCTGTGATACCCCTCCTGTCCCGGCCCCCACTGCTTTTTTCCTTCCCCACCTCTGTCCGGAGAGAAATTCCAGCGGAAGGTATGGGTGACACATCCTCTTCTTTACAGGTGGCAGCCTGACAACACCTGCAGAATGGCCAGCAGAGCCCCACTCACAGCGGGCCACCCACAAAGCTGTGGCCCCTCACTCCCTCCCACCAGCACAGCCCCGAGACTGCTGACGGGGCAGAGAATATGGAGTCAGGCACAGCTTCAGGGGCTATTGCTGCCTGGAGCGCTGTTTATATTGACCTCAACGAGGCACACCTGGGGAGGGCGGGCCGGCAGGGTAAGGCTGCCCAGGTCAGCTAATCCACAACCCTCAGGGAATCACATTGTTGAAAATGGACCTCGCTAAGGCAGAATAGAAGCCAAGGGAAAAGAGGACACAATGCCATTTGCAGCACCGTAGATGAGTCTAGAAGTAATCACGTGACTTGTAGTAAGTCAGAAAGTGAAAGACACATATCATATCATATCACTTATTGGTGTTACCTAAAAATGGATACCAGGGCAGATATTGCCACGGAGAAGGGCAATCACAGATTCATTAAACAAACTTGTGGTTCACCAATGGAAAGGTGTGAGGATTGGTTTCATTACGATATCGGTGTTAACAGACATATACAAACACAGGTGACATATATAATCACCAAAGACCTACAGAATACCAAGAGAGGACTACTCAACATTCTGTCATAACGTACATGGGAAAAGGATCCCAGGAAGAACAGACATCTGTATATGTGTAAAAGAACCACATCTTCCACACCTACAACAAGCCAAACATTGTAATCAAACTTGCTGTAATAAAAAATTAAAAAAAAATAAATTAAAAACACGAAGAAGAAGTAGTGAGACAAACTTGAGGGGCTTTCTCCTGGCACATTCCATTCTAAATTCCAATCTAGAACACCACTTCCATTGAGGCTCTGTTGCCCTAGTCATGAGATTTGGTAAGGGAGAACTGCTGCCAACTTGTGGCCGTTTCACACAACAGCAGCTTTAATCCCAGCACTAATGGTCAGTTGATATTCAAAATCATTGCAGGCCTGTAAATGACACCTGCCCTGAAAACAAATCCTTGGGTCACATATCGACCAAAAAATTTAAAGGACGTCCATATTTCAAAACGACCGTTTCAAAAGGCATATTTTACGCACATTAGTGTTCTGCTTCTTTTTCTTTCTTTCCTTTTTTGTTAAAAAAAACGGGAATGGAAAAAGGCATCCCTCAGAATGGGCGAAAATCGTTGCAAACGAATCAATGGACAGAGGTTTAATCTCCAATATATATAAACAGCTCATGCAGCTTAATATTAAAAAAACAAACAACCCAATACAAAAATGGGCAGAAGATCTAAAGAGACGTTTCTTCAAAGGAGACACAGAGATGGCCAAGACGCACATGAAAAGCTGCTCAACAGCACTAATTATTAGAGAAATGCAAATCAAAACTACAATGAGGTATCCCCTCACACCTGTTAGAATCGGCATCATCAGAAAATCTACAAACAACCAATTCTGGGGAGGGTGTGGACAAAAGGAGCCCTCTTCCACTATTGGTGGGAATGTAAATTGATACAGTCACTATGGAGAACAGTATGGAGTTTCCTTAAAAAAACTAGAAATAGAATTACCATCTGATCCAGCAATCCCACTTCTGGGCATATACCCAGAGAAAACCGTAAATCAAAAAGGCACATTCACCACAATGTTCGTTGCAGCACTCTTTACAATAGCCAGGTAATGGAAGCCACCTAAATGCCCACAGACAGATGAATGAATAAAGATGTGGTACATATATAAAATGGAATATTACTCGGCCATAAAAAGGACTGAAACTGGGTCATTTGTAGAGACATCGATGGATCGAGAGACTGTCATACAGAATGAAGTAAGTAAGAAAGAGGAAAACAAATGTCGTATATTAATGCATATATGTGGAGCCTAAAAAATGGTACAGATGAACTGGTTTGCAGGGAAGAAATAGAGACACAGAGGTAGAGAACAAACGTATGGACACCAAGTGTGGGAAGCCATGGGGTGGTGGTGGTGGGATGAGTTGGGAGATTGGGATTGACCTGTATACATGTATATGCATAAAATACATAACTAATAATAACGTGCTGTATAAAAAAAATAAAAATTAAATTTCAAAATTTTAAAAAATAAAATTTAAAAATAAAACAGAAAAACGTTCTTCCCGTCACACAGATGTATTTATAGGAATGAATTATTTCCATGCTTATATCTATAAATACATAAAAGAGGAATAAAATCTAACTTGAACCATAAAAGAAAAAAAAACCTGAACCCACGAGTTATATTGAGGAAAACCCTATCAGGGCACTTGCTCCAGCGGTAAACAATTCTGAAATTGGTCAGAGGTGGGGAACCATCTCCCATACAGCCAGCAACCCACCACCCACGCAAGGAGCGTCCTCATTGCAAAGCTGGGGGACCGTGCCGAGGCATCTGTGAGTAAACGTGAGCTGAGCCCCAGGCCAGCTGCTGCTGAACTGTTCCCTCCCTTCCCAGGTAAAACACCTGAATATGTACAAGGGTTTGAAAGCCTAGAGGAAGGGCCGTGGAGCCACACCAGCGAAAGCACGCAGGCCAACTTGGTGCCTGCAGGCCAGCCAGGGTGGTCCTGGCCCCGGGCGCTCTTCCGGAAGCTTTCCATTGCCCTACCTGAGATACCCCTCCTGTCCCGGCCCCCACTGCTTTTTGCCTTCCTCACCTCTGTCCGGAGAGAAATTCCAGCGGAAGGTATGGGTGACACATCCTCTTCTTTACAGGTGGCAGCCTGACAACTCCTGCAGAATGGCCAGCAGAGCCCCACTCACAGCGGGCCACCCACAAATCTGTGGCCCCTCACTCCCTCCCACCAGCACAGCCCCGAGACTGTTGACGGGGCAGAGAATATGGAGTCAGGCACAGCTTCAGGGGCTATTGCTGCCTGGAGCGCTGTTTATATTGACCTCAACGAGGCACACCTGGGGAGGGCGGGCCGGCAGGGTAAGGCTGCCCAGGTCAGCTAATCCACAACCCTCAGGGAATCACATTGTTGAAAATGGACCTCGCTAAGGCAGAATAGAAGCCAAGGGAAAAAAGGACACAATGCCATTTGCAGCACCGTAGATGAGTCTAGAAGTAATCACGTGACTTGTAGTAAGTCAGAAAGTGAAAGACACACATCATATCATATCACTTATAGGTGTTACCTAAAAATGGATACCAGGGCAGATATTGCCACGGAGAAGGGCAATCACAGATTCATTAAACAAACTTATGGTTCACCAATGGAAAGGTGTGAGGATTGGTTTCATTACGATATCGGGGTTAACAGACATATACAAACACAGGTGACATATATAATCACCAAAGACCTACAGAATACCAAGAGAGGACTACTCAACATTCTGTCATAACGTACATGGGAAAAGGATCCCAGGAAGAACAGACATCTGTATATGTGTAAAAGAACCACATCTTCCACACCTACAACAAGCCAAACATTGTAATCAAACTTGCTGTAATAAAAAATAATAAAAATTAAATTAAAAACACGAAGAAGAAGTAGTGAGACAAACTTGAGGGGCTTTCTCCTGGCACATTCCATTCTAAATTCCAATCTAGAACACCACTTCCATTGAGGCTCTGTTGCCCTAGTCACCAGATTTGGTAAGGGAGAACTGCTGCCACCTTGTGGCCGTTTCACACAACAGCAGCTTTAATCCCAGCGCTAATGGTCAGTTGATATTCAAAATCATTGCAGGCCTGTAAATGACACCTGTCCTGAAAACAAATCCTGGGGTCACATATCGACCAAAAAATTCAAAGGACGTCCATATTTCAAAACGACCGTTTCAAAAGGCATATTTTACGCACATTAGTGTTCTGCTTCTTTCCCTTTCTTTCCTTTTTTGTTAAAAAACAACGGGAATGGAAAAAGGCATCCCTCAGAATGGGCGAAAATCGTTGCAAACGAATCAATGGACAGAGGTTTAATCTCCAATATATATAAACAGCTCATGCAGCTTAATATTAAAAAAACAAACAACCCAATACAAAAATGGGCAGAAGATCTAAAGAGACGTTTCTTCAAAGGAGACACAGAGATGGCCAAGACGCACATGAAAAGCTGCTCAACAGCACTAATTATTAGAGAAATGCAAATCAAATCTACAATGAGGTGTCACCTCACACCTGTTAGAATCGGCATCATCAGAAAATGTACAAAAAACAAATTCTGGGGAGAGTGTGGACAAAAGGAGCCCTCTTCCACTATTGGTGGGAATGTAAATTGATACAGTCACTATGGAGAACAGTATAGAGTTTCCTTAAAAAAACTAGAAATAGAATTACCATCTGATCCAGCAATCCCACTTCTGGGCATATACCCAGAGAAAACCGTAAATAAAAAAGGCACATTCACCACAATGTTCGTTGCAGCACTCTTTACAATAGCCAGGTAATGGAAGCCACCTAAATGTCCACAGACTGATGAATGGATAAAGATGTGGTATATATATAAAATGGAACATTACTCGGCCATAAAAAGGAATGAAACTGGGTCATTTGTAGGGACATCGATGGATCGAGAGACTGTCATACAGAATGAAGTAAGTCAGAAAGAGGAAAACAAATGTCGTATATTAATGCATATATGTGGAGCCTAAAAAATGGTACAAATGAACTTGTTTGTAGGGAAGAAATAGAGACACAGAGGTAGAGAACAAACGTATGGACACCAAGTGTGGGAAGCCATGGGGTGGTGGTGGTGGGATGAGTTGGGAGATTGGGATTGACCTGTATACATGTATATGCATAAAATACATAACTAATAATAACGTGCTGTATAAAAAAAATAAAAATTAAATTTCAAAATTTTAAAAAATAAAATTTAAAAATAAAACAGAAAAACGTTCTTCCCGTCACACAGATGTATTTATAGGAATGAATTATTTCCATGCTTATATCTATAAATACATAAAAGAGGAATAAAATCTAACTTGAACCATAAAAGAAAAAAAAACCTGAACCCACGAGTTATATTGAGGAAAACCCTATCAGGGCACTTGCTCCAGCGGTAAACAATTCTGAAATTGGTCAGAGGTGGGGAACCATCTCCCATACAGCCAGCAACCCACCACCCACGCAAGGAGCGTCCTCATTGCAAAGCTGGGGGACCGTGCCGAGGCATCTGTGAGTAAACATGAGCTGAGCCCCAGGCCAGCTGCTGCTGAACTGTTCCCTCCCTTCCCAGGTAAAACACCTGAATATGTACAAGGGTTTGAAAGCCTAGAGGAAGGGCCGTGGAGCCACACCAGCGAAAGCACGCAGGCCAACTTGGTGCCTGCAGGCCAGCCAGGGTGGTCCTGGCCCCGGGCGCTCTTCCGGAAGCTTTCCATTGCCCTACCTGAGATACCCCTCCTGTCCCGGCCCCCACTGCTTTTTGCCTTCCTCACCTCTGTCCGGAGAGAAATTCCAGCGGAAGGTATGGGTGACACATCCTCTTCTTTACAGGTGGCAGCCTGACAACTCCTGCAGAATGGCCAGCAGAGCCCCACTCACAGCGGGCCACCCACAAATCTGTGGCCCCTCACTCCCTCCCACCAGCACAGCCCCGAGACTGTTGACGGGGCAGAGAATATGGAGTCAGGCACAGCTTCAGGGGCTATTGCTGCCTGGAGCGCTGTTTATATTGACCTCAACGAGGCACACCTGGGGAGGGCGGGCCGGCAGGGTAAGGCTGCCCAGGTCAGCTAATCCACAACCCTCAGGGAATCACATTGTTGAAAATGGACCTCGCTAAGGCAGAATAGAAGCCAAGGGAAAAAAGGACACAATGCCATTTGCAGCACCGTAGATGAGTCTAGAAGTAATCACGTGACTTGTAGTAAGTCAGAAAGTGAAAGACACACATCATATCATATCACTTATAGGTGTTACCTAAAAATGGATACCAGGGCAGATATTGCCACGGAGAAGGGCAATCACAGATTCATTAAACAAACTTATGGTTCACCAATGGAAAGGTGTGAGGATTGGTTTCATTACGATATCGGGGTTAACAGACATATACAAACACAGGTGACATATATAATCACCAAAGACCTACAGAATACCAAGAGAGGACTACTCAACATTCTGTCATAACGTACATGGGAAAAGGATCCCAGGAAGAACAGACATCTGTATATGTGTAAAAGAACCACATCTTCCACACCTACAACAAGCCAAACATTGTAATCAAACTTGCTGTAATAAAAAATAAAAAAAATTAAATTAAAAACACGAAGAAGAAGTAGTGAGACAAACTTGAGGGGCTTTCTCCTGGCACATTCCATTCTAAATTCCAATCTAGAACACCACTTCCATTGAGGCTCTGTTGCCCTAGTCACCAGATTTGGTAAGGGAGAACTGCTGCCACCTTGTGGCCGTTTCACACAACAGCAGCTTTAATCCCAGCGCTAATGGTCAGTTGATATTCAAAATCATTGCAGGCCTGTAAATGACACCTGTCCTGAAAACAAATCCTGGGGTCACATATCGACCAAAAAATTCAAAGGACGTCCATATTTCAAAACGACCGTTTCAAAAGGCATATTTTACGCACATTAGTGTTCTGCTTCTTTTCCTTTCTTTCCTTTTTTGTTAGAAAAAACGGGAATGGAAAAAGGCATCCCTCAGAATGGGCGAAAATCGTTGCAAACGAATCAATGGACAGAGGTTTAATCTCCAATATATATAAACAGCTCATGCAGCTTAATATTAAAAGAACAAACAACCCAATACAAAAATGGGCAGAAGATCTAAAGAGAGGTTTCTTCAAAGGAGACACAGAGATGGCCAAGACGCACATGAAAAGCTGCTCAACAGCACTAATTATTAGAGAAATGCAAGTCAAAACAACAATGAGGTGTCACCTCACACCTGTTAGAATCGGCATCATCAGAAAATCTACAAACAACCAATTCTGGGGAGGGTGTGGACAAAAGGAGCCCTCTTCCACTATTGGTGGGAATGTAAATTGATACAGTCACTATGGAGAACAGTATGGAGTTTCCTTAGAAAAACTAGAAATAGAATTACCATCTGATCCAGCAATCCCACTTCTGGGCATATACCCAGAGAAAACCGTAAATCAAAAAGGCACATTCACCACAATGTTCGTTGCAGCACTCTTTACAAGAGCCAGGTAATGGAAGCCACCTAAATGCCCACAGACAGATGAATGGATAAAGATGTGGTACATATATAAAATGGAATATTACTCGGCCATAAAAAGGAATGAAACTGGGTCATTTGTAGAGACATCGATGGATCGAGAGACTGTCATACAGAATGAAGTAAGTCAGAAAGAGGAAAACAAATATTGTATATTAATGCATATATGTGGAGCCTAAAAAATGGTACAGATGAACTGGTTTGCAGCAAAGAAATATAGACACAGAGGTAGAGAACAAACGTATGGACACCAAGTGTGGGAAGCCATGGGGTGGTGGTGGTGGGATGAGTTGGGAGATTGGGATTGACCTGTATACATGTATATGCATAAAATACATAACTAATAATAACGTGCTGTATAAAAAAAATAAAAATTAAATTTCAAAATTTTAAAAAATAAAATTTAAAAATAAAACAGAAAAACGTTCTTCCCGTCACACAGATGTATTTATAGGAATGAATTATTTCCATGCTTATATCTATAAATACATAAAAGAGGAATAAAATCTAACTTGAAACATAAAAGAAAAAAAAAAAAAACCTTAACCCACGAGTTATACAGAGGAAAACCCTATCAGGGCACTTGCTCCAGCGGTAAACAATTCTGAAATTGGTCAGAGGTGGGGAACCATCTCCCATACCGCCAGCAACCCACCCCACACGCAAGGAGCCTCCTCATTGCAAAGCTGAGGGACCGTGCCGAGGCATCTATGAGTAAACGTGAGCTGAGCCCCAGGCCAGCTGCTGCTGAACTGTTCCCACCCTTCCCAGGTAAAACACCTGAATATGTACAAGGTCTTTAAAGCCTAGAGGAAGGGCCGTGGAGCCACACCAGTGTAAGCACGCAGGCCAACTTGGTGCCTGCAGGCCAGCCAGGGTGGTCCTGGCCCCGGGCGCTCTTCCGGAAGCTTTCCATTGCCCTACCTGAGATACCCCTCCTGTCCCGGCCCCCACTGCTTTTTGCCTTCCTCACCTCTGTCCGGAGAGAAATTCCAGCGGAAGGTATGGGTGACACATCCTCTTCTTTACAGGTGGCAGCCTGACAACACCTGCAGAAAGCCCAGCAGAGCCCCACTCACAGCGGGCCACCCACAAAGCTGTGGCCCCTCACTCCCTCCCACCAGCACAGCCCCGAGACTGCTGACGGGGCAGAGAATATGGAGTCAGGCACAGCTTCAGGGGCTATTGCTGCCTGGAGCGCTGTTTATATTGACCTCAACGAGGCACACCTGGGGAGGGCGGGCCGGCAGGGTAAGGCTGCCCAGGTCAGCTAATCCACAACCCTCAGGGAATCACATTGTTGAAAATGGACCTCGCTAAGGCAGAATAGAAGCCAAGGGAAAAAAGGACACAATGCCATTTGCAGCACCGTAGATGAGTCTAGAAGTAATCACGTGACTTGTAGTAAGTCAGAAAGTGAAAGACACATATCATATCATATCACTTATAGGTGTTACCTAAAAATGGATACCAGGGCAGATATTGCCACGGAGAAGGGCAATCACAGATTCATTAAACAAACTTATGGTTCACCAATGGAAAGGTGTGAGGATTGGTTTCATTACGATAACGGGGTTAACAGACATATACAAACACAGGTGACATATATAATCACCAAAGACCTACAGAATACCAAGAGAGGACTACTCAACATTCTGTCATAACGTACATGGGAAAAGGATCCCAGGAAGAACAGACATCTGTATATGTGTAAAAGAACCACATCTTCCACACCTACAACAAGCCAAACATTGTAATCAAACTTGCTGTAATAAAAAATAAAAAAAATAAATTAAAAACACGAAGAAGTAGTGAGACAAACTTGAGGGGCTTTCTCCTGGCACATTCCATTCTAAATTCCAATCTAGAACACCACTTCCATTGAGGCTCTGTTGCCCTAGTCACCAGATTTGGTAAGGGAGAACGGCTGCCACCTTGTGGCCGTTTCACACAACAGCAGCTTTAATCCCAGCGCTAATGGTCAGTTGATATTCAAAATCATTGCAGGCCTGTAAATGACACCTGCCCTGAAAACAAATCCTGGGGTCACATATCGACCAAAAAATTCAAAGGACGTCCATATTTCAAAACGACCGTTTCAAAAGGCATATTTTACGCACATTAGTGTTCTGCTTCTTTTCCTTTCTTTCCTTTTTTGTTAGAAAAAACGGGAATGGAAAAAGGCATCCCTCAGAATGGGCGAAAATCGTTGCAAACGAATCAATGGACAGAGGTTTAATCTCCAATATATATAAACAGCTCATGCAGCTTAATATTAAAAAAACAAACAACCCAATACAAAAATGGGCAGAAGATCTAAAGAGACGTTTCTTCAAAGGAGACACAGAGATGGCCAAGACGCACATGAAAAGCTGCTCAACAGCACTAATTATTAGAGAAATGCAAGTCAAAACTACAATGAGGTGTCACCTCACACCTGTTAGAATCGGCATCATCAGAAAATCTACAAACAACCAATTCTGGGGAGGGTGTGGACAAAAGGAGCCCTCTTCCACTATTGGTGGGAATGTAAATTGATACAGTCACTATGGAGAACAGTATGGAGTTTCCTTAAAAAAACTAGAAATAGAATTACCATCTGATCCAGCAATCCCACTTCTGGGCATATACCCAGAGAAAACCGTAAATCAAAAAGGCACATTCACCACAATGTTCGTTGCAGCACTCTTTACAATAGCCAGGTAATGGAAGCCACCTAAATGCCCACAGACAGATGAATGGATAAAGATGTGGTACATATATAAAATGGAATATTACTCGGCCATAAAAAGGAATGAAACTGGGTCATTTGTAGAGACATCGATGGATCGAGAGACTGTCATAAAGAATGAAGTAAGTCAGAAAGAGGAAAACAAATATTGTATATTAATGCATATATGTGGAGCCTAAAAAATGGTACAGATGAACTGCTTTGCAAGGAAGAAATAGAGACACAGAGGTAGAGAACAAACGTATGGACACCAAGTGTGGGAAGCCATGGGGTGGTGTTGGTGGGATGAGTTGGGTGATTGGGATTGACCTGTATACATGTATATGCATAAAATACATAACTAATAATAACGTGCTGTATAAAAAAAATAAAAATTAAATTTCAAAATTTTAAAAAATAAAATTTAAAAATAAAACAGAAAAACGTTCTTCCCGTCACACAGATGTATTTATAGGAATGAATTATTTCCATGCTTATATCTATAAATACATAAAAGAGGAATAAAATCTAACTTGAAACATAAAAGAAAAATAAAAAACTTTAACCCACAAGATATACAGATGAAAACCCTATCAGGGCACTTGCTCCAGCAGTAAACAATTCTGAAATTGGTCAGAGGTGGGGAACCATCTCCCATACCGCCAGCAACCCACCCCCCACGCAAGGAGCGTCCTCATTGCAAAGCTGGGGGACCGTGCCGAGGCATCTATGAGTAAACGTGAGCTGAGCCCCAGGCCAGCTGCTGCTGAACTGTTCCCACCCTTCCCAGGTAAAACACCTGAATATGTACAAGGTCTTGAAAGCCTAGAGGAAGGGCCGTGGAGCCAAAGCAGTGAAAGCACGCAGGCCAACTTGGTGCCTGCATGTCAGCCAGGGTGGTCCTGGCCCCGGGCGCTATTCTGGAAGCTTTCCATTGCCCTACCTGAGATACCCCTCCTGTCCCGGCCCCCACTGCTTTTTGCCTTCCTCACCTCTGTCCGGAGAGAAATTCCAGCGGAAGGTATGGGTGACACATCCTCTTCTTTACAGGTGGCAGCCTGACAACTCCTGCAGAATGGCCAGCAGAGCCCCACTCACAGCGGGCCACCCACAAATCTGTGGCCCCTCACTCCCTCCCACCAGCACAGCCCCGAGACTGCTGACAGGGCAGAGAATATGGAGTCAGGCACAGCTTCAGGGGCTATTGCTGCCTGGAGCGCTGTTTATATTGACCTCAACGAGGCACACCTGGGGAGGGCGGGCCGGCAGGGTAAGGCTGCCCAGGTCAGCTAATCCACAACCCTCAGGGAATCACATTGTTGAAAATGGACCTCGCTAAGGCAGAAGAGATGCCAAGGGAAAAAAGGACACAATGCCATTGGCAGCACCGTAGATGAGTCTAGAAGTAATCACGTGACTTGTAGTAAGTCAGAAAGTGAAAGACACATATCATATCATATCACTTATAGGTGTTACCTAAAAATGGATACCAGGGCAGATATTGCCACGGAGAAGGGCAATCACAGATTCATTAAACAAACTTATGGTTCACCAATGGAAAGGTGTGAGGATTGGTTTCATTACAATATCGGGGTTAACAGACATATACAAACACAGGTGACATATATAATCACCAAAGACCTACAGAATACCAAGAGAGGACTACTCAACATTCTGTCATAACGTACATGGGAAAAGGATCCCAGGAAGAACAGACATCTGTATATGTGTAAAAGAACCACATCTTCCACACCTACAACAAGCCAAACATTGTAATCAAACTTGCTGTAATAAAAAATAAAAAAAATTAAATTAAAAACACGAAGAAGAATTAGTGAGACAAACTTGAGGGGCTTTCTCCTGGCACATTCCATTCTAAATTCCAATCTAGAACACCACTTCCATTGAGGCTCTGTTGCCCTAGTCACCAGATTTGGTAAGGGAGAACTGCTGCCACCCTGTGGCCGTTTCACACAACAGCAGCTTTAATCCCAGCGCTAATGGTCAGTTGATATTCAAAATCATTGCAGGCCTGTAAATGACACCTGTCCTGAAAACAAATCCTGGGGTCACATATCGACCAAAAAATTCAAAGGACGTCCATATTTCAAAACGACCGTTTCAAAAGGCATATTTTACGCACATTAGTGTTCTGCTTCTTTTCCTTTCTTTCCTTTTTTGTTAGAAAAAACGGGAATGGAAAAAGGCATCCCTCAGAATGGGCGAAAATCGTTGCAAACGAATCAATGGATAGAGGTTTAATCTCCAATATATATAAACAGCTCATGCAGCTTAATATTAAAAGAACAAACAACCCAATACAAAAATGGGCAGAAGATCTAAAGAGAGGTTTCTTCAAAGGAGACACAGAGATGGCCAAGACGCACATGAAAAGCTGCTCAACAGCACTAATTATTAGAGAAATGCAAGTCAAAACTACAATGAGGTGTCACCTCACACCTGTTAGAATCGGCATCATCAGAAAATCTACAAACAACCAATTCTGGGGAGGGTGTGGACAAAAGGAGCCCTCTTCCACTATTGGTGGGAATGTAAATTGATACAGTCACTATGGAGAACAGTATGGAGTTTCCTTAAAAAAACTAGAAATAGAATTACCATCTGATCCAGCAATCCCACTTCTGGGCATATACCCAGAGAAAACCGTAAATCAAAAAGGCACATTCACCACAATGTTCGTTGCAGCACTCTTTACAATAGCCAGGTAATGGAAGCCACCTAAATGTCCACAGACTGATGAATGGATAAAGATGTGGTATATATATAAAATGGAACATTACTCGGCCATAAAAAGGAATGAAACTGGGTCATTTGTAGGGACATCGATGGATCGAGAGACTGTCATACAGAATGAAGTAAGTCAGAAAGAGGAAAACAAATGTCGTATATTAATGCATATATGTGGAGCCTAAAAAATGGTACAAATGAACTTGTTTGTAGGGAAGAAATAGAGACACAGAGGTAGAGAACAAACGTATGGACACCAAGTGTGGGAAGCCATGGGGTGGTGGTGGTGGGATGAGTTGGGAGATTGGGATTGACCTGTATACATGTATATGCATAAAATACATAACTAATAATAACGTGCTGTATAAAAAAAATAAAAATTAAATTTCAAAATTTTAAAAAATAAAATTTAAAAATAAAACAGAAAAACGTTCTTCCCGTCACACAGATGTATTTATAGGAATGAATTATTTCCATGCTTATATCTATAAATACATAAAAGAGGAATAAAATCTAACTTGAACCATAAAAGAAAAAAAAACCTGAACCCACGAGTTATATTGAGGAAAACCCTATCAGGGCACTTGCTCCAGCGGTAAACAATTCTGAAATTGGTCAGAGGTGGGGAACCATCTCCCATACAGCCAGCAACCCACCACCCACGCAAGGAGCGTCCTCATTGCAAAGCTGGGGGACCGTGCCGAGGCATCTGTGAGTAAACGTGAGCTGAGCCCCAGGCCAGCTGCTGCTGAACTGTTCCCTCCCTTCCCAGGTAAAACACCTGAATATGTACAAGGGTTTGAAAGCCTAGAGGAAGGGCCGTGGAGCCACACCAGCGAAAGCACGCAGGCCAACTTGGTGCCTGCAGGCCAGCCAGGGTGGTCCTGGCCCCGGGCGCTCTTCCGGAAGCTTTCCATTGCCCTACCTGAGATACCCCTCCTGTCCCGGCCCCCACTGCTTTTTGCCTTCCTCACCTCTGTCCGGAGAGAAATTCCAGCGGAAGGTATGGGTGACACATCCTCTTCTTTACAGGTGGCAGCCTGACAACTCCTGCAGAATGGCCAGCAGAGCCCCACTCACAGCGGGCCACCCACAAATCTGTGGCCCCTCACTCCCTCCCACCAGCACAGCCCCGAGACTGTTGACGGGGCAGAGAATATGGAGTCAGGCACAGCTTCAGGGGCTATTGCTGCCTGGAGCGCTGTTTATATTGACCTCAACGAGGCACACCTGGGGAGGGCGGGCCGGCAGGGTAAGGCTGCCCAGGTCAGCTAATCCACAACCCTCAGGGAATCACATTGTTGAAAATGGACCTCGCTAAGGCAGAATAGAAGCCAAGGGAAAAAAGGACACAATGCCATTTGCAGCACCGTAGATGAGTCTAGAAGTAATCACGTGACTTGTAGTAAGTCAGAAAGTGAAAGACACACATCATATCATATCACTTATAGGTGTTACCTAAAAATGGATACCAGGGCAGATATTGCCACGGAGAAGGGCAATCACAGATTCATTAAACAAACTTATGGTTCACCAATGGAAAGGTGTGAGGATTGGTTTCATTACGATATCGGGGTTAACAGACATATACAAACACAGGTGACATATATAATCACCAAAGACCTACAGAATACCAAGAGAGGACTACTCAACATTCTGTCATAACGTACATGGGAAAAGGATCCCAGGAAGAACAGACATCTGTATATGTGTAAAAGAACCACATCTTCCACACCTACAACAAGCCAAACATTGTAATCAAACTTGCTGTAATAAAAAATAAAAAAAATTAAATTAAAAACACGAAGAAGAAGTAGTGAGACAAACTTGAGGGGCTTTCTCCTGGCACATTCCATTCTAAATTCCAATCTAGAACACCACTTCCATTGAGGCTCTGTTGCCCTAGTCACCAGATTTGGTAAGGGAGAACTGCTGCCACCTTGTGGCCGTTTCACACAACAGCAGCTTTAATCCCAGCGCTAATGGTCAGTTGATATTCAAAATCATTGCAGGCCTGTAAATGACACCTGTCCTGAAAACAAATCCTGGGGTCACATATCGACCAAAAAATTCAAAGGACGTCCATATTTCAAAACGACCGTTTCAAAAGGCATATTTTACGCACATTAGTGTTCTGCTTCTTTTCCTTTCTTTCCTTTTTTGTTAGAAAAAACGGGAATGGAAAAAGGCATCCCTCAGAATGGGCGAAAATCGTTGCAAACGAATCAATGGACAGAGGTTTAATCTCCAATATATATAAACAGCTCATGCAGCTTAATATTAAAAAAACAAACAACCCAATACAAAAATGGGCAGAAGATCTAAAGAGACGTTTCTTCAAAGGAGACACAGAGATGGCCAAGACGCACGTGAAAAGCTGCTCAACAGCACTAATTATTAGAGAAATGCAAGTCAAAACTACAATGAGGTGTCACCTCACACCTGTTAGAATCGGCATCATCAGAAAATCTACAAACAACCAATTCTGGGGAGGGTGTGGACAAAAGGAGCCCTCTTCCACTATTGGTGGGAATGTAAATTGATACAGTCACTATGGAGAACAGTATGGAGTTTCCTTAAAAAAACTAGAAATAGAATTACCATCTGATCCAGCAATCCCACTTCTGGGCATATACCCAGAGAAAACCGTAAATCAAAAAGGCACATTCACCACAATGTTCGTTGCAGCACTCTTTACAATAGCCAGGTAATGGAAGCCACCTAAATGCCCACAGACAGATGAATGGATAAAGATGTGGTACATATATAAAATGGAATATTACTCGGCCATAAAAAGGAATGAAACTGGGTCATTTGTAGAGACATCGATGGATCGAGAGACTGTCATAAAGAATGAAGTAAGTCAGAAAGAGGAAAACAAATATTGTATATTAATGCATATATGTGGAGCCTAAAAAATGGTACAGATGAACTGCTTTGCAAGGAAGAAATAGAGACACAGAGGTAGAGAACAAACGTATGGACACCAAGTGTGGGAAGCCATGGGCTGGTGGTGGTGGGATGAGTTGGGTGATTGGGATTGACCTGTATACATGTATATGCATAAAATACATAACTAATAATAACGTGCTGTATAAAAAAAATAAAAATTAAATTTCAAAATTTTAAAAAATAAAATTTAAAAATAAAACAGAAAAACGTTCTTCCCGTCACACAGATGTATTTATAGGAATGAATTATTTCCATGCTTATATCTATAAATACATAAAAGAGGAATAAAATCTAACTTGAAACATAAAAGAAAAAAAAAAAACCTTAACCCACGAGTTATACAGAGGAAAACCCTATCAGGGCACTTGCTCCAGCGGTAAACAATTCTGAAATTGGTCAGAGGTGGGGAACCATCTCCCATACCGCCAGCAACCCACCCCACACGCAAGGAGCCTCCTCATTGCAAAGCTGAGGGACCGTGCCGAGGCATCTATGAGTAAACGTGAGCTGAGCCCCAGGCCAGCTGCTGCTGAACTGTTCCCACCCTTCCCAGGTAAAACACCTGAATAGGTACAAGGTCTTTAAAGCCTAGAGGAAGGGCCGTGGAGCCACACCAGTGTAAGCACGCAGGCCAACTTGGTGCCTGAAGGCCAGCCAGGGTGGTCCTGGCCCCGGGCGCTCTTCCGGAAGCTTTCCATGGCCCTACCTGAGATACCCCTCCTGTCCCGGCCCCCACTGCTTTTTGCCTTCCTCACCTCTGTCCGGAGAGAAATTCCAGCGGAAGGTATGGGTGACACATCCTCTTCTTTACAGGTGGCAGCCTGACAACACCTGCAGAAAGCCCAGCAGAGCCCCACTCACAGCGGGCCACCCACAAATCTGTGGCCCCTCACTCCCTCCCACCAGCACAGCCCCGAGACTGCTGACGGGGCAGAGAATATGGAGTCAGGCACAGCTTCAGGGGCTATTGCTGCCTGGAGCGCTGTTTATATTGACCTCAACGAGGCACACCTGGGGAGGGCGGGCCGGCAGGGTAAGGCTGCCCAGGTCAGCTAATCCACAACCCTCAGGGAATCACATTGTTGAAAATGGACCTCGCTAAGGCAGAATAGAAGCCAAGGGAAAAAAGGACACAATGCCATTTGCAGCACCGTAGATGAGTCTAGAAGTAATCACGTGACTTGTAGTAAGTCAGAAAGTGAAAGACACATATCATATCATATCACTTATAGGTGTTACCTAAAAATGGATACCAGGGCAGATATTGCCACGGAGAAGGGCAATCACAGATTCATTAAACAAACTTATGGTTCACCAATGGAAAGGTGTGAGGATTGGTTTCATTACGATAACGGGGTTAACAGACATATACAAACACAGGTGACATATATAATCACCAAAGACCTACAGAATACCAAGAGAGGACTACTCAACATTCTGTCATAACGTACATGGGAAAAGGATCCCAGGAAGAACAGACATCTGTATATGTGTAAAAGAACCACATCTTCCACACCTACAACAAGCCAAACATTGTAATCAAACTTGCTGTAATAAAAAATAAAAAAAATAAATTAAAAACACGAAGAAGTAGTGAGACAAACTTGAGGGGCTTTCTCCTGGCACATTCCATTCTAAATTCCAATCTAGAACACCACTTCCATTGAGGCTCTGTTGCCCTAGTCACCAGATTTGGTAAGGGAGAACGGCTGCCACCTTGTGGCCGTTTCACACAACAGCAGCTTTAATCCCAGCGCTAATGGTCAGTTGATATTCAAAATCATTGCAGGCCTGTAAATGACACCTGCCCTGAAAACAAATCCTGGGGTCACATATCGACCAAAAAATTCAAAGGACGTCCATATTTCAAAACGACCGTTTCAAAAGGCATATTTTACGCACATTAGTGTTCTGCTTCTTTTCCTTTCTTTCCTTTTTTGTTAGAAAAAACGGGAATGGAAAAAGGCATCCCTCAGAATGGGCGAAAATCGTTGCAAACGAATCAATGGACAGAGGTTTAATCTCCAATATATATAAACAGCTCATGCAGCTTAATATTAAAAAAACAAACAACCCAATACAAAAATGGGCAGAAGATCTAAAGAGACGTTTCTTCAAAGGAGACACAGAGATGGCCAAGACGCACATGAAAAGCTGCTCAACAGCACTAATTATTAGAGAAATGCAAGTCAAAACTACAATGAGGTGTCACCTCACACCTGTTAGAATCGGCATCATCAGAAAATCTACAAACAACCAATTCTGGGGAGGGTGTGGACAAAAGGAGCCCTCTTCCACTATTGGTGGGAATGTAAATTGATACAGTCACTATGGAGAACAGTATGGAGTTTCCTTAAAAAAACTAGAAATAGAATTACCATCTGATCCAGCAATCCCACTTCTGGGCATATACCCAGAGAAAACCGTAAATCAAAAAGGCACATTCACCACAATGTTCGTTGCAGCACTCTTTACAATAGCCAGGTAATGGAAGCCACCTAAATGCCCACAGACAGATGAATGGATAAAGATGTGGTACATATATAAAATGGAATATTACTCGGCCATAAAAAGGAATGAAACTGGGTCATTTGTAGAGACATCGATGGATCGAGAGACTGTCATAAAGAATGAAGTAAGTCAGAAAGAGGAAAACAAATATTGTATATTAATGCATATATGTGGAGCCTAAAAAATGGTACAGATGAACTGCTTTGCAAGGAAGAAATAGAGACACAGAGGTAGAGAACAAACGTATGGACACCAAGTGTGGGAAGCCATGGGGTGGTGGTGGTGGGATGAGTTGGGTGATTGGGATTGACCTGTATACATGTATATGCATAAAATACATAACTAATAATAACGTGCTGTATAAAAAAAATAAAAATTAAATTTCAAAATTTTAAAAAATAAAATTTAAAAATAAAACAGAAAAACGTTCTTCCCGTCACACAGATGTATTTATAGGAATGAATTATTTCCATGCTTATATCTATAAATACATAAAAGAGGAATAAAATCTAACTTGAAACATAAAAGAAAAATAAAAAACTTTAACCCACAAGTTATACAGATGAAAACCCTATCAGGGCACTTGCTCCAGCAGTAAACAATTCTGAAATTGGTCAGAGGTGGGGAACCATCTCCCATACCGCCAGCAACCCACCCCCCACGCAAGGAGCGTCCTCATTGCAAAGCTGGGGGACCGTGCCGAGGCATCTATGAGTAAACGTGAGCTGAGCCCCAGGCCAGCTGCTGCTGAACTGTTCCCACCCTTCCCAGGTAAAACACCTGAATATGTACAAGGTCTTGAAAGCCTAGAGGAAGGGCCGTGGAGCCAAAGCAGTGAAAGCACGCAGGCCAACTTGGTGCCTGCATGTCAGCCAGGGTGGTCCTGGCCCCGGGCGCTATTCTGGAAGCTTTCCATTGCCCTACCTGAGATACCCCTCCTGTCCCGGCCCCCACTGCTTTTTGCCTTCCTCACCTCTGTCCGGAGAGAAATTCCAGCGGAAGGTATGGGTGACACATCCTCTTCTTTACAGGTGGCAGCCTGACAACTCCTGCAGAATGGCCAGCAGAGCCCCACTCACAGCGGGCCACCCACAAATCTGTGGCCCCTCACTCCCTCCCACCAGCACAGCCCCGAGACTGCTGACAGGGCAGAGAATATGGAGTCAGGCACAGCTTCAGGGGCTATTGCTGCCTGGAGCGCTGTTTATATTGACCTCAACGAGGCACACCTGGGGAGGGCGGGCCGGCAGGGTAAGGCTGCCCAGGTCAGCTAATCCACAACCCTCAGGGAATCACATTGTGGAAAATGGACCTCGCTAAGGCAGAAGAGATGCCAAGGGAAAAAAGGACACAATGCCATTTGCAGCACCGTAGATGAGTCTAGAAGTAATCACGTGACTTGTAGTAAGTCAGAAAGTGAAAGACACATATCATATCATATCACTTATAGGTGTTACCTAAAAATGGATACCAGGGCAGATATTGCCACGGAGAAGGGCAATCACAGATTCATTAAACAAACTTATGGTTCACCAATGGAAAGGTGTGAGGATTGGTTTCATTACAATATCGGGGTTAACAGACATATACAAACACAGGTGACATATATAATCACCAAAGACCTACAGAATACCAAGAGAGGACTACTCAACATTCTGTCATAACGTACATGGGAAAAGGATCCCAGGAAGAACAGACATCTGTATATGTGTAAAAGAACCACATCTTCCACACCTACAACAAGCCAAACATTGTAATCAAACTTGCTGTAATAAAAAATAAAAAAAATTAAATTAAAAACACGAAGAAGAATTAGTGAGACAAACTTGAGGGGCTTTCTCCTGGCACATTCCATTCTAAATTCCAATCTAGAACACCACTTCCATTGAGGCTCTGTTGCCCTAGTCACCAGATTTGGTAAGGGAGAACTGCTGCCACCCTGTGGCCGTTTCACACAACAGCAGCTTTAATCCCAGCGCTAATGGTCAGTTGATATTCAAAATCATTGCAGGCCTGTAAATGACACCTGTCCTGAAAACAAATCCTGGGGTCACATATCGACCAAAAAATTCAAAGGACGTCCATATTTCAAAACGACCGTTTCAAAAGGCATATTTTACGCACATTAGTGTTCTGCTTCTTTTCCTTTCTTTCCATTTTTGTTAGAAAAAACGGGAATGGAAAAAGGCATCCCTCAGAATGGGCGAAAATCGTTGCAAACGAATCAATGGATAGAGGTTTAATCTCCAATATATATAAACAGCTCATGCAGCTTAATATTAAAAGAACAAACAACCCAATACAAAAATGGGCAGAAGATCTAAAGAGAGGTTTCTTCAAAGGAGACACAGAGATGGCCAAGACGCACATGAAAAGCTGCTCAACAGCACTAATTATTAGAGAAATGCAAGTCAAAACTACAATGAGGTGTCACCTCACACCTGTTAGAATCGGCATCATCAGAAAATCTACAAACAACCAATTCTGGGGAGGGTGTGGACAAAAGGAGCCCTCTTCCACTATTGGTGGGAATGTAAATTGATACAGTCACTATGGAGAACAGTATGGAGTTTCCTTAAAAAAACTAGAAATAGAATTACCATCTGATCCAGCAATCCCACTTCTGGGCATATACCCAGAGAAAACCGTAAATCAAAAAGGCACATTCACCACAATGTTCGTTGCAGCACTCTTTACAATAGCCAGGTAATGGAAGCCACCTAAATGCCCACAGACAGATGAATGGATAAAGATGTGGTACATATATAAAATGGAATATTACTCGGCCATAAAAAGGAATGAAACTGGGTCATTTGTAGAGACATCGATGGATCGAGAGACTGTCATAAAGAATGAAGTAAGTCAGAAAGAGGAAAACAAATATTGTATATTAATGCATATATGTGGAGCCTAAAAAATGGTACAGATGAACTGCTTTGCAAGGAAGAAATAGAGACACAGAGGTAGAGAACAAACGTATGGACACCAAGTGTGGGAAGCCATGGGGTGGTGGTGGTGGGATGAGTTGGGTGATTGGGATTGACCTGTATACATGTATATGCATAAAATACATAACTAATAATAACGTGCTGTATAAAAAAAATAAAAATTAAATTTCAAAATTTTAAAAAATAAAATTTAAAAATAAAACAGAAAAACGTTCTTCCCGTCACACAGATGTATTTATAGGAATGAATTATTTCCATGCTTATATCTATAAATACATAAAAGAGGAATAAAATCTAACTTGAAACATAAAAGAAAAAAAAAAAACCTTAACCCACGAGTTATACAGAGGAAAACCCTATCAGGGCACTTGCTCCAGCGGTAAACAATTCTGAAATTGGTCAGAGGTGGGGAACCATCTCCCATACCGCCAGCAACCCACCCCACACGCAAGGAGCCTCCTCATTGCAAAGCTGAGGGACCGTGCCGAGGCATCTATGAGTAAACGTGAGCTGAGCCCCAGGCCAGCTGCTGCTGAACTGTTCCCACCCTTCCCAGGTAAAACACCTGAATATGTACAAGGTCTTTAAAGCCTAGAGGAAGGGCCGTGGAGCCACACCAGTGTAAGCACGCAGGCCAACTTGGTGCCTGAAGGCCAGCCAGGGTGGTCCTGGCCCCGGGCGCTCTTCCGGAAGCTTTCCATGGCCCTACCTGAGATACCCCTCCTGTCCCGGCCCCCACTGCTTTTTGCCTTCCTCACCTCTGTCCGGAGAGAAATTCCAGCGGAAGGTATGGGTGACACATCCTCTTCTTTACAGGTGGCAGCCTGACAACACCTGCAGAAAGCCCAGCAGAGCCCCACTCACAGCGGGCCACCCACAAAGCTGTGGCCCCTCACTCCCTCCCACCAGCACAGCCCCGAGACTGCTGACGGGGCAGAGAATATGGAGTCAGGCACAGCTTCAGGGGCTATTGCTGCCTGGAGCGCTGTTTATATTGACCTCAACGAGGCACACCTGGGGAGGGCGGGCCGGCAGGGTAAGGCTGCCCAGGTCAGCTAATCCACAACCCTCAGGGAATCACATTGTTGAAAATGGACCTCGCTAAGGCAGAATAGAAGCCAAGGGAAAAAAGGACACAATGCCATTTGCAGCACCGTAGATGAGTCTAGAAGTAATCACGTGACTTGTAGTAAGTCAGAAAGTGAAAGACACATATCATATCATATCACTTATAGGTGTTACCTAAAAATGGATACCAGGGCAGATATTGCCACGGAGAAGGGCAATCACAGATTCATTAAACAAACTTATGGTTCACCAATGGAAAGGTGTGAGGATTGGTTTCATTACGATAACGGGGTTAACAGACATATACAAACACAGGTGACATATATAATCACCAAAGACCTACAGAATACCAAGAGAGGACTACTCAACATTCTGTCATAACGTACATGGGAAAAGGATCCCAGGAAGAACAGACATCTGTATATGTGTAAAAGAACCACATCTTCCACACCTACAACAAGCCAAACATTGTAATCAAACTTGCTGTAATAAAAAATAAAAAAAATAAATTAAAAACACGAAGAAGTAGTGAGACAAACTTGAGGGGCTTTCTCCTGGCACATTCCATTCTAAATTCCAATCTAGAACACCACTTCCATTGAGGCTCTGTTGCCCTAGTCACCAGATTTGGTAAGGGAGAACGGCTGCCACCTTGTGGCCGTTTCACACAACAGCAGCTTTAATCCCAGCGCTAATGGTCAGTTGATATTCAAAATCATTGCAGGCCTGTAAATGACACCTGCCCTGAAAACAAATCCTGGGGTCACATATCGACCAAAAAATTCAAAGGACGTCCATATTTCAAAACGACCGTTTCAAAAGGCATATTTTACGCACATTAGTGTTCTGCTTCTTTTCCTTTCTTTCCTTTTTTGTTAGAAAAAACGGGAATGGAAAAAGGCATCCCTCAGAATGGGCGAAAATCGTTGCAAACGAATCAATGGACAGAGGTTTAATCTCCAATATATATAAACAGCTCATGCAGCTTAATATTAAAAAAACAAACAACCCAATACAAAAATGGGCAGAAGATCTAAAGAGACGTTTCTTCAAAGGAGACACAGAGATGGCCAAGACGCACATGAAAAGCTGCTCAACAGCACTAATTATTAGAGAAATGCAAGTCAAAACTACAATGAGGTGTCACCTCACACCTGTTAGAATCGGCATCATCAGAAAATCTACAAACAACCAATTCTGGGGAGGGTGTGGACAAAAGGAGCCCTCTTCCACTATTGGTGGGAATGTAAATTGATACAGTCACTATGGAGAACAGTATGGAGTTTCCTTAAAAAAACTAGAAATAGAATTACCATCTGATCCAGCAATCCCACTTCTGGGCATATACCCAGAGAAAACCGTAAATCAAAAAGGCACATTCACCACAATGTTCGTTGCAGCACTCTTTACAATAGCCAGGTAATGGAAGCCACCTAAATGCCCACAGACAGATGAATGGATAAAGATGTGGTACATATATAAAATGGAATATTACTCGGCCATAAAAAGGAATGAAACTGGGTCATTTGTAGAGACATCGATGGATCGAGAGACTGTCATAAAGAATGAAGTAAGTCAGAAAGAGGAAAACAAATATTGTATATTAATGCATATATGTGGAGCCTAAAAAATGGTACAGATGAACTGCTTTGCAAGGAAGAAATAGAGACACAGAGGTAGAGAACAAACGTATGGACACCAAGTGTGGGAAGCCATGGGGTGGTGGTGGTGGGATGAGTTGGGTGATTGGGATTGACCTGTATACATGTATATGCATAAAATACATAACTAATAATAACGTGCTGTATAAAAAAAATAAAAATTAAATTTCAAAATTTTAAAAAATAAAATTTAAAAATAAAACAGAAAAACGTTCTTCCCGTCACACAGATGTATTTATAGGAATGAATTATTTCCATGCTTATATCTATAAATACATAAAAGAGGAATAAAATCTAACTTGAAACATAAAAGAAAAATAAAAAACTTTAACCCACAAGTTATACAGATGAAAACCCTATCAGGGCACTTGCTCCAGCAGTAAACAATTCTGAAATTGGTCAGAGGTGGGGAACCATCTCCCATACCGCCAGCAACCCACCCCCCACGCAAGGAGCGTCCTCATTGCAAAGCTGGGGGACCGTGCCGAGGCATCTATGAGTAAACGTGAGCTGAGCCCCAGGCCAGCTGCTGCTGAACTGTTCCCACCCTTCCCAGGTAAAACACCTGAATATGTACAAGGTCTTGAAAGCCTAGAGGAAGGGCCGTGGAGCCAAAGCAGTGAAAGCACGCAGGCCAACTTGGTGCCTGCATGTCAGCCAGGGTGGTCCTGGCCCCGGGCGCTATTCTGGAAGCTTTCCATTGCCCTACCTGAGATACCCCTCCTGTCCCGGCCCCCACTGCTTTTTGCCTTCCTCACCTCTGTCCGGAGAGAAATTCCAGCGGAAGGTATGGGTGACACATCCTCTTCTTTACAGGTGGCAGCCTGACAACTCCTGCAGAATGGCCAGCAGAGCCCCACTCACAGCGGGCCACCCACAAATCTGTGGCCCCTCACTCCCTCCCACCAGCACAGCCCCGAGACTGCTGACAGGGCAGAGAATATGGAGTCAGGCACAGCTTCAGGGGCTATTGCTGCCTGGAGCGCTGTTTATATTGACCTCAACGAGGCACACCTGGGGAGGGCGGGCCGGCAGGGTAAGGCTGCCCAGGTCAGCTAATCCACAACCCTCAGGGAATCACATTGTTGAAAATGGACCTCGCTAAGGCAGAAGAGATGCCAAGGGAAAAAAGGACACAATGCCATTTGCAGCACCGTAGATGAGTCTAGAAGTAATCACGTGACTTGTAGTAAGTCAGAAAGTGAAAGACACATATCATATCATATCACTTATAGGTGTTACCTAAAAATGGATACCAGGGCAGATATTGCCACGGAGAAGGGCAATCACAGATTCATTAAACAAACTTATGGTTCACCAATGGAAAGGTGTGAGGATTGGTTTCATTACAATATCGGGGTTAACAGACATATACAAACACAGGTGACATATATAATCACCAAAGACCTACAGAATACCAAGAGAGGACTACTCAACATTCTGTCATAACGTACATGGGAAAAGGATCCCAGGAAGAACAGACATCTGTATATGTGTAAAAGAACCACATCTTCCACACCTACAACAAGCCAAACATTGTAATCAAACTTGCTGTAATAAAAAATAAAAAAAATTAAATTAAAAACACGAAGAAGAATTAGTGAGACAAACTTGAGGGGCTTTCTCCTGGCACATTCCATTCTAAATTCCAATCTAGAACACCACTTCCATTGAGGCTCTGTTGCCCTAGTCACCAGATTTGGTAAGGGAGAACTGCTGCCACCCTGTGGCCGTTTCACACAACAGCAGCTTTAATCCCAGCGCTAATGGTCAGTTGATATTCAAAATCATTGCAGGCCTGTAAATGACACCTGTCCTGAAAACAAATCCTGGGGTCACATATCGACCAAAAAATTCAAAGGACGTCCATATTTCAAAACGACCGTTTCAAAAGGCATATTTTACGCACATTAGTGTTCTGCTTCTTTTCCTTTCTTTCCATTTTTGTTAGAAAAAACGGGAATGGAAAAAGGCATCCCTCAGAATGGGCGAAAATCGTTGCAAACGAATCAATGGATAGAGGTTTAATCTCCAATATATATAAACAGCTCATGCAGCTTAATATTAAAAGAACAAACAACCCAATACAAAAATGGGCAGAAGATCTAAAGAGAGGTTTCTTCAAAGGAGACACAGAGATGGCCAAGACGCACATGAAAAGCTGCTCAACAGCACTAATTATTAGAGAAATGCAAGTCAAAACTACAATGAGGTGTCACCTCACACCTGTTAGAATCGGCATCATCAGAAAATCTACAAACAACCAATTCTGGGGAGGGTGTGGACAAAAGGAGCCCTCTTCCACTATTGGTGGGAATGTAAATTGATACAGTCACTATGGAGAACAGTATGGAGTTTCCTTAAAATAACTAGAAATAGAATTACCATCTGATCCAGCAATCCCACTTCTGGGCATATACCCAGAGAAAACCGTAAATCAAAAAGGCACATTCACCACAATGTTCGTTGCAGCACTCTTTACAAGAGCCAGGTAACGGAAGCCACCTAAATGCCCACAGACAGATGAATGGATAAAGATGTGGTACATATATAAAATGGAATATTACTCGGCCATAAAAAGGAATGAAACTGGGTCATTTGTAGAGACATCGATGGATCGAGAGACTGTCATACAGAATGAAGTAAGTCAGAAAGAGGAAAACAAATATTGTATATTAATGCATATATGTGGAGCCTAAAAAATGGTACAGATGAACTGGTTTGCAGCGAAGAAATAGAGACACAGAGGTAGAGAACAAACGTATGGACACCAAGTGTGGGAAGCCATGGGGTGGTGGTGGTGGGATGAGTTGGGAGATTGGGATTGACCTGTATACATGTATATGCATAAAATACATAACTAATAATAACGTGATGTATAAAAAAATAAAAATTAAATTTCAAAATTTTAAAAAATAAAATTTAAAAATAAAACAGAAAAACGTTCTTCCCGTCACACAGATGTATTTATAGGAATGAATTATTTCCATGCTTATATCTATAAATACATAAAAGAGGAATAAAATCTAACTTGAAACATAAAAGAAAAAAAAAAACCTTAACCCACGAGTTATACAGAGGAAAACCCTATCAGGGCACTTGCTCCAGCGGTAAACAATTCTGAAATTGGTCAGAGGTGGGGAACCATCTCCCATACCGCCAGCAACCCACCCCACACGCAAGGAGCATCCTCATTGCAAAGCTGAGGGACCCTGCCGAGGCATCTATGAGTAAACGTGAGCTGAGCCCCAGGCCAGCTGCTGCTGAACTGTTCCCACCCTTCCCAGGTAAAACACCTGAATATGTACAAGGTCTTGAAAGCCTAGAGGAAGGGCCGTGGAGCCACACCAGTGAAAGCACGCAGGCCAACTTGGTGCCTGCAGGCCAGCCAGGGTGGTCCTGGCCCCGGGCGCTCTTCCGGAAGCTTTCCATTGCCCTACCTGAGATACCCCTCCTGTCCCGGCCCCCACTGCTTTTTGCCTTCCTCACCTCTGTCCGGAGAGAAATTCCAGCGGAAGGTATGGGTGACACATCCTCTTCTTTACAGGTGGCAGCCTGACAACACCTGCAGAAAGCCCAGCAGAGCCCCACTCACAGCGGGCCACCCACAAATCTGTGGCCCCTCACTCCCTCCCACCAGCACAGCCCCGAGACTGCTGACGGGGCAGAGAATATGGAGTCAGGCACAGCTTCAGGGGCTATTGTTGCCTGGAGCGCTGTTTATATTGACCTCAACGAGGCACACCTGGGGAGGGCGGGCCGGCAGGGTAAGGCTGCCCAGGTCAGCTAATCCACAACCCTCAGCGAATCACATTGTTGAAAATGGACCTCGCTAAGGCAGAATAGAAGCCAAGGGAAAAAAGGACACAATGCCATTTGCAGCACTGTAGATGAGTCTAGAAGTAATCACGTGACTTGTAGTAAGTCAGAAAGTGAAAGACACATATCATATCATATCACTTATAGGTGTTACCTAAAAATGGATACCAGGGCAGATATTGCCACGGAGAAGGGCAATCACAGATTCATTAAACAAACTTATGGTTCACCAATGGAAAGGTGTGAGGATTGGTTTCATTACGATAACGGGGTTAACAGACATATACAAACACAGGTGACATATATAATCACCAAAGACCTACAGAATACCAAGAGAGGACTACTCAACATTCTGTCATAACGTACATGGGAAAAGGATCCCAGGAAGAACAGACATCTGTATATGTGTAAAAGAACCACATCTTCCACACCTACAACAAGCCAAACATTGTAATCAAACTTGCTGTAATAAAAAATAAAAAAATTAAATTAAAAACACGAAGAAGTAGTGAGACAAACTTGAGGGGCTTTCTCCTGGCACATTCCATTCTAAATTCCAATCTAGAACACCACTTCCATTGAGGCTCTGTTGCCCTAGTCACCAGATTTGGTAAGGGAGAACGGCTGCCACCTTGTGGCCGTTTCACACAACAGCAGCTTTAATCCCAGCGCTAATGGTCAGTTGATATTCAAAATCATTGCAGGCCTGTAAATGACACCTGCCCTGAAAACAAATCCTGGGGTCACATATCGACCAAAAAATTCAAAGGACGTCCATATTTCAAAACGACCGTTTCAAAAGGCATATTTTACGCACATTAGTGTTCTGCTTCTTTTCCTTTCTTTCCTTTTTTGTTAGAAAAAACGGGAATGGAAAAAGGCATCCCTCAGAATGGGCGAAAATCGTTGCAAACGAATCAATGGACAGAGGTTTAATCTCCAATATATATAAACAGCTCATGCAGCTTAATATTAAAAGAACAAACAACCCAATACAAAAATGGGCAGAAGATCTAAAGAGAGGTTTCTTCAAAGGAGACACAGAGATGGCCAAGACGCACATGAAAAGCTGCTCAACAGCACTAATTATTAGAGAAATGCAAGTCAAAACTACAATGAGGTGTCACCTCACACCTGTTAGAATCGGCATCATCAGAAAATCTACAAACAACCAATTCTGGGGAGGGTGTGGACAAAAGGAGCCCTCTTCCACTATTGGTGGGAATGTAAATTGATACAGTCACTATGGAGAACAGTATGGAGTTTCCTTAAAAAAACTAGAAATAGAATTACCATCTGATCCAGCAATCCCACTTCTGGGCATATACCCAGAGAAAACCGTAAATCAAAAAGGCACATTCACCACAATGTTCGTTGCAGCACTCTTTACAAGAGCCAGGTAATGGAAGCCACCTAAATGCCCACAGACAGATGAATGGATAAAGATGTGGTACATATATAAAATGGAATATTACTCGGCCATAAAAAGGAATGAAACTGGGTCATTTGTAGAGACATCGATGGATCGAGAGACTGTCATACAGAATGAAGTAAGTCAGAAAGAGGAAAACAAATATTGTATATTAATGCATATATGTGGAGCCTAAAAAATGGTACAGATGAACTGCTTTGCAAGGAAGAAATAGAGACACAGAGGTAGAGAACAAACGTATGGACACCAAGTGTGGGAAGCCATGGGGTGGTGGTGGTGGGATGAGTTGGGAGATTGGGATTGACCTGTATACATGTATATGCATAAAATACATAACTAATAATAACGTGCTGTATAAAAAAATAAATAAAATTTCAAAATTTTAAAAAATAAAATTTAAAAATAAAACAGAAAAACGTTCTTCCCGTCACACAGATGTATTTATAGGAATGAATTATTTCCATGCTTATATCTATAAATACATAAAAGAGGAATAAAATCTAACTTGAAACATAAAAGAAAAATAAAAAACCTTAACCCACGAGTTATACAGATGAAAACCCTATCAGGGCACTTGCTCCAGCAGTAAACAATTCTGAAATTGGTCAGAGGTGGGGAACCATCTCCCATACCGCCAGCAACCCACCCCCCACGCAAGGAGCGTCCTCATTGCAAAGCTGGGGGACCGTGCCGAGGCATCTATGAGTAAACGTGAGCTGAGCCCCAGGCCAGCTGCTGCTGAACTGTTCCCACCCTTCCCAGGTAAAACACCTGAATATGTACAAGGTCTTGAAAGCCTAGAGGAAGGGCCGTGGAGCCACAGCAGTGAAAGCACGCAGGCCAACTTGGTGCCTGCATGTCAGCAAGGGTGGTCCTGGCCCCGGGCGCTCTTCTGGAAGCTTTCCATTGCCCTACCTGAGATACCCCTCCTGTCCCGGCCCCCACTGCTTTTTGCCTTCCTCACCTCTGTCCGGAGAGAAATTCCAGCGGAAGGTATGGGTGACACATCCTCTTCTTTACAGGTGGCAGCCTGACAACACCTGCAGAAAGCCCAGCAGAGCCCCACTCACAGCGGGCCACCCACAAATCTGTGGCCCCTCACTCCCTCCCACCAGCACAGCCCCGAGACTGCTGACGGGGCAGAGAATATGGAGTCAGGCACAGCTTCAGGGGCTATTGCTGCCTGGAGCGCTGTTTATATTGACCTCAACGAGGCACACCTGGGGAGGGCGGGCCGGCAGGGTAAGGCTGCCCAGGTCAGCTAATCCACAACCCTCAGGGAATCACATTGTTGAAAATGGACCTCGCTAAGGCAGAAGAGATGCCAAGGGAAAAAAGGACACAATGCCATTTGCAGCACCGTAGATGAGTCTAGAAGTAATCACGTGACTTGTAGTAAGTCAGAAAGTGAAAGACACATATCATATCATATCACTTATAGGTGTTACCTAAAAATGGATACCAGGGCAGATATTGCCATGGAGAAGGGCAATCACAGATTCATTAAACAAACTTATGGTTCACCAATGGAAAGGTGTGAGGATTGGTTTCATTACGATAACGGGGTTAACAGACATATACAAAAACAGGTGACATATATAATCACCAAAGACCTACAGAATACCAAGAGAGGACTACTCAACATTCTGTCATAACGTACATGGGAAAAGGATCCCAGGAAGAACAGACATCTGTATATGTGTAAAAGAACCACATCTTCCACACCTACAACAAGCCAAACATTGTAATCAAACTTGCTGTAATAAAAAATAAAAAAAATTAAATTAAAAACACGAAGAAGAAGTAGTGAGACAAACTTGAGGGGCTTTCTCCTGGCACATTCCATTCTAAATTCCAATCTAGAACACCACTTCCATTGAGGCTCTGTTGCCCTAGTCACCAGATTTGGTAAGGGAGAACTGCTGCCACCTTGTGGCCGTTTCACACAACAGCAGCTTTAATCCCAGCGCTAATGGTCAGTTGATATTCAAAATCATTGCAGGCCTGTAAATGACACCTGTCCTGAAAACAAATCCTGGGGTCACATATCGACCAAAAAATTCAAAGGACGTCCATATTTCAAAACGACCGTTTCAAAAGGCATATTTTACGCACATTAGTGTTCTGCTTCTTTTCCTTTCTTTCCTTTTTTGTTAGAAAAAACGGGAATGGAAAAAGGCATCCCCCAGAATGGGCGAAAATCGTTGCAAACGAATCAATGGACAGAGGTTTAATCTCCAATATATATAAACAGCTCATGCAGCTTAATATTAAAAGAACAAACAACCCAATACAAAAATGGGCAGAAGATCTAAAGAGAGGTTTCTTCAAAGGAGACACAGAGATGGCCAAGACGCACATGAAAAGCTGCTCAACAGCACTAATTATTAGAGAAATGCAAGTCAAAACTACAATGAGGTGTCACCTCACACCTGTTAGAATCGGCATCATCAGAAAATCTACAAACAACCAATTCTGGGGAGGGTGTGGACAAAAGGAGCCCTCTTCCACTATTGGTGGGAATGTAAATTGATACAGTCACTATGGAGAACAGTATGGAGTTTCCTTAAAAAAACTAGAAATAGAATTACCATCTGATCCAGCAATCCCACTTCTGGGCATATACCCAGAGAAAACCGTAAATCAAAAAGGCACATTCACCACAATGTTCGTTGCAGCACTCTTTACAAGAGCCAGGTAATGGAAGCCACCTAAATGCCCACAGACAGATGAATGGATAAAGATGTGGTACATATATAAAATGGAATATTACTCGGCCATAAAAAGGAATGAAACTGGGTCATTTGTAGAGACATCGATGGATCGAGAGACTGTCATACAGAATGAAGTAAGTCAGAAAGAGGAAAACAAATATTGTATATTAATGCATATATGTGGAGCCTAAAAAATGGTACAGATGAACTGCTTTGCAAGGAAGAAATAGAGACACAGAGGTAGAGAACAAACGTATGGACACCAAGTGTGGGAAGCCATGGGGTGGTGGTGGTGGGATGAGTTGGGAGATTGGGATTGACCTGTATACATGTATATGCATAAAATACATAACTAATAATAACGTGCTGTATAAAAAAAATAAAAATTAAATTTCAAAATTTTAAAAAATAAAATTTAAAAATAAAACAGAAAAACGTTCTTCCCGTCACACAGATGTATTTATAGGAATGAATTATTTCCATGCTTATATCTATAAATACATAAAAGAGGAATAAAATCTAACTTGAAACATAAAAGAAAAATAAAAAACCTTAACCCACGAGTTATACAGAGGAAAACCCTATCAGGGCACTTGCTCCAGCAGTAAACAATTCTGAAATTGGTCAGAGGTGGGGAACCATCTCCCATACCGCCAGCAACCCACCCCCCACGCAAGGAGCGTCCTCATTGCAAAGCTGGGGGACCGTGCCGAGGCATCTATGAGTAAACGTGAGCTGAGCCCCAGGCCAGCTGCTGCTGAACTGTTCCCACCCTTCCCAGGTAAAACACCTGAATATGTACAAGGTCTTGAAAGCCTAGAGGAAGGGCCGTGGAGCCACAGCAGTGAAAGCACGCAGGCCAACTTGGTGCCTGCATGTCAGCAAGGGTGGTCCTGGCCCCGGGCACTCTTCTGGAAGCTTTCCATTGCCCTACCTGAGATACCCCTCCTGTCCCGGCCCCCACTGCTTTTTGCCTTCCTCACCTCTGTCCGGAGAGAAATTCCAGCGGAAGGTATGGGTGACACATCCTCTTCTTTACAGGTGGCAGCCTGACAACACCTGCAGAAAGCCCAGCAGAGCCCCACTCACAGCGGGCCACCCACAAATCTGTGGCCCCTCACTCCCTCCCACCAGCACAGCCCCGAGACTGCTGACGGGGCAGAGAATATGGAGTCAGGCACAGCTTCAGGGGCTATTGCTGCCTGGAGCGCTGTTTATATTGACCTCAACGAGGCACACCTGGGGAGGGCGGGCCGGCAGGGTAAGGCTGCCCAGGTCAGCTAATCCACAACCCTCAGGGAATCACATTGTTCAAAATGGACCTCGCTAAGGCAGAATAGAAGCCAAGGGAAAAAAGGACACAATGCCATTTGCAGCACCGTAGATGAGTCTAGAAGTAATCACGTGACTTGTAGTAAGTCAGAAAGTGAAAGACACATATCATATCATATCACTTATAGGTGTTACCTAAAAATGGATACCAGGGCAGATATTGCCATGGAGAAGGGCAATCACAGATTCATTAAACAAACTTATGGTTCACCAATGGAAAGGTGTGAGGATTGGTTTCATTACGATAACGGGGTTAACAGACATATACAAAAACAGGTGACATATATAATCACCAAAGACCTATAGAATACCAAGAGAGGACTACTCAACATTCTGTCATAACGTACATGGGAAAAGGATCCCAGGAAGAACAGACATCTGTATATGTGTAAAAGAACCACATCTTCCACACCTACAACAAGCCAAACATTGTAATCAAACTTGCTGTAATAAAAAATAAAAAAAATTAAATTAAAAACACGAAGAAGAAGTAGTGAGACAAACTTGAGGGGCTTTCTCCTGGCACATTCCATTCTAAATTCCAATCTAGAACACCACTTCCATTGAGGCTCTGTTGCCCTAGTCACCAGATTTGGTAAGGGAGAACTGCTGCCACCTTGTGGCCGTTTCACACAACAGCAGCTTTAATCCCAGCGCTAATGGTCAGTTGATATTCAAAATCATTGCAGGCCTGTAAATGACACCTGTCCTGAAAACAAATCCTGGGGTCACATATCGACCAAAAAATTCAAAGGACGTCCATATTTCAAAACGACCGTTTCAAAAGGCATATTTTACGCACATTAGTGTTCTGCTTCTTTTCCTTTCTTTCCTTTTTTGTTAGAAAAAACGGGAATGGAAAAAGGCATCCCTCAGAATGGGCGAAAATCGTTGCAAACGAATCAATGGACAGAGGTTTAATCTCCAATATATATAAACAGCTCATGCAGCTTAATATTAAAAGAACAAACAACCCAATACAAAAATGGGCAGAAGATCTAAAGAGACATTTCTTCAAAGGAGACACAGAGATGGCCAAGACGCACATGAAAAGCTGCTCAACAGCACTAATTATTAGAGAAATGCAAGTCAAAACTACAATGAGGTATCACCTCACACCTGTTAGAATCGGCATCATCAGAAAATCTATAAACAACCAATTCTGGGGTTGGTGTGGACAAAAGGAGCCCTCTTCCACTATTGGTGGGAATGTAAATTGATACAGTCACTATGGAGAACAGTATGGAGTTTCCTTAAAAAAACTAGAAATAGAATCATCGTCTGATCCAGCAATCCCAATTCTGAGCATATAACCAGAGAAAACCGTAAATCAAAAAGGCACATTCACCACAATGTTCGTTGCAGCACTCTTTACAATAGCCAGGTAATGGAAGCCACCTAAATGCCCAGAGACAGATGAATGGATAAAGATGTGGTACATATATAAAATGGCATATTACTCGGCCATAAAAAGGAATGAAACTGGGTCATTTGTAGAGACATCGATGGATCGAGAGACTGTCATACAGAATGAAGTAAGTCAGAAAGAGGAAAACAAATGTTGTATATTAATGCATATATGTGGAGCCTAAAAAATGGTACAGATGAACTGCTTTGCAGGGAAGAAATAGAGACACAGAGGTAGAGAACAAACGTATGGACACCAAGTGTGGGAAGCCATGGGGTGGTGGTGGTGGGATGAGTTGGGAGATTGGGATTGACCTGTATACATGTATATGCATAAAATACATAACTAATAATAACGTGCTGTATAAAAATATTAAATAAAAATTAAATTTCAAAATTTTAAAAAATAAAATTTAAAAATAAAACAGAAAAACGTTCTTCCCATCACACAGATGTATTTATAGGAATGAATTATTTCCATGCTTATATCTATAAATACATAAAAGAGGAATAAAATCTAACTTGAACCATAAAAAAAAAAAAAACCTAAACCCACGAGTTATACAGAGGAAAACCCTATCAGGGCACTTGCTCCAGCGGTAAACAATTCTGAAATTGGTCAGAGGTGGGGAACCACCTCCCATACCGCCAGCAAACCACCCCCCACGCAAGGAGCGTCCTCATTGCAAAGCTGGGGGACCGTGCCGAGGCATCTGTGAGTAAACGTGAGCTGAGCCCCAGGCCAGCTGCTGCTGAACTGTTCCCACCCTTCCCAGGTAAAACACCTGAATATGTACAAGGTCTTGAAAGCCTAGAGGAAGGGCCGTGGAGCCACACCAGCGAAAGCACGCAGGCCAACTTGGTGCCTGCAGGCCAGCCAGGGTGGTCCTGGCCCCGGGCGCTCTTCCGGAAGCTTTCCATTGCCCTACCTGAGATACCCCTCCTGTCCCGGCCCCCACTGCTTTTTGCCTTCCTCACCTCTGTCCGGAGAGAAATTCCAGCGGAAGGTATGGGTGACACATCCTCTTCTTTACAGGTGGCAGCCTGACAACACCTGCAGAAAGCCCAGCAGAGCCCCACTCACAGCGGGCCACCCACAAATCTGTGGCCCCTCACTCCCTCCCACCAGCACAGCCCCGAGACTGCTGACGGGGCAGAGAATATGGAGTCAGGCACAGCTTCAGGGGCTATTGTTGCCTGGAGCGCTGTTTATATTGACCTCAACGAGGCACACCTGGGGAGGGCGGGCCGGCAGGGTAAGGCTGCCCAGGTCAGCTAATCCACAACCCTCAGCGAATCACATTGTTGAAAATGGACCTCGCTAAGGCAGAATAGAAGCCAAGGGAAAAAAGGACACAATGCCATTTGCAGCACCGTAGATGAGTCTACAAGTAATCACGTGACTTGTAGTAAGTCAGAAAGTGAAAGACACATATCATATCATATCACTTATAGGTGTTACCTAAAAATGGATACCAGGGCAGATATTGCCACGGAGAAGGGCAATCACAGATTCATTAAACAAACTTATGGTTCACCAATGGAAAGGTGTGAGGATTGGTTTCATTACGATAACGGGGTTAACAGACATATACAAACACAGGTGACATATATAATCACCAAAGACCTACAGAATACCAAGAGAGGACTACTCAACATTCTGTCATAACGTACATGGGAAAAGGATCCCAGGAAGAACAGACATCTGTATATGTGTAAAAGAACCACATCTTCCACACCTACAACAAGCCAAACATTGTAATCAAACTTGCTGTAATAAAAAATAAAAAAATTAAATTAAAAACACGAAGAAGTAGTGAGACAAACTTGAGGGGCTTTCTCCTGGCACATTCCATTCTAAATTCCAATCTAGAACACCACTTCCATTGAGGCTCTGTTGCCCTAGTCACCAGATTTGGTAAGGGAGAACGGCTGCCACCTTGTGGCCGTTTCACACAACAGCAGCTTTAATCCCAGCGCTAATGGTCAGTTGATATTCAAAATCATTGCAGGCCTGTAAATGACACCTGCCCTGAAAACAAATCCTGGGGTCACATATCGACCAAAAAATTCAAAGGACGTCCATATTTCAAAACGACCGTTTCAAAAGGCATATTTTACGCACATTAGTGTTCTGCTTCTTTTCCTTTCTTTCCTTTTTTGTTAGAAAAAACGGGAATGGAAAAAGGCATCCCTCAGAATGGGCGAAAATCGTTGCAAACGAATCAATGGACAGAGGTTTAATCTCCAATATATATAAACAGCTCATGCAGCTTAATATTAAAAGAACAAACAACCCAATACAAAAATGGGCAGAAGATCTAAAGAGAGGTTTCTTCAAAGGAGACACAGAGATGGCCAAGACGCACATGAAAAGCTGCTCAACAGCACTAATTATTAGAGAAATGCAAGTCAAAACTACAATGAGGTGTCACCTCACACCTGTTAGAATCGGCATCATCAGAAAATCTACAAACAACCAATTCTGGGGAGGGTGTGGACAAAAGGAGCCCTCTTCCACTATTGGTGGGAATGTAAATTGATACAGTCACTATGGAGAACAGTATGGAGTTTCCTTAAAAAAACTAGAAATAGAATTACCATCTGATCCAGCAATCCCACTTCTGGGCATATACCCAGAGAAAACCGTAAATCAAAAAGGCACATTCACCACAATGTTCGTTGCAGCACTCTTTACAAGAGCCAGGTAATGGAAGCCACCTAAATGCCCACAGACAGATGAATGGATAAAGATGTGGTACATATATAAAATGGAATATTACTCGGCCATAAAAAGGAATGAAACTGGGTCATTTGTAGAGACATCGATGGATCGAGAGACTGTCATACAGAATGAAGTAAGTCAGAAAGAGGAAAACAAATATTGTATATTAATGCATATATGTGGAGCCTAAAAAATGGTACAGATGAACTGCTTTGCAAGGAAGAAATAGAGACACAGAGGTAGAGAACAAACGTATGGACACCAAGTGTGGGAAGCCATGGGGTGGTGGTGGTGGGATGAGTTGGGAGATTGGGATTGACCTGTATACATGTATATGCATAAAATACATAACTAATAATAACGTGCTGTATAAAAAAATAAATAAAATTTCAAAATTTTAAAAAATAAAATTTAAAAATAAAACAGAAAAACGTTCTTCCCGTCACACAGATGTATTTATAGGAATGAATTATTTCCATGCTTATATCTATAAATACATAAAAGAGGAATAAAATCTAACTTGAAACATAAAAGAAAAATAAAAAACCTTAACCCACGAGTTATACAGATGAAAACCCTATCAGGGCACTTGCTCCAGCAGTAAACAATTCTGAAATTGGTCAGAGGTGGGGAACCATCTCCCATACCGCCAGCAACCCACCCCCCACGCAAGGAGCGTCCTCATTGCAAAGCTGGGGGACCGTGCCGAGGCATCTATGAGTAAACGTGAGCTGAGCCCCAGGCCAGCTGCTGCTGAACTGTTCCCACCCTTCCCAGGTAAAACACCTGAATATGTACAAGGTCTTGAAAGCCTAGAGGAAGGGCCGTGGAGCCACAGCAGTGAAAGCACGCAGGCCAACTTGGTGCCTGCATGTCAGCAAGGGTGGTCCTGGCCCCGGGCGCTCTTCTGGAAGCTTTCCATTGCCCTACCTGAGATACCCCTCCTGTCCCGGCCCCCACTGCTTTTTGCCTTCCTCACCTCTGTCCGGAGAGAAATTCCAGCGGAAGGTATGGGTGACACATCCTCTTCTTTACAGGTGGCAGCCTGACAACACCTGCAGAAAGCCCAGCAGAGCCCCACTCACAGCGGGCCACCCACAAATCTGTGGCCCCTCACTCCCTCCCACCAGCACAGCCCCGAGACTGCTGACGGGGCAGAGAATATGGAGTCAGGCACAGCTTCAGGGGCTATTGCTGCCTGGAGCGCTGTTTATATTGACCTCAACGAGGCACACCTGGGGAGGGCCGGCCGGCAGGGTAAGGCTGCCCAGGTCAGCTAATCCACAACCCTCAGGGAATCACATTGTTGAAAATGGACCTCGCTAAGGCAGAAGAGATGCCAAGGGAAAAAAGGACACAATGCCATTTGCAGCACCGTAGATGAGTCTAGAAGTAATCACGTGACTTGTAGTAAGTCAGAAAGTGAAAGACACATATCATATCATATCACTTATAGGTGTTACCTAAAAATGGATACCAGGGCAGATATTGCCATGGAGAAGGGCAATCACAGATTCATTAAACAAACTTATGGTTCACCAATGGAAAGGTGTGAGGATTGGTTTCATTACGATAACGGGGTTAACAGACATATACAAAAACAGGTGACATATATAATCACCAAAGACCTACAGAATACCAAGAGAGGACTACTCAACATTCTGTCATAACGTACATGGGAAAAGGATCCCAGGAAGAACAGACATCTGTATATGTGTAAAAGAACCACATCTTCCACACCTACAACAAGCCAAACATTGTAATCAAACTTGCTGTAATAAAAAATAAAAAAAATTAAATTAAAAACACGAAGAAGAAGTAGTGAGACAAACTTGAGGGGCTTTCTCCTGGCACATTCCATTCTAAATTCCAATCTAGAACACCACTTCCATTGAGGCTCTGTTGCCCTAGTCACCAGATTTGGTAAGGGAGAACTGCTGCCACCTTGTGGCCGTTTCACACAACAGCAGCTTTAATCCCAGCGCTAATGGTCAGTTGATATTCAAAATCATTGCAGGCCTGTAAATGACACCTGTCCTGAAAACAAATCCTGGGGTCACATATCGACCAAAAAATTCAAAGGACGTCCATATTTCAAAACGACCGTTTCAAAAGGCATATTTTACGCACATTAGTGTTCTGCTTCTTTTCCTTTCTTTCCTTTTTTGTTAGAAAAAACAGGAATGGAAAAAGGCATCCCCCAGAATGGGCGAAAATCGTTGCAAACGAATCAATGGACAGAGGTTTAATCTCCAATATATATAAACAGCTCATGCAGCTTAATATTAAAAGAACAAACAACCCAATACAAAAATGGGCAGAAGATCTAAAGAGAGGTTTCTTCAAAGGGGACACAGAGATGGCCAAGACGCACATGAAAAGCTGCTCAACAGCACTAATTATTAGAGAAATGCAAGTCAAAACTACAATGAGGTGTCACCTCACACCTGTTAGAATCGGCATCATCAGAAAATCTACAAACAACCAATTCTGGGGAGGGTGTGGACAAAAGGAGCCCTCTTCCACTATTGGTGGGAATGTAAATTGATACAGTCACTATGGAGAACAGTATGGAGTTTCCTTAAAAAAACTAGAAATAGAATTACCATCTGATCCAGCAATCCCACTTCTGGGCATATACCCAGAGAAAACCGTAAATCAAAAAGGCACATTCACCACAATGTTCGTTGCAGCACTCTTTACAAGAGCCAGGTAATGGAAGCCACCTAAATGCCCACAGACAGATGAATGGATAAAGATGTGGTACATATATAAAATGGAATATTACTCGGCCATAAAAAGGAATGAAACTGGGTCATTTGTAGAGACATCGATGGATCGAGAGACTGTCATACAGAATGAAGTAAGTCAGAAAGAGGAAAACAAATATTGTATATTAATGCATATATGTGGAGCCTAAAAAATGGTACAGATGAACTGCTTTGCAAGGAAGAAATAGAGACACAGAGGTAGAGAACAAACGTATGGACACCAAGTGTGGGAAGCCATGGGGTGGTGGTGGTGGGATGAGTTGGGAGATTGGGATTGACCTGTATACATGTATATGCATAAAATACATAACTAATAATAACGTGCTGTATAAAAAAAATAAAAATTAAATTTCAAAATTTTAAAAAATAAAATTTAAAAATAAAACAGAAAAACGTTCTTCCCGTCACACAGATGTATTTATAGGAATGAATTATTTCCATGCTTATATCTATAAATACATAAAAGAGGAATAAAATCTAACTTGAAACATAAAAGAAAAATAAAAAACCTTAACCCACGAGTTATACAGAGGAAAACCCTATCAGGGCACTTGCTCCAGCAGTAAACAATTCTGAAATTGGTCAGAGGTGGGGAACCATCTCCCATACCGCCAGCAACCCACCCCCCACGCAAGGAGCGTCCTCATTGCAAAGCTGGGGGACCGTGCCGAGGCATCTATGAGTAAACGTGAGCTGAGCCCCAGGCCAGCTGCTGCTGAACTGTTCCCACCCTTCCCAGGTAAAACACCTGAATATGTACAAGGTCTTGAAAGCCTAGAGGAAGGGCCGTGGAGCCACAGCAGTGAAAGCACGCAGGCCAACTTGGTGCCTGCATGTCAGCAAGGGTGGTCCTGGCCCCGGGCACTCTTCTGGAAGCTTTCCATTGCCCTACCTGAGATACCCCTCCTGTCCCGGCCCCCACTGCTTTTTGCCTTCCTCACCTCTGTCCGGAGAGAAATTCCAGCGGAAGGTATGGGTGACACATCCTCTTCTTTACAGGTGGCAGCCTGACAACACCTGCAGAAAGCCCAGCAGAGCCCCACTCACAGCGGGCCACCCACAAATCTGTGGCCCCTCACTCCCTCCCACCAGCACAGCCCCGAGACTGCTGACGGGGCAGAGAATATGGAGTCAGGCACAGCTTCAGGGGCTATTGCTGCCTGGAGCGCTGTTTATATTGACCTCAACGAGGCACACCTGGGGAGGGCCGGCCGGCAGGGTAAGGCTGCCCAGGTCAGCTAATCCACAACCCTCAGGGAATCACATTGTTGAAAATGGACCTCGCTAAGGCAGAATAGAAGCCAAGGGAAAAAAGGACACAATGCCATTTGCAGCACCGTAGATGAGTCTAGAAGTAATCACGTGACTTGTAGTAAGTCAGAAAGTGAAAGACACATATCATATCATATCACTTATAGGTGTTACCTAAAAATGGATACCAGGGCAGATATTGCCATGGAGAAGGGCAATCACAGATTCATTAAACAAACTTATGGTTCATCAATGGAAAGGTGTGAGGATTGGTTTCATTACGATAACGGGGTTAACAGACATATACAAAAACAGGTGACATATATAATCACCAAAGACCTATAGAATACCAAGAGAGGACTACTCAACATTCTGTCATAACGTACATGGGAAAAGGATCCCAGGAAGAACAGACATCTGTATATGTGTAAAAGAACCACATCTTCCACACCTACAACAAGCCAAACATTGTAATCAAACTTGCTGTAATAAAAAATAAAAAAAATTAAATTAAAAACACGAAGAAGAAGTAGTGAGACAAACTTGAGGGGCTTTCTCCTGGCACATTCCATTCTAAATTCCAATCTAGAACACCACTTCCATTGAGGCTCTGTTGCCCTAGTCACCAGATTTGGTAAGGGAGAACTGCTGCCACCTTGTGGCCGTTTCACACAACAGCAGCTTTAATCCCAGCGCTAATGGTCAGTTGATATTCAAAATCATTGCAGGCCTGTAAATGACACCTGTCCTGAAAACAAATCCTGGGGTCACATATCGACCAAAAAATTCAAAGGACGTCCATATTTCAAAACGACCGTTTCAAAAGGCATATTTTACGCACATTAGTGTTCTGCTTCTTTTCCTTTCTTTCCTTTTTTGTTAGAAAAAACGGGAATGGAAAAAGGCATCCCTCAGAATGGGCGAAAATCGTTGCAAACGAATCAATGGACAGAGGTTTAATCTCCAATATATATAAACAGCTCATGCAGCTTAATATTAAAAGAACAAACAACCCAATACAAAAATGGGCAGAAGATCTAAAGAGACATTTCTTCAAAGGAGACACAGAGATGGCCAAGACGCACATGAAAAGCTGCTCAACAGCACTAATTATTAGAGAAATGCAAGTCAAAACTACAATGAGGTATCACCTCACACCTGTTAGAATCGGCATCATCAGAAAATCTATAAACAACCAATTCTGGGGTTGGTGTGGACAAAAGGAGCCCTCTTCCACTATTGGTGGGAATGTAAATTGATACAGTCACTATGGAGAACAGTATGGAGTTTCCTTAAAAAAACTAGAAATAGAATCATCGTCTGATCCAGCAATCCCAATTCTGGGCATATAACCAGAGAAAACCGTAAATCAAAAAGGCACATTCACCACAATGTTCGTTGCAGCACTCTTTACAATAGCCAGGTAATGGAAGCCACCTAAATGCCCAGAGACAGATGAATGGATAAAGATGTGGTACATATATAAAATGGCATATTACTCGGCCATAAAAAGGAATGAAACTGGGTCATTTGTAGAGACATCGATGGATCGAGAGACTGTCATACAGAATGAAGTAAGTCAGAAAGAGGAAAACAAATGTTGTATATTAATGCATATATGTGGAGCCTAAAAAATGGTACAGATGAACTGCTTTGCAGGGAAGAAATAGAGACACAGAGGTAGAGAACAAACGTATGGACACCAAGTGTGGGAAGCCATGGGGTGGTGGTGGTGGGATGAGTTGGGAGATTGGGATTGACCTGTATACATGTATATGCATAAAATACATAACTAATAATAACGTGCTGTATAAAAATATTAAATAAAAATTAAATTTCAAAATTTTAAAAAATAAAATTTAAAAATAAAACAGAAAAACGTTCTTCCCGTCACACAGATGTATTTATAGGAATGAATTATTTCCATGCTTATATCTATAAATACATAAAAGAGGAATAAAATCTAACTTGAACCATAAAAAAAAAAAAACCTAAACCCACGAGTTATACAGAGGAAAACCCTATCAGGGCACTTGCTCCAGCGGTAAACAATTCTGAAATTGGTCAGAGGTGGGGAACCACCTCCCATACCGCCAGCAAACCACCCCCCACGCAAGGAGCGTCCTCATTGCAAAGCTGGGGGACCGTGCCGAGGCATCTGTGAGTAAACGTGAGCTGAGCCCCAGGCCAGCTGCTGCTGAACTGTTCCCACCCTTCCCAGGTAAAACACCTGAATATGTACAAGGTCTTGAAATCCTAGAGGAAGGGCCGTGGAGCCACACCAGTGAAAGCACGCAGGCCAACTTGGTGCCTGCAGGCCAGCCAGGGTGGTCCTGGCCCCGGGCGCTCTTCCGGAAGCTTTCCATTGCCCTACCTGAGATACCCCTCCTGTCCAGGCCCCCACTGCTTTTTGCCTTCCTCACCTCTGTCCGGAGAGAAATTCCAGCGGAAGGTATGGGTGACACATCCTCTTCTTTACAGGTGGCAGCCTGACAACTCCTGCAGAATGGCCAGCAGAGCCCCACTCACAGCGGGCCACCCACAAAGCTGTGGCCCCTCACTCCCTCCCACAAGCACAGCCCCGAGACTGCTGACGGGGCAGAGAATATGGAGTCAGGCACAGCTTCAGGGGCTATTGCTGCCTGGAGCACTGTTTATATTGACCTCAACGAGGCACACCTGGGGAGGGCGGGCCGGAAGGGTAAGGCTGCCCAGGTCAGCTAATCCACAACCCTCAGGGAATCACATTGTTGAAAATGGACCTCGCTAAGGCAGAATAGAAGCCAAGGGAAAAAAGGACACAATGCCATTTGCAGCACCGTAGATGAGTCCAGAAGTAATCACGTGACTTGTAGTTAGTCAGAAAGTGAAAGACACATATCATATCATATCACTTATAGGAGTTACCTAAAAATGGATACCAGGGCAGATATTGCCACGGAGAAGGGCAATCACAGATTCATTAAACAAACTTATGGTTCACCAATGGAAAGGTGTGAGGATTGGTTTCATTACGATATCGGGGTTAAGAGACATATACAAACACAGGTGACATATATAATCACCAAAGACCTACAGAATACCAAGAGAGGACTACTCAACATTCTGTCATAACGTACATGGGAAAAGGATCCCAGGAAGAACAGACATCTGTATATGTGTAAAAGAACCACATCTTCCACACCTACAACAAGCCAAACATTGTAATCAAACTTGCTGTAATAAAAAATAAAAAAAAATTAAATTAAAAACACGAAGAAGAAATAGTGAGACAAACTTGAGGGGCTTTCTCCTGGCACATTCCATTCTAAATTCCAATCTAGAACACCACTTCCATTGAGGCTCTGTTGCCCTAGTCACCAGATTTGGTAAGGGAGAACTGCTGCCACCTTGTGGCCGTTTCACACAACAGCAGCTTTAATCCCAGCGCTAATGGTCAGTTGATATTCAAAATCATTGCAGGCCTGTAAATGACACCTGCCCTGAAAACAAATCCTGGGGTCACATATCGACCAAAAAATTCAAAGGACGTCCATATTTCAAAACGACCGTTTCAAAAGGCATATTTTACGCACATTAGTGTTCTGCTTCTTTTCCTTTCTTTCCTTTTTTGTTAGAAAAAACGGGAATGGAAAAAGGCATCCCTCAGAATGGGCGAAAATCGTTGCAAACGAATCAATGGACAGAGGTTTAATCTCCAATATATATAAACAGCTCATGCAGCTTAATATTAAAAGAACAAACAACCCAATACAAAAATGGGCAGAAGATCTAAAGAGAGGTTTCTTCAAAGGAGACACAGAGATGGCCAAGACGCACATGAAAAGCTGCTCAACAGCACTAATTATTAGAGAAATGCAAGTCAAAACTACAATGAGGTGTCACCTCACACCTGTTAGAATCGGCATCATCAGAAAATCTACAAACAACCAATTCTGGGGAGGGTGTGGACAAAAGGAGCCCTCTTCCACTATTGGTGGGAATGTAAATTGATACAGTCACTATGGAGAACAGTATGGAGTTTCCTTTAAAAAACTAGAAATAGAATTACCATCTGATCCAGCAATCCCACATCTGGGCATATACCCAGAGAAAACCGTAAATCAAAAAGGCACATTCACCACAATGTTCGTTGCAGCACTCTTTACAAGAGCCAGGTAATGGAAGCCACCTAAATGCCCACAGACAGATGAATGGATAAAGATGTGGTACATATATAAAATGGAATATTACTCGGCCATAAAAAGGAATGAAACTGGGTCATTTGTAGAGACATCGATGGATCGAGAGACTGTCATACAGAATGAAGTAAGTCAGAAAGAGGAAAACAAATATTGTATATTAATGCATATATGTGGAGCCTAAAAAATGGTACAGATGAACTGGTTTGCAGGGAAGAAATAGAGACACAGAGGTAGAGAACAAACGTATGGACACCAAGTGTGGGAAGCCATGGGGTGGTGGTGGTGGGATGAGTTGGGAGATTGGGATTGACCTGTATACATGTATATGCATAAAATACATAACTAATAATAACGTGCTGTATAAAAAAAATAAAAATTAAATTTCAAAATTTTAAAAAATAAAATTTAAAAATAAAACAGAAAAACGTTCTTCCCGTCACACAGATGTATTTATAGGAATGAATTATTTCCATGCTTATATCTATAAATACATAAAAGAGGAATAAAATCTAACTTGAAACATAAAAGAAAAAAAAAAAAACCTTAACCCACGAGTTATACAGAGGAAAACACTATCAGGGCACTTGCTCCAGCGGTAAACAATTCTGAAATTGGTCAGAGGTGGGGAACCATCTCCCATACCGCCAGCAACCCACCCCCCACGCAAGGAGCGTCCTCATTACAAAGCTGAGGGACCGTGCCGAGGCATCTATGAGTAAACGTGAGCTGAGCCCCAGGCCAGCTGCTGCTGAACTGTTCCCACCCTTCCCAGGTAAAACACCTGAATATGTACAAGGTCTTGAAAGCCTAGAGGAAGGGCCGTGGAGCCACACCAGCGAAAGCACGCAGGCCAACTTGGTGCCTGCAGGCCAGCCAGGGTGGTCCTGGCCCCGGGCGCTCTTCCGGAAGCTTTCCATTGCCCTACCTGAGATACCCCTCCTGTCCAGGCCCCCACTGCTTTTTGCCTTCCTCACCTCTGTCCGGAGAGAAATTCCAGCGGAAGGTATGGGTGACACATCCTCTTCTTTACAGGTGGCAGCCTGACAACTCCTGCAGAATGGCCAGCACAGCCCCACTCACAGCGGGCAACCCACAAATCTGTGGCCCCTCACTCCCTCCCACCAGCACAGCCCCGAGACTGCTGACGGGGCAGAGAATATGGAGTCAGGCACAGCTTCAGGGGCTATTGCTGCCTGGAGCGCTGTTTATATTGACCTCAACGAGGCACACCTGGGGAGGGCGGGCCGGCAGGGTAAGGCTGCCCAGGTCAGCTAATCCACAACCCTCAGGGAATCACATTGTTGAAAATGGACCTCGCTAAGGCAGAATAGAAGCCAAGGGAAAAAAGGACACAATGCCATTTGCAGCACCATAGATGAGTCTAGAAGTAATCACGTGACTTGTAGTAAGTCAGAAAGTGAAAGACACATATCATATCATATCACTTATAGGTGTTACCTAAAAATGGATACCAGGGCAGATATTGCCACGGAGAAGGGCAATCACAGATTCATTAAACAAACTTATGGTTCACCAATGGAAAGGTGTGAGGATTGGTTTCATTACGATAACGGGGTTAACAGACATATACAAACACAGGTGACATATATAATCACCAAAGACCTACAGAATACCAAGAGAGGACTACTCAACATTCTGTCATAAGGTACATGGGAAAAGGATCCCAGGAAGAACAGACATCTGTATATGTGTAAAAGAACCACATCTTCCACACCTACAACAAGCCAAACATTGTAATCAAACTTGCTGTAATAAAAAATAAAAAAATTAAATTAAAAACACGAAGAAGTAGTGAGACAAACTTGAGGGGCTTTCTCCTGGCACATTCCATTCTAAATTCCAATCTAGAACACCACTTCCATTGAGGCTCTGTTGCCCTAGTCACCAGATTTGGTAAGGGAGAACGGCTGCCACCTTGTGGCCGTTTCACACAACAGCAGCTTTAATCCCAGCGCTAATGGTCAGTTGATATTCAAAATCATTGCAGGCCTGTAAATGACACCTGCCCTGAAAACAAATCCTGGGGTCACATATCGACCAAAAAATTCAAAGGACGTCCATATTTCAAAACGACCGTTTCAAAAGGCATATTTTACACACATTAGTGTTCTGCTTCTTTTCCTTTCTTTCCTTTTTTGTTAGAAAAAACGGGAATGGAAAAAGGCATCCCTCAGAATGGGCGAAAATCGTTGCAAACGAATCAATGGACAGAGGTTTAATCTCCAATATATATAAACAGCTCATGCAGCTTAATATTAAAAGAACAAACAACCCAATACAAAAATGGGCAGAAGATCTAAAGAGAGGTTTCTTCAAAGGAGACACAGAGATGGCCAAGACGCACATGAAAAGCTGCTCAACAGCACTAATTATTAGAGAAATGCAAATCAAAACTACAATGAGGTGTCACCTCACACCTGTTAGAATCGGCATCATCAGAAAATCTACAAACAACCAATTCTGGGGAGGGTGTGGACAAAAGGAGCCCTCTTCCACTATTGGTGGGAATGTAAATTGATACAGTCACTATGGAGAACAGTATGGAGTTTCCTTAAAAAAACTAGAAATAGAATTACCATCTGATCCAGCAATCCCACTTCTGGGCATATACCCAGAGAAAACCGTAAATCAAAAAGGCACATTCACCACAATGTTCGTTGCAGCACTCTTTACAAGAGCCAGGTAATGGAAGCCACCTAAATGCCCACAGACAGATGAATGGATAAAGATGTGGTACATATATAAAATGGAATATTTCTCGGCCATAAAAAGGAATGAAACTGGGTCATTTGTAGAGACATCGATGGATCGAGAGACTGTCATACAGAATGAAGTAAGTCAGAAAGAGGAAAACAAATATTGTATATTAATGCATATATGTGGAGCCTAAAAAATGGTACAGATGAACTGCTTTGCAAGGAAGAAATAGAGACACAGAGGTAGAGAACAAACGTATGGACACCAAGTGTGGGAAGCCATGGGGTGGTGGTGGTGGGATGAGTTGGGAGATTGGGATTGACCTGTATACATGTATATGCATAAAATACATAACTAATAATAACGTGCTGTATAAAAAAAATAAAAATTAAATTTCAAAATTTTAAAAAATAAAATTTAAAAATAAAACAGAAAAACATTCTTCCCGTCACACAGATGTATTTATAGGAATGAATTATTTCCATGCTTATATCTATAAATACATAAAAGAGGAATAAAATCTAACTTGAAACATAAATGAAAAATAAAAAACCTTAACCCACGAGTTATACAGAGGAAAACCCTATCAGGGCACTTGCTCCAGCAGTAAACAATTCTGAAATTGGTCAGAGGTGGGGAACCATCTCCCATACCGCCAGCAACCCACCCCCCACGCAAGGAGCGTCCTCATTGCAAAGCTGGGGGACCGTGCCGAGGCATCTATGAGTAAACGTGAGCTGAGCCCCAGGCCAGCTGCTGCTGAACTGTTCCCACCCTTCCCAGGTAAAACACCTGAATATGTACAAGGTTTTGAAAGCCTAGAGGAAGGGCCGTGGAGCCACACCAGTGAAAGCACGCAGGCCAACTTGGTGCCTGCAGGCCAGCCAGCGTGGTCCTGGCTCCGGGCGCTCTTCTGGAAGCTTTCCATTGCCCTACCTGAGATACCCCTCCTGTCCAGGCCCCCACTGCTTTTTGCCTTCCTCACCTCTGTCCGGAGAGAAATTCCAGCGGAAGGTATGGGTGACACATCCTCTTCTTTACAGGTGGCAGCCTGACAACTCCTGCAGAATGGCCAGCAGAGCCCCACTCACAGCGGGCCACCCACAAAGCTGTGGCCCCTCACTCCCTCCCACCAGCACAGCCCCGAGACTGCTGACGGGGCAGAGAATATGGAGTCAGGCACAGCTTCAGGGGCTATTGCTGCCTGGAGCGCTGTTTATATTGACCTCAAAGAGGCACACCTGGGGAGGGCGGGCCGGCAGGGTAAGGCTGCCCAGGTCAGCTAATCCACAACCCTCAGGGAATCACATTGTTGAAAATGGACCTCGCTAAGGCAGAATAGAAGCCAAGGGAAAAAAGGACACAATGCCATTTGCAGCACCGTAGATGAGTCTAGAAGTAATCACGTGACTTGTAGTAAGTCAGAAAGTGAAAGACACATATCATATCATATCACTTATAGGTGTTACCTAAAAATGGATACCAGGGCAGATATTTCCACGGAGAAGGGCAATCACAGATTCATTAAACAAACTTATGGTTCACCAATGGAAAGGTGTGAGGATTGGTTTCATTACGATATCGGGGTTAACAGACATATACAAACACAGGTGACATATATAATCACCAAAGACCTACAGAATACCAAGAGAGGACTACTCAACATTCTGTCATAACGTACATGGGAAAAGGATCCCAGGAAGAACAGACATCTGTATATGTGTAAAAGAACCACATCTTCCACACCTACAACAAGCCAAACATTTTAATCAAACTTGCTGTAATAAAAAATAAAAAAATTAAATTAAAAACACGAAGAAGTAGTGAGACAAACTTGAGGGGCTTTCTCCTGGCACATTCCATTCTAAATTCCAATCTAGAACACCACTTCCATTGAGGCTCTGTTGCCCTAGTCACCAGATTTGGTAAGGGAGAACGGCTGCCACCTTGTGGCCGTTTCACACAACAGCAGCTTTAATCCCAGCACTAATGGTCAGTTGATATTCAAAATCATTGCAGGCCTGTAAATGACACCTGTCCTGAAAACAAATCCTGGGGTCACATATCGACCAAAAAATTCAAAGGACGTCCATATTTCAAAACGACCGTTTCAAAAGGCATATTTTACGCACATTAGTGTTCTGCTTCTTTTCCTTTCTTTCCTTTTTTGTTAGAAAAAACGGGAATGGAAAAAGGCATCCCTCAGAATGGGCGAAAATCGTTGCAAACGAATCAATGGACAGAGGTTTTATCTCCAATATATATAAACAGCTCATGCAGCTTAATATTAAAAGAACAAACAACCCAATACAAAAATGGGCAGAAGATCTAAAGAGACATTTCTTCAAAGGAGACACAGAGATGGCCAAGACGCACAAGAAAAGCTGCTCAACAGCACTAGTTATTAGAGAAATGCAAATCAAAACTTCAATGAGGTATCACCTCACACCTGTTAGAATCGGCATCATCAGAAAATCTACAAACAACCAATTCTGGGGAGGGTGTGGACAAAAGGAGCCCTCTTCCACTATTGGTGGGAATGTAAATTGATACAGTCACTATGGAGATCAGTATGGAGTTTCCTTAAAAAAACTAGAAATAGAATTACCATCTGATCCAGCAATCCCACTTCTGGGCATATACCCAGAGAAAACCGTAAATCAAAAAGGCACATTCACCACAATGTTCGTTGCAGCACTCTTTACAATAGCCAGGTAATGGAAGCCACCTAAATGCCCACAGACAGATGAAGGGATAAAGATGTGGTACATATATAAAATGGAATATTACTCGGCCATAAAAAGGAATGAAACTGGGTCATTTGTAGAGACATCGATGGATCGAGAGACTGTCATACAGAATGAAGTAAGTCAGAAAGAGGAAAACAAATATTGTATATTAATGCATATATGTGGAGCCTAAAAAATGGTACAGATGAACTGGTTTGCAGGGAAGAAATAGAGACACAGAGGTAGAGAACAAACGTATGGACACCAAGTGTGGGAAGCCATGGGGTGGTGGTGGTGGGATGAGTTGGGAGATTGGGATTGACCTGTATACATGTATATGCATAAAATACATAACTAATAATAACGTGCTGTATAAAAAAATAAAAATTAAATTTCAAAATTTTAAAAAATAAAATTTAAAAATAAAACAGGAAAACGTTTTCCCGTCACACAGATGTATTTATAGGAATGAATTATTTCCATGCTTATATCTATAAATACATAAAAGAGGAATAAAATCTAACTTGAAACATAAAAGAAAAAAAAAAAACCTTAACACACGAGTTATACAGAGGAAAACCCTATCAGGGCACTTGCTCCAGCAGTAAACAATTCTGAAATTGGTCAGAGGTGGGGAACCATCTCCCATACCGCCAGCAACCCACCCCCCACGCAAGGAGCGTCCTCATTGCAAAGCTGAGGGACCGTGCCGAGGCATCTATGAGTAAACGTGAGCTGAGCCCCAGGCCAGCTGCTGCTGAACTGTTCCCACCCTTCCCAGGTAAAACACCTGAATATGTACAAGGTCTTGAAAGCCTAGAGGAAGGGCCGTGGAGCCACACCAGCGAAAGCACGCAGGCCAACTTGGTGCCTGCAGGCCAGCCAGGGTGGTCCTGGCCCCGGGCGCTCTTCCGGAAGCTTTCCATTGCCCTACCTGAGATACCCCTCCTGTCCCGGCCCCCACTGCTTTTTGCCTTCCTCACCTCTGTCCGGAGAGAAATTCCAGCGGAAGGTATAGGTGACACATCCTCTTCTTTACAGGTGGCAGCCTGACAACTCCTGCAGAATGGCCTGCAGAGCCCCACTCACAGCGGGCAACCCACAAATCTGTGGCCCCTCACTCCCTCCCACCAGCACAGCCCCGAGACTGCTGACGGGGCAGAGAATATGGAGTCAGGCACAGCTTCAGGGGCTATTGCTGCCTGGAGCGCTGTTTATATTGACCTCAACGAGGCACACCTGGGGAGGGCGGGCCGGCAGGGTAAGGCTGCCCAGGTCAGCTAATCCACAACCCTCAGGGAATCACATTGTTGAAAATGGACCTCGCTAAGGCAGAATAGAAGCCAAGGGAAAAAAGGACACAATGCCATTTGCAGCACCGTAGATGAGTCTAGAAGTAATCACGTGACTTGTAGTAAGTCAGAAAGTGAAAGACACATATCATATCATATCACTTATAGGTGTTACCTAAAAATGGATACCAGGGCAGATATTGCCACGGAGAAGGGCAATCACAGATTCATTAAACAAACTTATGGTTCACCAATGGAAAGGTGTGAGGATTGGTTTCATTACGATATCGGGGTTAAGAGACATATACAAACACAGGTGACATATATAATCACCAAAGACCTACAGAATACCAAGAGAGGACTACTCAACATTCTGTCATAACGTACATGGGAAAAGGATCCCAGGAAGAACAGACATCTGTATATGTGTAAAAGTACCACATCTTCCACACCTACAACAAGCCAAACATTGTAATCAAACTTGCTGTAATAAAAAATAAAAAAAATTAAATTAAAAACACGAAGAAGAAGTAGTGAGACAAACTTGAGGGGCTTTCTCCTGGCACATTCCATTCTAAATTCCAATCTAGAACACCACTTCCATTGAGGCTCTGTTGCCCTAGTCACCAGATTTGGTAAGGGAGAACTGCTGCCACCTTGTGGCCGTTTCACACAACAGCAGCTTTAATCCCAGCGCTAATGGTCAGTTGATATTCAAAATCATTGCAGGCCTGTAAATGACACCTGCCCTGAAAACAAATCCTGGGGTCACATATCGACCAAAAAATTCAAAGGACGTCCATATTTCAAAACGACCGTTTCAAAAGGCATATTTTACCCTCATTAGTGTTCTGCTTCTTTTCCTTTCTTTCCTTTTTTGTTAAAAAAAACGGGAATGGAAAATGGCATCCCTCAGAATGGGCGAAAATCGTTGCAAACGAATCAATGGACAGAGGTTTAATCTCCAATATATATAAACAGCTCATGCAGCTTAATATTAAAAGAACAAACAACCCAATACAAAAATGGGCAGAAGATCTAAAGAGAGGTTTCTTCAAAGGAGACACAGAGATGGCCAAGACGCACATGAAAAGCTGCTCAACAGCACTAATTATTAGAGAAATGCAAATCAAAACTACAATGAGGTGTCACCTCACACCTGTTAGAATCGGCATCATCAGAAAATCTACAAACAACCAATTCTGTGGAGGGTGTGGACAAAAGGAGCCCTCTTCCACTATTGGTGGGAATGTAAATTGATACAGTCACTATGGAGAACAGTATGGAGTTTCCTTAAAAAAACTAGAATTAGAATTACCATCTGATCCAGCAATCCCACTTCTGGGCATATACCCAGAGAAAACCGTAAATCAAAAAGGCACATTCACCACAATGTTCATTGCAGCACTCTTTACAATAGCCAGGTAATGGAAGCCACCTAAATGCCCACAGACAGATGAATGGATAAAGATGTGGTACATATATAAAATGGAATATTACTCGGCCATAAAAAGGAATGAAACTGGGTCATTTGTAGAGACATCGATGGATCGAGAGACTGTCATACAGAATGAAGTAAGTCAGAAAGAGGAAAACAAATATTGTATATTAATGCATATATGTGGAGCCTAAAAAATGGTACAGATGAACTGGTTTGCAGGGAAGAAATAGAGACACAGAGGTAGAGAACAAACGTATGGACACCAAGTGTGGGAAGCCATGGGGTGGTGGTGGTGGGATGAGTTGGGAGATTGGGATTGACCTGTATACATGTATATGCATAAAATACATAACTAATAATAACGTGCTGTATAAAAAAACTAAAAAATTAAATTTCAAAATTTTAAAAAATAAAATTTAAAAATAAAACAGAAAAACGTTCTTCCCGTCACACAGATGTATTTATAGGAATGAATTATTTCCATGCTTATATCTATAAATACATAAAAGAGGAATAAAATCTAACTTGAAACATAAAAGAAAAAAAAAAAACCTTAACCCACGAGTTATACAGAGGAAAACCCTATCAGGGCACTTGCTCCAGCGGTAAACAATTCTGAAATTGGTCAGAGGTGGGGAACCATCTCCCATACCGCCAGCAACCCACCCCCCACGCAAGGAGCGTCCTCATTGCAAAGCTGGGGGACCGTGCCGAGGCATCTATGAGTAAACGTGAGCTGAGCCCCAGGCCAGCTGCTGCTGAACTGTTCCCACCCTTCCCAGGTAAAACACCTGAATATGTACAAGGGCTTGAAAGCCTAGAGGAAGGGCTGTGGAGCCACACCAGTGAAAGCACGCATGCCAACTTGGTGCCTGCAGGCCAGCCAGGGTGGTCCTGGCCCCGGGCGCTCTTCCGGAAGCTTTCCATTGCCCTACCTGAGATACCCCTCCTGTCCCGTCCCCCACTGCTTTTTGCCTTCCTCACCTCTGTCCGGAGAGAAATTCCAGCGGAAGGTATGGGTGACAAATCCTCTTCTTTACAGGTGGCAGCCTGACAACTCCTGCAGAATGGCCAGCAGAGCCCCACTCACAGCGGGCCACCCACAAATCTGTTGCCCCTCACTCCCTCCCACCAGCACAGCCCCGAGACTGCTGACAGGGCAGAGAATATGGAGTCAGGCACAGCTTCAGGGGCTATTGCTGCCTGGAGCGCTGTTTATATTGACCTCAACGAGGCACAACTGGGGAGGGCGGGCCGGCAGGGTAAGGCCGCCCAGGTCAGCTAATCCACAACCCTCAGGGAATCACATTGTTGAAAATGGACCTCGCTAAGGCAGAATAGAAGCCAAGGGAAAAAAGGACACAATGCCATTTGCAGCACCGTAGATGAGTCTAGAAGTAATCACGTGACTTGTAGTAAGTCAGAAAGTGAAAGACACATATCATATCATATCACTTATAGGTGTTACCTAAAAATGGATACCAGGGCAGATATTGCCACGGAGAAGGGCAATCACAGATTCATTAAACAAACTTATGGTTCACCAATGGAAAGGTGTGAGGATTGGTTTCATTACGATATCGGGGTTAACAGACATATACAAACACAGGTGACATATATAATCACCAAAGACCTACAGAATACCAACAGAGGACTACTCAACATTCTGTCATAACGTACATGGGAAAAGGATCCCAGGAAGAACAGACATCTGTATATGTGTAAAAGAACCACATCTTCCACACCTACAACAAGCCAAACATTGTAATCAAACTTGCTGTAATAAAAAATAAAAAAAAAATTAAATTAAAAACACGAAGAAGAATTAGTGAGACAAACTTGAGGGGCTTTCTCCTGGCACATTCCATTCTAAATTCCAATCTAGAACACCACTTCCATTGAGGCTCTGTTGCCCTAGTCACCAGATTTGGTAAGGGAGAACTGCTGCCACCTTGTGGCCGTTTCACACAACAGCAGCTTTAATCCCAGCGCTAATGGTCAGTTGATATTCAAAATCATTGCAGGCCTGTAAATGACACCTGCCCTGAAAACAAATCCTGGGGTCACATATCGACCAAAAAATTCAAAGGACGTCCATATTTCAAAACGACCGTTTCAAAAGGCATATTTTACGCACATTAGTGTTCTGCTTCTTTTCCTTTCTTTCCTTTTTTGTTAAAAAAAACGGGAATGGAAAAAGGCATCCCTCAGAATGGGCGAAAGTCGTTGCAAACGAATCAATGGACAGAGGATTAATCTCCAATATATATAAACAGCTCATGCAGCTTAATATTAAAAAAACAAACAACCCAATACAAAAATGGGCAGAAGATCTAAAGAGAGGTTTATTCAAAGGAGACACAGAGATGGCCAAGACGCACATGAAAAGCTGCTCAACAGCACTAATTATTAGAGAAATGCAAATCAAAACTACAATGAGGTATCACCTCACACCTGTTAGAATCGGCATCATCAGAAAATCTACAAACAACCAATTCTGGGGAGGGTGTGGACAAAAGGAGCCCTCTTCCACTATTGGTGGGAATGTAAATTGATACAGTCACTATGGAGAACAGTATGGAGTTTCCTTAAAAAAACTAGAAATAGAATCACCATCTGATCCAGCAATCCCACTTCTGGGCATATACCCAGAGAAAACCGTAAATCAAAAAGGCACATTCACCACAATGTTCGTTGCAGCACTCTTTACAATAGCCATGTAATGGAAGCCAACTAAATGCCCACAGACAGATGAATGGATAAAGATGTGGTATATATATAAAATGGAATATTACTCGGCCATAAAATGGAATGAAACTGGGTCATTTGTAGAGACATCGATGGATCGAGAGACTGTCATACAGAATGAAGTAAGTCAGAAAGAGAAAAACAAATGTTGTATATTAATGCATATATGTGGAGCCTAAAAAATGGTACAGATGAACTGCTTTGCAGGGAAGAAATAGAGACACAGAGGTAGAGAACAAACGTATGGACACCAAGTGTGGGAAGCCATGGGGTGTTGGTGGTGGGATGAGTTGGGAGATTGGGATTGACCTGTATACATGTTTATGCATAAAATACATAACTAATAATAACGTGCTGTATAAAAAAAATAAAAATTAAATTTCAAAATTTTAAAAAAAAAATTTAATAATAAAACAGACAAACGTTCTTCCCGTCACACAGATGTATTTATAGGAATGAATTATTTCCATGCTTATATCTATAAATACATAAAAGAGGAATAAAATCTAACTTGAAACATAAAAGAAAAAAAAAAAACCTTAACCCACGAGTTATACAGAGGAAAACCCTATCAGGGCACTTGCTCCAGCGGTAAACAATTCTGAAATTGGTCAGAGGTGGGGAACCATCTCCCATACCGCCAGCAACCCACCCCCCATGCAAGGAGCGTCCTCATTGCAAAGCTGGGGGACCGTGCCGAGGCATCTATGAGTAAACGTGAGCTGAGCCCCAGGCCAGCTGCTGCTGAACTGTTCCCACCCTTCCCAGGTAAAACACCTGAATATGTACAAGGGCTTGAAAGCCTAGAGGAAGGGCCGTGGAGCCACACCAGCGAAAGCACGCAGGCCAACTTGGTGCCTGCAGGCCAGCAAGGGTGGTCCTGGCCCCGGGCGCTCTTCCGGAAGCTTTCCATTGCCCTACCTGAGATACCCCTCCTGTCCCGGCCCCCACTGCTTTTTGCCTTCCTCACCTCTGTCCGGAGAGAAATTCCAGCGGAAGGTATGGGTGACACATCCTCTTCTTTACAGGTGGCAGCCTGACAACTCCTGCAGAATGGCCAGCAGAGCCCCACTCACAGCGGGCCACCCACAAAGCTGTGGCCCCTCACTCCCTCCCACCAGCACAGCCCCGAGACTGCTGACGGGGCAGAGAATATGGAGGCAGGCACAGCTTCAGGGGCTATTGCTGCCTGGAGCGCTGTTTATATTGACCTCAACGAGGCACACCTGGGGAGGGCGGGCCGGCAGGGTAAGGCTGCCCAGGTCAGCTAATCCACAACCCTCAGGGAATCACATTGTTGAAAATGGACCTCGCTAAGGCAGAATAGAAGCCAAGGGAAAAAAGGACACAATGCCATTTGCAGCACCGTAGATGAGTCTAGAAGTAATCACGTGACTTGTAGTAAGTCAGAAAGTGAAACACACATATCATATCATATCACTTATAGGTGTTACCTAAAAATGGATACCAGGGCAGATATTTCCACGGAGAAGGGCAATCACAGATTCATTAAACAAACTTATGGTTCACCAATGGAAAGGTGTGAGGATTGGTTTCATTACGATATCGGGGTTAAGAGACATATACAAACACAGGTGACATATATAATCACCAAAGACCTACAGAATACCAAGAGAGGACTACTCAACATTCTGTCATAACGTACATGGGGAAAGGATCCCAGGAAGAACAGACATCTGTATATGTGTAAAAGAACCACATCTTCCACACCTACAACAAGCCAAACATTGTAATCAAACTTGCTGTAATAAAAAATAAAAAATTAAATTAAAAACACGAAGAAGAAGTAGTGAGACAAACTTGAGGGGCTTTCTCCTGGCACATTCCATTCTAAATTCCTATCTAGAACACCACTTCCATTGAGGCTCTGTTGCCCTAGTCACCAGATTTGGTAAGGGAGAACTGCTGCCACCTTGTGGCCGTTTCACACAACAGCAGCTTTAATCCCAGCGCTAATGGTCAGTTGATATTCAAAATCATTGCAGGCCTGTAAATGACACCTGCCCTGAAAACAAATCCTGGGGTCACATATCGACCAAAAAATTCAAAGGACGTCCATATTTCAAAACGACCGTTTCAAAAGGCATATTTTACGCACATTAGTGTTCTGCTTCTTTTCCTTTCTTTCCTTTTTTGTTAAAAAAAAGGGAATGGAAAAAGGCATCCCTCAGAATGGGCGAAAGTCGTTGCAAACAAATCAATGGACAGAGGTTTAATCTCCAATATATATAAACAGCTCATGCAGCTTAATATTAAAAAAACAAACAACCCAATACAAAAATGGGCAGAAGTTCTAAAGAGACGTTTCTTCAAAGGAGACACAGAGATGGCCAAGACACACATGAAAAGCTGCTCAACAGCACTAATTATTAGAGAAATGCAAATCAAAACTACAATGAGGTATCACCTCACACCTGTTAGAATCGGCATCATCAGAAAATCTACAAACAACCAATTCTGGGGAGGGTGTGGACAAAAGGAGCCCTCTTCCACTATTGGTGGGAATGTAAATTGATACAGTCACTATGGAGAACAGTATGGAGTTTCCTTAAAAAAACTAGAAATAGAATCACCATCTGATCCAGCAATCCCACTTCTGGGCATATACCCAGAGAAAACCGTAAATCAAAAAGGCACATTCACCACAATGTTCGTTGCAGCACTATTTACAATAGCCAGGTAATGGAAGCCACCTAAATGCCCACAGACAGATGAATGGATAAAGATGTGGTACATATATAAAATGGAATATTACTCGGCCATAAAAAGGAATGAAACTGGGTCATTTGTAGAGACATCGATGGATCGAGAGACTGTCATACAGAATGAAGTAAGTCAGAAAGAGGAAAACAAATGTTGTATATTAATGCATATATGTGGAGCCTAAAAAATGGTACAGAAGAACTGGTTTGCAGGGAAGAAATAGAGACACAGAGGTAGAGAACAAACGTATGGACACCAAGTGTGGGAAGCCATGGGATGGTGGTGGTGGGATGAGTTGGGAGATTGGGATTGACATGTATACATATATATGCATAAAATACATAAATAATAATAACGTGCTGTTTAAAAAAAATAAAAATTAAATTTCAAAATTTTAAAAAATAAAATTTAAAAATAAAACAGAAAAACGTTCTTCCCGTCAAACAGATGTATTTATAGGAATGAATTATTTCCATGCTTATATCTATAAATACATAAAAGAGGAATAAAATCTAACTTGAAACATAAAAGAAAAAAAAAAAAACCTTAACCCACGAGTTATACAGAGGAAAACCCTATCAGGGCACTTGCTCCAGCGGTAAACAATTCTGAAATTGGTCAGAGGTGGGGAACCATCTCCCATACCGCCAGCAACCCACCCCCTACACAAGGAGCATCCTCATTGCAAAGCAGGGGGACCGTGCTGAGGCATCTATGAGTAAACGTGAGCTGAGCCCCAGGCCAGCTGCTGCTGAACTGTTCCCACCCTTCCCAGGTAAAACACCTGAATATGTACAAGGTCTTGAAAGCCTAGAGGAAGGGCCGTGGAGCCACACCAGCGAAAGCACGCAGGCCAACTTGGTGCGTGCAGGCCAGCCAGGGTGGTCCTGGCCCCGGGCGCTCTTCCGGAAGCTTTCCATTGCCCTACCTGAGATACCCCTCCTGTCCCGGCCCCACTGCTTTTTGCCTTCCTCACCTCTGTCCGGAGAGAAATTCCAGCGGAAGGTATGGGTGACACATCCTCTTCTTTACAGGTGGCAGCCTGACAACTCCTGCAGAATGGCCAGCAGAGCCCCACTCACAGCGGGCAACCCACAAATCTGTGGCCCCTCACTCCCTCCCACCAGCACAGCCCCGAGACTGCTGACGGGGCAGAGAATATGGAGTCAGGCACAGCTTCAGGGGCTATTGCTGCCTGGAGCGCTGTTTATATTGACCTCAACGAGGCACACCTGGGGAGGGCGGGCCGGCAGGGTAAGGCTGCCCAGGTCAGCTAATCCACAACCCTCAGGGAATCACATTGTTGAAAATGGACCTCGCTAAGGCAGAATAGAAGCCAAGGGAAAAAAGGACACAATGCCATTTGCAGCACCATAGATGAGTCTAGAAGTAATCACGTGACTTGTAGTAAGTCAGAAAGTGAAAGACACATATCATATCATATCACTTATAGGTGTTACCTAAAAATGGATACCAGGGCAGATATTGCCACGGAGAAGGGCAATCACAGATTCATTAAACAAACTTATGGTTCACCAATGGAAAGGTGTGAGGATTGGTTTCATTACGATATCGGGGTTAAGAGACATATACAAACACAGGTGACATATATAATCACCAAAGACCTACAGAATACCAAGAGAGGACTACTCAACATTCTGTCATAACGTACATGGGAAAAGGATCCCAGGAAGAACAGACATCTGTATATGTGTAAAAGAACCACATCTTCCACACCTACAACAAGCCAAACATTGTAATCAAACTTGCTGTAATAAAAAATAAAAAAAATTAAATTAAAAACACGAAGAAGAAGTAGTGAGACAAACTTGAGGGGCTTTCTCCTGGCACATTCCATTCTAAATTCCAATCTAGAACACCACTTCCATTGAGGCTCTGTTGCCCTAGTCACCAGATTTGGTAAGGGAGAACTGCTGCCACCTTGTGGCCGTTTCACACAACAGCAGCTTTAATCCCAGCGCTAATGGTCAGTTGATATTCAAAATCATTGCAGGCCTGTAAATGACACCTGCCCTGAAAACAAATCCTGGGGTCACATATCGACCAAAAAATTCAAAGGACGTCCATATTTCAAAACGACCGTTTCAAAAGCCATATTTTACCCTCATTAGTGTTCTGCTTCTTTTCCTTTCTTTCCTTTTTTGTTAAAAAAAACGGGAATGGAAAATGGCATCCCTCAGAATGGGCGAAAGTCGTTGCAAACGAATCAATGGACAGAGGTTTAATCTCCAATATATATAAACACCTCATGCAGCTTAATATTAAAAGAACAAACAACCCAATACAAAAATGGGCAGAAGATCTAAAGAGAGGTTTCTTCAAAGGAGACACAGAGATGGCCAAGACGCACATGAAAAGCTGCTCAACAGCACTAATTATTAGAGAAATGCAAATCAAAACTACAATGAGGTGTCACCTCACACCTGTTAGAATCGGCATCATCAGAAAATCTACAAACAACCAATTCTGTGGAGGGTGTGGACAAAAGGAGCCCTCTTCCACTATTGGTGGGAATGTAAATTGATACAGTCACTATGGAGAACAGTATGGAGTTTCCTTAAAAAAACTAGAATTAGAATTACCATCTGATCCAGCAATCCCACTTCTGGGCATATACCCAGAGAAAACCGTAAATCAAAAAGGCACATTCACCACAATGTTCATTGCAGCACTCTTTACAATAGCCACGTAATGGAAGCCACCTAAATGCCCACAGACAGATGAATGGATAAAGATGTGGTACATATATAAAATGGAATATTACTCGGCCATAGAAAGGAATGAAACTGGGTCATTTGTAGAGACATCGATGGATCGAGAGACTGTCATACAGAATGAAGTAAGTCAGAAAGAGGAAAACAAATGTTGTATATTAATGCATATATGTGGAGCCTAAAAAATGGTACAGATGAACTGGTTTGCAGGGAAGAAATAGAGACACAGAGGTAGAGAACAAACGTATGGACACCAAGTGTGGGAAGCCATGGGGTGGTGGAGGTGGGATGAGTTGGGAGATTGGGATTGACCTGTATACATGTTTATGCATAAAATACATAACTAATAATAACGTGCTGTATAAAAAAAAATAAATAAAATTTAAATTTCAAAATTTAAAAAAATAAAATTTAGAAATAAAACAGAAAAACGTTCTTCCCGTCACACAGATGGATTTATAGGAATGAATTATTTCCATGCTTATATCTATAAATACATAAAAGAGGAATAAAATCTAACGTGAAACATAAAAGAAAAAAAAAACCTGAACCCACGAGTTATACAGAGGAAAACCCTATCAGGGCACTTGCTCCAGCGGTAAACAATTCTGAAATTGGTCAGAGGTGGGGAACCATCTCCCATACAGGCAGCAACCCACGCCCCACGCAAGGAGCGTCCTCATTGCAAAGCTGGGGGACCGTGCCAAGGCATCTGTGAGTAAACGTGAGCTGAGCCCCTGGCCAGCTGCTGCTGAACTGTTCCCACCCTTCCCAGGTAAAACACCTGAATATGTACAAGGGCTTGAAAGCCTAGAGGAAGGGCCGTGGAGCCACACCAGCGAAAGCACGCAGGTCAACTTCGTGCCTGCCGGCCAGCCAGGATGGTCCTGGCCCCGGGCGCTCTTCCGGAAGCTTTCCATTGCCCTACCTGAGATACCCCTCCTGTCCCGGCCCCCACTGCTTTTTGCCTTCCTCACCTCTGTCCGGAGAGAAATTCCAGCGGAAGGTATGGGTGACACATCCTCTTCTTTACAGGTGGCAGCCTGACAACTCCTGCAGAATGGCCAGCAGAGCCCCACTCACAGAGGGCAAACCACAAATCTGTGGCCCCTCACTCCCTCCCACCAGCACAGCCCCGAGACTGCTGACGGGGCAGAGAATATGGAGTCAGGCACAGCTTCATGGGCTATTGCTGCCTGGAGCGCTGTTTATATTGACCTCAACGAGGGACACCTGGGGAGGGAGGGCCGGCAGGGTAAGGCTGCCCAGGTCAGCTAATGCACAACCCTCAGGGAATCACATTGTTGAAAATGGACCTCGCTAAGGCAGAATAGAAGCCAAGTGAAAAAAGGACACAATGCCATTTGCAGCACCGTAGATGAGTCTAGAATAATCACGTGACTTGTAGTAAGTCAGAAAGTGAAACACACATATCATATCATATCACTTATAGGTGTTACCTAAAAATGGATACCAGGGCAGATATTGCCACGGAGAAGGGCAATCACAGATTCATTAAACAAACTTATGGTTCACCAATGGAAAGGTGTGAGGATTGGTTTCATTACGATAACGGGGTTAAGAGACATATACAAACACAGGTGACATATATAATCACCAAAGACCTACAGAATACCAAGAGAGGACTACTCAACATTCTGTCATAACGTACATGGGAAAAGGATCCCAGGAAGAACAGACATCTGTATATGTGTAAAAGAACCACATCTTCCACACCTACAACAAGCCAAACATTGTAATCAAACTTGCTGTAATAAAAAATAAAAAAATTAAATTAAAAACACGAAGAAGTAGTGAGACAAACATGAGGGGCTTTCTCCTGGCACATTCCATTCTAAATTCCAATCTAGAACACCACTTCCATTGAGGCTCTGTTGCCCTAGTCACCAGATTTGGTAAGGGAGAACGGCTGCCACCTTGTGGCCGTTTCACACAACAGCAGCTTTAATCCCAGCGCTAATGGTCAGTTGATATTCAAAATCATTGCAGGCCTGTAAATGACACCTGCCCTGAAAACAAATCCTGGGGTCACATATCGACCAAAAAATTCAAAGGACGTCCATATTCCAAAACGACCGTTTCAAAAGGCATATTTTACGCACATTAGTGTTCTGCTTCTTTTCCTTTCTTTCCTTTTTTGTTAGAAAAAACGGGAATGGAAAAAGGCATCCCTCAGAATGGGCGAAAATCATTGCAAACGAATCAATGGACAGAGGTTTAATCTCCAATATATATAAACAGCTCATGCAGCTTAATATTAAAAGAACAAACAACCCAATACAAAAATGGGCAGAAGATCTAAAGAGAGGTTTCTTCAAAGGAGACACAGAGATGGCCAAGACGCACATGAAAAGCTGCTCAACAGCACTAATTATTAGAGAAATGCAAATCAAAACTACAATGAGGTGTCACCTCACACCTGTTAGAATCGGCATCATCAGAAAATCTACAAACAACCAATTCTGGGGAGGGTGTGGACAAAAGGAGCCCTCTTCCACTATTGGTGGGAATGTAAATTGATACAGTCACTATGGAGAACAGTATGGAGTTTCCTTAAAAAACTAGAAATAGAATCACCATCTGATCCAGCAATCCCACTTCTGGGCATATACCCAGAGAAAACCGTAAATCAAAAAGGCACATTCACCACAATGTTCGTTGCAGCACTCTTTACAATAGCCAGGTAATGGAAGCCACCTAAATGCCCACAGACAGATGAATGGATAAAGATGTGGTACATATATAAAATGGAATATTACTCGGCCATAAAAAGGAATGAAACTGGGTCATTTGTAGAGACATCGATGGATCGAGAGACTGTCATACAGAATGAAGTAAGTCAGAAAGAGGAAAACAAATGTTGTATATTAATGCATATATGTGGAGCCTAAAAAATGGTACAGATGAACTGCTTTGCAGGGAAGAAATAGAGACACAGAGGTAGAGAACAAACGTATGGAAACCAAGTGTGGGAAGCCATGGGGTGGTGGTGGTGGGATGAGTTGGGAGATTGGGATTGACCTGTATACATGTATATGCATAAAATACATAACTAATAATAACGTGCTGTATAAAAAAATTAAGTAAAAATTAAATTTCAAAATTTTAAAAAATAAAATTTAAAAATAAAACAGAAAAACGTTCTTCCCGTCACACAGATGTATTTATAGGAATGAATTATTTCCATGCTTATATCTATAAATACATAAAAGAGGAATAAAATCTAACTTGAAACATAAAAGAAAAAAAAAACCTGAACCCACGAGTTATACAGAGGAAAACCCTATCAGGGCACTTGCTCCAGCGGTAAACAATTCTGAAATTGGTCAGAGGTGGGGAACCATCTCCCATACAGGCAGCAACCCACGCCCCACGCAAGGAGCGTCCTCATTGCAAAGCTGGGGGACCGTGCCAAGGCATCTGTGAGTAAACGTGAGCTGAGCCCCTGGCCAGCTGCTGCTGAACTGTTCCCACCCTTCCCAGGTAAAACACCTGAATATGTACAAGGGCTTGAAAGCCTAGAGGAAGGGCCGTGGAGCCACACCAGCGAAAGCACGCAGGTCAACTTCGTGCCTGCCGGCCAGCCAGGATGGTCCTGGCCCCGGGCGCTCTTCCGGAAGCTTTCCATTGCCCTACCTGAGATACCCCTCCTGTCCCGGCCCCCACTGCTTTTTGCCTTCCTCACCTCTGTCCGGAGAGAAATTCCAGCGGAAGGTATGGGTGACACATCCTCTTCTTTACAGGTGGCAGCCTGACAACTCCTGCAGAATGGCCAGCAGAGCCCCACTCACAGAGGGCAAACCACAAATCTGTGGCCCCTCACTCCCTCCCACCAGCACAGCCCCGAGACTGCTGACGGGGCAGAGAATATGGAGTCAGGCACAGCTTCATGGGCTATTGCTGCCTGGAGCGCTGTTTATATTGACCTCAACGAGGGACACCTGGGGAGGGAGGGCCGGCAGGGTAAGGCTGCCCAGGTCAGCTAATGCACAACCCTCAGGGAATCACATTGTTGAAAATGGACCTCGCTAAGGCAGAATAGAAGCCAAGTGAAAAAAGGACACAATGCCATTTGCAGCACCGTAGATGAGTCTAGAATAATCACGTGACTTGTAGTAAGTCAGAAAGTGAAACACACATATCATATCATATCACTTATAGGTGTTACCTAAAAATGGATACCAGGGCAGATATTGCCACGGAGAAGGGCAATCACAGATTCATTAAACAAACTTATGGTTCACCAATGGAAAGGTGTGAGGATTGGTTTCATTACGATAACGGGGTTAACAGACATATACAAACACAGGTGACATATATAATCACCAAAGACCTACAGAATACCAAGAGAGGACTACTCAACATTCTGTCATAACGTACATGGGAAAAGGATCCCAGGAAGAACAGACATCTGTATATGTGTAAAAGAACCACATCTTCCACACCTACAACAAGCCAAACATTGTAATCAAACTTGCTGTAATAAAAAATAAAAAAATTAAATTAAAAACACGAAGAAGTAGTGAGACAAACATGAGGGGCTTTCTCCTGGCACATTCCATTCTAAATTCCAATCTAGAACACCACTTCCATTGAGGCTCTGTTGCCCTAGTCACCAGATTTGGTAAGGGAGAACGGCTGCCACCTTGTGGCCGTTTCACACAACAGCAGCTTTAATCCCAGCGCTAATGGTCAGTTGATATTCAAAATCATTGCAGGCCTGTAAATGACACCTGCCCTGAAAACAAATCCTGGGGTCACATATTGACCAAAAAATTCAAAGGACGTCCATATTCCAAAACGACCGTTTCAAAAGGCATATTTTACGCACATTAGTGTTCTGCTTCTTTTCCTTTCTTTCCTTTTTTGTTAGAAAAAACGGGAATGGAAAAAGGCATCCCTCAGAATGGGCGAAAATCGTTGCAAACGAATCAATGGACAGAGGTTTAATCTCCAATATATATAAACAGCTCATGCAGCTTAATATTAAAAGAACAAACAACCCAATACAAAAATGGGCAGAAGATCTAAAGAGAGGTTTCTTCAAAGGAGACACAGAGATGGCCAAGACGCACATGAAAAGCTGCTCAACAGCACTAATTATTAGAGAAATGCAAATCAAAACTACAATGAGGTGTCACCTCACACCTGTTAGAATCGGCATCATCAGAAAATCTACAAACAACCAATTCTGGGGAGGGTGTGGACAAAAGGAGCCCTCTTTCACTATTGGTGGGAATGTAAATTGATACAGTCACTATGGAGAACAGTATGGAGTTTCCTTAAAAAACTAGAAACAGAATCACCATCTGATCCAGCAATCCCACTTCTGGGCATATACCCAGAGAAAACCGTAAATCAAAAAGGCACATTCACCACAATGTTCGTTGCAGCACTCTTTACAATAGCCAGGTAATGGAAGCCACCTAAATGCCCACAGACAGATGAATGGATAAAGATGTGGTACATATATAAAATGGAATATTACTCGGCCATAAAAAGGAATGAAACTGGGTCATTTGTAGAGACATCGATGGATCGAGAGACTGTCATACAGAATGAAGTAAGTCAGAAAGAGGAAAACAAATGTTGTATATTAATGCATATATGTGGAGCCTAAAAAATGGTACAGATGAACTGCTTTGCAGGGAAGAAATAGAGACACAGAGGTAGAGAACAAACGTATGGAAACCAAGTGTGGGAAGCCATGGGGTGGTGGTGGTGGGATGAGTTGGGAGATTGGGATTGACCTGTATACATGTATATGCATAAAATACATAACTAATAATAACGTGCTGTATAAAAAAATTAAGTAAAAATTAAATTTCAAAATTTTAAAAAATAAAATTTAAAAATAAAACAGAAAAACGTTCTTCCCGTCACACAGATGTATTTATAGGAATGAATTATTTCCATGCTTATATCTATAAATACATAAAAGAGGAATAAAATCTAACTTGAAACATAAAAGAAAAAAAAAACCTGAACCCACGAGTTATACAGAGGAAAACCCTATCAGGGCACTTGCTCCAGCGGTAAACAATTCTGAAATTGGTCAGAGGTGGGGAACCATCTCCCATACAGCCAGCAACCCACCCCCCACGCAAGGAGCGTCCTCATTGCAAAGCTGGGGGACCGTGCCGTGGCATCTGTGAGTAAACGTGAGCTGAGCCCTAGGCCAGCTGCTGCTGAACTGTTCCCACCCTTCCCAGGTAAAACACCTGAATATGTACAAGGGCTTGAAAGCCTAGAGGAAGGGCCGTGGAGCCACAACAGTGAAAGCACGCAGGCCAACTTGGTGCCTGCAGGCCAGCCAGGGTGGTCCTGGCCCCGGGCGCTCTTCCGGAAGCTTTCCATTGCCCTACCTGAGATACCCCTCCTGTCCCGGCCCCCACTGCTTTTTGCCTTCCTCACCTCTGTCCGGAGAGAAATTCCAGCGGAAGGTATGGGTGACACATCCTCTTCTTTACAGGTGGCAGCCTGACAACACCTGCAGAAAGCCCAGCAGAGCCCCACTCACAGCGGGCCACCCACAAAGCTGTGGCCCCTCACTCCCTCCCACCAGCACAGCCCCGAGACTGCTGACGGGGCAGAGAATATGGAGTCAGGCACAGCTTCAGGGGCTATTGCTGCCTGGAGCGCTGTTTATATTGACCTCAACGAGGCACACCTGGGGAGGGCGGGCCGGCAGGGTAAGGCTGCCCAGGTCAGCTAATCCACAACCCTCAGGGAATCACATTGTTGAAAATGGACCTCGCTAAGGCAGAATAGAAGCCAAGGGAAAAAAGGACACAATGCCATTTGCAGCACCGTAGATGAGTCCAGAAGTAATAACGTGACTTGTAGTTAGTCAGAAAGTGAAAGACACATATCATATCATATCACTTATAGGAGTTACCTAAAAATGGATACCAGGGCAGATATTGCCACGGAGAAGGGCAATCACAGATTCATTAAACAAACTTATGGTTCACCAATGGAAAGGTGTGAGGATTGGTTTCATTACGATATCGGGGTTAAGAGACATATACAAACACAGGTGACATATATAATCACCAAAGACCTACAGAATACCAAGAGAGAACTACTCAACATTCTGTCATAACGTACATGGGAAAAGGATCCCAGGAAGAACAGACATCTGTATATGTGTAAAAGAACCACATCTTCCACACCTACAACAAGCCAAACATTGTAATCAAACTTGCTGTAATAAAAAATAAAAAAAATTAAATTAAAAACACGAAGAAGAAGTAGTGAGACAAACTTGAGGGGCTTTCTCCTGGCACATTCCATTCTAAATTCCAATCTAGAACACCACTTCCATTGAGGCTCTGTTGCCCTAGTCACCAGATTTGGTAAGGGAGAACGGCTGCCACCTTGTGGCCGTTTCACACAACAGCAGCTTTAATCCCAGCGCTAATGGTCAGTTGATATTCAAAATCATTGCAGGCCTGTAAATGACACCTGCCCTGAAAACAAATCCTGGGGTCACATATCGACCAAAAAATTCAAAGGACGTCCATATTTCAAAACGACCGTTTCAAAAGGCATATTTTACGCACATTAGTGTTCTGCTTCTTTTCCTTTCTTTCCTTTTTTGTTAGAAAAAACGGGAATGGAAAAAGGCATCCCTCAGAATGGGCGAAAATCGTTGCAAACGAATCAATGGACAGAGGTTTAATCTCCAATATATATAAACAGCTCATGCAGCTTAATATTAGAAGAACAAACAACCCAATACAAAAATGGGCAGAAGATCTAAAGAGAGGTTTCTTCAAAGGAGACACAGAGATGGCCAAGACGCACATGAAAAGCTGCTCAACAGCACTAATTATTAGAGAAATGCAAATCAAAACTACAATGAGGTGTCACCTCACACCTGTTAGAATCGGCATCATCAGAAAATCTACAAACAACCAATTCTGGGGAGGGTGTGGACAAAAGGAGCCCTCTTCCACTATTGATGGGAATGTAAATTGATACAGTCACTATGGAGAACAGTATGGAGTTTCCTTAAAAAAAACTAGAAATAGAATTACCATCTGATCCAGCAATCCCACTTCTGGGCATATACCCAGAGAAAACCGTAAATCAAAAAGGCACATTCACCACAATGTTCGTTGCAGCACTCTTTACAATAGCCAGGTAATGGAAGCCACCTAAATGCCCACAGACAGATGAATGGATAAAGATGTGGTACATATATAAAATGGAATATTACTCGGCCATGAAAAGGAATGAAACTGGGTCATTTGTAGAGACATCGATGGATCGAGAGACTGTCATACAGAATGAAGTAAGTCAGAAAGAGGAAAACAAATATTGTATATTAATGCATATATGTGGAGCCTAAAAAGTGGTACAGATGAACTGGTTTGCAGGGAAGAAATAGAGACACAGAGGTAGAGAACAAACGTATGGACACCAAGTGTGGGAAGCCATGGGGTGGTGGTGGTGGGATGAGTTGGGAGATTGAGATTGACCTGTATACATGTATATGCATAAAATACATAACTAATAATAACGTGCTGTATAAAAAAAATAAAAATTAAATTTCAAAATTTTAAAAAATAAAATTTAAAAATAAAACAGAAAAACGTTCTTCCCGTCACACAGATGTATTTATAGGAATGAATTATTTTCATGCTTATATCTATAAATACATAAAAGAGGAATAAAATCTAACTTGAAACATAAAAGAAAAAAAAAAACCTTAACCCACGAGTTATACAGAGGAAAACCCTATCAGGGCACTTGCTCCAGCGGTAAACAATTCTGAAATTGGTCAGAGGTGGGGAACCATCTCCCATACCGCCAGCAACCCACCCCCCACGCAAGGAGCATCCTCATTGCAAAGCTGGGGGACCGTGCCGAGGCATCTATGAGTAAACGTGAGCTGAGCCCCAGGCCAGCTGCTGCTGAACTGTTCCCACCCTTCCCAGGTAAAACACCTGAATATGTACAAGGGCTTGAAAGCCTAGAGGAAGGGCCGAGGAGCCACACCAGCGAAAGCACGCAGGCCAACTTGGTGCCTGCAGGCCAGCCAGGGTGGTCCTGGCCCCGGGCGCTCTTCCGGAAGCTTTCCATTGCCCTACCTGGGATACCCCTCCTGTCCTGGCCCCCACTGCTTTTTGCCTTCCTCACCTCTGTCCGGAGAGAAATTCCAGCGGAAGGTATGGGTGACACATCCTCTTCTTTACAGATGGCAGCCTGACAACTCCTGCAGAATGGCCTGCAGAGCCCCACTCACAGCGGGCAACCCACAAATCTGTGGCCCCTCACTCCCTCCCACCAGCACAGCCCCGAGACTGCTGACGGGGCAGAGAATATGGAGTCAGGCACAGCTTCAGGGGCTATTGCTGCCTGGAGCGCTGTTTATATTGACCTCAACGAGGCACACCTGGGGAGGGCGGGCCGGCAGGGTAAGGCTGCCCAGGTCAGCTAATCCACAACCCTCAGGGAATCACATTGTTGAAAATGGACCTCGCTAAGGCAGAATAGAAGCCAAGGGAAAAAAGGACACAATGCCATTTGCAGCACCGTAGATGAGTCTAGAAGTAATCACGTGACTTGTAGTAAGTCAGAAAGTGAAAGACACATATCATATCATATCACTTATAGGTGTTACCTAAAAATGGATACCAGGGCAGATATTGCCACGGAGAAGGGCAATCACAGATTCATTAAACAAACTTATGGTTCACCAATGGAAAGGTGTGAGGATTGGTTTCATTACGATATCGGGGTTAACAGACATATACAAACACAGGTGACATATATAATCACCAAAGACCTACAGAATACCAAGAGAGGACTACTCAACATTCTGTCATAAGGTACATGGGAAAAGGATCCCAGGAAGAACAGACATCTGTATATGTGTAAAAGAACCACATCTTCCACACCTACAACAAGCCAAACATTGTAATCAAACTTGCTGTAATAAAAAATAAAAAAATTAAATTAAAAACACGAAGAAGTAGTGAGACAAACTTGAGGGGCTTTCTCCTGGCACATTCCATTCTAAATTCCAATCTAGAACACCACTTCCATTGAGGCTCTGTTGCCCTAGTCACCAGATTTGGTAAGGGAGAACTGCTGCCACCTTGTGGCCGTTTCACACAACAGCAGCTTTAATCCCAGCGCTAATGGTCAGTTGATATTCAAAATCATTGCAGGCCTGTAAATGACACCTGCCCTGAAAACAAATCCTGGGGTCACATATCGACCAAAAAATTCAAAGGACGTCCATATTTCAAAACGACCGTTTCAAAAGGCATATTTTACGCACATTAGTGTTCTGCTTCTTTTCCTTTCTTTCCTTTTTTGTTAGAAAAAACGGGAATGGATAAAGGCATCCCTCAGAATGGGCGAAAATCGTTGCAAACGAATCAATGGACAGAGGTTTAATCTCCAATATATATAAACAGCTCATGCAGCTTAATATTAAAAGAACAAACAACCCAATACAAAAATGGGCAGAAGATCTAAAGAGAGGTTTCTTCAAAGGAGACACAGAGATGGCCAAGACGCACATGAAAAGCTGCTCAACAGCACTAATTATTAGAGAAATGCAAATCAAAACTACAATGAGGTGTCACCTCACACCTGTTAGAATCGGCATCATCAGAAAATCTACAAACAACCAATTCTGGGGAGGGTGTGGACAAAAGGAGCCCTCTTCCACTATTGGTGGGAATGTAAATTGATACAGTCACTATGGAGAACAGTATGGAGTTTCCTTAAAAAAACTAGAAATAGAATTACCATCTGATCCAGCAATCCCACTTCTGGGCATATACCCAGAGAAAACCATAAATCAAAAAGGCACATTCACCACAATGTTCGTTGCAGCACTCTTTACAAGAGCCAGGTAATGGAAGCCACCTAAATGCCCACAGACAGATGAATGGATAAAGATGTGGTACATATATAAAATGGAATATTACTCGGCCATAAAAAGGAATGAAACTGGGTCATTTGTAGAGACATCGATGGATCGAGAGACTGTCATACAGAATGAAGTAAGTCAGAAAGAGGAAAACAAATATTGTATATTAATGCATATATGTGGAGCCTAAAAAATGGTACAGATGAACTGCTTTGCAAGGAAGAAATAGAGACACAGAGGTAGAGAACAAACGTATGGACACCAAGTGTGGGAAGCCATGGGGTGGTGGTGGTGGGATGATTTGGGAGATTGGGATTGACCTGTATACATGTATATGCATAAAATACATAACTAATAATAACGTGCTGTATAAAAAAAATAAAAATTAAATTTCAAAATTTTAAAAAATAAAATTTAAAAATAAAACAGAAAAACGTTCTTCCCGTCACACAGATGTATTTATAGGAATGAATTATTTCCATGCTTATATCTATAAATACATAAAAGAGGAATAAAATCTAACTTGAAACATAAAAGAAAAATAAAAAACCTTAACCCACGAGTTATACAGAGGAAAACCCTATCAGGGCACTTGCTCCAGCAGTAAACAATTCTGAAATTGGTCAGAGGTGGGGAACCATCTCCCATACCGCCAGCAGCCCACCCCCCACGCAAGGAGCGTCCTCATTGCAAAGCTGGGGGACCGTGCCGAGGCATCTATGAGTAAACGTGAGCTGAGCCCCAGGCCAGCTGCTGCTGAACTGTTCCCACCCTTCCCAGGTAAAACACCTGAATATGTACAAGGTCTTGAAAGCCTAGAGGAAGGGCCGTGGAGTCACACCAGCGAAAGCACGCAGGCCAACTTGGTGCCTGCAGGCCAGCCAGGGTGGTCCTGGCTCCGGGCGCTCTTCTGGAAGCTTTCCATTGCCCTACCTGAGATACCCCTCCTGTCCCGGCCCCCACTGCTTTTTGCCTTCCTCACCTCTGTCCGGAGAGAAATTCCAGCGGAAGGTATGGGTGACACATCCTCTTCTTTACAGGTGGCAGCCTGACAACTCCTGCAGAATGGCCAGCAGAGCCCCACTCACAGCGGGCCACCCACAAAGCTGTGGCCCCTCACTCCCTCCCACCAGCACAGCCCCGAGACTGCTGACGGGGCAGAGAATATGGAGTCAGGCACAGCTTCAGGGGCTATTGCTGCCTGGAGCGCTGTTTATATTGACCTCAACGAGGCACACCTGGGGAGGGCGGGCCGGCAGGGTAAGGCTGCCCAGGTCAGCTAATCCACAACCCTCAGGGAATCACATTGTTGAAAATGGACCTCGCTAAGGCAGAATAGAAGCCAAGGGAAAAAAGGACACAATGCCATTTGCAGCACCGTAGATGAGTCTAGAAGTAATCACGTGACTTGTAGTAAGTCAGAAAGTGAAAGACACATATCATATCATATCACTTATAGGTGTTACCTAAAAATGGATACCAGGGCAGATATTGCCACGGAGAAGGGCAATCACAGATTCATTAAACAAACTTATGGTTCACCAATGGAAAGGTGTGAGGATTGGTTTCATTATGATATCGGGGTTAACAGACATATACAAACACAGGTGACATATATAATCACCAAAGACCTACAGAATACCAAGAGAGGACTACTCAACATTCTGTCATAACGTACATGGGAAAAGGATCCCAGGAAGAACAGACATCTGTATATGTGTAAAAGAACCACATCTTCCACACCTACAACAAGCCAAACATTGTAATCAAACTTGCTGTAATAAAAAATAAAAAAAAATTAAATTAAAAACACGAAGAAGTAGTAGTGAGACAAACTTGAGGGGCTTTCTCCTGGCACATTCCATTCTAAATTCCAATCTAGAACACCACTTCCATTGAGGCTCTGTTGCCCTAGTCACCAGATTTGGTAAGGGAGAACTGCTGCCACCTTGTGGCCGTTTCACACAACAGCAGCTTTAATCCCAGCGCTAATGGTCAGTTGATATTCAAAATCATTGCAGGCCTGTAAATGACACCTGCCCTGAAAACAAATCCTGGGGTCACATATCGACCAAAAAATTCAAAGGACGTCCATATTTCAAAACGACCGTTTCAAAAGGCATATTTTACGCACATTAGTGTTCTGCTTCTTTTCCTTTCTTTCCTTTTTTGTTAGAAAAAACGGGAATGGATAAAGGCATCCCTCAGAATGGGCGAAAATCGTTGCAAACGAATCAATGGACAGAGGTTTAATCTCCAATATATATAAACAGCTCATGCAGCTTAATATTAAAAGAACAAATAACCCAATACAAAAATGGGCAGAAGATCTAAAGAGAGGTTTCTTCAAAGGAGACACAGAGATGGCCAAGACGCACATGAAAAGCTGCTCAACAGCACTAATTATTAGAGAAATGCAAATCAAAACTACAATGAGGTGTCACCTCACACCTGTTAGAATCGGCATCATCAGAAAATCTACAAACAACCAATTCTGTGGAGGGTGTGGACAAAAGGAGCCCTCTTCCACTATTGGTGGGAATGTAAATTGATACAGTCACTATGGAGAACAGTATGGAGTTTCCTTAAAAAAACTAGAATTAGAATTACCATCTGATCCAGCAATCCCACTTCTGGGCATATACCCAGAGAAAACCGTAAATCAAAAAGGCACATTCACCACAATGTTCATTGCAGCACTCTTTACAATAGCCACGTAATGGAAGCCACCTAAATGCCCACAGACAGATGAATGGATAAAGATGTGGTACATATATAAAATGGAATATTACTCGGCCATAAAAAGGAATGAAACTGGGTCATTTGTAGAGACATCGATGGATCGAGAGACTGTCATACAGAATGAAGTAAGTCAGAAAGAGGAAAACAAATATTGTATATTAATGCATATATGTGGAGCCTAAAAAATGGTACAGATGAACTGGTTTGCAGGGAAGAAATAGAGACACAGAGGTAGAGAACAAACGTATGGACACCAAGTGTGGGAAGCCATGGGGTGGTGGTGGTGGGATGAGTTGGGAGATTGGGATTGACCTGTATACATGTATATGCATAAAATACATAACTAATAATAACGTGCTGTATAAAAAAACTAAAAAATTAAATTTCAAAATTTTAAAAAATAAAATTTAAAAATAAAACAGAAAAACGTTCTTCCCGTCACACAGATGTATTTATAGGAATGAATTATTTCCATGCTTATATCTATAAATACATAAAAGAGGAATAAAATCTAACTTGAAACATAAAAGAAAAAAAAAAAACCTTAACCCACGAGTTATACAGAGGAAAACCCTATCAGGGCACTTGCTCCAGCGGTAAACAATTCTGAAATTGGTCAGAGGTGGGGAACCATCTCCCATACCGCCAGCAACCCACCCCCCACGCAAGGAGCGTCCTCATTGCAAAGCTGGGGGACCGTGCCGAGGCATCTATGAGTAAACGTGAGCTGAGCCCCAGGCCAGCTGCTGCTGAACTGTTCCCACCCTTCCCAGGTAAAACACCTGAATATGTACAAGGTCTTGAAAGCCTAGAGGAAGGGCCGTGGAGTCACACCAGCGAAAGCACGCAGGCCAACTTGGTGCCTGCAGGCCAGCCAGGGTGGTCCTGGCTCCGGGCGCTCTTCTGGAAGCTTTCCATTGCCCTACCTGAGATACCCCTCCTGTCCCGGCCCCCACTGCTTTTTGCCTTCCTCACCTCTGTCCGGAGAGAAATTCCAGCGGAAGGTATGGGTGACACATCCTCTTCTTTACAGGTGGCAGCCTGACAACTCCTGCAGAATGGCCAGCAGAGCCCCACTCACAGCGGGCCACCCACAAAGCTGTGGCCCCTCACTCCCTCCCACCAGCACAGCCCCGAGACTGCTGACGGGGCAGAGAATATGGAGTCAGGCACAGCTTCAGGGGCTATTGCTGCCTGGAGCGCTGTTTATATTGACCTCAACGAGGCACACCTGGGGAGGGCGGGCCGGCAGGGTAAGGCTGCCCAGGTCAGCTAATCCACAACCCTCAGGGAATCACATTGTTGAAAATGGACCTCGCTAAGGCAGAATAGAAGCCAAGGGAAAAAAGGACACAATGCCATTTGCAGCACCGTAGATGAGTCTAGAAGTAATCACGTGACTTGTAGTAAGTCAGAAAGTGAAAGACACATATCATATCATATCACTTATAGGTGTTACCTAAAAATGGATACCAGGGCAGATATTGCCACGGAGAAGGGCAATCACAGATTCATTAAACAAACTTATGGTTCACCAATGGAAAGGTGTGAGGATTGGTTTCATTACGATATCGGGGTTAAGAGACATATACAAACACAGGTGACATATATAATCACCAAAGACCTACAGAATACCAAGAGAGGACTACTCAACATTCTGTCATAACGTACATGGGAAAAGGATCCCAGGAAGAACAGACATCTGTATATGTGTAAAAGTACCACATCTTCCACACCTACAACAAGCCAAACATTGTAATCAAACTTGCTGTAATAAAAAATAAAAAAAATTAAATTAAAAACACGAAGAAGAAGTAGTGAGACAAACTTGAGGGGCTTTCTCCTGGCACATTCCATTCTAAATTCCAATCTAGAACACCACTTCCATTGAGGCTCTGTTGCCCTAGTCACCAGATTTGGTAAGGGAGAACTGCTGCCACCTTGTGGCCGTTTCACACAACAGCAGCTTTAATCCCAGCGCTAATGGTCAGTTGATATTCAAAATCATTGCAGGCCTGTAAATGACACCTGCCCTGAAAACAAATCCTGGGGTCACATATCGACCAAAAAATTCAAAGGACGTCCATATTTCAAAACGACCATTTCAAAAGGCATATTTTACCCTCATTAGTGTTCTGCTTCTTTTCCTTTCTTTCCTTTTTTGTTAAAAAAAACGGGAATGGAAAATGGCATCCCTCAGAATGGGCGAAAGTCGTTGCAAACGAATCAATGGACAGAGGTTTAATCTCCAATATATATAAACAGCTCATGCAGCTTAATATTAAAAGAACAAACAACCCAATACAAAAATGGGCAGAAGATCTAAAGAGAGGTTTCTTCAAAGGAGACACAGAGATGGCCAAGACGCACATGAAAAGCTGCTCAACAGCACTAATTATTAGAGAAATGCAAATCAAAACTACAATGAGGTGTCACCTCACACCTGTTAGAATCGGCATCATCAGAAAATCTACAAACAACCAATTCTGTGGAGGGTGTGGACAAAAGGAGCCCTCTTCCACTATTGGTGGGAATGTAAATTGATACAGTCACTATGGAGAACAGTATGGAGTTTCCTTAAAAAAACTAGAATTAGAATTACCATCTGATCCAGCAATCCCACTTCTGGGCATATACCCAGAGAAAACCGTAAATCAAAAAGGCACATTCACCACAATGTTCATTGCAGCACTCTTTACAATAGCCACGTAATGGAAGCCACCTAAATGCCCACAGACAGATGAATGGATAAAGATGTGGTACATATATAAAATGGAATATTACTCGGCCATAAAAAGGAATGAAACTGGGTCATTTGTAGAGACATCGATGGATCGAGAGACTGTCATACAGAATGAAGTAAGTCAGAAAGAGGAAAACAAATATTGTATATTAATGCATATATGTGGAGCCTAAAAAATGGTACAGATGAACTGGTTTGCAGGGAAGAAATAGAGACACAGAGGTAGAGAACAAACGTATGGACACCAAGTGTGGGAAGCCATGGGGTGGTGGTGGTGGGATGAGTTGGGAGATTGGGATTGACCTGTATACATGTATATGCATAAAATACATAACTAATAATAACGTGCTGTATAAAAAAACTAAAAAATTAAATTTCAAAATTTTAAAAAATAAAATTTAAAAATAAAACAGAAAAACGTTCTTCCCGTCACACAGATGTATTTATAGGAATGAATTATTTCCATGCTTATATCTATAAATACATAAAAGAGGAATAAAATCTAACTTGAAACATAAAAGAAAAAAAAAAAAACCTTAACCCACAAGTTATACAGAGGAAAACCCTATCAGGGCACTTGCTCCAGCGGTAAACAATTCTGAAATTGGTCAGAGGTGGGGAACCATCTCCCATACCGCCAGCAACCCACCCCCCACGCAAGGAGCGTCCTCATTGCAAAGCTGGGGGACCGTGCCGAGGCATCTATGAGTAAACGTGAGCTGAGCCCCAGGCCAGCTGCTGCTGAACTGTTCCCACCCTTCCCAGGTAAAACACCTGAATATGTACAAGGTCTTGAAAGCCTAGAGGAAGGGCTGTGGAGCCACACCAGTGAAAGCACGCATGCCAACTTGGTGCCTGCAGGCCAGCCAGGGTGGTCCTGGCCCCGGGCGCTCTTCCGGAAGCTTTCCATTGCCCTACCTGTGATACCCCTCCTGTCTCGTCCCCGACTGCTTTTTGCCTTCCTCACCTCTGTCCGGAGAGAAATTCCAGCGGAAGGTATGGGTGACACATCCTCTTCTTTACAGGTGGCAGCCTGACAACTCGTGCAGAATGGCCAGCAGAGCCCCACTCACAGCGGGCCACCCACAAATCTGTTGCCCCTCACTCCCTCCCACCAGCACAGCCCCGAGACTGCTGACGGGGCAGAGAATATGGAGTCAGGCACAGCTTCAGGGGCTATTGCTGCCTGGAGCGCTGTTTATATTGACCTCAACGAGGCACACCTGGGGAGGGCGGGCCGGCAGGGTAAGGCTGCCCAGGTCAGCTAATCCACAACCCTCAGGGAATCACATTGTTGAAAATGGACCTCGCTATGGCAGAATAGAAGCCAAGGGAAAAAAGGACACAATGCCATTTGCAGCACCGTAGATGAGTCTAGAAGTAATCACGTGACTTGTAGTAAGTCAGAAAGTGAAAGACACATATCATATCATATCACTTATAGGTGTTACCTAAAAATGGATACCAGGGCAGATATTGCCACGGAGAAGGGCAATCACAGATTCATTAAACAAACTTATGGTTCACCAATGGAAAGGTGTGAGGATTGGTTTCATTACGATATCGGGGTTAACAGACATATACAAACACAGGTGACATATATAATCACCAAAGACCTACAGAATACCAACAGAGGACTACTCAACATTCTGTCATAACGTACATGGGAAAAGGATCCCAGGAAGAACAGACATCTGTATATGTGTAAAAGAACCACATCTTCCACACCTACAACAAGCCAAACATTGTAATCAAACTTGCTGTAATAAAAAATAAAAAAAAAAATAAATTAAAAACACGAAGAAGAATTAGTGAGACAAACTTGAGGGGCTTTCTCCTGGCACATTCCATTCTAAATTCCAATCTAGAACACCACTTCCATTGAGGCTCTGTTGCCCTAGTCACCAGATTTGGTAAGGGAGAACTGCTGCCACCTTGTGGCCGTTTCACACAACAGCAGCTTTAATCCCAGCGCTAATGGTCAGTTGATATTCAAAATCATTGCAGGCCTGTAAATGACACCTGCCCTGAAAACAAATCCTGGGGTCACATATCGACCAAAAAATTCAAAGGACGTCCATATTTCAAAACGACCGTTTCAAAAGGCATATTTTACGCACATTAGTGTTCTGCTTCTTTTCCTTTCTTTCCTTTTTTGTTAAAAAAACGGGAATGGAAAAAGGCATTCCTCAGAATGGGCGAAAGTCGTTGCAAACGAATCAATGGACAGAGGTTTAATCTCCAATATATATAAACAGCTCATGCAGCTTAATATTAAAAAAACAAACAACCCAATACAAAAATGGGCAGAAGATCTAAAGAGAGGTTTCTTCAAAGGAGACACAGAGATGGCCAAGACGCACATGAAAAGCTGCTCAACAGCACTAATTATTAGAGAAATGCAAATCAAAACTACAATGAGGTATCACCTCACACCTGTTAGAATCGGCATCATCAGAAAATCTACAAACAACCAATTCTGGGGAGGGTGTGGACAAAAGGAGCCCTCTTCCACTATTGGTGGGAATGTAAATTGATACAGTCACTATGGAGAACAGTATGGAGTTTCCTTAAAAAAACTAGAAATAGAATCACCATCTGATCCAGCAATCCCACTTCTGGGCATATACCCAGAGAAAACCGTAAATCAAAAAGGCACATTCACCACAATGTTCGTTGCAGCACTCTTTACAATAGCTATGTAATTGAAGCCAACTAAATGCCCACAGACAGATGAATGGATAAAGATGTGGTATATATATAAAATGGAATATTACTCGGCCATAAAATGGAATGAAACTGGGTCATTTGTAGAGACATCGATGGATCGAGAGACTGTCATACAGAATGAAGTAAGTCAGAAAGAGGAAAACAAATGTTGTATATTAATGCATATATGTGGAGCCTAAAAAATGGTACAGATGAACTGGTTTGCAGGAAAGAAATAGAGACACAGAGGTAGAGAACAAACGTATGGACACCAAGTGTGGGAAGCCATGGGGTGGTGGAGGTGGGATGAGTTGGGAGATTGGGATTGACCTGTATACATGTTTATGCATAAAATACATAACTAATAATAACGTGCTGTATAAAAAAAAATAAATAAAATTTAAATTTCAAAATTTAAAAAAATAAAATTTAGAAATAAAACAGAAAAACGTTCTTCCCGTCACACAGATGGATTTATAGGAATGAATTATTTCCATGCTTATATCTATAAATACATAAAAGAGGAATAAAATCTAACGTGAAACATAAAAGAAAAAAAAAACCTGAACCCACGAGTTATACAGAGGAAAACCCTATCAGGGCACTTGCTCCAGCGGTAAACAATTCTGAAATTGGTCAGAGGTGGGGAACCATCTCCCATACAGGCAGCAACCCACGCCCCACGCAAGGAGCGTCCTCATTGCAAAGCTGGGGGACCGTGCCAAGGCATCTGTGAGTAAACGTGAGCTGAGCCCCTGGCCAGCTGCTGCTGAACTGTTCCCACCCTTCCCAGGTAAAACACCTGAATATGTACAAGGGCTTGAAAGCCTAGAGGAAGGGCCGTGGAGCCACACCAGCGAAAGCACGCAGGTCAACTTCGTGCCTGCCGGCCAGCCAGGGTGGTCCTGGCCCCGGGCTCTCTTCCGGAAGCTTTCCATTGCCCTACCTGAGATACCCCTCCTGTCCCGGCCCCCACTGCTTTTTGCCTTCCTCACCTCTGTCCGGAGAGAAATTCCAGCGGAAGGTATGGGTGACACATCCTCTTCTTTACAGGTGGCAGCCTGACAACTCCTGCAGAATGGCCAGCAGAGCCCCACTCACAGAGGGCAACCCACAAATCTGTGGCCCCTCACTCCCTCCCACCAGCACAGCCCCGAGACTGCTGACGGGGCAGAGAATATGGAGTCAGGCACAGCTTCAGGGGCTATTGCTGCCTGGAGCGCTGTTTATATTGACCTCAACGAGGGACACCTGGGGAGGGAGGGCCGGCAGGGTAAGGCTGCCCAGGTCAGCTAATGCACAACCCTCAGGGAATCACATTGTTGAAAATGGACCTCGCTAAGGCAGAATAGAAGCCAAGTGAAAAAAGGACACAATGCCATTTGCAGCACCGTAGATGAGTCTAGAATAATCACGTGACTTGTAGTAAGTCAGAAAGTGAAACACACATATCATATCATATCACTTATAGGTGTTACCTAAAAATGGATACCAGGGCAGATATTGCCACGGAGAAGGGCAATCACAGATTCATTAAACAAACTTATGGTTCACCAAAGGAAAAGTGTGAGGATTGGTTTCATTACGATATCGGGGTTAAGAGACATATACAAACACAGGTGACATATATAATCACCAAAGACCTACAGAATACCAAGAGAGGACTACTCAACATTCTGTCATAACGTACATGGGGAAAGGATCCCAGGAAGAACAGACATCTGTATATGTGTAAAAGAACCGCATCTTCCACACCTACAACAAGCCAAACATTGTAATCAAACTTGCTGTAATAAAAAATAAAAAAAAATTAAATTAAAAACACGAAGAAGAAGTAGTGAGACAAACTTGAGTGGCTTTCTCCTGGCACATTCCATTCTAAATTCCAATCTAGAACACCACTTCCATTGAGGCTCTGTTGCCCTAGTCACCAGATTTGGTAAGGGAGATCTGCTGCCACCTTGTGGCCGTTTCACACAACAGCAGCTTTAATCCCAGCGCTAATGGTCAGTTGATATTCAAAATCATTGCAGGCCTGTAAATGACACCTGCCCTGAAAACAAATCCTGGGGTCACATATCGACCAAAAAATTCAAAGGACGTCCATATTTCAAAACGACCGTTTCAAAAGGCATATTTTACGCACATTAGTGTTCTGCTTCTTTTCCTTTCTTTCCTTTTTTGTTAGAAAAAACGGGAATGGAAAAAGGCATCCCTCAGAATGGGCGAAAATCGTTGCAAACGAATCAATGGACAGAGGTTTAATCTCCAATATATATAAACAGCTCATGCAGCTTAATATTAAAAGAACAAACAACCCAATACAAAAATGGGCAGAAGATCTAAAGAGAGGTTTCTTCAAAGGAGACACAGAGATGGCCAAGACGCACATGAAAAGCTGCTCAACAGCACTAATTATTAGAGAAATGCAAATCAAAACTACAATGAGGTGTCACCTCACACCTGTTAGAATCGGCATCATCAGAAAATCTACAAACAACCAATTCTGGGGAGGGTGTGGACAAAAGGAGCCCTCTTCCACTATTGGTGGGAATGTAAATTGATACAGTCACTATGGAGAACAGTATGGAGTTTCCTTAAAAAAACTAGAAATAGAATTACCATCTGATCCAGCAATCCCACTTCTGGGCATATACCCAGAGAAAACCGTAAATCAAAAAGGCACATTCACCACAATGTTCGTTGCAGCACTCTTTACAATAGCCAGGTAATGGAAGCCACCTAAATGCCCACAGACAGATGAATGGATAAAGATGTGGTACATATATAAAATGGAATATTACTCGGCCATAAAAAGGAATGAAACTGGGTCATTTGTAGAGACATCGATGGATCGAGAGACTGTCATACAGAATGAAGTAAGTCAGAAAGAGGAAAACAAATGTTGTATATTAATGCATATATGTGGAGCCTAAAAAATGGTACAGATGAACTGGTTTGCAGGGAAGAAATAGAGACACAGAGGTAGAGAACAAACGTATGGACACCAAGTGTGGGAAGCCATGGGATGGTGGTGGTGGGATGAGTTGGGAGATTGGGATTGACATGTATACATATATATGCATAAAATACATAACTAATAATAACGTGCTGTATAAAAAATAAATAAAATAAAATTTCAAAATTTAAAATAATAAAATTTTAAAATAAAACTAAAAAAAGTTATTCCCGTCACATAGATGTATTTATAGGAATGAATTATTTCCATGCTTATATCTATAAATACATAAAAGAGGAATAAAATCTAACTTGAACCATAAAAGAAAAAAAAACCCTGAATCCACGAGTTATACAGAGGAAAACCCTATCAGGGCACTTGCTCCAGCGGTAAACAATTCTGAAATTGGTCAGAAGTGGGGAACCATCTCCCATACAGCCAGCAACCCACCCCCCACGCAAGGAGCGTCCTCATTGCAAAGCTGGGGGACCGTGCCGAGGCATCTGTGAGTAAACGTGAGCTGAGCCCCAGGCCAGCTGCTGCTGAACTGTTCCCACCCTTCCCAGGTAAAACACCTGAATATGTACAAGGGCTTGAAAGCCTAGAGGAAGGGCCGTGGAGCCACACCAGCGAAAGCACGCAGGCCAACTTGGTGCCTGCAGGCCAGCCAGGGTGGTCCTGGACCCGGGCGCTTTTCCGGAAGCTTTCCATTGCCCTGCCTGAGATACCCCTCCTGTCCCGGCCCCCACTGCTTTTTGCCTTCCTCACCTCTGTCCGGAGAGAAATTCCAGCGGAAGGTATGGGTGACACATCCTCTTCTTTACAGGTGGCAGCCTGGCAACTCCTGCAGAATGGCCAGCAGAGCCCCACTCACAGCGGGCCACCCACAAAGCTGTGGCCCCTCACTCCCTCCCACCAGCACAGCCCCGAGACTGCTGACGGGGCAGAGAATATGGAGTCAGGCACAGCTTCAGGGGCTATTGCTGCCTGGAGCGCTGTTTATATTGACCTCAACGAGGCACACCTGGGGAGGGCGGGCCGGCAGGGTAAGGCTGCCCAGGTCAGCTAATCCACAACCCTCAGGGAATCACATTGTTGAAAATGGACCTCGCTAAGGCAGAATAGAAGCCAAGGGAAAAAAGGACACAATGCCATTTGCAGCACCGTAGATGCGTCTAGAAGTAATCACGTGACTTGTAGTAAGTCAGAAAGTGAAAGACACATATCATATCATATCACGTATAGGTGTTACCTAAAAATGGATACCAGGGCAGATATTGCCACGGAGAAGGGCAATCACAGATTCATTAAACAAACTTATGGTTCACCAATGGAAAGGTGTGAGGATTGGTTTCATTACGATATCGGGGTTAACAGACATATACAAACACAGGTGACATATATAATCACCAAAGACCTACAGAATACCAAGAGAGGACTACTCAACATTCTGTCATAACGTACATGGGAAAAGGATCCCAGGAAGAACAGACATCTGTATATGTGTAAAAGAACCACATCTTCCACACCTACAACAAGCCAAACATTGTAATCAAACTTGCTGTAATAAAAAATAAAAAAAAAATTAAATTAAAAACACGAAGAAGAAGTAGTGAGACAAACTTGAGTGGCTTTCTCCTGGCACATTCCATTAAAAATTCCAATCTACAACACCACTTCCATTGAGGCTCTGTTGCCCTAGTCACCAGATTTGGTAAGGGAGATCTGTTGCCACCTTGTGGCCGTTTCACACAACAGCAGCTTTAATCCCAGCGCTAATGGTCAGTTGATATTCAAAATCATTGCAGGCCTGTAAATGACACCTGCCCTGAAAACAAATCCTGGGGTCACATATCGACCAAAATATTCAAAGGACGTCCATATTTCAAAACGACCGTTTCAAAAGGCATATTTTATGCACATTAGTGTTCTGCTTCTTTTCCTTTCTTTCCTTTTTTGTTAAAAAAAAACAGGAATGGAAAAAGGCATCCCTCAGAATGGGCGAAAGTCATTGCAAACGAATCAATGGACAGAGGTTTAATCTCCAATATATATAAACAGCTCATGCAGCTTAATATTAAAAAAACAAACAACCCAATACAAAAATGGGCAGAAGATATAAAGAGACGTTTCTTCAAAGGAGACACAGAGATGGCCAAGACGCACATGAAAAGCTGCTCAACAGCACTAATTATTAGAGAAATGCAAATCAAAACTACAATGAGGTATCACCTCACACCTGTTAGAATCGGCATCATCAGAAAATCTACAAACAACCAATTCTGGGGAGGGTGTGGACAAAAGGAGCCCTCTTCCACTATTGGTGGGAATGTAAATTGATACAGTCACTATGGAGAACAGTATGGAGTTTCCTTAAAAAATTAGAAATAGAATTACCATCTGATCCAGCAATCCCACTTCTGGGCATATACCCAGAGAAAACCGTAAATCAAAAAGGCACATTCACCACAATGTTCGTTGCAGCACTCTTTACAATAGCCAGGTAATGGAAGCCACCTAAATGCCCACAGACAGATGAATGGATAAAGATGTGGTACATATATAAAATGGAATATTACTCGGCCATAAAAAGGAATGAAACTGGGTCATTTGGAGAGACATCGATGGATCGAGAGACTGTCATACAGAATGAAGTAAGTCAGAAAGAGGAAAAAAATATTGTATATTAATGCATATATGTGGAGCCTAAAAAATGGTACAGATGAACTGGTTTGCAGGGAAGAAATAGAGACACAGAGGTAGAGAACAAACGTATGGACACCAAGTGTGGGAAGCCATGGGGTGGTGGTGGTGGAATGAGTTGGGAGATTGGGATTGACCTGTATACATGTATATCCATAAAATACATAACTAATAATAACGTGCTGTATAAAAAAAATAAAAATTAAATTTCAAAATTTTAAAAAATAATATTTAAAAATAAAACAGAAAAACGTTCTTCCCGTCACACAGATGTATTTATAGGAATGAATTATTTCCATGCTTATATGTATAAATACATAAAAGAGGAATAAAATCTAACTTGAAACATAAGAGAAAAAAAAAAAAACCTTAACCCACGAGTTATACAGAGGAAAACCCTATCAGGGCACTTGCTCCAGCGGTAAACAATTCTGAAATTGGTCTGAGGTGGGGAACCATCTCCCATACCGCCAGCAACCCACCCCCCATGCAAGGAGCGTCCTCATTGCAAAGCTGGCGGACGGTGCTGAGGCATCTATGAGTAAACGTGAGCTGAGCCCCAGGCCAGCTGCTGCTGAACTGTTCCCACCCTTCCCAGGTAAAACACCTGAATATGTACAAGGGCTTGAAAGCCTAGAGGAAGGGCCGTGGAGCCACACCAGCGAAAGCACGCAGGCCAACTTGGTGCCTGCAGGCCAGCCAGGGTGGTCCTGGACCTGGGCGCTCTTCTGGAAGCTTTCCATTGCCCTGCCTGAGATACCCCTCCTATCCCGGCCCCCACTGCTTTTTGCCTTCCTCACCTCTGTCCAGAGAAATTCCAGCGGAAGGTATGGGTGACACATCCTCTTCTTTACAGGTGGCAGCCTGACAACTCCTGCAGAATGGCCAGCAGAGCCCCACTCACAGCGGGCCACCCACAAAGCTGTGGCCCCTCACTCCCTCCCACCAGCACAGCCCCGAGACTGCTGACGGGGCAGAGAATATGGAGTCAGGCACAGCTTCAGGGGCTATTGCTGCCTGGAGCGCTGTTTATATTGACCTCAACGAGGCACACCTGGGGAGGGCGGGCCGGCAAGGTAAGGCTGCCCAGGTCAGCTAATCCACAACCCTCAGGGAATCACATTGTTGAAAATGGACCTCGCTAAGGCAGAATAGAAGCCAAGGGAATAAAGGACACAATGCCATTTGCAGCACCGTAGATGAGTCTAGAAGTAATCACGTGACTTGTAGTAAGTCAGAAAGTGAAAGACACATATCATATCATATCACGTATAGGTGTTACCTAAAAATGGATACCAGGGCAGATATTGCCACGGAGAAGGGCAATCACAGATTCATTAAACAAACTTATGGTTCACCAATGGAAAGGTGTGAGGATTGGTTTCATTACGATATCGGGGTTAACAGACATATACAAACACAGGTGACATATATAATCACCAAAGACCTACAGAATACCAAGAGAGGACTACTCAACATTCTGTCATAACGTACATGGGAAAAGGATCCCAGGAAGAACAGACATCTGTATATGTGTAAAAGAACCACATCTTCCACACCTACAACAAGCCAAACATTGTAATCAAACTTGCTGTAATAAAAAATAAAAAAAAAATTAAATTAAAAACACGAAGAAGAAGTAGTGAGACAAACTTGAGTGGCTTTCTCCTGGCACATTCCATTAAAAATTCCAATCTACAACACCACTTCCATTGAGGCTCTGTTGCCCTAGTCACCAGATTTGGTAAGGGAGATCTGTTGCCACCTTGTGGCCGTTTCACACAACAGCAGCTTTAATCCCAGCGCTAATGGTCAGTTGATATTCAAAATCATTGCAGGCCTGTAAATGACACCTGCCCTGAAAACAAATCCTGGGGTCACATATCGACCAAAATATTCAAAGGACGTCCATATTTCAAAACGACCGTTTCAAAAGGCATATTTTATGCACATTAGTGTTCTGCTTCTTTTCCTTTCTTTCCTTTTTTGTTAAAAAAAAACAGGAATGGAAAAAGGCATCCCTCAGAATGGGCGAAAGTCGTTGCAAACGAATCAATGGACAGAGGTTTAATCTCCAATATATATAAACAGCTCATGCAGCTTAATATTAAAAAAACAAACAACCCAATACAAAAATGGGCAGAAGATATAAAGAGACGTTTCTTCAAAGGAGACACAGAGATGGCCAAGACACACATGAAAAGCTGCTCAACAGCACTAATTATTAGAGAAATGCAAATCAAAACTACAATGAGGTATCACCTCACACCTGTTAGGATCGGCATCATCAGGAAATCTACAAACAACCAATTCTGGGGAGGGTGTGGACAAAAGGAGCCCTCTTCCACTATTGGTGGGAATGTAAATTGATACAGTCACTATGGAGAACAGTATGGAGTTTCCTTAAAAAATTAGAAATAGAATTACCATCTGATCCAGCAATCCCACTTCTGGGCATATACCCAGAGAAAACCGTAAATCAAAAAGGCACATTCACCACAATGTTCGTTGCAGCACTCTTTACAATAGCCAGGTAATGGAAGCCACCTAAATGCCCACAGACAGATGAATGGATAAAGATGTGGTACATATATAAAATGGAATATTACTCGGCCATAAAAAGGAATGAAACTGGGTCATTTGTAGAGACATCGATGGATCGAGAGACTGTCATACAGAATGAAGTAAGTCAGAAAGAGGAAAAAAATATTGTATATTAATGCATATATGTGGAGCCTAAAAAATGGTACAGATGAACTGGTTTGCAGGGAAGAAATAGAGACACAGAGGTAGAGAACAAACGTATGGACACCAAGTGTGGGAAGCCATGGGGTGGTGGAGGTGGGATGAGTTGGGAGATTGGGATTGACCTGTATACATGTTTATGCATAAAATACATAACTAATAATAACGTGCTGTATAAAAAAAAATAAATAAAATTTAAATTTCAAAATTTAAAAAAATAAAATTTAGAAATAAAACAGAAAAACGTTCTTCCCGTCACACAGATGGATTTATAGGAATGAATTATTTCCATGCTTATATCTATAAATACATAAAAGAGGAATAAAATCTAACGTGAAACATAAAAGAAAAAAAAAACCTGAACCCACGAGTTATACAGAGGAAAACCCTATCAGGGCACTTGCTCCAGCGGTAAACAATTCTGAAATTGGTCAGAGGTGGGGAACCATCTCCCATACAGGCAGCAACCCACGCCCCACGCAAGGAGCGTCCTCATTGCAAAGCTGGGGGACCGTGCCGAGTCATCTGTGAGTAAACGTGAGCTGAGCCCCTGGCCAGCTGCTGCTGAACTGTTCCCACCCTTCCCAGGTAAAACACCTGAATATGTACAAGGGCTTGAAAGCCTAGAGGAAGGGCCGTGGAGCCACACCAGCGAAAGCACGCAGGTCAACTTCGTGCCTGCCGGCCAGCCAGGGTGGTCCTGGCCCCGGGCGCTCTTCCGGAAGCTTTCCATTGCCCTACCTGAGATACCCCTCCTGTCCCGGCCCCCACTGCTTTTTGCCTTCCTCACCTCTGTCCGGAGAGAAATTCCAGCGGAAGGTATGGGTGACACATCCTCTTCTTTACAGGTGGCAGCCTGACAACTCCTGCAGAATGGCCAGCAGAGCCCCACTCACAGAGGGCAACCCACAAATCTGTGGCCCCTCACTCCCTCCCACCAGCACAGCCCCGAGACTGCTGACGGGGCAGAGAATATGGAGTCAGGCACAGCTTCAGGGGCTATTGCTGCCTGGAGCGCTGTTTATATTGACCTCAACGAGGGACACCTGGGGAGGGAGGGCCGGCAGGGTAAGGCTGCCCACGTCAGCTAATGCACAACCCTCAGGGAATCACATTGTTGAAAGTGGACCTCGCTAAGGCAGAATAGAAGCCAAGTGAAAAAAGGACACAATGCCATTTGCAGCACCGTAGATGAGTCTAGAATAATCACGTGACTTGTAGTAAGTCAGAAAGTGAAACACACATATCATATCATATCACTTATAGGTGTTACCTAAAAATGGATACCAGGGCAGATATTGCCACGGAGAAGGGCAATCACAGATTCATTAAACAAACTTATGGTTCACCAAAGGAAAGGTGTGAGGATTGGTTTCATTACGATATCGGGGTTAAGAGACATATACAAACACAGGTGACATATATAATCACCAAAGACCTACAGAATACCAAGAGAGGACTACTCAACATTCTGTCATAACGTACATGGGGAAAGGATCCCAGGAAGAACAGACATCTGTATATGTGTAAAAGAACCGCATCTTCCACACCTACAACAAGCCAAACATTGTAATCAAACTTGCTGTAATAAAAAATAATAAAAAATTAAATTAAAAACACGAAGAAGAAGTAGTGAGACAAACTTGAGTGGCTTTCTCCTGGCACATTCCATTAAAAATTCCAATCTACAACACCACTTCCATTGAGGCTCTGTTGCCCTAGTCACCAGATTTGGTAAGGGAGATCTGTTGCCACCTTGTGGCCGTTTCACACAACAGCAGCTTTAATCCCAGCGCTAATGGTCAGTTGATATTCAAAATCATTGCAGGCCTGTAAATGACACCTGCCCTGAAAACAAATCCTGGGGTCACATATCGACCAAAATATTCAAAGGACGTCCATATTTCAAAACGACCGTTTCAAAAGGCATATTTTATGCACATTAGTGTTCTGCTTCTTTTCCTTTCTTTCCTTTTTTGTTAAAAAAAAACAGGAATGGAAAAAGGCATCCCTCAGAATGGGCGAAAGTCATTGCAAACGAATCAATGGACAGAGGTTTAATCTCCAATATATATAAACAGCTCATGCAGCTTAATATTAAAAAAACAAACAACCCAATACAAAAATGGGCAGAAGATATAAAGAGACGTTTCTTCAAAGGAGACACAGAGATGGCCAAGACGCACATGAAAAGCTGCTCAACAGCACTAATTATTAGAGAAATGCAAATCAAAACTACAATGAGGTATCACCTCACACCTGTTAGAATCGGCATCATCAGAAAATCTACAAACAACCAATTCTGGGGAGGGTGTGGACAAAAGGAGCCCTCTTCCACTATTGGTGGGAATGTAAATTGATACAGTCACTATGGAGAACAGTATGGAGTTTCCTTAAAAAATTAGAAATAGAATTACCATCTGATCCAGCAATCCCACTTCTGGGCATATACCCAGAGAAAACCGTAAATCAAAAAGGCACATTCACCACAATGTTCGTTGCAGCACTCTTTACAATAGCCAGGTAATGGAAGCCACCTAAATGCCCACAGACAGATGAATGGATAAAGATGTGGTACATATATAAAATGGAATATTACTCGGCCATAAAAAGGAATGAAACTGGGTCATTTGGAGAGACATCGATGGATCGAGAGACTGTCATACAGAATGAAGTAAGTCAGAAAGAGGAAAAAAATATTGTATATTAATGCATATATGTGGAGCCTAAAAAATGGTACAGATGAACTGGTTTGCAGGGAAGAAATAGAGACACAGAGGTAGAGAACAAACGTATGGACACCAAGTGTGGGAAGCCATGGGGTGGTGGTGGTGGAATGAGTTGGGAGATTGGGATTGACCTGTATACATGTATATCCATAAAATACATAACTAATAATAACGTGCTGTATAAAAAAAATAAAAATTAAATTTCAAAATTTTAAAAAATAATATTTAAAAATAAAACAGAAAAACGTTCTTCCCGTCACACAGATGTATTTATAGGAATGAATTATTTCCATGCTTATATGTATAAATACATAAAAGAGGAATAAAATCTAACTTGAAACATAAGAGAAAAAAAAAAAAACCTTAACCCACGAGTTATACAGAGGAAAACACTATCAGGGCACTTGCTCCAGCGGTAAACAATTCTGAAATTGGTCTGAGGTGGGGAACCATCTCCCATACCGCCAGCAACCCACCCCCCATGCAAGGAGCGTCCTCATTGCAAAGCTGGCGGACGGTGCTGAGGCATCTATGAGTAAACGTGAGCTGAGCCCCAGGCCAGCTGCTGCTGAACTGTTCCCACCCTTCCCAGGTAAAACACCTGAATATGTACAAGGGCTTGAAAGCCTAGAGGAAGGGCCGTGGAGCCACACCAGCGAAAGCACGCAGGCCAACTTGGTGCCTGCAGGCCAGCCAGGGTGGTCCTGGACCTGGGCGCTCTTCTGGAAGCTTTCCATTGCCCTGCCTGAGATACCCCTCCTATCCCGGCCCCCACTGCTTTTTGCCTTCCTCACCTCTGTCCAGAGAAATTCCAGCGGAAGGTATGGGTGACACATCCTCTTCTTTACAGGTGGCAGCCTGACAACTCCTGCAGAATGGCCAGCAGAGCCCCACTCACAGCGGGCCACCCACAAAGCTGTGGCCCCTCACTCCCTCCCACCAGCACAGCCCCGAGACTGCTGACGGGGCAGAGAATATGGAGTCAGGCACAGCTTCAGGGGCTATTGCTGCCTGGAGCGCTGTTTATATTGACCTCAACGAGGCACACCTGGGGAGGGCGGGCCGGCAAGGTAAGGCTGCCCAGGTCAGCTAATCCACAACCCTCAGGGAATCACATTGTTGAAAATGGACCTCGCTAAGGCAGAATAGAAGCCAAGGGAATAAAGGACACAATGCCATTTGCAGCACCGTAGATGAGTCTAGAAGTAATCACGTGACTTGTAGTAAGTCAGAAAGTGAAAGACACATATCATATCATATCACGTATAGGTGTTACCTAAAAATGGATACCAGGGCAGATATTGCCACGGAGAAGGGCAATCACAGATTCATTAAACAAACTTATGGTTCACCAATGGAAAGGTGTGAGGATTGGTTTCATTACGATATCGGGGTTAACAGACATATACAAACACAGGTGACATATATAATCACCAAAGACCTACAGAATACCAAGAGAGGACTACTCAACATTCTGTCATAACGTACATGGGAAAAGGATCCCAGGAAGAACAGACATCTGTATATGTGTAAAAGAACCACATCTTCCACACCTACAACAAGCCAAACATTGTAATCAAACTTGCTGTAATAAAAAATAAAAAAAAAATTAAATTAAAAACACGAAGAAGAAGTAGTGAGACAAACTTGAGTGGCTTTCTCCTGGCACATTCCATTAAAAATTCCAATCTACAACACCACTTCCATTGAGGCTCTGTTGCCCTAGTCACCAGATTTGGTAAGGGAGATCTGTTGCCACCTTGTGGCCGTTTCACACAACAGCAGCTTTAATCCCAGCGCTAATGGTCAGTTGATATTCAAAATCATTGCAGGCCTGTAAATGACACCTGCCCTGAAAACAAATCCTGGGGTCACATATCGACCAAAATATTCAAAGGACGTCCATATTTCAAAACGACCGTTTCAAAAGGCATATTTTATGCACATTAGTGTTCTGCTTCTTTTCCTTTCTTTCCTTTTTTGTTAAAAAAAAACAGGAATGGAAAAAGGCATCCCTCAGAATGGGCGAAAGTCGTTGCAAACGAATCAATGGACAGAGGTTTAATCTCCAATATATATAAACAGCTCATGCAGCTTAATATTAAAAAAACAAACAACCCAATACAAAAATGGGCAGAAGATATAAAGAGACGTTTCTTCAAAGGAGACACAGAGATGGCCAAGACACACATGAAAAGCTGCTCAACAGCACTAATTATTAGAGAAATGCAAATCAAAACTACAATGAGGTATCACCTCACACCTGTTAGAATCGGCATCATCAGAAAATCTACAAACAACCAATTCTGGGGAGGGTGTGGACAAAAGGAGCCCTCTTCCACTATTGGTGGGAATGTAAATTGATACAGTCACTATGGAGAACAGTATGGAGTTTCCTTAAAAAATTAGAAATAGAATTACCATCTGATCCAGCAATCCCACTTCTGGGCATATACCCAGAGAAAACCGTAAATCAAAAAGGCACATTCACCACAATGTTCGTTGCAGCACTCTTTACAATAGCCAGGTAATGGAAGCCACCTAAATGCCCACAGACAGATGAATGGATAAAGATGTGGTACATATATAAAATGGAATATTACTCGGCCATAAAAAGGAATGAAACTGGGTCATTTGTAGAGACATCGATGGATCGAGAGACTGTCATACAGAATGAAGTAAGTCAGAAAGAGGAAAAAAATATTGTATATTAATGCATATATGTGGAGCCTAAAAAATGGTACAGATGAACTGGTTTGCAGGGAAGAAATAGAGACACAGAGGTAGAGAACAAACGTATGGACACCAAGTGTGGGAAGCCATGGGGTGGTGGAGGTGGGATGAGTTGGGAGATTGGGATTGACCTGTATACATGTTTATGCATAAAATACATAACTAATAATAACGTGCTGTATAAAAAAAAATAAATAAAATTTAAATTTCAAAATTTAAAAAAATAAAATTTAGAAATAAAACAGAAAAACGTTCTTCCCGTCACACAGATGGATTTATAGGAATGAATTATTTCCATGCTTATATCTATAAATACATAAAAGAGGAATAAAATCTAACGTGAAACATAAAAGAAAAAAAAAACCTGAACCCACGAGTTATACAGAGGAAAACCCTATCAGGGCACTTGCTCCAGCGGTAAACAATTCTGAAATTGGTCAGAGGTGGGGAACCATCTCCCATACAGGCAGCAACCCACGCCCCACGCAAGGAGCGTCCTCATTGCAAAGCTGGGGGACCGTGCCGAGTCATCTGTGAGTAAACGTGAGCTGAGCCCCTGGCCAGCTGCTGCTGAACTGTTCCCACCCTTCCCAGGTAAAACACCTGAATATGTACAAGGGCTTGAAAGCCTAGAGGAAGGGCCGTGGAGCCACACCAGCGAAAGCACGCAGGTCAACTTCGTGCCTGCCGGCCAGCCAGGGTGGTCCTGGCCCCGGGCGCTCTTCCGGAAGCTTTCCATTGCCCTACCTGAGATACCCCTCCTGTCCCGGCCCCCACTGCTTTTTGCCTTCCTCACCTCTGTCCGGAGAGAAATTCCAGCGGAAGGTATGGGTGACACATCCTCTTCTTTACAGGTGGCAGCCTGACAACTCCTGCAGAATGGCCAGCAGAGCCCCACTCACAGAGGGCAACCCACAAATCTGTGGCCCCTCACTCCCTCCCACCAGCACAGCCCCGAGACTGCTGACGGGGCAGAGAATATGGAGTCAGGCACAGCTTCAGGGGCTATTGCTGCCTGGAGCGCTGTTTATATTGACCTCAACGAGGGACACCTGGGGAGGGAGGGCCGGCAGGGTAAGGCTGCCCACGTCAGCTAATGCACAACCCTCAGGGAATCACATTGTTGAAAGTGGACCTCGCTAAGGCAGAATAGAAGCCAAGTGAAAAAAGGACACAATGCCATTTGCAGCACCGTAGATGAGTCTAGAATAATCACGTGACTTGTAGTAAGTCAGAAAGTGAAACACACATATCATATCATATCACTTATAGGTGTTACCTAAAAATGGATACCAGGGCAGATATTGCCACGGAGAAGGGCAATCACAGATTCATTAAACAAACTTATGGTTCACCAAAGGAAAGGTGTGAGGATTGGTTTCATTACGATATCGGGGTTAAGAGACATATACAAACACAGGTGACATATATAATCACCAAAGACCTACAGAATACCAAGAGAGGACTACTCAACATTCTGTCATAACGTACATGGGGAAAGGATCCCAGGAAGAACAGACATCTGTATATGTGTAAAAGAACCGCATCTTCCACACCTACAACAAGCCAAACATTGTAATCAAACTTGCTGTAATAAAAAATAAAAAAAAATTAAATTAAAAACACGAAGAAGAAGTAGTGAGACAAACTTGAGTGGCTTTCTCCTGGCACATTCCATTCTAAATTCCAATCTAGAACACCACTTCCATTGAGGCTCTGTTGCCCTAGTCACCAGATTTGGTAAGGGAGATCTGCTGCCACCTTGTGGCCGTTTCACACAACAGCAGCTTTAATCCCAGCGCTAATGGTCAGTTGATATTCAAAATCATTGCAGGCCTGTAAATGACACCTGCCCTGAAAACAAATCCTGGGTTCACATATCGACCAAAAAATTCAAAGGACGTCCATATTTCAAAACGACCGTTTCAAAAGGCATATTTTACGCACATTAGTGTTCTGCTTCTTTTCCTTTCTTTCCTTTTTTGTTAGAAAAAACGGGAATGGAAAAAGGCATCCCTCAGAATGGGCGAAAGTCGTTGCAAACGAATCAATGGACAGAGGTTTAATCTCCAATATATATAAACAGCTCATGCAGCTTAATATTAAAAGAACAAACAACCCAATACAAAAATGGGCAGAAGATCTAAAGAGAGGTTTCTTCAAAGGAGACACAGAGATGGCCAAGATGCACATGAAAAGCTGCTCAACAGCACTAATTATTAGAGAAATGCAAATCAAAACTACAATGAGGTGTCACCTCACACCTGTTAGAATCGGCATCATCAGAAAATCTACAAACAACCAATTCTGGGGAGGGTGTGGACAAAAGGAGCCCTCTTCCACTATTGGTGGGAATGTAAATTGATACAGTCACTATGGAGAACAGTATGGAGTTTCCTTAAAAAAACTAGAAATAGAATTACCATCTGATCCAGCAATCCCACTTCTGGGCATATACCCAGAGAAAACCGTAAATCAAAAAGGCACATTCACCACAATGTTCGTTGCAGCACTCTTTACAATAGCCAGGTAATGGAAGCCACCTAAATGCCCACAGACAGATGAATGGATAAAGATGTGGTACATATATAAAATGGAATATTACTCGGCCATAAAAAGGAATGAAACTGGGTCATTTGTAGAGACATCGATGGATCGAGAGACTGTCATACAGAATGAAGTAAGTCAGAAAGAGGAAAACAAATGTTGTATATTAATGCATATATGTGGAGCCTAAAAAATGGTACAGATGAACTGGTTTGCAGGGAAGAAATAGAGACACAGAGGTAGAGAACAAACGTATGGACACCAAGTGTGGGAAGCCATGGGGTGGTGGTGGTGGGATGAGTTGGGAGATTGGGATTGACATGTATACATATATATGCATAAAATACATAACTAATAATAACGTGCTGTATAAAAAATAAATAAAATAAAATTTCAAAATTTAAAATAATAAAATTTTAAAATAAAACTAAAAAAAGTTATTCCCGTCACATAGATGTATTTATAGGAATGAATTATTTCCATGCTTATATCTATAAATACATAAAAGAGGAATAAAATCTAACTTGAACCATAAAAGAAAAAAAAAACCTGAACCCACGAGTTATACAGAGGAAAACCCTATCAGGGCACTTGCTCCAGCGGTAAACAATTCTGAAATTGGTCAGAGGTGGGGAACCATCTCCCATACAGCCAGCAACCCACCCCCCACGCAAGGAGCGTCCTCATTGCAAAGCTGGGGGACCGTGCCGAGGCATCTGTGAGTAAACGTGAGCTGAGCCCCAGGCCAGCTGCTGCTGAACTGTTCCCACCCTTCCCAGGTAAAACACCTGAATATGTACAAGGGCTTGAAAGCCTAGAGGAAGGGCCGTGGAGCCACACCAGCGAAAGCACGCAGGCCAACTTGGTGCCTGCAGGCCAGCCAGGGTGGTCCTGGACCCGGGCGCTTTTCCGGAAGCTTTCCATTGCCCTGCCTGAGATACCCCTCCTGTCCCGGCCCCCAATGCTTTTTGCCTTCCTCACCTCTGTCCGGAGAGAAATTCCAGCGGAAGGTATGGGTGACACATCCTCTTCTTTACAGGTGGCAGCCTGGCAACTCCTGCAGAATGGCCAGCAGAGCCCCACTCACAGCGGGCCACCCACAAAGCTGTGGCCCCTCACTCCCTCCCACCAGCACAGCCCCGAGACTGCTGACGGGGCAGAGAATATGGAGTCAGGCACAGCTTCAGTGGCTATTGCTGCCTGGAGCACTGTTTATATTGACCTCAACGAGGCACACCTGGGGAGGGCGGGCCGGCAGGGTAAGGCTGCCCAGGTCAGCTAATCCACAACCCTCAGGGAATCACATTGTTGAAAATGGACCTCGCTAAGGCAGAATAGAAGCCAAGGGAAAAAAGGACACAATGCCATTTGCAGCACCGTAGATGAGTCTAGAAGTAATCACGTGACTTGTAGTAAGTCAGAAAGTGAAAGACACATATCATATCATATCACGTATAGGTGTTACCTAAAAATGGATACCAGGGCAGATATTGCCACGGAGAAGGGCAATCACAGATTCATTAAACAAACTTATGGTTCACCAATGGAAAGGTGTGAGGATTGGTTTCATTACGATATCGGGGTTAACAGACATATACAAACACAGGTGACATATATAATCACCAAAGACCTACAGACTACCAAGAGAGGACTACTCAACATTCTGTCATAACGTACATGGGAAAAGGATCCCAGGAAGAACAGACATCTGTATATGTGTAAAAGAACCACATCTTCCACACCTACAACAAGCCAAACATTGTAATCAAACTTGCTGTAATAAAAAATAAAAAAAAAATTAAATTAAAAACACGAAGAAGAAGTAGTGAGACAAACTTGAGTGGCTTTCTCCTGGCACATTCCATTAAAAATTCCAATCTACAACACCACTTCCATTGAGGCTCTGTTGCCCTAGTCACCAGATTTGGTAAGGGAGATCTGTTGCCACCTTGTGGCCGTTTCACACAACAGCAGCTTTAATCCCAGCGCTAATGGTCAGTTGATATTCAAAATCATTGCAGGCCTGTAAATGACACCTGCCCTGAAAACAAATCCTGGGGTCACATATCGACCAAAATATTCAAAGGACGTCCATATTTCAAAACGACCGTTTCAAAAGGCATATTTTATGCACATTAGTGTTCTGCTTCTTTTCCTTTCTTTCCTTTTTTGTTAAAAAAAACAGGAATGGAAAAAGGCATCCCTCAGAATGGGCGAAAGTCGTTGCAAACGAATCAATGGACAGAGGTTTAATCTCCAATATATATAAACAGCTCATGCAGCTTAATATTAAAAAAACAAACAACCCAATACAAAAATGGGCAGAAGATATAAAGAGACGTTTCTTCAAAGGAGACACAGAGATGGCCAAGACGCACATGAAAAGCTGCTCAACAGCACTAAATATTAGAGAAATGCAAATCAAAACTACAATGAGGTATCACCTCACACCTGTTAGAATCGGCATCATCAGAAAATCTACAAACAACCAATTCTGGGGAGGGTTTGGACAAAAGGAGCCCTCTTCCACTATTGGTGGGAATGTAAATTGATACAGTCACTATGGAGAACAGTATGGAGTTTCCTTAAAAAATTAGAAATAGAATTACCATCTGATCCAGCAATCCCACTTCTGGGCATATACCCAGAGAAAACCGTAAATCAAAAAGGCACATTCACCACAATGTTCGTTGCAGCACTCTTTACAATAGCCAGGTAATGGAAGCCACCTAAATGCCCACAGACAGATGAATGGATAAAGATGTGGTACATATATAAAATGGAATATTACTCGGCCATAAAAAGGAATGAAACTGGGTCATTTGGAGAGACATCGATGGATCGAGAGACTGTCATACAGAATGAAGTAAGTCAGAAAGAGGAAAAAAATATTGTATATTAATGCATATATGTGGAGCCTAAAAAATGGTACAGATGAACTGGTTTGCAGGGAAGAAATAGAGACACAGAGGTAGAGAACAAACGTATGGACACCAAGTGTGGGAAGCCATGGGGTGGTGGTGGTGGAATGAGTTGGGAGATTGGGATTGACCTGTATACATGTATATCCATAAAATACATAACTAATAATAACGTGCTGTATAAAAAAAATAAAAATTAAATTTCAAAATTTTAAAAAATAAAATTTAAAAATAAAACAGAAAAACGTTCTTCCCGTCACACAGATGTATTTATAGGAATGAATTATTTCCATGCTTATATCTATAAATACATAAAAGAGGAATAAAATCTAACTTGAAACATAAGAGAAAAAAAAAAAACCTTAACCCACGAGTTATACAGAGGAAAACCCTATCAGGGCACTTGCTCCAGCGGTAAACAATTCTGAAATTGGTCTGAGGTGGGGAACCATCTCCCATACCGCCAGCAACCCACCCCCCACGCAAGGAGCGTCCTCATTGCAAAGCTGGCGGACGGTGCTGAGGCATCTATGAGTAAACGTGAGCTGAGCCCCAGGCCAGCTGCTGCTGAACTGTTCCCACCCTTCCCAGGTAAAACACCTGAATATGTACAAGGGCTTGAAAGCCTAGAGGAAGGGCCGTGGAGCCACACCAGCGAAAGCACGCAGGCCAACTTGGTGCCTGCAGGCCAGCCAGGGTGGTCCTGGACCCGGGCGCTCTTCTGGAAGCTTTCCATTGCCCTGCCTGAGATACCCATCCTGTCCCGGACCCACTGCTTTTTGCCTTCCTCACCTCTGTCCAGAGAAATTCCAGCGGAAGGTATGGGTGACACATCCTCTTCTTTACAGGTGGCAGCCTGACAACTCCTGCAGAATGGCCAGCAGAGCCCCACTCACAGCGGGCCACCCACAAAGCTGTGGCCCCTCACTCCCTCCCACCAGCACAGCCCCGAGACTGCTGACGGGGCAGAGAATATGGAGTCAGGCACAGCTTCAGGGGCTATTGCTGCCTGGAGCGCTGTTTATATTGACCTCAACGAGGCACACCTGGGGAGGGCGGGCCGGCAGGGTAAGGCTGCCCAGGTCAGCTAATCCACAACCCTCAGGGAATCACATTGTTGAAAATGGACCTCGCTAAGGCAGAATAGAAGCCAAGGGAAAAAAGGACACAATGCCATTTGCAGCACCGTAGATGCGTCTAGAAGTAATCACGTGACTTGTAGTAAGTCAGAAAGTGAAAGACACATATCATATCATATCACGTATAGGTGTTACCTAAAAATGGATACCAGGGCAGATATTGCCACGGAGAAGGGCAATCACAGATTCATTAAACAAACTTATGGTTCACCAATGGAAAGGTGTGAGGATTGGTTTCATTACGATATCGGGGTTAACAGACATATACAAACACAGGTGACATATATAATCACCAAAGACCTACAGAATACCAAGAGAGGACTACTCAACATTCTGTCATAACGTACATGGGAAAAGGATCCCAGGAAGAACAGACATCTGTATATGTGTAAAAGAACCACATCTTCCACACCTACAACAAGCCAAACATTGTAATCAAACTTGCTGTAATAAAAAATAAAAAAATAAATTAAAAACACGAAGAAGAAGTAGTGAGACAAACTTGAGGGGCTTTCTCCTGGCACATTCCATTCTAAATTCCAATTTAGAACACCACTTCCATTGAGGTTCTGTTGCCCTAGTCAACAGATTTGGTAAGGGAGATCTGTTGCCACCTTGTGGCTGTTTCACACAACAGCAGCTTTAATCCCAGCGCTAATGGTCAGTTGATATTCAAAATCATTGCAGGCCTGTAAATGACTCCTGCCCTGAAAACAAATCCTGGGGTCACATAGCGACCAAAAAATTCAAAGGACGTCCATATTTCAAAACGACCGTTTCAAAAGGCATATTTTACTCACATTAGTGTTCTGCTTCTTTTCCTTTCTTTCCTTTTTTGTTAAAAAAAAAACGGGAATGGAAAAAGGCATCCCTCAGAATGGGCGAAAGTCGTTGCAAACGAATCAATGGACAGAGGTTTAATCTCCAATATATATAAACAGCTCATGCAGCTTAATATTAAAAAAACAAACAACCCAATACAAAAATGGGCAGAAGATCTAAAGAGACGTTTCTTCAAAGGAGACACAGAGATGTCCAAGACGCACATGAAAAGCTGCTCAACAGCACTAATTATTAGAGAAATGCAAATCAAAACTACAATGAGGTATCACCTCACACCTGTTAGAATCGGCATCATCAGAAAATCTACAAACAACCAATTCTGGGGAGGGTGTGGACAAAAGGAGCCCTCTTCCACTACTGGTGGGAATGTAAATTGATACACTCACTATGGAGAACAGTATGGAGTTTCCTTAAAAATTTAGAAATAGAATTACCATCTGATCCAGCAATCCCACTTCTGGGCATATACCCAGAGAAAACCGTAAATCAAAAAGGCACATTCACCACAATGTTCGTTGCAGCACTCTTTACAATAGCCAGGTAATGGAAGCCACCTAAATGCCCACAGACAGATGAATGGATAAAGATGTGGTACATATATAAAATGGAATATTACTCGGCCATAAAAAGGAATGAAACTGGGTCATTTGTAGAGACATCGATGGATCGAGAGACTGTCATACAGAATGAAGTAAGTCAGAAAGAGGAAAACAAATATTGTATATTAATGCATATATGTGGAGCCTAAAAAATGGTACAGATGTACTGGTTTGCAGGGAAGAAATAGAGACACAGAGGTAGAGAACAAACGTATGGACACCAAGTGTGGGAAGCCATGGGATGGTGGTGGTGGGATGAGTTGGGAGATTGGGATTGACATGTATACATATATATGCATAAAATACATAACTAATAAAAACGTGCTGTATAAAAAAATAAATAAAATTAAATTTCAAAATTTAAAATAATAAAATTTTAAAATAAAACTAAAAAAAGTTATTCCCGTCACATAGATGTATTTATAGGAATGAATTATTTCCATGCTTATATCTATAAATACATAAAAGAGGAATAAAATCTAACTTGAACCATAAAAGAAAAAAAAAACCTGAACCCACGAGTTATACAGAGGAAAACCCTATCAGGGCACTTGCTCCAGCGGTAAACAATTCTGAAATTGGTCAGTGGTGGGGAACCATCTCCCATACAGCCAGCAACCCACCCCCCACGCAAGGAGCGTCCTCATTGCAAAGCTGGGGGACCGTGCCGAGGCATCTGTGAGTAAACGTGAGCTGAGCCCCAGGCCAGCTGCTGCTGAACTGTTCCCACCCTTCCCAGGTAAAACACCTGAATATGTACAAGGGCTTGAAAGCCTAGAGGAAGGGCCGTGGAGCCACACCAGCGAAAGCACGCAGGCCAACTTGGTGCCTGCAGGCCAGCCAGGTTGGTCCTGGACCCGGGCGCTCTTCTGGAAGCTTTCCATTGCCCTGCCTGAGATACCCCTCCTGTCCCGGCCCCCACTGCTTTTTGCCTTCCTCACCTCTGTCCGGAGAGAAATTCCAGCGGAAGGTATGGGTGACACATCCTCTTCTTTACAGGTGGCAGCCTGACAACTCCTGCAGAATGGCCAGCAGAGCCCCACTCACAGCGGGCCACCCACAAAGCTGTGGCCCCTCACTCCCTCCCACCAGCACAGCCCCGAGACTGCTGACGGGGCAGAGAATATGGAGTCAGGCACAGCTTCAGGGTCTATTGCTGCCTGGAGCGCTGTTTATATTGACCTCAACGAGGCACACCTGGGGAGGGCGGGCCGGCAAGGTAAGGCTGCCCAGGTCAGCTAATCCACAACCCTCAGGGAATCACATTGTTGAAAATGGACCTCGCTAAGGCAGAATAGAAGCCAAGGGAAAAAAGGACACAATGCCATTTGCAGCACCGTAGATGAGTCTAGAAGTAATCACGTGACTTGTAGTAAGTCAGAAAGTGAAAGACACATATCATATCATATCACTTATAGGTGTTACCTAAAAATGGATACCAGGGCAGATATTGCCACGGAGAAGGGCAATCACAGATTCATTAAACAAACTTATGGTTCACCAATGGAAAGGTGTGAGGATTGGTTTCATTACGATATCGGGGTTAAGAGACATATACAAACACAGGTGACATATATAATCACCAAAGACCTACAGAATACCAAGAGAGGACTACTCAACATTCTGTCATAACGTACATGGGAAAAGGATCCCAGGAAGAACAGACATCTGTATATGTGTAAAAGAACCGCATCTTCCACACCTACAACAAGCCAAACATTGTAATCAAACTTGCTGTAATAAAAAATAAAAAAAAATTAAATTAAAAACACGAAGAAGAAGTAGTGAGACAAACTTGAGTGGCTTTCTCCTGGCACATTCCATTCTAAATTCCAATCTAGAACACCACTTCCATTGAGGCTCTGTTGCCCTAGTCACCAGATTTGGTAAGGGAGATCTGCTGCCACCTTGTGGCCGTTTCACACAACAGCAGCTTTAATCCCAGCGCTAATGGTCAGTTGATATTCAAAATCATTGCAGGCCTGTAAATGACACCTGCCCTGAAAACAAATCCTGGGTTCACATATCGACCAAAAAATTCAAAGGACGTCCATATTTCAAAACGACCGTTTCAAAAGGCATATTTTACGCACATTAGTGTTCTGCTTCTTTTCCTTTCTTTCCTTTTTTGTTAGAAAAAACGGGAATGGAAAAAGGCATCCCTCAGAATGGGCGAAAGTCGTTGCAAACGAATCAATGGACAGAGGTTTAATCTCCAATATATATAAACAGCTCATGCAGCTTAATATTAAAAGAACAAACAACCCAATACAAAAATGGGCAGAAGATCTAAAGAGAGGTTTCTTCAAAGGAGACACAGAGATGGCCAAGATGCACATGAAAAGCTGCTCAACAGCACTAATTATTAGAGAAATGCAAATCAAAACTACAATGAGGTGTCACCTCACACCTGTTAGAATCGGCATCATCAGAAAATCTACAAACAACCAATTCTGGGGAGGGTGTGGACAAAAGGAGCCCTCTTCCACTATTGGTGGGAATGTAAATTGATACAGTCACTATGGAGAACAGTATGGAGTTTCCTTAAAAAAACTAGAAATAGAATTACCATCTGATCCAGCAATCCCACTTCTGGGCATATACCCAGAGAAAACCGTAAATCAAAAAGGCACATTCACCACAATGTTCGTTGCAGCACTCTTTACAATAGCCAGGTAATGGAAGCCACCTAAATGCCCACAGACAGATGAATGGATAAAGATGTGGTACATATATAAAATGGAATATTACTCGGCCATAAAAAGGAATGAAACTGGGTCATTTGTAGAGACATCGATGGATCGAGAGACTGTCATACAGAATGAAGTAAGTCAGAAAGAGGAAAACAAATGTTGTATATTAATGCATATATGTGGAGCCTAAAAAATGGTACAGATGAACTGGTTTGCAGGGAAGAAATAGAGACACAGAGGTAGAGAACAAACGTATGGACACCAAGTGTGGGAAGCCATGGGGTGGTGGTGGTGGGATGAGTTGGGAGATTGGGATTGACATGTATACATATATATGCATAAAATACATAACTAATAATAACGTGCTGTATAAAAAATAAATAAAATAAAATTTCAAAATTTAAAATAATAAAATTTTAAAATAAAACTAAAAAAAGTTATTCCCGTCACATAGATGTATTTATAGGAATGAATTATTTCCATGCTTATATCTATAAATACATAAAAGAGGAATAAAATCTAACTTGAACCATAAAAGAAAAAAAAAACCTGAACCCACGAGTTATACAGAGGAAAACCCTATCAGGGCACTTGCTCCAGCGGTAAACAATTCTGAAATTGGTCAGAGGTGGGGAACCATCTCCCATACAGCCAGCAACCCACCCCCCACGCAAGGAGCGTCCTCATTGCAAAGCTGGGGGACCGTGCCGAGGCATCTGTGAGTAAACGTGAGCTGAGCCCCAGGCCAGCTGCTGCTGAACTGTTCCCACCCTTCCCAGGTAAAACACCTGAATATGTACAAGGGCTTGAAAGCCTAGAGGAAGGGCCGTGGAGCCACACCAGCGAAAGCACGCAGGCCAACTTGGTGCCTGCAGGCCAGCCAGGGTGGTCCTGGACCCGGGCGCTTTTCCGGAAGCTTTCCATTGCCCTGCCTGAGATACCCCTCCTGTCCCGGCCCCCAATGCTTTTTGCCTTCCTCACCTCTGTCCGGAGAGAAATTCCAGCGGAAGGTATGGGTGACACATCCTCTTCTTTACAGGTGGCAGCCTGGCAACTCCTGCAGAATGGCCAGCAGAGCCCCACTCACAGCGGGCCACCCACAAAGCTGTGGCCCCTCACTCCCTCCCACCAGCACAGCCCCGAGACTGCTGACGGGGCAGAGAATATGGAGTCAGGCACAGCTTCAGTGGCTATTGCTGCCTGGAGCACTGTTTATATTGACCTCAACGAGGCACACCTGGGGAGGGCGGGCCGGCAGGGTAAGGCTGCCCAGGTCAGCTAATCCACAACCCTCAGGGAATCACATTGTTGAAAATGGACCTCGCTAAGGCAGAATAGAAGCCAAGGGAAAAAAGGACACAATGCCATTTGCAGCACCGTAGATGAGTCTAGAAGTAATCACGTGACTTGTAGTAAGTCAGAAAGTGAAAGACACATATCATATCATATCACGTATAGGTGTTACCTAAAAATGGATACCAGGGCAGATATTGCCACGGAGAAGGGCAATCACAGATTCATTAAACAAACTTATGGTTCACCAATGGAAAGGTGTGAGGATTGGTTTCATTACGATATCGGGGTTAACAGACATATACAAACACAGGTGACATATATAATCACCAAAGACCTACAGACTACCAAGAGAGGACTACTCAACATTCTGTCATAACGTACATGGGAAAAGGATCCCAGGAAGAACAGACATCTGTATATGTGTAAAAGAACCACATCTTCCACACCTACAACAAGCCAAACATTGTAATCAAACTTGCTGTAATAAAAAATAAAAAAAAAATTAAATTAAAAACACGAAGAAGAAGTAGTGAGACAAACTTGAGTGGCTTTCTCCTGGCACATTCCATTAAAAATTCCAATCTACAACACCACTTCCATTGAGGCTCTGTTGCCCTAGTCACCAGATTTGGTAAGGGAGATCTGTTGCCACCTTGTGGCCGTTTCACACAACAGCAGCTTTAATCCCAGCGCTAATGGTCAGTTGATATTCAAAATCATTGCAGGCCTGTAAATGACACCTGCCCTGAAAACAAATCCTGGGGTCACATATCGACCAAAATATTCAAAGGACGTCCATATTTCAAAACGACCGTTTCAAAAGGCATATTTTATGCACATTAGTGTTCTGCTTCTTTTCCTTTCTTTCCTTTTTTGTTAAAAAAAACAGGAATGGAAAAAGGCATCCCTCAGAATGGGCGAAAGTCGTTGCAAACGAATCAATGGACAGAGGTTTAATCTCCAATATATATAAACAGCTCATGCAGCTTAATATTAAAAAAACAAACAACCCAATACAAAAATGGGCAGAAGATATAAAGAGACGTTTCTTCAAAGGAGACACAGAGATGGCCAAGACGCACATGAAAAGCTGCTCAACAGCACTAAATATTAGAGAAATGCAAATCAAAACTACAATGAGGTATCACCTCACACCTGTTAGAATCGGCATCATCAGAAAATCTACAAACAACCAATTCTGGGGAGGGTGTGGACAAAAGGAGCCCTCTTCCACTATTGGTGGGAATGTAAATTGATACAGTCACTATGGAGAACAGTATGGAGTTTCCTTAAAAAATTAGAAATAGAATTACCATCTGATCCAGCAATCCCACTTCTGGGCATATACCCAGAGAAAACCGTAAATCAAAAAGGCACATTCACCACAATGTTCGTTGCAGCACTCTTTACAATAGCCAGGTAATGGAAGCCACCTAAATGCCCACAGACAGATGAATGGATAAAGATGTGGTACATATATAAAATGGAATATTACTCGGCCATAAAAAGGAATGAAACTGGGTCATTTGGAGAGACATCGATGGATCGAGAGACTGTCATACAGAATGAAGTAAGTCAGAAAGAGGAAAAAAATATTGTATATTAATGCATATATGTGGAGCCTAAAAAATGGTACAGATGAACTGGTTTGCAGGGAAGAAATAGAGACACAGAGGTAGAGAACAAACGTATGGACACCAAGTGTGGGAAGCCATGGGGTGGTGGTGGTGGAATGAGTTGGGAGATTGGGATTGACCTGTATACATGTATATCCATAAAATACATAACTAATAATAACGTGCTGTATAAAAAAAATAAAAATTAAATTTCAAAATTTTAAAAAATAAAATTTAAAAATAAAACAGAAAAACGTTCTTCCCGTCACACAGATGTATTTATAGGAATGAATTATTTCCATGCTTATATCTATAAATACATAAAAGAGGAATAAAATCTAACTTGAAACATAAGAGAAAAAAAAAAAACCTTAACCCACGAGTTATACAGAGGAAAACCCTATCAGGGCACTTGCTCCAGCGGTAAACAATTCTGAAATTGGTCTGAGGTGGGGAACCATCTCCCATACCGCCAGCAACCCACCCCCCACGCAAGGAGCGTCCTCATTGCAAAGCTGGCGGACGGTGCTGAGGCATCTATGAGTAAACGTGAGCTGAGCCCCAGGCCAGCTGCTGCTGAACTGTTCCCACCCTTCCCAGGTAAAACACCTGAATATGTACAAGGGCTTGAAAGCCTAGAGGAAGGGCCGTGGAGCCACACCAGCGAAAGCACGCAGGCCAACTTGGTGCCTGCAGGCCAGCCAGGGTGGTCCTGGACCCGGGCGCTCTTCTGGAAGCTTTCCATTGCCCTGCCTGAGATACCCCTCCTGTCCCGGACCCACTGCTTTTTGCCTTCCTCACCTCTGTCCAGAGAAATTCCAGCGGAAGGTATGGGTGACACATCCTCTTCTTTACAGGTGGCAGCCTGACAACTCCTGCAGAATGGCCAGCAGAGCCCCACTCACAGCGGGCCACCCACAAAGCTGTGGCCCCTCACTCCCTCCCACCAGCACAGCCCCGAGACTGCTGACGGGGCAGAGAATATGGAGTCAGGCACAGCTTCAGGGGCTATTGCTGCCTGGAGCGCTGTTTATATTGACCTCAACGAGGCACACCTGGGGAGGGCGGGCCGGCAGGGTAAGGCTGCCCAGGTCAGCTAATCCACAACCCTCAGGGAATCACATTGTTGAAAATGGACCTCGCTAAGGCAGAATAGAAGCCAAGGGAAAAAAGGACACAATGCCATTTGCAGCACCGTAGATGCGTCTAGAAGTAATCACGTGACTTGTAGTAAGTCAGAAAGTGAAAGACACATATCATATCATATCACGTATAGGTGTTACCTAAAAATGGATACCAGGGCAGATATTGCCACGGAGAAGGGCAATCACAGATTCATTAAACAAACTTATGGTTCACCAATGGAAAGGTGTGAGGATTGGTTTCATTACGATATCGGGGTTAACAGACATATACAAACACAGGTGACATATATAATCACCAAAGACCTACAGAATACCAAGAGAGGACTACTCAACATTCTGTCATAACGTACATGGGAAAAGGATCCCAGGAAGAACAGACATCTGTATATGTGTAAAAGAACCACATCTTCCACACCTACAACAAGCCAAACATTGTAATCAAACTTGCTGTAATAAAAAATAAAAAAATAAATTAAAAACACGAAGAAGAAGTAGTGAGACAAACTTGAGGGGCTTTCTCCTGGCACATTCCATTCTAAATTCCAATTTAGAACACCACTTCCATTGAGGTTCTGTTGCCCTAGTCAACAGATTTGGTAAGGGAGATCTGTTGCCACCTTGTGGCCGTTTCACACAACAGCAGCTTTAATCCCAGCGCTAATGGTCAGTTGATATTCAAAATCATTGCAGGCCTGTAAATGACTCCTGCCCTGAAAACAAATCCTGGGGTCACATAGCGACCAAAAAATTCAAAGGACGTCCATATTTCAAAACGACCGTTTCAAAAGGCATATTTTACTCACATTAGTGTTCTGCTTCTTTTCCTTTCTTTCCTTTTTTGTTAAAAAAAAAACGGGAATGGAAAAAGGCATCCCTCAGAATGGGCGAAAGTCGTTGCAAACGAATCAATGGACAGAGGTTTAATCTCCAATATATATAAACAGATCATGCAGCTTAATATTAAAAAAACAAACAACCCAATACAAAAATGGGCAGAAGATCTAAAGAGACGTTTCTTCAAAGGAGACACAGAGATGTCCAAGACGCACATGAAAAGCTGCTCAACAGCACTAATTATTAGAGAAATGCAAATCAAAACTACAATGAGGTATCACCTCACACCTGTTAGAATCGGCATCATCAGAAAATCTACAAACAACCAATTCTGGGGAGGGTGTGGACAAAAGGAGCCCTCTTCCACTACTGGTGGGAATGTAAATTGATACACTCACTATGGAGAACAGTATGGAGTTTCCTTAAAAATTTAGAAATAGAATTACCATCTGATCCAGCAATCCCACTTCTGGGCATATACCCAGAGAAAACCGTAAATCAAAAAGGCACATTCACCACAATGTTCGTTGCAGCACTCTTTACAATAGCCAGGTAATGGAAGCCACCTAAATGCCCACAGACAGATGAATGGATAAAGATGTGGTACATATATAAAATGGAATATTACTCGGCCATAAAAAGGAATGAAACTGGGTCATTTGTAGAGACATCGATGGATCGAGAGACTGTCATACAGAATGAAGTAAGTCAGAAAGAGGAAAACAAATATTGTATATTAATGCATATATGTGGAGCCTAAAAAATGGTACAGATGTACTGGTTTGCAGGGAAGAAATAGAGACACAGAGGTAGAGAACAAACGTATGGACACCAAGTGTGGGAAGCCATGGGATGGTGGTGGTGGGATGAGTTGGGAGATTGGGATTGACATGTATACATATATATGCATAAAATACATAACTAATAAAAACGTGCTGTATAAAAAAATAAATAAAATTAAATTTCAAAATTTAAAATAATAAAATTTTAAAATAAAACTAAAAAAAGTTATTCCCGTCACATAGATGTATTTATAGGAATGAATTATTTCCATGCTTATATCTATAAATACATAAAAGAGGAATAAAATCTAACTTGAACCATAAAAGAAAAAAAAAACCTGAACCCACGAGTTATACAGAGGAAAACCCTATCAGGGCACTTGCTCCAGCGGTAAACAATTCTGAAATTGGTCAGTGGTGGGGAACCATCTCCCATACAGCCAGCAACCCACCCCCCACGCAAGGAGCGTCCTCATTGCAAAGCTGGGGGACCGTGCCGAGGCATCTGTGAGTAAACGTGAGCTGAGCCCCAGGCCAGCTGCTGCTGAACTGTTCCCACCCTTCCCAGGTAAAACACCTGAATATGTACAAGGGCTTGAAAGCCTAGAGGAAGGGCCGTGGAGCCACACCAGCGAAAGCACGCAGGCCAACTTGGTGCCTGCAGGCCAGCCAGGTTGGTCCTGGACCCGGGCGCTCTTCTGGAAGCTTTCCATTGCCCTGCCTGAGATACCCCTCCTGTCCCGGCCCCCACTGCTTTTTGCCTTCCTCACCTCTGTCCGGAGAGAAATTCCAGCGGAAGGTATGGGTGACACATCCTCTTCTTTACAGGTGGCAGCCTGACAACTCCTGCAGAATGGCCAGCAGAGCCCCACTCACAGCGGGCCACCCACAAAGCTGTGGCCCCTCACTCCCTCCCACCAGCACAGCCCCGAGACTGCTGACGGGGCAGAGAATATGGAGTCAGGCACAGCTTCAGGGTCTATTGCTGCCTGGAGCGCTGTTTATATTGACCTCAACGAGGCACACCTGGGGAGGGCGGGCCGGCAAGGTAAGGCTGCCCAGGTCAGCTAATCCACAACCCTCAGGGAATCACATTGTTGAAAATGGACCTCGCTAAGGCAGAATAGAAGCCAAGGGAAAAAAGGACACAATGCCATTTGCAGCACCGTAGATGAGTCTAGAAGTAATCACGTGACTTGTAGTAAGTCAGAAAGTGAAAGACACATATCATATCATATCACTTATAGGTGTTACCTAAAAATGGATACCAGGGCAGATATTGCCACGGAGAAGGGCAATCACAGATTCATTAAACAAACTTATGGTTCACCAATGGAAAGGTGTGAGGATTGGTTTCATTACAATATCAGGGTTAACAGACATATACAAACACAGGTGACATATATAATCACCAAAGACCTACAGAATACCAAGAGAGGACTACTCAACATTCTGTCATAATGTACATGGTAAAAGGATCCCAGGAAGAACAGACGTCTGTATATGTGTAAAAGAACCACATCTTCCACACCTACAACAAGCCAAACATTGTAATCAAACTTGTTGTAATAAAAAATAAAAAAATAAATTAAAAACACGAAGAAGAAGTAGTGAGACAAACTTGAGGGGCTTTCTCCTGGCACATTCCATTCTAAATTCCAATCTAGAACACCACTTCCATTGAGGTTCTGTTGCCCTAGTCACCAGATTTGGTAAGGGAGAACTGCTGCCACCTTGTGGCCCTTTCACACAACAGCAGCTTTAATCCCAGCGCTAATGGTCAGTTGATATTCAAAATCATTGCAGGCCTGTAAATGACACCTGCCCTGAAAACAAATCCTGGGGTCACATATCGACCAAAAAATTCAAAGGACGTCCATATTTCAAAACGACCGTTTCAAAAGGCATATTTTACGCACATTAGTGTTCTGCTTCTTTTCCTTTCTTTCCTTTTTTGTTAAAAAAAACGGGAATGGAAAAAGGCATCCCTCAGAATGGGCGAAAATCGTTGCAAACGAATCAATGGACAGAGGTTTAATCTCCAATATATATAAACAGCTCATGCAGCTTAATATTAAAAGAACAAACAACCCAATACAAAAATGGGCAGAAGATCTAAAGAGAGGTTTCTTCAAAGGAGACACAGAGATGGCCAAGACGCACATGAAAAGCTGCTCAACAGCACTAATTATTAGAGAAATGCAAATCAAAACTACAATGAGGTGTCACCTCACACCTGTTAGAATCGGCATCATCAGGAAATCTACAAACAACTAATTCTGGGGAGGGTGTGGACAAAAGGAGCCCTCTTCCACTATTGGTGGGAATGTAAATTGATACAGTCACTATGGAGAACAGTATGGAGTTTCCTTAAAAATACAAGAAATAGAATCACCATCTGATCCAGCAATCCCACTTCTGGGCATATACCCAGAGAAAACCGTAAATCAAAAAGGCACATTCACCACAATGTTCGTTGCAGCACTCTTTACAATAGCCAGGTAATGGAAGCCAACTAAATGCCCACAGACAGATGAATGGATAAAGATGTGGTACATATATAAAATGGAATATTACTCGGCCATAAAAAGGAATGAAACTGGGTCATTTGTAGAGACATCGATGGATCGAGACACTGTCATACAGAATGAAGTAAGTCAGAAAGAGGAAAACAAATGTTGTATATTAATGCATATATGTGGAGCCTAAAAAATGGTACAGATGAACTGGTTTGCAGGGAAGAAATAGAGACACAGAGGTAGAGAACAAACGTATGGACACCAAGTGTGGGAAGCCATGGGGTGGTGTTGGTGGGATGAGTTGGGAGATTGGGATTGACCTGTATATATGTATATGCATAAAATACATAACTAATAAAAACGTGCTGTATAAAAAAATAAAAATTAAATTTCAAAATTTTAAAAAATAAAATTTAAAAATAAAACAGAAAAACGTTCTTCCCGTCACACAGATGTATTTATAGGAATGAATTATTTCCATGCTTATATCTATAAATACATAAAAGAGGAATAAAATCTAACTTGAAACATAAGAGAAAAAAAAAAACCTTAACCCACGAGTTATACAGAGGAAAACCCTATCAGGGCACTTGCTCCAGCGGTAAACAATTCTGAAATTGGTCAGAGGTGGGGAACCATCTCCCATACCGCCAGCAACCCACCCCCCACGCAAGGAGCGTCCTCATTGCAAAGCTGGGGGACCATGCCGAGGCATCTATGAGTAAACGTGAGCTGAGCCCCAGGCCAGCTGCTGCTGAACTGTTCCCACCCTTCCCAGGTAAAACACCTGAATATGTACAAGGGCTTGAAAGCCTAGAGGAAGGGCCGTGGAGCCACACCAGCGAAAGCACGCAGGCCAACTTGGTGCCTGCAGGCCAGCCAGGGTGGTCCTGGACCCGGGCGCTCTTCTGGAAGCTTTCCATTGCCCTGCCTGAGATACCCCTCCTGTCCCGGCCCCCACTGCTTTTTGCCTTCCTCACCTCTGTCCGGAGAGAAATTCCAGCGGAAGGTATGTGTGACACATCCTCTTCTTTACAGGTGGCAGCCTGACAACTCCTGCAGAATGGCCAGCAGAGTCCCACTCACAGCGGGCCACCCACAAAGCTGTGGCCCCTCACTCCCTCCCACCAGCACAGCCCCGAGACTGCTGACGGGGCAGAGAATATGGAGTCAGGCACAGCTTCAGGGGCTATTGCTGCCTGGAGCGCTGTTTATATTGACCTCAACGAGGCACACCTGGGGAGGGCGGGCTGGCAGGGTAAGGCTGCCCAGGTCAGCTAATCCACAACCCTCAGGGAATCACATTGTTGAAAATGGACCTCGCTAAGGCAGAATAGAAGCCAAGGGAAAAAAGGACACAATGCCATTTGCAGCACCGTAGATGAGTCTAGAAGTAATCACGTGACTTGTAGTAAGTCAGAAAGTGAAAGACACATATCATATCATATCACTTATAGGTGTTACCTAAAAATGGATACCAGGGCAGATATTGCCACGGAGAAGGGCAATCACAGATTCATTAAACAAACTTATGGTTCACCAATGGAAAGGTGTGAGGATTGGTTTCATTACGATATCGGGGTTAACAGACATATACAAACACAGGTGACATATATAATCACCAAAGACCTACAGAATACCAAGAGAGGACTACTCAACATTCTGTCATAATGTACATGGGAAAAGGATCCCAGGAAGAACAGACGTCTGTATATGTGTAAAAGAACCACATCTTCCACACCTACAACAAGCCAAACATTGTAATCAAACTTGCTGTAATAAAAAATAAAAAAATAAATTAAAAACACGAAGAAGAAGTAGTGAGACAAACTTGAGGGGCTTTCTCCTGGCACATTCCATTCTAAATTCCAATCTAGAACACCACTTCCATTGAGGTTCTGTTGCCCTAGTCACCAGATTTGGTAAGGGAGAACTGCTGCCACCTTGTGGCCGTTTCACACAACAGCAGCTTTAATCCCAGCGCTAATGGTCAGTTGATATTCAAAATCATTGCAGGCCTGTAAATGACACCTGCCCTGAAAACAAATCCTGGGGTCACATATCGACCAAAAAATTCAAAGGACGTCCATATTTCAAAACGACCGTTTCAAAAGGCATATTTTACGCACATTAGTGTTCTGCTTCTTTTCCTTTCTTTCCTTTTTTGTTAAAAAAAACGGGAATGGAAAAAGGCATCCCTCAGAATGGGCGAAAATCGTTGCAAACGAATCAATGGACAGAGGTTTAATCTCCAATATATATAAACAGCTCATGCAGCTTAATATTAAACAAACAAACAACCCAATACAAAAATGGGCAGAAGATCTAAAGAGACGTTTCTTCAAAGGAGACACAGAGATGGCCAAGACGCACATGAAAAGCTGCTCAACAGCACTAATTATTAGAGAAATGCAAATCAAAACTACAATGAGGTATCACCTCACACCTGTTAGAATCGGCATCATCAGAAAATCTACAAACAACCAATTCTGGGGAGGGTGTGGACAAAAGGAGCCCTCTTCCACTATTGGTGGGAATGTAAATTGATACAGTCACTATGGAGAACAGTATGGAGCTTCCTTAAAAAAACTAGAAATAGAATTACCATCTGATCCAGCAATCCCACTTCTGGGCATATACCCAGAGAAAACCGTAAATCAAAAAGGCACATTCACCACAATGTTCGTTGCAGCACTCTTTACAATAGCCAGGTAATGGAAGCCACCTAAATGCCCACAGACAGATGAATGGATAAAGATGTGGTACATATATAAAATGGAATATTACTCGGCCATAAAAAGGAATGAAACTGGGTCATTTGGAGAGACATCGATGGATCGAGAGACTGTCATACAGAATGAAGTAAGTCAGAAAGAGGAAAACAAATGTTGTATATTAATGCATATATGTGGAGCCTAAAAAATGGTACAGATGTACTGGTGTGCAGGGAAGAAATAGAGACACAGAGGTAGAGAACAAACGTATGGACACCAAGTGTGGGAAGCCATGGGATGGTGGTGGTGGGATGAGTTGTGAGATTGGGATTGACATGTATACATATATATGCATAAAATACATAACTAATAATAACGTGCTGTATAAAAAATAAATAAAATTAAATTTCAAAATTTAAAATAATAAAATTTTAAAATAAAACTAAAAAAAGTTATTCCCGTCACATAGATGTATTTATAGGAATGAATTATTTCCATGCTTATATCTATAAATACATAAAAGAGGAATAAAATCTAACTTGAACCATAAAAGAAAAAAAAAACCTGAACCCACGAGTTATACAGAGGAAAACCCTATCAGGGCACTTGCTCCAGTGGTAAACAATTCTGAAATTGGTCAGAGGTGGGGAACCATCTCCCATACAGCCAGCAACCCACCCCCCACGCAAGGAGCGTCCTCATTGCAAAGCTGGGGGACCGTGCCGAGGCATCTGTGAGTAAACGTGAGCTGAGCCCCAGGCCAGCTGCTGCTGAACTGTTCCCACCCTTCCCAGGTAAAACACCTGAATATGTACAAGGGCTTGAAAGCCTAGAGGAAGGGCCGTGGAGCCACACCAGCGAAAGCACGCAGGCCAACTTGGTGCCTGCAGGCCAGCCAGGGTGGTCCTGGCCCCGGGCGCTCTTCCGGAAGCTTTCCATTGCCCTACCTGAGATACCCCTCTTGTCCCGGCCCCCACTGCTTCTTTCTTTCCTCACCTCTGTCCGGAGAGAAAATCCAGCGGAAGGTATGGGTGACACATCCTCTTCTTTACAGGTGGCAGCCTGACAACTCCTGCAGAATGGCCAGCAGAGCCCCACTCACAGCGGGCCACCCACAAAGCTGTGGCCCCTCACTCCCTCCCACCAGCACAGCCCCGAGACTGCTGACGGGGCAGAGAATATGGAGTCAGGCACAGCTTCAGGGGCTATTGCTGCCTGGAGCGCTGTTTATATTGACCTCAACGAGGCACACCTGGGGAGGGCGGGCCGGCAGGGTAAGGCTGCCCAGGTCAGCTAATCCACAACCCTCAGGGAATCACATTGTTGAAAATGGACCTCGCTAAGGCAGAATAGAAGCCAAGGGAAAAAAGGACACAATGCCATTTGCAGCACCGTAGATGAGTCTAGAAGTAATCACGTGACTTGTAGTAAGTCAGAAAGTGAAAGACACATATCATATCATATCACTTATAGGTGTTACCTAAAAATGGATACCAGGGCAGATATTGCCACGGAGAAGGGCAATCACAGATTCATTAAACAAACTTGTGGTTCACCAATGGAAAGGTGTGAGGATTGGTTTCATTACGATATCGGGGTTAACAGACCTATACAAACACAGGTGACATATATAATCACCAAAGACCTACAGAATACCAAGAGAGGACTACTCAACATTCTGTCATAACGTACATGGGAAAAGGATCCCAGGAAGAACAGACATCTGTATATGTGTAAAAGAACCACATCTTCCACACCTACAACAAGCCAAACATTGTAATCAAACTTGCTGTAATAAAAAATAAAAAAATAAATTAAAAACACGAAGAAGAAGTAGTGAGACAAACTTGAGGGGCTTTCTCCTGGCACATTCCATTCTAAATTCCAATTTAGAACACCACTTCCATTGAGGTTCTGTTGCCCTAGTCAACAGATTTGGTAAGGGAGATCTGTTGCCACCTTGTGGCCGTTTCACACAACAGCAGCTTTAATCCCAGCGCTAATGGTCAGTTGATATTCAAAATCATTGCAGGCCTGTAAATGACACCTGCCCTGAAAACAAATCCTGGGGTCACATAGCGACCAAAAAATTCAAAGGACGTCCATATTTCAAAACGACCGTTTCAAAAGGCATATTTTACTCACATTAGTGTTCTGCTTCTTTTCCTTTCTTTCCTTTTTTGTTAAAAAAAAACGGGAATGGAAAAAGGCATCCCTCAGAATGGGCGAAAGTCGTTGCAAACGAATCAATGGACAGAGGTTTAATCTCCAATATATATAAACAGCTCATGCAGCTTAATATTAAAAAAACAAACAACCCAATACAAAAATGGGCAGAAGATCTAAAGAGACGTTTCTTCAAAGGAGACACAGAGATGGCCAAGACGCACATGAAAAGCTGCTCAACAGCACTAATTATTAGAGAAATGCAAATCAAAACTACAATGAGGTATCACCTCACACCTGTTAGAATCGGCATCATCAGAAAATCTACAAACAACCAATTCTGGGGAGGGTGTGGACAAAAGGAGCCCTCTTCCACTACTGGTGGGAATGTAAATTGATACACTCACTATGGAGAACAGTATGGAGTTTCCTTAAAAATTTAGAAATAGAATTACCATCTGATCCAGCAATCCCACTTCTGGGCATATACCCAGAGAAAACCGTAAATCAAAAAGGCACATTCACCACAATGTTCGTTGCAGCACTCTTTACAATAGCCAGGTAATGGAAGCCACCTAAATGCCCACAGACAGATGAATGGATAAAGATGTGGTACATATATATAATGGAATATTACTCGGCCATAAAAAGGAATGAAACTGGGTCATTTGGAGAGACATCGATGGATCGAGAGACTGTCATACAGAATGAAGTAAGTCAGAAAGAGGAAAACAAATATTGTATATTAATGCATATATGTGGAGCCTAAAAAATGGTACAGATGTACTGGTTTGCAGGGAAGAAATAGAGACACAGAGGTAGAGAACAAACGTATGGACACCAAGTGTGGGAAGCCATGGGATGGTGGTGGTGGGATGAGTTGGGAGATTGGGATTGACATGTATACATATATATGCATAAAATACATAACTAATAAAAACGTGCTGTATAAAAAAATAAATAAAATTAAATTTCAAAATTTAAAATAATAAAATTTTAAAATAAAACTAAAAAAAGTTATTCCCGTCACATAGATGTATTTATAGGAATGAATTATTTCCATGCTTATATCTATAAATACATAAAAGAGGAATAAAATCTAACTTGAACCATAAAAGAAAAAAAAAACCTGAACCCACGAGTTATACAGAGGAAAACCCTATCAGGGCACTTGCTCCAGCGGTAAACAATTCTGAAATTGGTCAGTGGTGGGGAACCATCTCCCATACAGCCAGCAACCCACCCCCCACGCAAGGAGCGTCCTCATTGCAAAGCTGGGGGACCGTGCCGAGGCATCTGTGAGTAAACGTGAGCTGAGCCCCAGGCCAGCTGCTGCTGAACTGTTCCCACCCTTCCCAGGTAAAACACCTGAATATGTACAAGGGCTTGAAAGCCTAGAGGAAGGGCCGTGGAGCCACACCAGCGAAAGCACGCAGGCCAACTTGGTGCCTGCAGGCCAGCCAGGGTGGTCCTGGACCCGGGCGCTCTTCTGGAAGCTTTCCATTGCCCTGCCTGAGATACCCCTCCTGTCCCGGCCCCCACTGCTTTTTGCCTTCCTCACCTCTGTCCGGAGAGAAATTCCAGCGGAAGGTATGGGTGACACATCCTCTTCTTTACAGGTGGCAGCCTGACAACTCCTGCAGAATGGCCAGCAGAGCCCCACTCACAGCGGGCCACCCACAAAGCTGTGGCCCCTCACTCCCTCCCACCAGCACAGCCCCGAGACTGCTGACGGGGCAGAGAATATGGAGTCAGGCACAGCTTCAGGGTCTATTGCTGCCTGGAGCGCTGTTTATATTGACCTCAACGAGGCACACCTGGGGAGGGCGGGCCGGCAAGGTAAGGCTGCCCAGGTCAGCTAATCCACAACCCTCAGGGAATCACATTGTTGAAAATGGACCTCGCTAACGCAGAATAGAAGCCAAGGGAAAAAAGGACACAATGCCATTTGCAGCACCGTAGATGAGTCTAGAAGTAATCACGTGACTTGTAGTAAGTCAGAAAGTGAAAGACACATATCATATCATATCACTTATAGGTGTTACCTAAAAATGGATACCAGGGCAGATATTGCCACGGAGAAGGGCAATCACAGATTCATTAAACAAACTTATGGTTCACCAATGGAAAGGTGTGAGGATTGGTTTCATTACAATATCGGGGTTAACAGACATATACAAACACAGGTGACATATATAATCACCAAAGACCTACAGAATACCAAGAGAGGACTACTCAACATTCTGTCATAATGTACATGGTAAAAGGATCCCAGGAAGAACAGACGTCTGTATATGTGTAAAAGAACCACATCTTCCACACCTACAACAAGCCAAACATTGTAATCAAACTTGTTGTAATAAAAAATAAAAAAATAAATTAAAAACACGAAGAAGAAGTAGTGAGACAAACTTGAGGGGCTTTCTCCTGGCACATTCCATTCTAAATTCCAATCTAGAACACCACTTCCATTGAGGTTCTGTTGCCCTAGTCACCAGATTTGGTAAGGGAGAACTGCTGCCACCTTGTGGCCCTTTCACACAACAGCAGCTTTAATCCCAGCGCTAATGGTCAGTTGATATTCAAAATCATTGCAGGCCTGTAAATGACACCTGCCCTGAAAACAAATCCTGGGGTCACATATCGACCAAAAAATTCAAAGGACGTCCATATTTCAAAACGACCGTTTCAAAAGGCATATTTTACGCACATTAGTGTTCTGCTTCTTTTCCTTTCTTTCCTTTTTTGTTAAAAAAAACGGGAATGGAAAAAGGCATCCCTCAGAATGGGCGAAAATCGTTGCAAACGAATCAATGGACAGAGGTTTAATCTCCAATATATATAAACAGCTCATGCAGCTTAATATTAAAAGAACAAACAACCCAATACAAAAATGGGCAGAAGATCTAAAGAGAGGTTTCTTCAAAGGAGACACAGAGATGGCCAAGACGCACATGAAAAGCTGCTCAACAGCACTAATTATTAGAGAAATGCAAATCAAAACTACAATGAGGTGTCACCTCACACCTGTTAGAATCGGCATCATCAGGAAATCTACAAACAACTAATTCTGGGGAGGGTGTGGACAAAAGGAGCCCTCTTCCACTATTGGTGGGAATGTAAATTGATACAGTCACTATGGAGAACAGTATGGAGTTTCCTTAAAAATACAAGAAATAGAATCACCATCTGATCCAGCAATCCCACTTCTGGGCATATACCCAGAGAAAACCGTAAATCAAAAAGGCACATTCACCACAATGTTCGTTGCAGCACTCTTTACAATAGCCAGGTAATGGAAGCCAACTAAATGCCCACAGACAGATGAATGGATAAAGATGTGGTACATATATAAAATGGAATATTACTCGGCCATAAAAAGGAATGAAACTGGGTCATTTGTAGAGACATCGATGGATCGAGACACTGTCATACAGAATGAAGTAAGTCAGAAAGAGGAAAACAAATGTTGTATATTAATGCATATATGTGGAGCCTAAAAAATGGTACAGATGAACTGGTTTGCAGGGAAGAAATAGAGACACAGAGGTAGAGAACAAACGTATGGACACCAAGTGTGGGAAGCCATGGGGTGGTGTTGGTGGGATGAGTTGGGAGATTGGGATTGACCTGTATATATGTATATGCATAAAATACATAACTAATAAAAACGTGCTGTATAAAAAAAATAAAAATTAAATTTCAAAATTTTAAAAAATAAAATTTAAAAATAAAACAGAAAAACGTTCTTCCCGTCACACAGATGTATTTATAGGTATGAATTATTTCCATGCTTATATCTATAAATACATAAAAGAGGAATAAAATCTAACTTGAAACATAAGAGAAAAAAAAAAACCTTAACCCACGAGTTATACAGAGGAAAACCCTATCAGGGCACTTGCTCCAGCGGTAAACAATTCTGAAATTGGTCAGAGGTGGGGAACCATCTCCCATACCGCCAGCAACCCACCCCCCACGCAAGGAGCGTCCTCATTGCAAAGCTGGGGGACCGTGCCGAGGCATCTATGAGTAAACGTGAGCTGAGCCCCAGGCCAGCTGCTGCTGAACTGTTCCCACCCTTCCCAGGTAAAACACCTGAATATGTACAAGGGCTTGAAAGCCTAGAGGAAGGGCCATGGAGCCACACCAGCGAAAGCACGCAGGCCAACTTGGTGCCTGCAGGCCAGCCAGGGTGGTCCTGGACCCGGGCGCTCTTCTGGAAGCTTTCCATTGCCCTACCTGAGATACCCCTCCTGTCCCGGCCCCCACTGCTTTTTGCCTTCCTCACCTCTGTCCGGAGAGAAATTCCAGCGGAAGGTATGGGTGACACATCCTCTTCTTTACAGGTGGCAGCCTGACAACTCCTGCAGAATGGCCAGCAGAGCCCCACTCACAGCGGGCCACCCACAAAGCTGTGGCCCCTCACTCCCTCCCACCAGCACAGCCCCGAGACTGCTGACGGGGCAGAGAATATGGAGTCAGGCACAGCTTCAGGGGCTATTGCTGCCTGGAGCGCTGTTTATATTGACCTCAACGAGGCACACCTGGGGAGGGCGGGCTGGCAGGGTAAGGCTGCCCAGGTCAGCTAATCCACAACCCTCAGGGAATCACATTGTTGAAAATGGACCTCGCTAAGGCAGAATAGAAGCCAAGGGAAAAAAGGACACAATGCCATTTGCAGCACCGTAGATGAGTCTAGAAGTAATCACGTGACTTGTAGTAAGTCAGAAAGTGAAAGACACATATCATATCATATCACTTATAGGTGTTACCTAAAAATGGATACCAGGGCAGATATTGCCACGGAGAAGGGCAATCACAGATTCATTAAACAAACTTATGGTTCACCAATGGAAAGGTGTGAGGATTGGTTTCATTACGATATCGGGGTTAACAGACATATACAAACACAGGTGACATATATAATCACCAAAGACCTACAGAATACCAAGAGAGGACTACTCAACATTCTGTCATAACGTACATGGGAAAAGGATCCCAGGAAGAACAGACGTCTGTATATGTGTAAAAGAACCACATCTTCCACACCTACAACAAGCCAAACATTGTAATCAAACTTGCTGTAATAAAAAATAAAAAATTAAATTAAAAACACGAAGAAGAAGTAGTGAGACAAACTTGAGGGGCTTTCTCCTGGCACATTCCATTCTAAATTCCAATCTAGAACACCACTTCCATTGAGGTTCTGTTGCCCTAGTCACCAGATTTGGTAAGGGAGAACTGCTGCCACCTTGTGGCCGTTTCACACAACAGCAGCTTTAATCCCAGCGCTAATGGTCAGTTGATATTCAAAATCATTGCAGGCCTGTAAATGACACCTGCCCTGAAAACAAATCCTGGGGTCACATATCGACCAAAAAATTCAAAGGACGTCCATATTTCAAAACGACCGTTTCAAAAGGCATATTTTACGCACATTAGTGTTCTGCTTCTTTTCCTTTCTTTCCTTTTTTGTTAAAAAAAACGGGAATGGAAAAAGGCATCCCTCAGAATGGGCGAAAATCGTTGCAAACGAATCAATGGACAGAGGTTTAATCTCCAATATATATAAACAGCTCATGCAGCTTAATATTAAACAAACAAACAACCCAATACAAAAATGGGCAGAAGATCTAAAGAGACGTTTCTTCAAAGGAGACACAGAGATGGCCAAGACGCACATGAAAAGCTGCTCAACAGCACTAATTATTAGAGAAATGCAAATCAAAACTACAATGAGGTATCACCTCACACCTGTTAGAATCGGCATCATCAGAAAATCTACAAACAACAAATTCTGGGGAGGGTGTGGACAAAAGGAGCCCTCTTCCACTATTGGTGGGAATGTAAATTGATACAGTCACTATGGAGAACAGTATGGAGCTTCCTTAAAAAAACTAGAAATAGAATTACCATCTGATCCAGCAATCCCACTTCTGGGCATATACCCAGAGAAAACCGTAAATCAAAAAGGCACATTCACCACAATGTTCGTTGCAGCACTCTTTACAATAGCCAGGTAATGGAAGCCACCTAAATGCCCACAGACAGATGAATGGATAAAGATGTGGTACATATATATAATGGAATATTACTCGGCCATAAAAAGGAATGAAACTGGGTCATTTGGAGAGACATCGATGGATCGAGAGACTGTCATACAGAATGAAGTAAGTCAGAAAGAGGAAAACAAATATTGTATATTAATGCATATATGTGGAGCCTAAAAAATGGTACAGATGTACTGGTGTGCAGGGAAGAAATAGAGACACAGAGGTAGAGAACAAACGTATGGACACCAAGTGTGGGAAGCCATGGGATGGTGGTGGTGGGATGAGTTGGGAGATTGGGATTGACATGTATACATATATATGCATAAAATACATAACTAATAATAACGTGCTGTATAAAAAATAAATAAAATTAAATTTCAAAATTTAAAATAATAAAATTTTAAAATAAAACTAAAAAAAGTTATTCCCGTCACATAGATGTATGTATAGGAATGAATTATTTCCATGCTTATATCTATAAATACATAAAAGAGGAATAAAATCTAACTTGAACCATAAAAGAAAAAAAAAACCTGAACCCACGAGTTATACAGAGGAAAACCCTATCAGGGCACTTGCTCCAGCGCTAAACAATTCTGAAATTGGTCAGAGGTGGGGAACCATCTCCCATACAGCCATCAACCCACCCCCCACGCAAGGAGCGTCCTCATTGCAAAGCTGGGGGACCGTGCCGAGGCATCTGTGAGTAAACGTGAGCTGAGCCCCAGGCCAGCTGCTGCTGAACTGTTCCCACCCTTCCCAGGTAAAACACCTGAATATGTACAAGGGCTTGAAAGCCTAGAGGAAGGGCCGTGGAGCCACACCAGCGAAAGCACGCAGGCCAACTTGGTGCCTGCAGGCCAGCCAGGGTGGTCCTGGCCCCGGGCGCTCTTCCGGAAGCTTTCCATTGCCCTACCTGAGATACCCCTCTTGTCCCGGCCCCCACTGCTTCTTTCTTTCCTCACCTCTGTCCGGAGAGAAAATCCAGCGGTAGGTATGGGTGACACATCCTCTTCTTTACAGGTGGCAGCCTGACAACTCCTGCAGAATGGCCAGCAGAGCCCCACTCACAGCGGGCCACCCACAAAGCTGTGGCCCCTCACTCCCTCCCACCAGCACAGCCCCGAGACTGCTGACGGGGCAGAGAATATGGAGTCAGGCACAGCTTCAGGGGCTATTGCTGCCTGGAGCGCTGTTTATATTGACCTCAACGAGGCACACCTGGGGAGGGCGGGCCGGCAGGGTAAGGCTGCCCAGGTCAGCTAATCCACAACCCTCAGGGAATCACATTGTTGAAAATGGACCTCGCTAAGGCAGAATAGAAGCCAAGGGAAAAAAGGACACAATGCCATTTGCAGCACCGTAGATGAGTCTAGAAGTAATCACGTGACTTGTAGTAAGTCAGAAAGTGAAAGACACATATCATATCATATCACTTATAGGTGTTACCTAAAAATGGATACCAGGGCAGATATTGCCACGGAGAAGGGCAATCACAGATTCATTAAAAAAACTTGTGGTTCACCAATGGAAAGGTGTGAGGATTGGTTTCATTACGATATCGGGGTTAACAGACATATACAAACACAGGTGACATATATAATCACCAAAGACCTACAGAATACCAAGAGAGGACTACTCAACATTCTGTCATAACGTACATGGGAAAAGGATCCCAGGAAGAACAGACATCTGTATATGTGTAAAAGAACCACATCTTCCACACCTACAACAAGCCAAACATTGTAATCAAACTTGCTGTAATAAAAAAATAAAAAATTAAATTAAAAACACGAAGAAGAAGTAGTGAGACAAACTTGAGTGCCTTTCTCCTGGCACATTCCATTCTAAATTCCAATCTAGAACACCACTTCCATTGAGGCTCTGTTGCCCTAGTCACCAGATTTGGTAAGGGAGATCTGTTGCCACCTTGTGGCCGTTTCACACAACAGCAGCTTTAATCCCAGCGCTAATGGTCAGTTGATATTCAAAATCATTGCACGCCTGTAAATGACACCTGCCCTGAAAACAAATCCTGGGGTCACATATCGACCAAAAAATTCAAAGGACGTCCATATTTCAAAACGACCGTTTCAAAAGGCATATTTTACGCACATTAGTGTTCTGCTTCTTTTCCTTTCTTTCCATTTTTGTTAAAAAAAAAAACGGGAATGGAAAAAGGCATCCCTCAGAATGGGCGAAAATCGTTGCAAACGAATCAATGGACAGAGGTTTAATCTCCAATATATATAAACAGCTCATGCAGCTTAATATTAAAAAAACAAACAACCCAATACAAAAATGGGCAGAAGATCTAAAGAGACGTTTCTTCAAAGGAGACACAGAGATGGCCAAGACGCACATGAAAAGCTGCTCAACAGCACTAATTATTAGAGAAATGCAAATCAAAACTACAATGAGGTATCACCTCACACCTGTTAGAATCGGCATCATCAGAAAATCTACAAACAACCAATTCTGGGGAGGGTGTGGACAAAAGGAGCCCTCTTCCACTATTGGTGGGAATGTAAATTGATACAGTCACTATGGAGAACAGTATGGAGTTTCCTTAAAAATACTAGAAATAGAATCACCATCTGATCCAGCAATCCCACTTCTGGGCATATACCCAGAGAAAACCGTAAATCGAAAAGGCACATTCACCACAATGTTCGTTGCAGCACTCTTTACAATAGCCAGGTAATGGAAGCCACCTAAATGCCCACAGACAGATGAATGGATAAAGATGTGGTACATATATAAAATGGAATATGACTCGGCCATAAAAAGGAATGAAACTGGGTCATTTGTAGAGACATCGATGGATCGAGAGACTGTCATACAGAATGAAGTAAGTCAGAAAGAGGAAAACAAATGGTGTATATTAATGCATATAAGTGGAGCCTAAAAAATGGTACAGATGTACTGGTTTGCAGGGAAGAAATAGAGACACAGAGGTAGAGAACAAACGTATGGACACCAAGTGTGGGAAGCCATGGGATGGTGGTGGTGGGATGAGTTGGGAGATTGGGATTGACATGTATACATATATATGCATAAAATACATAACTAATAATAACGTGCTGTATAAAAAAATAAATAAAATAAAATTTCAAAATTTAAATTAATAAAATTTTAAAATAAAACTAAAAAAAGGTATTCCTGTCACATAGATGTATTTATAGGAATGAATTATTTCCATGCTTATATGTATAAATACATAAAAGAGGAATAAAATCTAACTTGAACCATAAAAGAAAAAAAAAACCCTGAACCCACGAGTTATACAGAGGAAAACCCTATCAGGGCACTTGCTCCAGCGGTAAACAATTCTGAAATTGGTCAGAGGTGGGGAACCATCTCCCATACAGCCAGCAACCCACCCCCCCACGCAAGGAGCGGCCTCATTGCAAAGCTGGGGGACCGTGCCGAGGCATCTGTGAGTAAACGTGAGCTGAGCCCCAGGCCAGCTGCTGCTGAACTGTTCCCACCCTTCCCAGGTAAAACACCTGAATATGTACAAGGGCTTGAAAGCCTAGAGGAAGGGCCGTGGAGCCACACCAGCGAAAGCACGCAGGCCAACTTGGTGCCTGCAGGCCAGCCAGGGTGGTCCTGGACCCGGGCGCTCTTCCGGAAGCTTTCCATTGCCCTGCCTGAGATACCCCTCCTGTCCCGGCCCCCACTGCTTTTTGCCTTCCTCACCTCTGTCCGGAGAGAAATTCCAGCGGAAGGTATGTGTGACATCCTCTTCTTTACAGGTGGCAGCCTGGCAACTCCTGCAGAATGGCCAGCAGAGCCCCACTCACAGCGGGCCACCCACAAAGCTGTGGCCCCTCACTCCCTCCCACCAGCACAGCCCCGAGACTGCTGACGGGGCAGAGAATATGGAGTCAGGCACAGCTTCAGGGGCTATTGCTGCCTGGAGCGCTGTTTATATTGACCTCAACGAGGCACACCTGGGGAGGGCGGGCCGGCAGGGTAAGGCTGCCCAGGTCAGCTAATCCACAACCCTCAGGGAATCACATTGTTGAAAATGGACCTCGCTAAGGCAGAATAGAAGCCAAGGGAATAAAGGACACAATGCCATTTGCAGCACCGTAGATGAGTCTAGAAGTAATCACGTGACTTGTAGTAAGTCAGAAAGTGAAAGACACATATCATATCATATCACGTATAGGTGTTACCTAAAAATGGATACCAGGGCAGATATTGCCACGGAGAAGGGCAATCACAGATTCATTAAACAAACTTATGGTTCACCAATGGAAAGGTGTGAGGATTGGTTTCATTACGATATCGGGGTTAACAGACATATACAAACACAGGTGACATATATAATCACCAAAGACCTACAGAATACCAAGAGAGGACTACTCAACATTCTGTCATAACGTACATGGGAAAAGGATCCCAGGAAGAACAGACATCTGTATATGTGTAAAAGAACCACATCTTCCACACCTACAACAAGCCAAACATTGTAATCAAACTTGCTGTAATAAAAAATAAAAAAAAATTAAATTAAAAACACGAAGAAGAAGTAGTGAGACAAACTTGAGGGGCTTTCTCCTGGCACATTCCATTAAAAATTCCAATCTAGAACACCACTTCCATTGAGGCTCTGTTGCCCTAGTCACCAGATTTGGTAAGGGAGATCTGTTGCCACCTTGTGGCCGTTTCACACAACAGCAGCTTTAATCCCAGCGCTAATGGTCAGTTGATATTCAAAATCATTGCAGGCCTGTAAATGACACCTGCCCTGAAAACAAATCCTGGGGTCACATATCGACCAAAAAATTCAAAGGACGTCCATATTTCAAAACGACCGTTTCAAAAGGCATATTTTACGCACATTAGTGTTCTGCTTCTTTTCCTTTCTTTCCTTTTTTGTTAAAAAAAAACGGGAATGGAAAAAGGCATCCCTCAGAATGGGCGAAAGTCGTTGCAAACGAATCAATGGACAGAGGTTTAATCTCCAATATATATAAACAGCTCATGCAGCTTAATATTAAAAAAACAAACAACCCAATACAAAAATGGGCAGAAGATCTAAAGAGACATTTCTTCAAAGGAGACACAGAGATGGCCAAGACGCACATGAAAAGCTGCTCAACAGCACTAATTATTAGAGAAATGCAAATCAAAACTACAATGAGGTATCACCTCACACCTGTTAGAATCGGCATCATCAGAAAATCTACAAACAACCAATTCTGGGGAGGGTGTGGACAAAAGGAGCCCTCTTCCACTATTGGTGGGAATGTAAATTGATAGAGTCACTATGGAGAACAGTATGGAGTTTCCTTAAAAAATTAGAAATAGAATTACCATCTGATCCAGCAATCCCACTTCTGGGCATATACCCAGAGAAAACCGTATTTCAAAAAGGCACATTCACCACAATGTTCGTTGCAGCACTCTTTACAATAGCCAGGTAATGGAAGCCACCTAAATGCCCACAGACAGATGAATGGATAAAGATGTGGTACATATATAAAATGGAATATTACTCGGCCATAAAAAGGAATGAAACTGGGTCATTTGGAGAGACATCGATGGATCGAGAGACTGTCATACAGAATGAAGTAAGTCAGAAAGAGGAAAACAAATATTGTATATTAATGCATATATGTGGAGCCTAAAAAATGGTACAGATGAACTGGTTTGCAGGGAAGAAATAGAGACACAGAGGTAGAGAACAAACGTATGGACACCAAGTGTGGGAAGCCATGGGGTGGTGGTGGTGGGATGAGTTGGGAGATTGGGATTGACCTGTATACATGTATATGCATAAAATACATAACAAATAAAAACGTGCTGTATAAAAAAAATAAAAATTAAATTTCAAAATTTTAAAAAATAAAATTTAAAAATAAAACAGAAAAACGTTCTTCCCGTCACACAGATGTATTTATAGGAATGAATTATTTCCATGCTTATATCTATAAATACATAAAAGAGGAATAAAATCTAACTTGAAACATAAGAGAAAAAAAAAAACCTTAACCCACGAGTTATACAGAGGAAAACCCTATCAGGGCACTTGCTCCAGCGGTAAAAAATTCTGAAATTGGTCAGAGGTGGGGAACCATCTCCCATACCGCCAGCAACCCACCCGCCACGCAAGGAGCGTCCTCATTGCAAAGCTGGCGGACGGTGCCCAGGCATCTATGAGTAAACGTGAGCTGAGCCCCAGGCCAGCTGCTGCTGAACTGTTCCCACCCTTCCCAGGTAAAACACCTGAATATGTACAAGGGCTTGAAAGCCTAGAGGAAGGGCCGTGGAGCCACACCAGCGAAAGCACGCAGGCCAACTTGGTGCCTGCAGGCCAGCCAGGGTGGTCCTGGACCCGGGCGCTCTTCTGGAAGCTTTCCATTGCCCTGCCTGAGATACCCCTCCTGTCCCGGCCCCCACTGCTTTTTGCCTTCCTCATCTCTGTCCGGAGAGAAATTCCAGCGGAAGGTATGGGTGACACATCCTCTTCTTTACAGGTGGCAGCCTGACAACTCCTGCAGAATGGCCAGCAGAGCCCCACTCACAGCTGGCCACCCACAAAGCTGTGGCCCCTCATTCCCTCCCACCAGCACAGCCCCGAGACTGCTGACGGGGCAGAGAATATGGAGTCAGGCACAGCTTCAGGGGCTATTGCTGCCTGGAGCGCTGTTTATATTGACCTCAACGAGGCACACCTGGCGAGGGCGGGCCGGCAGGGTAAGGCTGCCCAGGTCAGCTAATCCACAACCCTCAGGGAATCACATTGTTGAAAATGGACCTCGCTAAGGCAGAATAGAAGCCAAGGGAAAAAAGGACACAATGCCATGTGCAGCACCGTAGATGAGTCTAGAAGTAATCACGTGACTTGTAGTAAGTCAGAAAGTGAAAGACACATATCATATCATATCACGTATAGGTGTTACCTAAAAATGGATACCAGGGCAGATATTGCCACGGAGAAGGGCAATCACAGATTCATTAAACAAACTTATGGTTCACCAATGGAAAGGTGTGAGGATTGGTTTCATTACGATATCAGGGTTAACAGACATATACAAACACAGGTGACATATATAATCACCAAAGACCTACAGAATACCAAGAGAGGACTACTCAACATTCTGTCATAACGTACATGGGAAAAGGATCCCAGGAAGAACAGACATCTGTATATGTGTAAAAGAACCACATCTTCCACACCTACAACAAGCCAAACATTGTAATCAAACTTGCTGTAATAAAAAAATAAAAAATTAAATTAAAAACACGAAGAAGTAGTAGTGAGACACACTTGAGTGGCTTTCTCCTGGCACATTCCATTCTAAATTCCAATCTAGAACACCACTTCCATTGAGGCTCTGTTGCCCTAGTCACCAGATTTGGTAAGGGAGAACTGCTGCCACCTTGTGGCCGTTTCACACAACAGCAGCTTTAATCCCAGCGCTAATGGTCAGTTGATATTCAAAATCATTGCAGGCCTGTAAATGACACCTGCCCTGAAAACAAATCCTGGGGTCACATATCGACCAAAAAATTCAAAGGACGTCCATATTTCAAAACGACCGTTTCAAAAGGCATATTTTACGCACATTAGTGTTCTGCTTCTTTTCCTTTCTTTCCTTTTTTGTTAAAAAAAACGGGAATGGAAAAAGGCATCCCTCAGAATGGGCGAAAATCGTTGCAAACGAATCAATGGACAGAGGTTTAATCTCCAATATATATAAACAGATCATGCAGCTTAATATTAAAAAAACAAACAACCCAATACAAAAATGGGCAGAAGATCTAAAGAGACGTTTCTTCAAAGGAGACACAGAGATGGCCAAGACGCACATGAAAAGCTGCTCAACAGCACTAATTATTAGAGAAATGCAAATCAAAACTACAATGAGGTGTCACCTCACACCTGTTAGAATCGGCATCATCAGAAAATCTACAAACAACCAATTCTGGGGAGGGTGTGGACAAAAGGAGCCCTCTTCCACTATTGGTGGGAATGTAAATTGATACAGTCACTATGGAGAACAGTATGGAGTTTCCTTAAAAAAACTAGAAATAGAATTACCATCTGATCCAGCAATCCCACTTCTGGGCATATACCCAGAGAAAACCGTAAATCAAAAAGGCACATTCACCACAATGTTCACTGCAGCACTATTTACAATAGCCAGGTAATGGAAGCAACCTAAATGCCCACAGACAGATGAATGGATAAAGATGTGGTACATATATGAAATGGAATATTACTCGGCCATAAAAAGGAATGAAACTGGGTCATTTGGAGAGACATCGATGGATCGAGAGACTGTCATACAGAATGAAGTAAGTCAGAAAGAGGAAAACAAATGTTGTATATTAATGCATATATGTGGAGCCTAAAAAATGGTACAGATGTACTGGTTTGCAGGGAAGAAATAGAGACACAGAGGTAGAGAACAAACGTATGGACACCAAGTGTGGGAAGCCATGGGATGGTGGTGGTGGGATGAGTTGGGAGATTGGGATTGACATGTATACATGTATATGCATAAAATACATAACTAATAATAACGTGCTGTATAAAAAAAATAAATAAAATTAAATTTCAAAATTTAAAAAAATAAAATTTAAAAATAAAACAGAAAAATGTTCTTCCCGTCACATAGATGTATTTATAGGAATGAATTATTTCCATGCTTATATCTATAAATACATAAAAGAGGAATAAAATCTAACTTGAACCATAAAAGAAAAAAAAAACCTGAACCCACGAGTTATACAGAGGAAAACACTATCAGGGCACTTGCTCCAGCGGTAAACAATTCTGAAATTGGTCAGAGGTGGGGAACCATCTCCCATACAGCCAGCAACCCACCCCCCACGCAAGGAGCGTCCTCATTGCAAAGCTGGGGGACCGTGCCGAGTCATCTGTGAGTAAACGTGAGCTGAGCCCCAGGCCAGCTGCTGCTGAACTGTTCCCACCCTTCCCAGGTAAAACACCTGAATATGTACAAGGGCTTGAAAGCCTAGAGGAAGGGCCGTGGAGCCACACCAGCGAAAGCACGCAGGCCAACTTGGTGCCTGCAGGCCAGCCAGGGTGGTCCTGGACCCGGGCGCTCTTCCGGAAGCTTTCCATTGCCCTGCCTGAGATACCCCTCCTGTCCCGGCCCCCACTGCTTTTTGCCTTCCTCACCTCTGTCCGGAGAGAAATTCCAGCAGAAGGTATGGGTGACACATCCTCTTCTTTACAGGTGGCAGCCTGACAACTCCTGCAGAATGGCCAGCAGAGCCCCACTCACAGCGGGCCACCCACAAAGCTGTGGCCCCTCACTCCCTCCCACCAGCACAGCCCCGAGACTGCTGACGGGGCAGAGAATATGGAGTCAGGCACAGCTTCAGGGGCTAATGCTGCCTGGAGCGCTGTTTATATTGACCTCAACGAGGCACACCTGGGGAGGGCGGGCCGGCAAGGTAAGGCTGCCCAGGTTAGCTAATCCACAACCCTCAGGGAATCACATTGTTGAAAATGGACCTCGCTAAGGCAGAATAGAAGCCAAGGGAAAAAAGGACACAATGCCATTTGCAGCACCGTAGATGAGTCTAGAAGTAATCACGTGACTTGTAGTAAGTCAGAAAGTGAAAGACACATATCATATCATATCACTTATAGGTGTTACCTAAAAATGGATACCAGGGCAGATATTGCCACGGAGAAGGGCAATCACAGATTCATTAAACAAACTTATGGTTCACCAATGGAAATGTGTGAGGATTGGTTTCATTACGATATCGGGGTTAAGAGACATATACAAACACAGGTGACATATATAATCACCAAAGACCTACAGAATACCAAGAGAGGACTACTCAACATTCTGTCATAACGTACATGGGAAAAGGATCCCAGGAAGAACAGACGTCTGTATATGTGTAAAAGAACCACATCTTCCACACCTACAACAAGCCAAACATTGTAATCAAACTTGCTGTAATAAAAAATAAAAAAATAAATTAAAAACACGAAGAAGTAGTGAGACAAACTTGAGGGGCTTTCTCCTGGCACATTCCATTCTAAATTCCAATCTAGAAGACCACTTCCATTGAGGTTCTGTTGCCCTATTCACCAGATTTGGTAAGGGAGAACTGCTGCCACCTTGTGGCCGTTTCACACAACAGCAGCTTTAATCCCAGCGCTAATGGTCAGTTGATATTCAAAATCATTGCAGGCCTGTAAATGACACCTGCCCTGAAATTAAATCCTGGGGTCACATATCGACCAAAAAATTCAAAGGACGTCCATATTTCAAAACGACCGTTTCAAAAGGCATATTTTACGCACATTAGTGTTCTGCTTCTTTTCCTTTCTTTCCTTTTTTGTTAAAAAAAACGGGAATGGAAAAAGGCATCCCTCAGAATGGGCGAAAATCGTTGCAAACGAATCAATGGACAGAGGTTTAATCTCCAATATATATAAACAGCTCATGCAGCTTAATATTAAAAAAACAAACAACCCAATACAAAAATGGGCAGAAGATCTAAAGAGACGTTTCTTCAAAGGAGACACAGAGATGGCCAAGACGCACATGAAAAGCTGCTCAACAGCACTAATTATTAGAGAAATGCAAATCAAAACTACAATGAGGTATCACCTCACACCTGTTAGAATCGGCATCATCAGAAAATCTACAAACAACAAATTCTGGGGAGGGTGTGGACAAAAGGAGCCCTCTTCCACTATTGGTGGGAATGTAAATTGATACAGTCACTATGGAGAACAGTATGGAGTTTCCTTAAAAAACTAGAAATAGAATTACCATCTGATCCAGCAATCCCACTTCTGGGCATATACCCAGAGAAAACCGTAAATCAAAAAGGCACATTCGGGCCTCCCTGGTGGCGCAGTGGTTGAGAGTCCGCCTGCCGATGGAGGGGATACGGGTTCGTGCCCCGGTCTGGGAGGATCCCATATGCCGCGGAGCGGCTGGGCCCGTGAGCCATGGCCGCTAAGCCTGTGCTTCTGGAGCCTGTGCTCCGCAACGGGAGAGGCCACAACAGTGAGAGGCCCGCGTACAGCAAAAAAAAAAAAAAAAAAAAAAAAAAGGCAAATTCACCACAATGTTCGTTGCAGCAGTCTTTACAATAGCCAGGTAATGGAAGCCACCTAAATGCCCACAGACAGATGAATGGATAAAGATGTGGTACATATATAAAATGGAATATTACTCGGCCATAAAAAGGAATGAAACTGGGTCATTTGTAGAGACATCGATGGATCGAGAGACTGTCATACAGAATGAAGTAAGTCAGAAAGAGGAAAACAAATGTTGTATAGTAATGCATATATGTGGAGCCTAAAAAATGGTACAGATGAACTGGTTTGCAGGGAAGAAATAGAGACACAGAGGTAGAGAACAAACGTATGGACACCAAGTGTGGGCAGCCATGGGGTGGTGGTGGTGGGATGAGTTGGGAGATTGGGATTGACCTGTATACATGTATATGCATAAAATACATATCTAATAATAACATGCTGTATAAGAAAATAAATAAAATTAAATTTCAAAATTTAAAAAAATAAAATTTAAAAATAAAACAGAAAAAATTTCTTCCTGTCACACAGATGTATTTATAGGAATGAATTATTTCCATGCTTATATCTATAAATACATAAAAGAGGAATAAAATCTAACTTGAACCATAAAAGAAAAAAAAACCTGAACCCACGAGTTATACAGAGGAAAACCCTATCAGGGCACTTGCTCCAGCGGTAAACAATTCTGAAATTGGTCAGAGGTGGGGAACCATCTCCCATACAGCCAGCAACCCACCCCCCACGCAAGGAGCGTCCTCATTGCAAAGCTGGGGGACCGTGCCGAGGCATCTGTGAGTAAACGTGAGCTGAGCCCCAGGCCAGCTGCTGTTGAACTGTTCGCAACCTTCCCAGGTAAAACACCTGAATATGTACAAGGGCTTGAAAGCCTAGAGGAAGGGCCGTGGAGCAACACCAGCAAAAGCACGCAGGCCAACTTGGTGCCTGCAGGCCAGCCAGGGTGGTCCTGGCACCGGGCGCTCTTCCGGAAGCTTTCCATTGCCCTGCCTGAGATACCCCTCTTGTCCCGGCCCCCACTGCTTCTTTATTTCCTCACCTCTGTCCGGAGAGAAATTCCAGCGGAAGGTATGGGTGACACATCCTCTTCTTTACAGGTGGCAGCCTGACAACACCTGCAGAAAGCCCAGCAGAGCCCCACTCACAGCGGGCCACCCACAAAGCTGTGGCCCCTCACTCCCTCCCACCAGCACAGCCCCGAGACTGCTGACGGGGCAGAGAATATGGAGTCAGGGACAGCTTCAGGGGCTATTGCTGCCTGGAGCGCTGTTTATATTGACCTCAACGAGGCACACCTGGGGAGGGCGGGCCGGCAGGGTAAGGCTGCCCAGGTCAGCTAATCCACAACCCTCAGGGAATCACATTGTTGAAAATGGACCTCGCTAAGGCAGAATAGAAGCCAAGGGAAAAAAGGACACAATGCCATTTGCAGCACCGTAGATGAGTCTAGAAGTAATCACGTGACTTGTAGTAAGTCAGAAAGTGAAAGACACATATCATATCATATCACTTATAGGTGTTACCTAAAAATGGATACCAGGGCAGATATTGCCACGGAGAAGGGCAATCACAGATACATTAAACAAACTTGTGGTTCACCAATGGAAAGGTGTGAGGATTGGTTTCATTACGATATCGGGGTTAACAGACATATACAAACACAGGTGACATATATAATCACCAAAGACCTACAGAATACCAAGAGAGGACTACTCAACATTCTGTCATAACGTACATGGGAAAAGGATCCCAGGAAGAACAGACATCTGTATATGTGTAAAACAACCACATCTTCCACACCTACAACATGCCAAACATTGTAATCAAACTTGCTGTAATAAAAAAATAAAAAATTAAATTAAAAACACGAAGAAGTAGTAGTGAGACACACTTGAGTGGCTTTCTCCTGGCACATTCCATTCTAAATTCCAATCTAGAACACCACTTCCATTGAGGCTCTGTTGCCCTAGTCACCAGATTTGGTAAGGGAGAACTGCTGCCACCTTGTGGCCGTTTCACACAACAGCAGCTTTAATCCCAGCGCTAATGGTCAGTTGATATTCAAAATCATTGCAGTCCTGTAAATGACACCTGCCCTGAAAACAAATCCTGGGGTCACATATCGACCAAAAAATTCAAAGGACGTCCATATTTCAAAACGACCGTTTCAAAAGGCATATTTTACGCACATTAGTGTTCTGCTTCTTTTCCTTTCTTTCCTTTTTTGTTAAAAAAAACGGGAATGGAAAAAGGCATCCCTCAGAATGGGCGAAAATCGTTGCAAACGAATCAATGGACAGAGGTTTAATCTCCAATATATATAAACAGCTCATGCAGCTTAATATTAAAAAAACAAACAACCCAATACAAAAATGGGCAGAAGATCTAAAGAGACGTTTCTTCAAAGGAGACACAGAGATGGCCAAGACGCACATGAAAAGCTGCTCAACAGCACTAATTATTAGAGAAATGCAAATCAAAACTACAATGAGGTATCACCTCACACCTGTTAGAATCGGCATCATCAGAAAATCTACAAACGACAAATTTTGGGGAGGGCATGGACAAAAGGAGCCCTCTTCCACTATTGGTGGGAATGTAAATTGATACAGTCACTATGGAGAACAGTATGGAGTTTCTTTAAAAAAACTAGAAATAGAATTACCATCTGATCCAGCAATCCCACTTCTGGGCATATACCCAGAGAAAACCGTAAATCAAAAAGGCACATTCACCACAATGTTCGTTGCAGCACTCTTTACAATAGCCAGGTAATGGAAGCCACCTAAATGCCCACAGACAGATGAATGGATAAAGATGTGGTACATATATAAAATGGAATATTACTCGGCCATAAAAAGGAATGAAACTGGGTCATTTGTAGAGACATTGATGGATCGAGAGACTGTCATACAGAATGAAGTAAGTCAGAAAGAGGAAAACAAATGTTGTATATTAATGCATATATGTGGAGCCTAAAAAATGGTACCGATGAACTGGTTTGCAGGGAAGAAATAGAGACACAGAGGTAGAGAACAAACGTATGGACACCAAGTGTGGGAAGCCATGGGGTGGTGGTGGTGGGATGAGTTGGGAGATTGGGATTGACCTGTATACATGTATATGCATAAAACACATAACTAATAATAACGTGCTGTATAAAAAAATAAATAAAATTAAATTTCAAAATTTAAAAAAATAAAATTTAGAAAAAAAACAGAAAAAAGTTCTTCCCGTCACACAGATGTATTTATAGGAATGAATTATTTCCATGCTTATATCTATAAATACATAAAAGAGGAATAAAATCTAACTTGAACCATAAAAAAAAAAAAAACCTGAACCCACGAGGTATACAGAGGAAAACCCTATCAGGGCACTTGCTCCAGCGGTAAACAATTCTGAAATTGGTCAGAGGTGGGGAACCATCTCCCATACAGCCAGCAACCCACCCCCCACGCAAGGAGCGTCCTCATTGCAAAGCTGGGGGACCGTGCCGAGGCATCTGTGAGTACACGTGAGCTGAGCCCCAGGCCAGCTGCTGCTGAACTGTTCCCAACCTTCCCAGGTAAAACACCTGAATATGTACAAGGGCTTGAAAGCCTAGAGGAAGGGCCGTTGAGCCACACCAGCGAAAGCACGCAGGCCAACTTGGTGCCTGCAGGCCAGCCAGGGTGGTCCTGGCCCCAGGCGCTCTTCCGGAAGCTTTCCATTGCCCTGCCTGTGATACCCCTCTTGTCCCGGCCCCAACTGCTTCTTTCTTTCCTCACCTCTGTCCGGAGAGAAATTCCAGCGGAAGGTATGGGTGACACATCCTCTTCTTTACAGGTGGCAGCCTGACAACTCCTGCAGAATGGCCAGCAGAGCCCCACTCACAGCGGGCCACCCACAAATCTGTGGCCCCTCACTCCCTCCCACCAGCACAGCCCCGAGACTGCTGACGGGGCAGAGAATATGGAGTCAGGCACAGCTTCAGGGGCTATTGCTGCCTGGAGCGCTGTTTATATTGATCTCAACGAGGCACACCTGGGGAGGGCGGGCCGGCAGGGTAAGGCTGCCCTGGTCAGCTAATCCACAACCCTCAGGGAATCACATTGTTGAAAATGGACCTCGCTAAGGCAGAATAGAAGCCAAGGGAAAAAAGGACACAATGCCATTTGCAGCACCGTAGATGAGTCTAGAAGTAATCACGTGACTTGTAGTAAGTCAGAAAGTGAAAGACACATATCATATCATATCACTTATAGGTGTTACCTAAAAATGGATACCAGGGCAGATATTGCCACGGAGAAGGGCAATCACAGATTCATTAAACAAACTTGTGGTTCATCAATGGAAAGGTGTGAGGATTGGTTTCATTACGATATCGGGGTTAACAGACATATACAAACACAGGTGACATATATAATCACCAAAGACCTACAGAATACCAAGAGAGGACTACTCAACATTCTGTCATAACGTACATGGGAAAAGGATCCCAGGAAGAACAGACATCTGTATATGTGTAAAAGAACCACATCTTCCACACCTACAACAAGCCAAACATTGTAATCAAACTTGCTGTAATAAAAAAATAAAAAATTAAATTAAAAACACGAAGAAGTAGTAGTGAGACACACTTGAGTGGCTTTCTCCTGGCACATTCCATTCTAAATTCCAATCTAGAACACCACTTCCATTGAGGCTCTGTTGCCCTAGTCACCAGATTTGGTAAGGGAGAACTGCTGCCACCTTGTGGCCGTTTCACACAACAGCAGCTTTAATCCCAGCGCTAATGGTCAGTTGATATTCAAAATCATTGCAGGCCTGTAAATGACACCTGCCCTGAAAACAAATCCTGGGGTCACATATCGACCAAAAAATTCAAAGGACGTCCATATTTCAAAACGACCGTTTCAAAAGGCATATTTTACGCACATTAGTGTTCTGCTTCTTTTCCTTTCTTTCCTTTTTTGTTAAAAAAAAACGGGAATGGAAAAAGGCATCCCTCAGAATGGGCGAAAATCGTTGCAAACGAATCAATGGACAGAGGTTTAATCTCCAATATATATAAACAGATCATGCAGCTTAATATTAAAAAAACAAACAACCCAATACAAAAATGGGCAGAAGATCTAAAGAGACGTTTCTTCAAAGGAGACACAGAGATGGCCAAGACGCACATGAAAAGCTGCTCAACAGCACTAATTATTAGAGAAATGCAAATCAAAACTACAATGAGGTGTCACCTCACACCTGTTAGAATCGGCATCATCAGAAAATCTACAAACAACCAATTCTGGGGAGGGTGTGGACAAAAGGAGCCCTCTTCCACTATTGGTGGGAATGTAAATTGATACAGTCACTATGGAGAACAGTATGGAGTTTCCTTAAAAAAACTAGAAATAGAATTACCATCTGATCCAGCAATCCCACTTCTGGGCATATACCCAGAGAAAACCGTAAATCAAAAAGGCACATTCACCACAATGTTCACTGCAGCACTATTTACAATAGCCAGGTAATGGAAGCAACCTAAATGCCCACAGACAGATGAATGGATAAAGATGTGGTACATATATGAAATGGAATATTACTCGGCCATAAAAAGGAATGAAACTGGGTCATTTGTAGAGATATCGATGGATCGAGAGACAGTCATACAGAATGAAGTAAGTCAGAAAGAGGAAAACAAATATTGTATATTAATGCATATATGTGGAACCTAAAAAAATGGTACAGATGAACTGGTTTGCAGGGAAGAAATAGAGACACAGAGGTAGAGAACAAATGTATGGACACCAAGTGTGGGAAGCCATGGGGTGGTGGTGGTGGGATGAGGTGGGAGATTGGGATTGACCTGTATACATGTATATGCATAAAATACATAACTAATAATAACGTGCTGTATAAAAACATAAATAAAATTATATTTCAAAATTTTAAAAAATAAAATTTAAAAATAAAACAGAAAAAACTTCTTCCCGTCACACAGATGTATTTATAGGAATGAATTATTTCAATGCTTATATTTATAAATACATAAAAGAGGAATAAAATCTAACTTGAACCATAAAAGAAAAAAAAAGTGAATCCACGAGTTATACAGAGGAAAACCCTATCACGGCACTTGCTCCAGCGGTAAACAATTCTGAAATTGGTCAGAGGTGGGGAACCATCTCCCATACAGCAAGGAACCCACCCCCCACGCAAGGAGCGTCCTCATTGCAAAGGTGGGGGACCGTGCCGAGGCATCTGTGAGTAAACGTGAGCTGAGCCCCAGGCCAGCTGCTGCTGAACTGTTCCCACCCTTTCCAGGTAAAACACCTGAATATGTACAAGGGCTTGAAAGCCTAGAGGAAGGACCGTGGAGCCACACCAGCGACAGCACGCAGGCCAACTTGGTGCCTGCAGGCCAGCCAGGGTGGTCCTCGCACCGGGCTCTCTTCCAGAAGCTTTCAATTGCCCTGCCTGAGATACCCCTCCTGTCCCGGCCCCCACTGCTTTTTTCCTTCCTCACCTCTGACCAGAGAGAAATTCCAGCAGAAGGTATGGGTGACACATCCTCTTCTTTACAGGCGGCAGCCTGGCAAATCCTGCAGAAAGGCCAGCAGAACCCCACTCACACCGGGCCACCCACAAAGCTGTGGCCCCTCACTCCCTCCCACCAGCACAGCCCCGAGACTGCTGACGGGGCAGAGAATATGGAGTCAGGCACAGCTTCAGGGGCTATTTTTGCCTGGAGCTCTGTTTATATTGACCTCAACTAGGCACACCTGGGGAGGGCGGGTCGGCAGGGTAATGCTGCCCAGGTCAGCTAATCCACAACCCTCAGGGAATCACATTGTTGAAAATAGACCCCGCTAAGGCAGAAGAGAAGCCAAGGGAAAAAAGGACACAATGCCATTTGCAGCACCGTAGATGAGTCTAGAAGTAATCACGTGACTTGTAGTAAGTCAGAAAGTGAAAGACACATATCATATCATATCACTTATAGGTGTTACCTAAAAATGGATACCAGGGCAGATATTTCCACGGAGAAGGGCAATCACAGATTCATTAAACAAACTTATGGTTCACCAATGGAAAAGTGTGAGGATTGGTTTCATTACGATATCGGGATTAACAGACATATACAAACACAGGTGACATATATAATCACCAAAGACCTACAGAATACCAAGAGAGGACTACTCAACATTCTGTCATAACGTACATGGGAAAAGGATCCCAGGAAGAACAGTCATCTGTATATGTGTAAAAGAACCACATCTTCCACACCTACAACAAGCCAAATATTGTAATCAAACTTGCTGTAATAAAAAATAAAAAAAATTAAATTAAAAACATGAACAAGAAGTAGTGAGACAAACGTGAGGGGCTTTCTCATGGCACATTCCATTCTAAACTCCAATCTAGAACACCACTTTCACTGAGGCTCTCTTGCCCTAGTAACCAGATTTGGTAAGGGTGAAATGCTGCCACCTTGTGGCCGTTTCACACAACAGCAGCTTTATTCCCAACGCTAATGGTCAGTTGATATTCAAAATCATTGCAGGCCTGTAAATGACACCTGCCCTGAAAACAAATCCTGGGGTAACATATCGACCAAAAAATTCAAAGGACGTCCATATTTCAAAACGACCGTTTCAAAAGGCATATTTTACGCACATTAGTGTTCTGCTTCTTTTCATTTATTTCCTTTTTTGTTAAAAAAAACACGAAAGGAAAAAGGCATCCCTCAGAATGGGCGAAAATCGTTGCAGACGAATCAATGGACAGAGGTTTAATCTCCAATATATATAAACAGCTCATGCAGCTTAATATTAAAAAAAACAAACAACCCAAAAAAAATGGGCAGGAGATCTAAAGAGACGTTTCTTCAAAGGAGACACAGAGATGGCCAAGACGCACATGAAAACCTGCTCAACAGCACTAATTATTGCAGAAATGCAAATCAAAACTACAATGAGGTATCACCTCACACCTGTTAGAATCGGCATCATCAGAAAATCTACAAACAACCAAGTCTGGGGAGGGTGTGGACAAAAGGAGCCCTCTTCCACTATTGGTGGGAATGTAAATTGATACAGTCACTATGGAGAACACTATGGAGTATCCTGAAAAAACCTAGAAAAAGAATTACCATCTGATCCAGCAATCCCACTTCTGGGCATATACCCAGAGAAAACCGTATTTCAAAAAGGCACTTTCACCACAATGTTCGTTGCAACACTATTTACAATAGCCAGGTAATGGAAGCAACCTAAATGCCCACAGACAGATGAATGGATAAAGATGTGGTACATATATAAAATGGAATATTACTCGGCCATAAAAAGGAAAGAAACTGGGTCATTTGTAGAGACATCGATGGATCGAGAGACTGTCATACAGAATGAAGTAAGTCAGAAAGAGGAAAACAAATATTGTATAATAATGCATATATGTGGAGCCTAAAAATGGTACAGATGAACTGGTTTGCAGGGAAGAAATAGAGACAGAGGTAGAGAACAAACGTATGGACACCAAGTGTGGGAAGCCATGGGGTGGTGGTGGTGGGATGAGTTGGGAGTTTGGGATTGACCTGTATACATGTATATGCATAAAATACATAACTAATAATAACGTGCTGTATAAAAAAATAAATAAAATTAAATTTCAAAATTTTAAAAAATAAAATTTAAAAATAAAACAGAAAAATGTTCTTCCCGTCACACAGATGTATTTATAGGAATGAATTATTTCCATGCTTATATCTATAAATACATAAAAGGGGAATAAAATCTAACTTGAACCAAAAAAGAAAAAAAAATCCTGTACCCACGAGTTATACAGAGGAAAACCCTATGAGGGCACTTGCTAGAGTGGTAAAAAATTCTGAAATTGGTCAGAGGTGGGGACCCATCTCCCATACAGCCAGCAACCCACCCCCCACGCAAGGAGCGTCCTCATTGCAAAGCTGGGGGACCGTGCCGAGGCATCTGTGAGTAAACGTGAGCTGTGCCCCAGGCCAGCTACTGCTGAACTGTTACCACCCTTTCCAGGTAAAACACCTGAATATGTACAAGGGCTTGAAAGCCTAGAGGAAGGACCGTGGAGCCACACCAGCGACAGCACGCAGGCCAACTTGGTGCCTGCAGGCAAGCCACGGTGGTCCTGGAACCTGGCGCTCTTCCAGAGGCTTTCCATTGCCGTGCCTCAGATACCCCTCCTGTCCCGGCCCCCACTGCTTTTTTCCTTCCTCACCTCTGTCCGGAGAGAAATTCCAGCGGAAGGTATGGGTGACACAACCTCTTCTTTACAGGCGGCACATGGCAACTCCTGCAGAAAGGCCAGCAGAACCCCACTCACACCGGGCCACCCAAAAAGCTGTGGCCCCGCACTCCCTCCCACCAGCACAGCCCCGAGACTGCTGACGGAGCAGAGAATATGGAGTCAGGCACAGCTTCAGGGGCTATTGCTGCCTGGAGCGCTGTTTATATTGACCTCAATGAGGCACACCTGGGGAGGGCGGGCTGGCAGTGTAAGGCTGCCCAGGTCAGCTAATCCACAACCCTCAGGGAATCACATTGTTGAAAATGGACCCCGCTAAGGCAGAAGAGAAGCCAAGGAAAAAAATGACACAATGCCATTTGCAGCACCGTAGATGATTCTAGAAGTAATCACGTGACTTGTAGTAAGTCAGAAAGTGAAAGACACATATCATATCATATCACTTATAGGTGTTACCTAAAAATGGATACCAGGGCAGATATTTCCACGGAGAAGGGCAATCACAGATTCATTAAACAAACTTATGGTTCACCAATGGAAAGGGGTGAGGATTTGTTTCATTACGATATCGGGTTTAACAGACATATACAAACACAGGTGACATATATAATCACCAAAGACCTACAGAATACAAAGAGAGGACGACTCAACATTCTGTCATAACGTACATGGGAAAAGGATCCCAGGAAGAACAGTCATCTGTATATGTGTAAAAGAACCACATCTTCCACACCTACAACAAGCCAAACATTGTAATCAAACTTGCTGTAATAAAAAATAAAAAAATAAATTAAAAACACGAAGAAGATGTAGTGAGACAAACTTGAGGGGCTTTCTCCTGGCATATTCCATTCTAAATTCCAATCTAGAACATCACTTCCACTGAGGCTCTCTTGCCCTAGTATCCAGATTTGGTAAGGGAGAACTGCTGCCACCTTGTGGCCGTTTCACACAACAGCAGCTTTAATCCCAGCACTAATTGTCAGTTGATATTCAAAATCATTGCAGGCCTGTAAATGACACCTGCCCTGAAAACAAATCCTGGGGTCACATATCGACCAAAAAATTCAAAGGACGTCCATATTTCAAAAGGACCGTTTCAAAAGGCATATTTTACGCACATTAGTGTTCTGCTTCTTTTCCTTTCTTTCCTTTTTTGTTAAAAAAAACGGGAATGGAAAAAGGCATCCCTCAGAATGGGCGAAAATCGTTGCAAACGAATCAATGGACACAGGTTTAATCTCCAATATATATAAACAGCTCATGCAGCTTAATATTAAAAAACAAACAACCCAATACAAAAATGGGCAGAAGATCTAAAGAGACGTTTCTTCAAAGTAGAGACAGAGATGGCCAAGACGCACATGAAAAGCTGCTCAACAGCACTAATTATTAGAGAAATGCAAATCAAAACTACAATGAGGTATCACCTCACACCTGTTAGAATCGGCATCATCAGAAAATCTACAAACAAGAAATTCTGGGGAGGGTGTGGACAAAAGGAGCCCTCTTCCACTATTGGTGGGAATGTAAATTGATACAGTCACTATGGAGAACAGTATGGAGTTTCCTTATAAAAACTAGAAATAGAATTACCATCTGATCCCGCAATCCCACTTCTGGGTATATACCCAGAGAAAACCGTAAATCTAAACGGCATATTCACCACAATGTTCATTGCAGCACTATTTACAATAGCCAGGTAATGGAAGCCACCTAAATGCCCACAGACAGATGAATGGATAAAGATGTGGTACATATATAAAATGGAATATTACTCGGCCATAAAAAGGAATGAAACTGGGTCATTTGTAGAGACATCGATGGATCAAGAGACTGTCATACAGAATGAAGTAAGTCAGAAAGAGGAAAACAAATATTGTATATTAATGCATATATGTGGAGCCTACAAAATGGTACAGATGAACTGGTTTGCAGGGAAGAAATAGAGACACAGAGGTAGAGAACAAACGTATGGACACCAAGTGTGGGAAACCATGGGGTGGTGTTGGTGGGATGAGTTGAGAGTTTGGGATTGACCTGAATACATATATATGCATAAAGTACATAACTAATAATAACGTGCTGTATAAAAAAATAAATAAAATTAAATTTCAAAATTTTAAAAAATAAAATTTAAAAATAAAACAGAAAAAAGTTCTTCCCGTCACACAGATGTATTTATAGGAATGAATTATTTCCATGCTTATATCTATAAATACATAAAAGAGGAATAAAATCTAACTTGAACCATAAAAGAAAATAAAACTGAACCCACGAGTTATACAGAGGAAAACCCTATCAGCGCACTTGCTCTAGCGGTAAACAATTCTGAAATTGGTCAGAGGTGGGGAACCATCTCCCACACAGCCATCAATCCACCCCCCACGCAAGAAGCGACCTCATTGCAAAGCTTGGGGACCGTGCCGTGGCATCTGTGAGTAAACGTGAGCTGAGCCCCAGGCCAGCTGCTGCTGAACTGTTCCCACCCTTTTCAGGTAAAACACCTGAATATGTACAAGGGCTTGAAAGCCTAGTGGAAGGACCGTGCAGCCACACCAGCGACAGCACGCAGGACAACTTGGTGCCTGCTGGACAGCCAGGGTGGTCCTGTACCCAGGCGCTCTTCCAGAAGCTTTCCATTTCCCTGCCTGAGATACCCCTCCTGTGCCGGCCCCCACTGCTTTTTTCCTTCCTCACCTCTGTCCGGAGAGAAATTCCAGCGGAAGGTATGGTTGACACAACCTATTCTTTACAGGCGGCAGCCTGGCAACACCTGCAGAAAGGCCAGCAGAACCCCACTCACACCGGGCCACCAACAAAGCTGTGGCCCCTCACTCCCTCCCACCAGCACAGCCCCGAGACTGCTGACGGGGCAGAGAATATGGAGTCAGGCACAGCTTCAGGGGCTATTGCTGCCTGGAGCGCTGTTTATATTGACCTCAACGAGGCACACCTGGGGAGGGCGGGCCGGGAGGGTAAGGCTGCCCAGGTCAGCTAATCCACAACCCTCAGGGAATCACATTGTTGAAAATGGACCCTGCTAAGGCAGAACAGAAGCCAAGGGAAAAAAGGACACAATGTCATTTGCAGCACCGTAGATGAGTCTAGAAGTAATCACGTGACTTGTAGTAAGTCAGAAAGTGGAAGACACATATCATATCATATCACTTATAGGTGTTACCTAAAAATGGATACCAGGGAAGATATTTCCACGGAGAAGGGCAATCACAGATTCATTAAACAAACTTATGGTTCACCAATGGAAAGGTGTGAGGATTGGTTTCATTACGATATCGGGGTTAACAGACATATACAAACACAGGTGACATATATAATCACCAAAGACCTACAGAATACCAAGAGAGGACTACTCAACATTCTGTCATAACGTACATGGGAAAAGGATCCCAGGAAGAACAGTCATCTGTATATGTGTAAAAGAACCACATCTTCCACACCTACAAGAAGCCAAACATTGTAATCAAACTTGCTGTAATAAAAAATAAAAAAATTAAATTAAAAACACGAACAAGAAGTAGTGAGACAAACGTGAGGGGCTTTCTCCTGGGACATTCCATTCTAAACTCCAATCTAGAACACCACTTCCACTGAGGCTCTCTTGCCCTAGTAACCAGATTTGGTAAGGGAGAACTGCTGCCACCTTGTGGCCGTTTCACACAACAGCAGCTTTAATCCCAGCGCTAATGGTCAGTTGATATTCAAAATCATTGCAGGCCTGTAAATGACACCTGCCCTGAAAACAAATCCTGGGGTCACATATCAACCAAAAAATTCAAAGGACGTCCATATTTCAAAACGACCGTTTCAAAAGGCATATTTTACGCACATTAGTGTTCTGCTTCTTTTCCTTTCTTTCCTTTTTTGTTAAAAAACCCGGGAATGGAAAAAGGCATCCCTCAGAATGGGCGAAAATCGTTGCAGACGAATCAATGGACAAAGGTTTAATCTCCAATATATATAAACAGCTCATGCAGCTTAATATTAAAAAAACAAACAACCCAAAAAAATGGGCAGAAGATCTAAAGAGACGTTTCTTCAAAGGAGAGACAGAGATGGCCATGACGCACATGAAAAGCTGCTCAACAGCACTAATTATTAGAGAAATGCAAATCAAAACTACAATGAGGTATCACCTCACTCCTGTTAGAATCGGCATCATAAGAAAATCTACAAACAACCAATTCTGGGGAGGGTGTGAACAAAAGGAGCCCTCTTCCACTATTGGTGGGAATGTAAATTGATACAGTCACTATGGAGAACAGTATGGAGTTTCCTTAAAAAAATTAGAAATAGAATTACCATCTGATCCAGCAATCGCACTTCTGGGCATATACCCAGAGAGAACCGTGTTTCAAAAAGGCACATTCACCACAACGTTCGTTGCAGCACTATTTACAATAGCCAGGTAATGGAAGCAACCTAAATGCCCACAGACAGATGAGTGGATAAAGATGTGGTACATATATAAAATGGAATATTACTCGGCCATAAAAAGGAATGAAACTGGGTCATGTGTAGAGACATCGATGGATCGAGAGACTGTCATACAGAATGAAGTAAGTCAGAAAGAGGAAAACAAATATTGTATATTAATGCATATATGTGGAGCCTAAAAATGGTACAGATGAACTGGTTTGCAGGGAAGAAATAGAGACATAGAGGTAGAGAACAAACATATGGACACCAAGTGTCGGAAGCCATGGGGTGGTGGTGGTGGGATGAGTTGGGAGTTTGGGATTGACCTGTATACATGTATATGCATAAAATACATAACTAATAATAACGTGCTGTATAAAAAAATAAATAAAATTAAATTTCAAAATTTTAAAAAATAAAATTTAAAAACAGAAAAAAGTTCTTCCCGTCACACAGATGTATTTATAGGAATGAATTATTTCCATGCTTATATCTATAAATACATAAAAGAGGAATAAAATCTAACTTGAACGATAAAAGAAGAAAAAAGTGAACCCACGAGTTATACAGAGGAAAACCCTCTCACGGCACTTGCTCCAGCGGTAAACAATTCTGAAATTGGACGGAGGTGGGGAACCCTCTCACATACAGCCAGCAACCCACCCCCCACACAAGGAGCGTCTTCATTGCAAAGCTGGGGGACCGTGCCAAGGCATCTGTGAGTAAACGTGAGTTGAGCCCCAGGCCAGCTGCTGCAGAACTGTCCCCACCCTTTCCAGGTAAAACACCTGAATATGTACAAGGGCTTGAAACCCTAGAGGAAGGACTGTGGAGCCACACAAGCGACAGCACGCAGGACAACGTGGTGCCTGCAGGACAGCCAGGGTGGTCCTGGACCCTGGCGCTCTTCCAGAAGCTTTCCATTGCCCTGCCTGAGATACCCCTCATGTCCCGGCCCCACTGCTTTTTTCCTTCCTCACCTCTGTCCGGAGAGAAATTCCAGCGGAAGGTATGGGTGACACATCCTCTTCTTTACAGGTGGCAGCCTGGCAACTCCTGCAGAAAGGCCAGCAGAACCCCACTCACACCGGGCCACCCACAAAGCTGTGGCCCCTCACTCCTTCCCACCAGCACAGCCCCGAGGCTGCTGACGGGGCAGAGAATATGGAGTCATGCACAGCTTCAGGGGCTATTGCTGCCTGGAGCGCTGTTTATATTGACCTCAATGAGGCACACCTGGGGAGGGCGGGCCGGCAGGTTAAGGCTGCCCAGGTCAGCTAATCCACAACCCTCATGGAATCACATTGTTGAAAATGGACCCCGCTAAGGCAGAAGAGAAGCCAAGGGAAAAAAGGACACAATGCCATTTGCAGCACCGTAGATGAGTCCAGAAGTAATCACGTGACTTGTAGTAAGTCAGAAAGTGGAAGACATATATCATATCATATCACTTATAGGTGTTACCTAAAAATGGATACCAGGGCAGATATTTCCACGGAGAAGGGCAATCACAGATTCATTAAACAAACTTATGGTTCACCAATGGAAAGGTGTGAGGATTGGTTTCATTACGATATCGGGGTTAACAGACATATACAAACACAGGTGACATATATAATCACCAAAGACCTACAGAATACCAAGAGAGGACTACTCAACATTCTGTCATAACGTACATGGGAAAAGGATCCCAGGAAGAACAGACATCTGTATATGTGTAAAAGAACCACATCTTCCACACCTACAAGAAGCCAAACATTGTAATCAAACTTGCTGTAATAAAAAATAAAAAAATTAAATTAAAAACACGAACAAGAAGTAGTGAGACAAACGTGAGGGGCTTTCTCCTGGGACATTCCATTCTAAACTCCAATCTAGAACACCACTTCCACTGAGGCTATCTTGCCCTAGTAACCAGGTTTGGTAAGGGTGAACTGCTGCCACCTTGTGGCCGTTTCACACAACAGCAGCTTTAATCCCAACGCTAATGGTCAGTTGATATTCAAAATCATTGCAGGCCTGTAAATGACACCTGCCCTGAAAACAAATCCTGGGGTCACATATCGACCAAAATATTCAAAGGACGTCCATATTTCAAAACGACCGTTTCCAAAGGCATATTTTAGGCACATTAATGTTCTGCTTCTTTTCCTTTCTTTCCTTTTTTGTTAAAAAAACGGGAATGGAAAAAAGCATCCCTCAGAATGGGCGAAAATCGTTGCAGACGAATCAATGGACAGAGGTTTAATCTCCAATATATATAAACAGCTCATGCAGCTTAATATTAAAAAAACAAACAACCCAAAAAAAATGGGCAGAAGATCTAAAGAGACGTTTCTTCAAAGGAGACACAGAGATGGCCAAGACGCACATGAAAAGCTGCTCAACAGCACTAATTATTAGAGAAATGCAAATCAAAACTACAATGAGGTTTCACCTCACACCTGTTAGAATCGGCATCATCAGAAAATCTACAAACAACCAATTCTGGGGAGGGTGTGGACAAAAGGAGCCCTCTTCCACTATTGGTGGGAATGTAAATTGATACAGTCACTATGGAGAACAGTATGGAGTTTCCTTAAAAAAGCTAGAAATAGAATTACCATCTGATCCAGCAATCCCACTTCTGGGCATATACCCAGAGAAAACCGTATTTCAAAAAGGCACATTCACCACAATGTTCGTTGCAGCACTATTTACAATAGCCAGGTAATGGAAGCCACCTAAATGCCCACAGACAGATGAGTGGATAAAATTGTGGTACATATATAAAATGGAATATTACTCGGCCATAAAAAGGAATGAAACTGGGTCATTTGTAGAGACATCGATGGATCGAGAGACTGTCATACAGAATGAAGTAAGTCAGAAAGAGGAAAACAAATATTGTATATTAATGCATATATGTGGAGCCTAAAAATGGTACAGATGAACTGGTTTGCAGGGAAGAAATAGAGACACAGAGGTAGAGAACAAACGTATGGACACCAAGTGTGGGAAGCCATGGGGTGGTGGTGGTGGAATGAGTTGGGAGATTGGGATTGACCTGTATACATGTATATGCATAAAATACATAACTAATAATAACGTGGTGTATAAAAAATAAATAAAATTAAATTTCAAAATTTTAAAAAATAAAATTTAATAATAAAACAGAAAAAAGTTCTTCCCGTCACACAGATGTATTTATAAGAGTGAATTATTTCCATGCTTATATCTATAAATACATAAAAGAGGAATAAAATCTAACTTGAACCATAAAAGAAAAAAAAACCCTGAACCCACGAGTTATACAGAGGAAAACCCTATCAGGGCACTTGCTCCAGTGGTAAACAATTCTGAAATTGGTCAGAGGTGGGGAACCATCTCCCATACAGCCATCAACCCACCCCCCACGCAAGGAGCGTCCTCATTGCAAAGCTGGGGGACCATGCTGAGGCATCTGTGAGTAAACGTGAGCTGAGCCCCAGGCCAGCTACTGCTGAACTGTTCCCACCCTTTCCAGGTAAAACACCTAAATATATACAAGGGCTTGAAAGCCTAGAGGAAGGACCGTGGAGCCACACCAGCGACAGCACGCAGGCCAACTTGGTGCCTGCAGGGCAGCCAGGGTGGTCCTGGCTTCGGAAGCTCTTCCAGAAGCTTTCCATTGCCCTGCCTGAGATACCCCTCATGTCCCGGCCCCCACTGCTTTTTTCCTTCCTCACCTCTGTCCGAAGAGAAATTCCAGCGGAAAGTATGGGTGACACAACCTCTTCTTTACAGGCGGCAGCCTGGCAAATCCTGCAGAAAGGCCAGCAGAACCCCACTCACACCGGGCAACCCACAAAGCTGTGGCCCCTCACTCCCTCCCACCAGCACAGCCCCGAGACTGCTGACGGGGCAGAGAATATGGATGCAGGCACAGCTTCAGGGGCTATTGCTGCCTGGAGCGCTGTTTATATTGACCTCAACGAGGCACACCTGGGGAGGGCGGGCCGGCAGGTTAAGGCTGCCCAGGTCAGCTAATCCACAACCCTCATGGAATCACATTGTTGAAAATGGACCCCGCTAAGGCAGAAGAGAAGCCAAGAGAAAAAAGGACACAATGCCATTTGCAGCACCGTAGATGAGTCCAGAAGTAATCACGTGACTTGTAGTAAGTCAGAAAGTGGAAGACACATATCATATCATATCACTTATAGGTGTTACCTAAAAATGGATACCAGGGCAGATATTTCCACGGAGAAGGGCAATCACAGATTCATTAAACAAACTTATGGTTCACCAATGGAAAGGTGTGAGGATTGGTTTCATTACGATATCGGGGTTAACAGACATATACAAACACAGGTGACATATATAATCACCAAAGACCTACAGAATACCAAGAGAGGACGACTCAACATTCTGTCATAACGTACATGGGAAAAGGATCCCAGGAAGAACAGACATCTGTATATGTGTAAAAGAACCACATCTTCCACACCTACAACAAGCCAAACATTGTAATCAAACTTGCTGTAATAAAAAATAAAAAACTAAATTAAAAACACGAACAAGAAGTAGTGAGACAAACGTGAGGGGCTTTCTCCTGGGACATTCCATTCTAAACTCCAATCTAGAACACCACTTCCACTGAGGCTCTCTTGCCCTAGTAACCAGGTTTGGTAAGGGTGAACTGCTGCCACCTTGTGGCCGTTTCACACAACAGCAGCTTTAATCCCAACGCTAATGGTCAGTTGATATTCAAAATCATTGCAGGCCTGTAAATGACACCTGCCCTGAAAACAAATCCTGGGGTCACATATCGACCAAAATATTCAAAGGACGTCCATATTTCAAAACGACCGTTTCAAAAGGCATATTTTAGGCACATTAGTGTTCTGCTTCTTTTCCTTTCTTTCCTTTTTTGTTAAAAAAAACGGGAATGGAAAAAAGCATCCCTCAGAATGGGCGAAAATCGTTGCAGACGAATCAATGGACAGAGGTTTAATCTCCAATATATATAAACAGCTCATGCAGCTTAATATTAAAAAAACAAACAACCCCCCAAAAATGGGCAGAAGATCTAAAGAGACGTTTCTTCAAAGGAGACACAGAGATGGCCAAGACGCACATGAAAAGCTGCTCAACAGCACTAATTATTAGAGAAATGCAAATCAAAACTACAATGAGGTTTCACCTCACACCTGTTAGAATCGGCATCATCAGAACATCTACAAACAACCAATTCTGGGGAGGGTGTGGACAAAAGGAGCCCTCTTCCACTATTGGTGGGAATGTAAATTGATACAGTCACTATGGAGAACAGTATGGAGTTTCCTTAAAAAAGCTAGAAATAGAATTACCATCTGATCCAGCAATCCCACTTCTGGGCATATACCCAGAGAAAACCGTATTTCAAAAAGGCACATTCACCACAATGTTCGTTGCAGCACTATTTACAATAGCCAGGTAATGGAAGCAACCTAAATGCCCACAGACAGATGAGTGGATAAAGATGTGGTACATATATAAAATGGAATATTACTCGGCCATAAAAAGGAATGAAACTGGGTCATTTGTAGAGACATCGATGGATCGAGAGACTGTCATACAGAATGAAGTAAGTCAGAAAGAGGAAAACAAATATTGTATATTAATGCATATATGTGGAGCCTAAAAATGGTACAGATGAACTGGTTTGCAGGGAAGAAATAGAGACACAGAGGTAGAGAACAAACGTATGGACACCAAGTGTGGGAAGCCATGGGGTGGTGGTGGTGGAATGAGTTGGGAGATTGGGATTGACCTGTATACATGTATATGCATAAAATACATAACTAATAATAACGTGGTGTATAAAAAAAATAAATAAAATTAAATTTCAAAATTAAAAAAAAAAATTTAATAATAAAACAGAAAAAAGTTCTTCCCGTCACACAGATGTATTTATAGGAGTGAACTATTTCCATGCTTATATCTATAAATACATAAAAGAGGAATAAAATCTAACTTGAACCATAAAAGAAAAAAAAACCCTGAACCCACGAGTTATACAGAGGAAAACCCTATCAGGGCACTTGCTCCAGTGGTAAACAATTCTGAAATTGGTCAGAGGTGGGGAACCATCTCCCATACAGCCATCAACCCACCCCCCACGCAAGGAGCGTCCTCATTGCAAAGCTGGGGGACCGTGCCGAGGCATCTGTGAGTAAACGTGAGCTGAGCCCCAGGCCAGCTACTGCTGAACTGTTCCCACCCTTTCCAGGTAAAACACCTAAATATATACAAGGGCTTGAAAGCCTAGAGGAAGGACCGTGGAGCCACACCAGTGACAGCACGCAGGCCAACTTGGTGCCTGCAGGGCAGCCAGGGTGGTCTTGGCCCCGGAAGCTCTTCCAGAAGCTTTCCATTGCCCTGCCTGAGATACCCCTCATGTCCCGGGCCCCACTGCTTTTTTCCTTCCTCACCGCTGTCTGAAGAGAAATTCCAGCGGAAAGTATGGGTGACACAACCTCTTTTTTACAGGCGGCAGCCTGGCAACTCCTGCAGAAAGGCCAGCAGAACCCCACTCACACCGGGCCACCCACAAAGCTGTGGCCCCTCACTCCCTCCCACCAGCACAGCCCCGAGACTGCTGACGGGGCAGAGAATATGGATGCAGGCACAGCTTCAGGGGCTATTGCTGCCTGGAGCGCTGTTTATATTGACCTCAATGAGGCACACCTGGGGAGGGCGGGCCGGCAGGTTAAGGCTGCCCAGGTCAGCTAATCCACAACCCTCATGGAATCACATTGTTGAAAATGGACCCCGCTAAGGCAGAAGAGAAGCCAAGGGAAAAAAGGACACAATGCCATTTGCAGCACCGTAGATGAGTCCAGAAGTAATCACGTGACTTGTAGTAAGTCAGAAAGTGGAAGACATATATCATATCATATCACTTATAGGTGTTACCTAAAAATGGATACCAGGGCAGATATTTCCACGGAGAAGGGCAATCACAGATTCATTAAACAAACTTATGGTTCACCAATGGAAAGGTGTGAGGATTGGTTTCATTACGATATCGGGGTTAACAGACATATACAAACACAGGTGACATATATAATCACCAAAGACCTACAGAATACCAAGAGAGGACTACTCAACATTCTGTCATAACGTACATGGGAAAAGGATCCCAGGAAGAACAGACATCTGTATATGTGTAAAAGAACCACATCTTCCACACCTACAAGAAGCCAAACATTGTAATCAAACTTGCTGTAATAAAAAATAAAAAAATTAAATTAAAAACACGAACAAGAAGTAGTGAGACAAACGTGAGGGGCTTTCTCCTGGGACATTCCATTCTAAACTCCAATCTAGAACACCACTTCCACTGAGGCTATCTTGCCCTAGTAACCAGGTTTGGTAAGGGTGAACTGCTGCCACCTTGTGGCCGTTTCACACAACAGCAGCTTTAATCCCAACGCTAATGGTCAGTTGATATTCAAAATCATTGCAGGCCTGTAAATGACACCTGCCCTGAAAACAAATCCTGGGGTCACATATCGACCAAAATATTCAAAGGACGTCCATATTTCAAAACGACCGTTTCCAAAGGCATATTTTAGGCACATTAATGTTCTGCTTCTTTTCCTTTCTTTCCTTTTTTGTTAAAAAAACGGGAATGGAAAAAAGCATCCCTCAGAATGGGCGAAAATCGTTGCAGACGAATCAATGGACAGAGGTTTAATCTCCAATATATATAAACAGCTCATGCAGCTTAATATTAAAAAAACAAACAACCCAAAAAAAATGGGCAGAAGATCTAAAGAGACGTTTCTTCAAAGGAGACACAGAGATGGCCAAGACGCACATGAAAAGCTGCTCAACAGCACTAATTATTAGAGAAATGCAAATCAAAACTACAATGAGGTTTCACCTCACACCTGTTAGAATCGGCATCATCAGAAAATCTACAAACAACCAATTCTGGGGAGGGTGTGGACAAAAGGAGCCCTCTTCCACTATTGGTGGGAATGTAAATTGATACAGTCACTATGGAGAACAGTATGGAGTTTCCTTAAAAAAGCTAGAAATAGAATTACCATCTGATCCAGCAATCCCACTTCTGGGCATATACCCAGAGAAAACCGTATTTCAAAAAGGCACATTCACCACAATGTTCGTTGCAGCACTGTTTACAATAGCCAGGTAATGGAAGCAACCTAAATGCCCACAGACAGATGAGTGGATAAAGATGTGGTACATATATAAAATGGAATATTACTCGGCCATAAAAAGGAATGAAACTGGGTCATTTGTAGAGACATCGATGGATCGAGAGACTGTCATACAGAATGAAGTAAGTCAGAAAGAGGAAAACAAATATTGTATATTAATGCATATATGTGGAGCCTAAAAATGGTACAGATGAACTGATTTGCAGGGAAGAAATAGAGACACAGAGGTAGAGAACAAACGTATGGACACCAAGTGTGGGAAGCCATGGGGTGGTGGTGGTGGAATGAGTTGGGAGATTGGGATTGACCTGTATACATGTATATGCATAAAATACATAACTAATAATAACGTGGTGTATAAAAAAATAAATAAAATTAAATTTCAAAATTTTAAAAAATAAAATTTAAAAATAAAACAGAAAAAAGTTCTTCCCGTCACACAGATGTATTTATAGGAGTGAATTATTTCCATGCTTATATCTATAAATACATAAAAGAGGAATAAAATCTAACTTGAACCATAAAAGAAAAATAAACACTGAACCCACGAGTTATACAGAGGAAAACCCTATCAGGGCACTTGCTCCAGTGGTAAACAATTCTGAAATTGGTCAGAGGTGGGGAACCATCTCCCATACAGCCATCAACCCACCCCCCACGCAAGGAGCGTCCTCATTGCAAAGCTGGGGGACCATGCCGAGGCATCTGTGAGTAAACGTGAGCTGAGCCCCAGGCCAGCTACTGCTGAACTGTTCCCACCCTTTCCAGGTAAAACACCTAAATATATACAAGGGCTTGAAAGCCTAGAGGAAGGACCGTGGAGCCACACCAGCGACAGCACGCAGGCCAACTTGGTGCCTGCAGGGCAGCCAGGGTGGTCCTGGCTTCGGAAGCTCTTCCAGAAGCTTTCCATTGCCCTGCCTGAGATACCCCTCATGTCCCGGCCCCCACTGCTTTTTTCCTTCCTCACCTCTGTCCGAAGAGAAATTCCAGCGGAAAGTATGGGTGACACAACCTCTTCTTTACAGGCGGCAGCCTGGCAACTCCTGCAGAAAGGCCAGCAGAACCCCACTCACACCGGGCCAACCACAAAGCTGTGGCCCCTCACTCCCTCCCACCAGCACAGCCCCGAGACTGCTGACGGGGCAGAGAATATGGAGTCAGGCACAGCTTCAGGGGCTATTGCTGCCTGGAGTGCTGTTTATATTGACCTCAACGAGGCACACCTGGGGAGGGCGGGCCGGCAGGTTAAGGCTGCCCAGGTCAGCTAATCCACAACCCTCATGGAATCACATTGTTGAAAATGGACCCCGCTAAGGCAGAAGAGAAGCCAAGGGAAAAAAGGACACAATGCCATTTGCAGCACCGTAGATGAGTCCAGAAGTAATCACGTGACTTGTAGTAAGTCAGAAAGTGGAAGACACATATCATATCATATCACTTATAGGTGTTACCTAAAAATGGATACCAGGGAAGATATTTCCACGGAGAAGGGCAATCACAGATTCATTAAACAAACTTATGGTTCACCAATGGAAAGGTGTGAGGATTGGTTTCATTACGATATCGGGGTTAACAGACATATACAAACACAGGTGACATATATAATCACCAAAGACCTACAGAATACCAAGAGAGGACTAATCAACATTCTGTCATCACGTACATGGGAAAAGGATCCCAGGAAGAACAGACATCTGTATATGTGTAAAAGAACCACATCTTCCACACCTACAAGAAGCCAAACATTGTAATCAAACTTGCTGTAATAAAAAATAAAAAATTAAATTAAAAACACGAACAAGAAGTAGTGAGACAAACGTGAGGGGCTTTCTCCTGGGACATTCCATTCTAAACTCCAATCTAGAACACCACTTCCACTGAGGCTCTCTTGCCCTAGTAACCAGGTTTGGTAAGGGTGAACTGCTGCCACCTTGTGGCCGTTTCACACAACAGCAGCTTTAATCCCAACGCTAATGGTCAGTTGATATTCAAAATCATTGCAGGCCTGTAAATGACACCTGCCCTGAAAACAAATCCTGGGGTCACATATCGACCAAAATATTCAAAGGACGTCCATATTTCAAAACGACCGTTTAAAAAGGCATATTTTAGGCACATTAGTGTTCTGCTTCTTTTCCTTTCTTTCCTTTTTTGTTAAAAAAAAACGGGAATGGAAAAAAGCATCCCTCAGAATGGGTGAAAATCGTTGCAGACGAATCAATGGACAGAGATTTTATCTCCAATATATATAAACAGCTCATGCAGCTTAATATTAAAAAAACAAACAACCCAAAAAAAATGGGCAGAAGATCTAAAGAGACGTTTCTTCAAAGGAGACACAGAGATGGCCAAGACGCACATGAAAAGCTGCTCAACAGCACTAATTATTAGAGAAATGCAAATCAAAACTACAATGAGGTTTCACCTCACACCTGTTAGAATCGGCATCATCAGAAAATCTACAAACAACCAATTCTGGGGAGGGTGTGGACAAAAGGAGCCCTCTTCCACTATTGGTGGGAATGTAAATTGATACAGTCACTATGGAGAACAGTATGGAGTTTCCTTAAAAAAGCTAGAAATAGAATTACCATCTGATCCAGCAATCCCACTTCTGGGCATATACCCAGAGAAAACCGTATTTCAAAAAGGCACATTCACCACAATGTTCGTTGCAGCACTATTTACAATAGCCAGGTAATGGAAGCCACCTAAATGCCCACAGACAGATGAGTGGATAAAATTGTGGTACATATATAAAATGGAATATTACTCGGCCATAAAAAGGAATGAAACTGGGTCATTTGTAGAGACATCGATGGATCGAGAGACTGTCATACAGAATGAAGTAAGTCAGAAAGAGGAAAACAAATATTGTATATTAATGCATATATGTGGAGCCTAAAAATGGTACAGATGAACTGGTTTGCAGGGAAGAAATAGAGACACAGAGGTAGAGAACAAACGTATGGACACCAAGTGTGGGAAGCCATGGGGTGGTGGTGGTGGAATGAGTTGGGAGATTGGGATTGACCTGTATACATGTATATGCATAAAATACATAACTAATAATAACGTGGTGTATAAAAAATAAATAAAATTAAATTTCAAAATTTTAAAAAATAAAATTTAATAATAAAACAGAAAAAAGTTCTTCCCGTCACACAGATGTATTTATAAGAGTGAATTATTTCCATGCTTATATCTATAAATACATAAAAGAGGAATAAAATCTAACTTGAACCATAAAAGAAAAAAAAACCCTGAACCCACGAGTTATACAGAGGAAAACCCTATCAGGGCACTTGCTCCAGTGGTAAACAATTCTGAAATTGGTCAGAGGTGGGGAACCATCTCCCATACAGCCATCAACCCACCCCCCACGCAAGGAGCGTCCTCATTGCAAAGCTGGGGGACCATGCTGAGGCATCTGTGAGTAAATGTGAGCTGAGCCCCAGGCCAGCTACTGCTGAACTGTTCCCACCCTTTCCAGGTAAAACACCTAAATATATACAAGGGCTTGAAAGCCTAGAGGAAGGACCGTGGAGCCACACCAGCGACAGCACGCAGGCCAACTTGGTGCCTGCAGGGCAGCCAGGGTGGTCCTGGCTTCGGAAGCTCTTCCAGAAGCTTTCCATTGCCCTGCCTGAGATACCCCTCATGTCCCGGCCCCCACTGCTTTTTTCCTTCCTCACCTCTGTCCGAAGAGAAATTCCAGCGGAAAGTATGGGTGACACAACCTCTTCTTTACAGGCGGCAGCCTGGCAAATCCTGCAGAAAGGCCAGCAGAACCCCACTCACACCGGGCCACCCACAAAGCTGTGGCCCCTCACTCCCTCCCACCAGCACAGCCCCGAGACTGCTGACGGGGCAGAGAATATGGATGCAGGCACAGCTTCAGGGGCTATTGCTGCCTGGAGCGCTGTTTATATTGACCTCAACGAGGCACACCTGGGGAGGGCGGGTCGGCAGGTTAAGGCTGCCCAGGTCAGCTAATCCACAACCCTCATGGAATCACATTGTTGAAAATGGACCCCGCTAAGGCAGAAGAGAAGCCAAGAGAAAAAAGGACACAATGCCATTTGCAGCACCGTAGATGAGTCCAGAAGTAATCACGTGACTTGTAGTAAGTCAGAAAGTGAAAGACACATATCATATCATATCACTTATAGGTGTTACCTAAAAATGGATACCAGGGCAGATATTTCCACGGAGAAGGGCAATCACAGATTCATTAAACAAACTTATGGTTCACCAATGGAAAGGTGTGAGGATTGGTTTCATTACGATATCGGGGTTAACAGACATATACAAACACAGGTGACATATATAATCACCAAAGACCTACAGAATACCAAGAGAGGACGACTCAACATTCTGTCATAACGTACATGGGAAAAGGATCCCAGGAAGAACAGACATCTGTATATGTGTAAAAGAACCACATCTTCCACACCTACAACAAGCCAAACATTGTAATCAAACTTGCTGTAATAAAAAATAAAAAACTAAATTAAAAACACGAACAAGAAGTAGTGAGACAAACGTGAGGGGCTTTCTCCTGGGACATTCCATTCTAAACTCCAATCTAGAACACCACTTCCACTGAGGCTCTCTTGCCCTAGTAACCAGGTTTGGTAAGGGTGAACTGCTGCCACCTTGTGGCCGTTTCACACAACAGCAGCTTTAATCCCAACGCTAATGGTCAGTTGATATTCAAAATCATTGCAGGCCTGTAAATGACACCTGCCCTGAAAACAAATCCTGGGGTCACATATCGACCAAAATATTCAAAGGACGTCCATATTTCAAAACGACCGTTTCAAAAGGCATATTTTAGGCACATTAGTGTTCTGCTTCTTTTCCTTTCTTTCCTTTTTTGTTAAAAAAAACGGGAATGGAAAAAAGCATCCCTCAGAATGGGCGAAAATCGTTGCAGACGAATCAATGGACAGAGGTTTAATCTCCAATATATATAAACAGCTCATGCAGCTTAATATTAAAAAAACAAACAACCCCCCAAAAATGGGCAGAAGATCTAAAGAGACGTTTCTTCAAAGGAGACACAGAGATGGCCAAGACGCACATGAAAAGCTGCTCAACAGCACTAATTATTAGAGAAATGCAAATCAAAACTACAATGAGGTTTCACCTCACACCTGTTAGAATCGGCATCATCAGAACATCTACAAACAACCAATTCTGGGGAGGGTGTGGACAAAAGGAGCCCTCTTCCACTATTGGTGGGAATGTAAATTGATACAGTCACTATGGAGAACAGTATGGAGTTTCCTTAAAAAAGCTAGAAATAGAATTACCATCTGATCCAGCAATCCCACTTCTGGGCATATACCCAGAGAAAACCGTATTTCAAAAAGGCACATTCACCACAATGTTCGTTGCAGCACTATTTACAATAGCCAGGTAATGGAAGCAACCTAAATGCCCACAGACAGATGAGTGGATAAAGATGTGGTACATATATAAAATGGAATATTACTCGGCCATAAAAAGGAATGAAACTGGGTCATTTGTAGAGACATCGATGGATCGAGAGACTGTCATACAGAATGAAGTAAGTCAGAAAGAGGAAAACAAATATTGTATATTAATGCATATATGTGGAGCCTAAAAATGGTACAGATGAACTGGTTTGCAGGGAAGAAATAGAGACACAGAGGTAGAGAACAAACGTATGGACACCAAGTGTGGGAAGCCATGGGGTGGTGGTGGTGGAATGAGTTGGGAGATTGGGATTGACCTGTATACATGTATATGCATAAAATACATAACTAATAATAACGTGGTGTATAAAAAAAATAAATAAAATTAAATTTCAAAATTAAAAAAAAAAAATTTAATAATAAAACAGAAAAAAGTTCTTCCCGTCACACAGATGTATTTATAGGAGTGAACTATTTCCATGCTTATATCTATAAATACATAAAAGAGGAATAAAATCTAACTTGAACCATAAAAGAAAAAAAAACCCTGAACCCACGAGTTATACAGAGGAAAACCCTATCAGGGCACTTGCTCCAGTGGTAAACAATTCTGAAATTGGTCAGAGGTGGGGAACCATCTCCCATACAGCCATCAACCCACCCCCCACGCAAGGAGCGTCCTCATTGCAAAGCTGGGGGACCGTGCCGAGGCATCTGTGAGTAAACGTGAGCTGAGCCCCAGGCCAGCTACTGCTGAACTGTTCCCACCCTTTCCAGGTAAAACACCTAAATATATACAAGGGCTTGAAAGCCTAGAGGAAGGACCGTGGAGCCACACCAGTGACAGCACGCAGGCCAACTTGGTGCCTGCAGGGCAGCCAGGGTGGTCTTGGCCCCGGAAGCTCTTCCAGAAGCTTTCCATTGCCCTGCCTGAGATACCCCTCATGTCCCGGGCCCCACTGCTTTTTTCCTTCCTCACCGCTGTCTGAAGAGAAATTCCAGCGGAAAGTATGGGTGACACAACCTCTTTTTTACAGGCGGCAGCCTGGCAACTCCTGCAGAAAGGCCAGCAGAACCCCACTCACACCGGGCCACCCACAAAGCTGTGGCCCCTCACTCCCTCCCACCAGCACAGCCCCGAGACTGCTGACGGGGCAGAGAATATGGATGCAGGCACAGCTTCAGGGGCTATTGCTGCCTGGAGCGCTGTTTATATTGACCTCAATGAGGCACACCTGGGGAGGGCGGGCCGGCAGGTTAAGGCTGCCCAGGTCAGCTAATCCACAACCCTCATGGAATCACATTGTTGAAAATGGACCCCGCTAAGGCAGAAGAGAAGCCAAGGGAAAAAAGGACACAATGCCATTTGCAGCACCGTAGATGAGTCCAGAAGTAATCACGTGACTTGTAGTAAGTCAGAAAGTGGAAGACATATATCATATCATATCACTTATAGGTGTTACCTAAAAATGGATACCAGGGCAGATATTTCCACGGAGAAGGGCAATCACAGATTCATTAAACAAACTTATGGTTCACCAATGGAAAGGTGTGAGGATTGGTTTCATTACGATATCGGGGTTAACAGACATATACAAACACAGGTGACATATATAATCACCAAAGACCTACAGAATACCAAGAGAGGACTACTCAACATTCTGTCATAACGTACATGGGAAAAGGATCCCAGGAAGAACAGACATCTGTATATGTGTAAAAGAACCACATCTTCCACACCTACAAGAAGCCAAACATTGTAATCAAACTTGCTGTAATAAAAAATAAAAAAATTAAATTAAAAACACGAACAAGAAGTAGTGAGACAAACGTGAGGGGCTTTCTCCTGGGACATTCCATTCTAAACTCCAATCTAGAACACCACTTCCACTGAGGCTATCTTGCCCTAGTAACCAGGTTTGGTAAGGGTGAACTGCTGCCACCTTGTGGCCGTTTCACACAACAGCAGCTTTAATCCCAACGCTAATGGTCAGTTGATATTCAAAATCATTGCAGGCCTGTAAATGACACCTGCCCTGAAAACAAATCCTGGGGTCACATATCGACCAAAATATTCAAAGGACGTCCATATTTCAAAACGACCGTTTCCAAAGGCATATTTTAGGCACATTAATGTTCTGCTTCTTTTCCTTTCTTTCCTTTTTTGTTAAAAAAACGGGAATGGAAAAAAGCATCCCTCAGAATGGGCGAAAATCGTTGCAGACGAATCAATGGACAGAGGTTTAATCTCCAATATATATAAACAGCTCATGCAGCTTAATATTAAAAAAACAAACAACCCAAAAAAAATGGGCAGAAGATCTAAAGAGACGTTTCTTCAAAGGAGACACAGAGATGGCCAAGACGCACATGAAAAGCTGCTCAACAGCACTAATTATTAGAGAAATGCAAATCAAAACTACAATGAGGTTTCACCTCACACCTGTTAGAATCGGCATCATCAGAAAATCTACAAACAACCAATTCTGGGGAGGGTGTGGACAAAAGGAGCCCTCTTCCACTATTGGTGGGAATGTAAATTGATACAGTCACTATGGAGAACAGTATGGAGTTTCCTTAAAAAAGCTAGAAATAGAATTACCATCTGATCCAGCAATCCCACTTCAGGGCATATACCCAGAGAAAACCGTATTTCAAAAAGGCACATTCACCACAATGTTCGTTGCAGCACTGTTTACAATAGCCAGGTAATGGAAGCAACCTAAATGCCCACAGACAGATGAGTGGATAAAGATGTGGTACATATATAAAATGGAATATTACTCGGCCATAAAAAGGAATGAAACTGGGTCATTTGTAGAGACATCGATGGATCGAGAGACTGTCATACAGAATGAAGTAAGTCAGAAAGAGGAAAACAAATATTGTATATTAATGCATATATGTGGAGCCTAAAAATGGTACAGATGAACTGATTTGCAGGGAAGAAATAGAGACACAGAGGTAGAGAACAAACGTATGGACACCAAGTGTGGGAAGCCATGGGGTGGTGGTGGTGGAATGAGTTGGGAGATTGGGATTGACCTGTATACATGTATATGCATAAAATACATAACTAATAATAACGTGGTGTATAAAAAAATAAATAAAATTAAATTTCAAAATTTTAAAAAATAAAATTTAAAAATAAAACAGAAAAAAGTTCTTCCCGTCACACAGATGTATTTATAGGAGTGAATTATTTCCATGCTTATATCTATAAATACATAAAAGAGGAATAAAATCTAACTTGAACCATAAAAGAAAAATAAACACTGAACCCACGAGTTATACAGAGGAAAACCCTATCAGGGCACTTGCTCCAGTGGTAAACAATTCTGAAATTGGTCAGAGGTGGGGAACCATCTCCCATACAGCCATCAACCCACCCCCCACGCAAGGAGCGTCCTCATTGCAAAGCTGGGGGACCATGCCGAGGCATCTGTGAGTAAACGTGAGCTGAGCCCCAGGCCAGCTACTGCTGAACTGTTCCCACCCTTTCCAGGTAAAACACCTAAATATATACAAGGGCTTGAAAGCCTAGAGGAAGGACCGTGGAGCCACACCAGCGACAGCACGCAGGCCAACTTGGTGCCTGCAGGGCAGCCAGGGTGGTCCTGGCTTCGGAAGCTCTTCCAGAAGCTTTCCATTGCCCTGCCTGAGATACCCCTCATGTCCCGGCCCCCACTGCTTTTTTCCTTCCTCACCTCTGTCCGAAGAGAAATTCCAGCGGAAAGTATGGGTGACACAACCTCTTCTTTACAGGCGGCAGCCTGGCAACTCCTGCAGAAAGGCCAGCAGAACCCCACTCACACCGGGCCAACCACAAAGCTGTGGCCCCTCACTCCCTCCCACCAGCACAGCCCCGAGACTGCTGACGGGGCAGAGAATATGGAGTCAGGCACAGCTTCAGGGGCTATTGCTGCCTGGAGCGCTGTTTATATTGACCTCAACGAGGCACACCTGGGGAGGGCGGGCCGGCAGGTTAAGGCTGCCCAGGTCAGCTAATCCACAACCCTCATGGAATCACATTGTTGAAAATGGACCCCGCTAAGGCAGAAGAGAAGCCAAGGGAAAAAAGGACACAATGCCATTTGCAGCACCGTAGATGAGTCCAGAAGTAATCACGTGACTTGTAGTAAGTCAGAAAGTGGAAGACACATATCATATCATATCACTTATAGGTGTTACCTAAAAATGGATACCAGGGAAGATATTTCCACGGAGAAGGGCAATCACAGATTCATTAAACAAACTTATGGTTCACCAATGGAAAGGTGTGAGGATTGGTTTCATTACGATATCAGGGTTAACAGACATATACAAACACAGGTGACATATATAATCACCAAAGACCTACAGAATACCAAGAGAGGACTAATCAACATTCTGTCATCACGTACATGGGAAAAGGATCCCAGGAAGAACAGACATCTGTATATGTGTAAAAGAACCACATCTTCCACACCTACAAGAAGCCAAACATTGTAATCAAACTTGCTGTAATAAAAAATAAAAAATTAAATTAAAAACACGAACAAGAAGTAGTGAGACAAACGTGAGGGGCTTTCTCCTGGGACATTCCATTCTAAACTCCAATCTAGAACACCACTTCCACTGAGGCTCTCTTGCCCTAGTAACCAGGTTTGGTAAGGGTGAACTGCTGCCACCTTGTGGCCGTTTCACACAACAGCAGCTTTAATCCCAACGCTAATGGTCAGTTGATATTCAAAATCATTGCAGGCCTGTAAATGACACCTGCCCTGAAAACAAATCCTGGGGTCACATATCGACCAAAATATTCAAAGGACGTCCATATTTCAAAACGACCGTTTAAAAAGGCATATTTTAGGCACATTAGTGTTCTGCTTCTTTTCCTTTCTTTCCTTTTTTGTTAAAAAAAAACGGGAATGGAAAAAAGCATCCCTCAGAATGGGTGAAAATCGTTGCAGACGAATCAATGGACAGAGATTTTATCTCCAATATATATAAACAGCTCATGCAGCTTAATATTAAAAAAACAAACAACCCAAAAAAAATGGGCAGAAGATCTAAAGAGACGTTTCTTCAAAGGAGACACAGAGATGGCCAAGACGCACATGAAAAGCTGCTCAACAGCACTAATTATTAGAGAAATGCAAATCAAAACTACAATGAGGTTTCACCTCACACCTGTTAGAATCGGCATCATCAGAAAATCTACAAACAACCAATTCTGGGGAGGGTGTGGACAAAAGGAGCCCTCTTCCACTATTGGTGGGAATGTAAATTGATACAGTCACTATGGAGAACAGTATGGAGTTTCCTTAAAAAAGCTAGAAATAGAATTACCATCTGATCCAGCAATCCCACTTCTGGGCATATACCCAGAGAAAACCGTATTTCAAAAAGGCACATTCACCACAATGTTCGTTGCAGCACTATTTACAATAGCCAGGTAATGGAAGCAACCTAAATGCCCACAGACAGATGAGTGGATAAAGATGTGGTACATATATAAAACGGAATATTACTCGGCCATAAAAAGGAATGAAACTGGGTCATTTGTAGAGACATCGATGGATCGAGAGACTGTCATACAGAATGAAGTAAGTCAGAAAGAGGAAAACAAATATTGTATATTAATGCATATATGTGGAGCCTAAAAATGGTACAGATGAACTGGTTTGCAGGGAAGAAATAGAGACACAGAGGTAGAGAACAAACGTATGGACACCAAGTGTGGGAAGCCATGGGGTGGTGGTGGTGGAATGAGTTGGGAGATTGGGATTGACCTGTATACATGTATATGCATAAAATACATAACTAATAATAACGTGGTGTATAAAAAAAATAAATAAAATTAAATTTCAAAATTTTAAAAAATAAAATTTAATAATAAAACAGAAAAAAGTTCTTCCCGTCACACAGATGTATTTATAGGAGTGAATTATTTCCATGCTTATATCTATAAATACATAAAAGAGGAATAAAATCTAACTTGAACCATAAAAGAAAAAAAAACCCTGAACCCACGAGTTATACAGAGGAAAACCCTATCAGGGCACTTGCTCCAGTGGTAAACAATTCTGAAATTGGTCAGAGGTGGGGAACCATCTCCCATACAGCCATCAACCCACCCCCCACGCAAGGAGCGTCCTCATTGCAAAACTGGGGAACCGTGCCGAGGCATCTGTGAGTAAACGTGAGCTGAGCCCCAGGCCAGCTACTGCTGAACTATTCCCACCCTTTCCAGGTAAAACACCTGAATATGTACAAGGGCTTGAAAGCCTAGAGGAAGGACCGTGGAGCCACACCAGCGACAGCACGCTGGCCAACTTGGTGCCTGCAGGCCAGCCAGGGTGGTCCTGGCCCCGGTCGCTCTTCCGGAAGCTTTCCATTGCCCTGCCTGAGATACCCCTCCTGTCCCGGCCCCCACTGCTTTTTTCCTTCCTCACCTCTGTCTGGAGAGAAATTCCAGCGGAAGGTATGGGTGACACATCCTCTTCTTTACAGGCGGCAGCCTGGCAACTCCTGCAGAAAGGCCAGCAGAACCCCACTCACACCGGGCCACCCACAAAGCTGTGGCCCCTCACTCCCTCCCACCAGCACAGCCCCGAGACTGCTGACGGGGCAGAGAATATGGATGCAGGCACAGCTTCAGGGGCTATTGCTGCCTGGAGCGCTGTTTATATTGACCTCAACGAGGCACACCTGGGGAGGGCGGGCCGGCAGGTTAAGGCTGCCCAGGTCAGCTAATCCACAACCCTCAGGGAATCACATTGTTGAAAATGGACCCCGCTAAGGCAGAAGAGAAGCCAAGGGAAAAAAGGACACAATGCCATTTGCAGCACCGTAGATGAGTCTAGAAGTAATCACGTGACTTGTAGTAAGTCAGAAAGTGAAAGACACATATCATATCATATCACTTATAGGTGTTACCTAAAAATGGATACCAGGGCAGATATTGCCACGGAGAAGGGCAATCACAGATTCATTAAACAAACTTATGGTTCACCAATGGAAAGGTGTGAGGATTGGTTTCATTATGATATCGGGGTTAACAGACATATACAAACACAGGTGACATATATAATCACCAAAGACCTACAGAATACCAAGAGAGGACTACTCAACATTCTGTCATAACGTACATGGGAAAAGGATCCCAGGAAGAACAGACATGTGTATATGTGTAAAAGAACCACATCTTCCACACCTACAACAAGCCAAACATTGTAATCAAACTTGCTGTAATAAAAAATAAAAAAATTAAATTAAAAACACGAACAAGAAGTAGTGAGACAAACGTGAGGGGCTTTCTCCTGGCACATTCCATTCTAAACTCCAATCTAGAACACCACTTCCACTGAGGCTCTCTTGCCCTAGTAACCAGATTTGGTAAGGGTGAACTGCTGCCACTTTGTGTCCGTTTCACACAACAGCAGATTAAACCCAATGCTAATGGTCAGTTGATATTCAAAATCATTGCAGGCCTGTAAATGACACGTGCCCTGAAAACAAATCCTGGGGTCACATATCGACCAAAAAATTCAAAGGACGTCCATATTTCAAAACGACCGTTTCAAAAGGCATATTTTACGCACATTAGTGTTCTGCTTCTTTTCCTTTCTTTCCTTTTTTGTTAAAAATCACGGGAATGGAAAAAGGCATCCCTCAGAATGGGCGAAAATCGTTGCAGACGAATCAATGGACAGAGGTTTAATCTCTAATATATATAAACAGCTCATGCAGCTTAATATTAAAAAAAACAAACAACCCAAAAAAATGGGCAGAAGATCTAAAGAGACGTTTCTTCCAAGGAGACACAGAGATGGCCAAGACGCACATGAAAAGCTGCTCAACAGCACTAATTATTAGAGAAATGCAAATCAAAACTACAATGAGATGTCACCTCACACCTGTTAGAATCGGCATCATCAGAAAATCTACAAACAACCAATTCTGGGGAGGTTGTGGACAAAAGGAGCCCTCTTCCACTATTGGTGGGAATGTAAATTGATACAGTCACTATGGAGAACAGTATGGAGTTTCCTTAAAAAAATGAGAAATAGAATTACCATCTGATCCAGCAATCCCACTTCTGGGCATATATCCAGAGAAAACCGCATTTCAAAAAGGCACATTCACCACAATATTCGTTGCAGCACTATTTACAATAGCCAGGTAATGGAAGCAAACTAAATGCCCACAGACAGATGAATGGATAAAGATGTGGTACATATATAAAATGGAATATTACTCGGCCATAAAAAGGAATGAAACTGGGTCATTTGTAGAGACATCGATGGATCGAGAGACTGTCATACAGAATGAAGTAAGTCAGAAAGAGGAAAACAAATATTGTATATTAATGCATATATGTGGAGCCTAAAAATGGTACAGATGAACTGGTTTGCAGGGAAGAAATAGAGACACAGAGGTAGAGAACAAACGTATGGACACCAAGTGTGGGAAGACATGGGGTGGTGGTGGTGGGATGAGTTGGGAGATTGGGATTGACCTGTATACATGTATATGCATAAAATACATAAATAATAATAACGTGCTGTATAAAAAAATAAATAAATTAAATTTCAAAATTTTAAAGAATAAAATTTAAAAATAAAACAGAAAAATGTTCTTCCCGTCACACAGATGTATTTATAGGAATGAATTATTTCCATGCTTATATCAATAAATACATAAAAGAGGAATAAAATCTAACTTGAAACATAAAAGAAAAAAAAAACCTGAACCCACGAGTTATACAGAGGAAAACACTATCAGGGCACTTGCTCCAGTGGTAAAAAATTCTGAAATTGGTCAGAGGTGGGGAACCATCACCCATACAGCCAGCAACCCACCCCCCACGCAAGGAGCATCCTCATTGCAAAGCTGGGGGACCGTGCCGAGGCATCTGTGAGTAAACGTGAGCTGAGCCCCAGGCCAGCTGCTGCTGAACTGTTCCCACCCTTTCCAGGTAAAACACCTGAATATGTACAAGGGCTTGAAAGCCTAGAGGAAGGACCGTGGAGCCACACCAGCGACAGCACGCAGGCCAACTTGGTGCCTGCAGGCCAGCCAGGGTGGTCCTTGCCCCGGTCGCTCTTCCGGAAGCTTTCAATTGCCCTGCCTGAGATACCCCTCCTGTCCCGGCTCCCACTGCATTTTTGCTTCCTCACCTCTGTCAGGGGAGAAATTCCAGCGGAAGGTATGGGTGACACATCCTCTTCTTTACAGGCGGCAGCCTGGCAACTCCTGCAGAATGGCCAGCAGAACCCCACTCACACCGGGCCACCCACAAAGCTGTGGCCCCTCACTCCCTCCCACCAGCACAGCCCCGAGACTGCTGACGGGGCAGAGAATATGGAGTCAGGCACAGCTTCAGGGGCTATTGCTGCCTGGAGCTCTGTTTATATTGACCTCAACGAGGCACACATGGGGAGGGCGGGCCCGGCAGGGTAAGGCTGCCCAGGTCAGCTAATCCACAACCCTCAGGGAATCACATTGTTGAAAATGGACCCCGCTAAGGCAGAAGAGAAGCCAAGGAAAAAAGGACACAATGCCATTTGCAGCACCGTAGATGAGTCTAGAAGTAATCACGTGACTTGTAGTAAGTCAGAAAGTGAAAGACACATATCATATCATATCACTTATAGGTGTTACCTAAAAATGGATACCAGGGCAGATATTTCCACGGAGAAGGGCAATCACAGATTCATTAAACAAACTTATGGTTCACCAATGGAAAGGTGTGAGGATTGGTTTCATTGCGATATCGGGGTTAACAGACATATACAAACACAGGTGACATATATAATCACCAAAGACCTACAGAATACCAAGAGAAGACGACTCAACATTCTGTCATAACGTACATGGGAAAAGGATCCCAGGAAGAACAGTCATCTGTATATGTGTAAAAGAACCACATCTTCCACACCTACAACAAGCCAAACTTTGTAATCAAACTTGCTGTAATAAAAAATAAAAAATTAAATTAAAAACACGAACAAGAAGTAGTGAGACAAACGTGTGGGGATTTCTCCTGGCACATTCCATTCTAAACTCCAATCTAGAACACCACTTCCACTGAGGCTCTCTTGCCCTAGTAACCAGATTTGGTAAGGGTGAACTGCTGCCACCTTGTGGCCGTTTCACACAACAGCAGCTTTAATCCCAACGCTAATGGTCAGTTGATATTCAAAATCATTGCAGGCCTGTAAATGACACCTGCCCTGAAAACAAATCCTGGGGTCACATATCGACCAAAAAATTCAAAGGACGTCCATATTTCAAAACGACCGTTTCAAAAGGCATATTTTACGCACATTAGTGTTCTGCTTCTTTTCCTTTCTTTCCTTTTTTGTTAAAAAACACGGGAATGGAAAAAGGCATCCCTCAGAATGGGCGAAAATCGTTGCAGACGAATCAAAGGACAGAGGTTTAATCTCCAATATATATAAACAACTCATGCAGCTTAATATTAAAAAAACAAACAACCCAATACAAAAATGGGCAGAAGATCTAAAGAGACGTTTCTTCAAAGAAGACACAGCGATGGCCAAGACGCACATGAAAAGCTGCTCAACAGCACTAATTATTAGAGAAATGCAAATCAAAACCACAATGAGGTATCACCTCACACCTGTTAGAATAGGCATCATCAGAATATGTACAAACAACCAATTCTGGGGAGGGTGTGGACAAAAGGAGCCCTCTTCCACTATTGGTGGGAATGTAAATTGATACAGTCACTATGGAGAACAGTATGGAGTTTCCTTAAAAAAACTAGAAATAGAATTACCATCTGATCCAGCAATCCCACTTCTGGGCATATACCCAGAGAAAACCGTAAATCAAAAAGGCACATTCACCACAATGTTCATTGCAGCACTATTTACAATAGCCAGGTAATGGAAGCAACCTAAATGCCCACAGACAGATGAATGAATAAAGATGTGGTACATATATGAAATGGAATATTACTCGGCCATAAAAAGGAATGAAACTGGGTCATTTGTAGAGACATCGATGGATTGAGAGACTGTCATACAGAATGAAGTAAGTCAGAAAGAGGAAAAGAAATATTGTATATTAATGCATATATGTGGAACGTAAAAAAATGGTACAGATGAACTGGTTTGCAGGGAAGAAATAGAGACACAGAGGTAGAGAACAAACGTATGGACACCAAGTGTGGGAAGCCATGGGGTGGTGGTGGTGGGATGAGTTGGGAGATTGGGATTGACCTGTATACATGTATATGCATAAAATACATAACTAATAATAACGTGCTGTATAAAAACATAAATAAAATTAAATTTCAAAATTTTAAAAAATAAAATTTAAAAATAAAACAGAAAAAATTCTTCCCGTCACACAGATGTATTTATAGGAATGAATTATTTCCATGCTTATATTTATAAATACATAAAAGAGGAATAAAATCTAACTTGAACCATAAAAGAAAAAAAAAGTGAACCCACGAGTTATACAGAGGAAACGCTATCACGGCACTTGCTCCAGCGGTAAACAATTCTGAAATTGGTCAGAGGTGGGGAACCATCTCCCATACAGCCAGCAACCCACCCCCCATGCAAGGAGCGTCCTCATTGCAAAGCTGGGGGACCGTGCCGAGGCATCTGTGAGTAAACGTGAGCTGAGCGCCAGGCCAGCTGCTGCTGAACTGTTCCAACCCTTTCCAGGTAAAACACCTGAATATGTACAAGGGCTTGAAAGCCTAGAGGAAGGACCGTGGAGCCACACCAGCAACAGCACGCAGGCCAACTTGGTGCCTGCAGGCCAGCCAGCGTGGTCCTGGCCCCGGGCGCTCTTCAAGAAGCTTTCCATTGCCCTGCCTGAGATACCCCTCATGTCCCGGGCCCCACTGCTTTTTTCCTTCCTCACCGCTGTCTGAAGAGAAATTCCAGCGGAAAGTATGGGTGACACAACCTCTTTTTTACAGGCGGCAGCCTGGCAACTCCTGCAGAAAGGCCAGCAGAACCCCACTCACACCGGGCCACCCACAAAGCTGTGGCCCCTCACTCCCTCCCACCAGCACAGCCCCGAGACTGCTGACGGGGCAGAGAATATGGATGCAGGCACAGCTTCAGGGGCTATTGCTGCCTGGAGCGCTGTTTATATTGACCTCAATGAGGCACACCTGGGGAGGGCGGGCCGGCAGGTTAAGGCTGCCCAGGTCAGCTAATCCACAACCCTCATGGAATCACATTGTTGAAAATGGACCCCGCTAAGGCAGAAGAGAAGCCAAGGGAAAAAAGGACACAATGCCATTTGCAGCACCGTAGATGAGTCCAGAAGTAATCACGTGACTTGTAGTAAGTCAGAAAGTGGAAGACATATATCATATCATATCACTTATAGGTGTTACCTAAAAATGGATACCAGGGCAGATATTTCCACGGAGAAGGGCAATCACAGATTCATTAAACAAACTTATGGTTCACCAATGGAAAGGTGTGAGGATTGGTTTCATTACGATATCGGGGTTAACAGACATATACAAACACAGGTGACATATATAATCACCAAAGACCTACAGAATACCAAGAGAGGACTACTCAACATTCTGTCATAACGTACATGGGAAAAGGATCCCAGGAAGAACAGACATCTGTATATGTGTAAAAGAACCACATCTTCCACACCTACAAGAAGCCAAACATTGTAATCAAACTTGCTGTAATAAAAAATAAAAAAATTAAATTAAAAACACGAACAAGAAGTAGTGAGACAAACGTGAGGGGCTTTCTCCTGGGACATTCCATTCTAAACTCCAATCTAGAACACCACTTCCACTGAGGCTATCTTGCCCTAGTAACCAGGTTTGGTAAGGGTGAACTGCTGCCACCTTGTGGCCGTTTCACACAACAGCAGCTTTAATCCCAACGCTAATGGTCAGTTGATATTCAAAATCATTGCAGGCCTGTAAATGACACCTGCCCTGAAAACAAATCCTGGGGTCACATATCGACCAAAATATTCAAAGGACGTCCATATTTCAAAACGACCGTTTCCAAAGGCATATTTTAGGCACATTAATGTTCTGCTTCTTTTCCTTTCTTTCCTTTTTTGTTAAAAAAACGGGAATGGAAAAAAGCATCCCTCAGAATGGGCGAAAATCGTTGCAGACGAATCAATGGACAGAGGTTTAATCTCCAATATATATAAACAGCTCATGCAGCTTAATATTAAAAAAACAAACAACCCAAAAAAAATGGGCAGAAGATCTAAAGAGACGTTTCTTCAAAGGAGACACAGAGATGGCCAAGACGCACATGAAAAGCTGCTCAACAGCACTAATTATTAGAGAAATGCAAATCAAAACTACAATGAGGTTTCACCTCACACCTGTTAGAATCGGCATCATCAGAAAATCTACAAACAACCAATTCTGGGGAGGGTGTGGACAAAAGGAGCCCTCTTCCACTATTGGTGGGAATGTAAATTGATACAGTCACTATGGAGAACAGTATGGAGTTTCCTTAAAAAAGCTAGAAATAGAATTACCATCTGATCCAGCAATCCCACTTCTGGGCATATACCCAGAGAAAACCGTATTTCAAAAAGGCACATTCACCACAATGTTCGTTGCAGCACTGTTTACAATAGCCAGGTAATGGAAGCAACCTAAATGCCCACAGACAGATGAGTGGATAAAGATGTGGTACATATATAAAATGGAATATTACTCGGCCATAAAAAGGAATGAAACTGGGTCATTTGTAGAGACATCGATGGATCGAGAGACTGTCATACAGAATGAAGTAAGTCAGAAAGAGGAAAACAAATATTGTATATTAATGCATATATGTGGAGCCTAAAAATGGTACAGATGAACTGATTTGCAGGGAAGAAATAGAGACACAGAGGTAGAGAACAAACGTATGGACACCAAGTGTGGGAAGCCATGGGGTGGTGGTGGTGGAATGAGTTGGGAGATTGGGATTGACCTGTATACATGTATATGCATAAAATACATAACTAATAATAACGTGGTGTATAAAAAAATAAATAAAATTAAATTTCAAAATTTTAAAAAATAAAATTTAAAAATAAAACAGAAAAAAGTTCTTCCCGTCACACAGATGTATTTATAGGAGTGAATTATTTCCATGCTTATATCTATAAATACATAAAAGAGGAATAAAATCTAACTTGAACCATAAAAGAAAAATAAACACTGAACCCACGAGTTATACAGAGGAAAACCCTATCAGGGCACTTGCTCCAGTGGTAAACAATTCTGAAATTGGTCAGAGGTGGGGAACCATCTCCCATACAGCCATCAACCCACCCCCCACGCAAGGAGCGTCCTCATTGCAAAGCTGGGGGACCATGCCGAGGCATCTGTGAGTAAACGTGAGCTGAGCCCCAGGCCAGCTACTGCTGAACTGTTCCCACCCTTTCCAGGTAAAACACCTAAATATATACAAGGGCTTGAAAGCCTAGAGGAAGGACCGTGGAGCCACACCAGCGACAGCACGCAGGCCAACTTGGTGCCTGCAGGGCAGCCAGGGTGGTCCTGGCTTCGGAAGCTCTTCCAGAAGCTTTCCATTGCCCTGCCTGAGATACCCCTCATGTCCCGGCCCCCACTGCTTTTTTCCTTCCTCACCTCTGTCCGAAGAGAAATTCCAGCGGAAAGTATGGGTGACACAACCTCTTCTTTACAGGCGGCAGCCTGGCAACTCCTGCAGAAAGGCCAGCAGAACCCCACTCACACCGGGCCAACCACAAAGCTGTGGCCCCTCACTCCCTCCCACCAGCACAGCCCCGAGACTGCTGACGGGGCAGAGAATATGGAGTCAGGCACAGCTTCAGGGGCTATTGCTGCCTGGAGTGCTGTTTATATTGACCTCAACGAGGCACACCTGGGGAGGGCGGGCCGGCAGGTTAAGGCTGCCCAGGTCAGCTAATCCACAACCCTCATGGAATCACATTGTTGAAAATGGACCCCGCTAAGGCAGAAGAGAAGCCAAGGGAAAAAAGGACACAATGCCATTTGCAGCACCGTAGATGAGTCCAGAAGTAATCACGTGACTTGTAGTAAGTCAGAAAGTGGAAGACACATATCATATCATATCACTTATAGGTGTTACCTAAAAATGGATACCAGGGAAGATATTTCCACGGAGAAGGGCAATCACAGATTCATTAAACAAACTTATGGTTCACCAATGGAAAGGTGTGAGGATTGGTTTCATTACGATATCGGGGTTAACAGACATATACAAACACAGGTGACATATATAATCACCAAAGACCTACAGAATACCAAGAGAGGACTAATCAACATTCTGTCATCACGTACATGGGAAAAGGATCCCAGGAAGAACAGACATCTGTATATGTGTAAAAGAACCACATCTTCCACACCTACAAGAAGCCAAACATTGTAATCAAACTTGCTGTAATAAAAAATAAAAAATTAAATTAAAAACACGAACAAGAAGTAGTGAGACAAACGTGAGGGGCTTTCTCCTGGGACATTCCATTCTAAACTCCAATCTAGAACACCACTTCCACTGAGGCTCTCTTGCCCTAGTAACCAGGTTTGGTAAGGGTGAACTGCTGCCACCTTGTGGCCGTTTCACACAACAGCAGCTTTAATCCCAACGCTAATGGTCAGTTGATATTCAAAATCATTGCAGGCCTGTAAATGACACCTGCCCTGAAAACAAATCCTGGGGTCACATATCGACCAAAATATTCAAAGGACGTCCATATTTCAAAACGACCGTTTAAAAAGGCATATTTTAGGCACATTAGTGTTCTGCTTCTTTTCCTTTCTTTCCTTTTTTGTTAAAAAAAAACGGGAATGGAAAAAAGCATCCCTCAGAATGGGTGAAAATCGTTGCAGACGAATCAATGGACAGAGATTTTATCTCCAATATATATAAACAGCTCATGCAGCTTAATATTAAAAAAACAAACAACCCAAAAAAAATGGGCAGAAGATCTAAAGAGACGTTTCTTCAAAGGAGACACAGAGATGGCCAAGACGCACATGAAAAGCTGCTCAACAGCACTAATTATTAGAGAAATGCAAATCAAAACTACAATGAGGTTTCACCTCACACCTGTTAGAATCGGCATCATCAGAAAATCTACAAACAACCAATTCTGGGGAGGGTGTGGACAAAAGGAGCCCTCTTCCACTATTGGTGGGAATGTAAATTGATACAGTCACTATGGAGAACAGTATGGAGTTTCCTTAAAAAAGCTAGAAATAGAATTACCATCTGATCCAGCAATCCCACTTCTGGGCATATACCCAGAGAAAACCGTATTTCAAAAAGGCACATTCACCACAATGTTCGTTGCAGCACTATTTACAATAGCCAGGTAATGGAAGCAACCTAAATGCCCACAGACAGATGAGTGGATAAAGATGTGGTACATATATAAAACGGAATATTACTCGGCCATAAAAAGGAATGAAACTGGGTCATTTGTAGAGACATCGATGGATCGAGAGACTGTCATACAGAATGAAGTAAGTCAGAAAGAGGAAAACAAATATTGTATATTAATGCATATATGTGGAGCCTAAAAATGGTACAGATGAACTGGTTTGCAGGGAAGAAATAGAGACACAGAGGTAGAGAACAAACGTATGGACACCAAGTGTGGGAAGCCATGGGGTGGTGGTGGTGGAATGAGTTGGGAGATTGGGATTGACCTGTATACATGTATATGCATAAAATACATAACTAATAATAACGTGGTGTATAAAAAAAATAAATAAAATTAAATTTCAAAATTTTAAAAAATAAAATTTAATAATAAAACAGAAAAAAGTTCTTCCCGTCACACAGATGTATTTATAGGAGTGAATTATTTCCATGCTTATATCTATAAATACATAAAAGAGGAATAAAATCTAACTTGAACCATAAAAGAAAAAAAAACCCTGAACCCACGAGTTATACAGAGGAAAACCCTATCAGGGCACTTGCTCCAGTGGTAAACAATTCTGAAATTGGTCAGAGGTGGGGAACCATCTCCCATACAGCCATCAACCCACCCCCCACGCAAGGAGCGTCCTCATTGCAAAACTGGGGAACCGTGCCGAGGCATCTGTGAGTAAACGTGAGCTGAGCCCCAGGCCAGCTACTGCTGAACTATTCCCACCCTTTCCAGGTAAAACACCTGAATATGTACAAGGGCTTGAAAGCCTAGAGGAAGGACCGTGGAGCCACACCAGCGACAGCACGCTGGCCAACTTGGTGCCTGCAGGCCAGCCAGGGTGGTCCTGGCCCCGGTCGCTCTTCCGGAAGCTTTCCATTGCCCTGCCTGAGATACCCCTCCTGTCCCGGCCCCCACTGCTTTTTTCCTTCCTCACCTCTGTCTGGAGAGAAATTCCAGCGGAAGGTATGGGTGACACATCCTCTTCTTTACAGGCGGCAGCCTGGCAACTCCTGCAGAAAGGCCAGCAGAACCCCACTCACACCGGGCCACCCACAAAGCTGTGGCCCCTCACTCCCTCCCACCAGCACAGCCCCGAGACTGCTGACGGGGCAGAGAATATGGATGCAGGCACAGCTTCAGGGGCTATTGCTGCCTGGAGCGCTGTTTATATTGACCTCAACGAGGCACACCTGGGGAGGGCGGGCCGGCAGGTTAAGGCTGCCCAGGTCAGCTAATCCACAACCCTCAGGGAATCACATTGTTGAAAATGGACCCCGCTAAGGCAGAAGAGAAGCCAAGGGAAAAAAGGACACAATGCCATTTGCAGCACCGTAGATGAGTCTAGAAGTAATCACGTGACTTGTAGTAAGTCAGAAAGTGAAAGACACATATCATATCATATCACTTATAGGTGTTACCTAAAAATGGATACCAGGGCAGATATTGCCACGGAGAAGGGCAATCACAGATTCATTAAACAAACTTATGGTTCACCAATGGAAAGGTGTGAGGATTGGTTTCATTATGATATCGGGGTTAACAGACATATACAAACACAGGTGACATATATAATCACCAAAGACCTACAGAATACCAAGAGAGGACTACTCAACATTCTGTCATAACGTACATGGGAAAAGGATCCCAGGAAGAACAGACATGTGTATATGTGTAAAAGAACCACATCTTCCACACCTACAACAAGCCAAACATTGTAATCAAACTTGCTGTAATAAAAAATAAAAAAATTAAATTAAAAACACGAACAAGAAGTAGTGAGACAAACGTGAGGGGCTTTCTCCTGGCACATTCCATTCTAAACTCCAATCTAGAACACCACTTCCACTGAGGCTCTCTTGCCCTAGTAACCAGATTTGGTAAGGGTGAACTGCTGCCACCTTGTGTCCGTTTCACACAACAGCAGATTAAACCCAATGCTAATGGTCAGTTGATATTCAAAATCATTGCAGGCCTGTAAATGACACGTGCCCTGAAAACAAATCCTGGGGTCACATATCGACCAAAAAATTCAAAGGACGTCCATATTTCAAAACGACCGTTTCAAAAGGCATATTTTACGCACATTAGTGTTCTGCTTCTTTTCCTTTCTTTCCTTTTTTGTTAAAAATCACGGGAATGGAAAAAGGCATCCCTCAGAATGGGCGAAAATCGTTGCAGACGAATCAATGGACAGAGGTTTAATCTCTAATATATATAAACAGCTCATGCAGCTTAATATTAAAAAAAACAAACAACCCAAAAAAATGGGCAGAAGATCTAAAGAGACGTTTCTTCCAAGGAGACACAGAGATGGCCAAGACGCACATGAAAAGCTGCTCAACAGCACTAATTATTAGAGAAATGCAAATCAAAACTACAATGAGATGTCACCTCACACCTGTTAGAATCGGCATCATCAGAAAATCTACAAACAACCAATTCTGGGGAGGTTGTGGACAAAAGGAGCCCTCTTCCACTATTGGTGGGAATGTAAATTGATACAGTCACTATGGAGAACAGTATGGAGTTTCCTTAAAAAAATGAGAAATAGAATTACCATCTGATCCAGCAATCCCACTTCTGGGCATATATCCAGAGAAAACCGCATTTCAAAAAGGCACATTCACCACAATATTCGTTGCAGCACTATTTACAATAGCCAGGTAATGGAAGCAAACTAAATGCCCACAGACAGATGAATGGATAAAGATGTGGTACATATATAAAATGGAATATTACTCGGCCATAAAAAGGAATGAAACTGGGTCATTTGTAGAGACATCGATGGATCGAGAGACTGTCATACAGAATGAAGTAAGTCAGAAAGAGGAAAACAAATATTGTATATTAATGCATATATGTGGAGCCTAAAAATGGTACAGATGAACTGGTTTGCAGGGAAGAAATAGAGACACAGAGGTAGAGAACAAACGTATGGACACCAAGTGTGGGAAGACATGGGGTGGTGGTGGTGGGATGAGTTGGGAGATTGGGATTGACCTGTATACATGTATATGCATAAAATACATAAATAATAATAACGTGCTGTATAAAAAAATAAATAAATTAAATTTCAAAATTTTAAAGAATAAAATTTAAAAATAAAACAGAAAAATGTTCTTCCCGTCACACAGATGTATTTATAGGAATGAATTATTTCCATGCTTATATCAATAAATACATAAAAGAGGAATAAAATCTAACTTGAAACATAAAAGAAAAAAAAAACCTGAACCCACGAGTTATACAGAGGAAAACACTATCAGGGCACTTGCTCCAGTGGTAAAAAATTCTGAAATTGGTCAGAGGTGGGGAACCATCACCCATACAGCCAGCAACCCACCCCCCACGCAAGGAGCATCCTCATTGCAAAGCTGGGGGACCGTGCCGAGGCATCTGTGAGTAAACGTGAGCTGAGCCCCAGGCCAGCTGCTGCTGAACTGTTCCCACCCTTTCCAGGTAAAACACCTGAATATGTACAAGGGCTTGAAAGCCTAGAGGAAGGACCGTGGAGCCACACCAGCGACAGCACGCAGGCCAACTTGGTGCCTGCAGGCCAGCCAGGGTGGTCCTTGCCCCGGTCGCTCTTCCGGAAGCTTTCAATTGCCCTGCCTGAGATACCCCTCCTGTCCCGGCTCCCACTGCATTTTTGCTTCCTCACCTCTGTCAGGGGAGAAATTCCAGCGGAAGGTATGGGTGACACATCCTCTTCTTTACAGGCGGCAGCCTGGCAACTCCTGCAGAATGGCCAGCAGAACCCCACTCACACCGGGCCACCCACAAAGCTGTGGCCCCTCACTCCCTCCCACCAGCACAGCCCCGAGACTGCTGACGGGGCAGAGAATATGGAGTCAGGCACAGCTTCAGGGGCTATTGCTGCCTGGAGCTCTGTTTATATTGACCTCAACGAGGCACACATGGGGAGGGCGGGCCCGGCAGGGTAAGGCTGCCCAGGTCAGCTAATCCACAACCCTCAGGGAATCACATTGTTGAAAATGGACCCCGCTAAGGCAGAAGAGAAGCCAAGGAAAAAAGGACACAATGCCATTTGCAGCACCGTAGATGAGTCTAGAAGTAATCACGTGACTTGTAGTAAGTCAGAAAGTGAAAGACACATATCATATCATATCACTTATAGGTGTTACCTAAAAATGGATACCAGGGCAGATATTTCCACGGAGAAGGGCAATCACAGATTCATTAAACAAACTTATGGTTCACCAATGGAAAGGTGTGAGGATTGGTTTCATTGCGATATCGGGGTTAACAGACATATACAAACACAGGTGACATATATAATCACCAAAGACCTACAGAATACCAAGAGAAGACGACTCAACATTCTGTCATAACGTACATGGGAAAAGGATCCCAGGAAGAACAGTCATCTGTATATGTGTAAAAGAACCACATCTTCCACACCTACAACAAGCCAAACTTTGTAATCAAACTTGCTGTAATAAAAAATAAAAAATTAAATTAAAAACACGAACAAGAAGTAGTGAGACAAACGTGAGGGGATTTCTCCTGGCACATTCCATTCTAAACTCCAATCTAGAACACCACTTCCACTGAGGCTCTCTTGCCCTAGTAACCAGATTTGGTAAGGGTGAACTGCTGCCACCTTGTGGCCGTTTCACACAACAGCAGCTTTAATCCCAACGCTAATGGTCAGTTGATATTCAAAATCATTGCAGGCCTGTAAATGACACCTGCCCTGAAAACAAATCCTGGGGTCACATATCGACCAAAAAATTCAAAGGACGTCCATATTTCAAAACGACCGTTTCAAAAGGCATATTTTACGCACATTAGTGTTCTGCTTCTTTTCCTTTCTTTCCTTTTTTGTTAAAAAACACGGGAATGGAAAAAGGCATCCCTCAGAATGGGCGAAAATCGTTGCAGACGAATCAAAGGACAGAGGTTTAATCTCCAATATATATAAACAACTCATGCAGCTTAATATTAAAAAAACAAACAACCCAATACAAAAATGGGCAGAAGATCTAAAGAGACGTTTCTTCAAAGAAGACACAGCGATGGCCAAGACGCACATGAAAAGCTGCTCAACAGCACTAATTATTAGAGAAATGCAAATCAAAACCACAATGAGGTATCACCTCACACCTGTTAGAATAGGCATCATCAGAATATGTACAAACAACCAATTCTGGGGAGGGTGTGGACAAAAGGAGCCCTCTTCCACTATTGGTGGGAATGTAAATTGATACAGTCACTATGGAGAACAGTATGGAGTTTCCTTAAAAAAACTAGAAATAGAATTACCATCTGATCCAGCAATCCCACTTCTGGGCATATACCCAGAGAAAACCGTAAATCAAAAAGGCACATTCACCACAATGTTCATTGCAGCACTATTTACAATAGCCAGGTAATGGAAGCAACCTAAATGCCCACAGACAGATGAATGAATAAAGATGTGGTACATATATGAAATGGAATATTACTCGGCCATAAAAAGGAATGAAACTGGGTCATTTGTAGAGACATCGATGGATTGAGAGACTGTCATACAGAATGAAGTAAGTCAGAAAGAGGAAAAGAAATATTGTATATTAATGCATATATGTGGAACGTAAAAAAATGGTACAGATGAACTGGTTTGCAGGGAAGAAATAGAGACACAGAGGTAGAGAACAAACGTATGGACACCAAGTGTGGGAAGCCATGGGGTGGTGGTGGTGGGATGAGTTGGGAGATTGGGATTGACCTGTATACATGTATATGCATAAAATACATAACTAATAATAACGTGCTGTATAAAAACATAAATAAAATTAAATTTCAAAATTTTAAAAAATAAAATTTAAAAATAAAACAGAAAAAATTCTTCCCGTCACACAGATGTATTTATAGGAATGAATTATTTCCATGCTTATATTTATAAATACATAAAAGAGGAATAAAATCTAACTTGAACCATAAAAGAAAAAAAAAGTGAACCCACGAGTTATACAGAGGAAACGCTATCACGGCACTTGCTCCAGCGGTAAACAATTCTGAAATTGGTCAGAGGTGGGGAACCATCTCCCATACAGCCAGCAACCCACCCCCCATGCAAGGAGCGTCCTCATTGCAAAGCTGGGGGACCGTGCCGAGGCATCTGTGAGTAAACGTGAGCTGAGCCCCAGGCCAGCTGCTGCTGAACTGTTCCAACCCTTTCCAGGTAAAACACCTGAATATGTACAAGGGCTTGAAAGCCTAGAGGAAGGACCGTGGAGCCACACCAGCAACAGCACGCAGGCCAACTTGGTGCCTGCAGGCCAGCCAGCGTGGTCCTGGCCCCGGGCGCTCTTCAAGAAGCTTTCCATTGCCCTGCCTGAGATACCCCTCCTGTCCCGGCCCCCACTGCTTTTTACCTTCCTCACCTCTGTCTGGGAGAAATTCCAGCGGAAGGTATGGGTGACACATCCTCTTCTTTACAGGCAGCAGCTTGGCAACTCCTGCAGAAAGGCCAGCAGAACCCCACTCACAGCGGGCCACCCACAAAGCTGTGGCCCCTCACTCCCTCCCACCAGCACAGCCCCGAGACTGCTGACGGGGCAGAGAATATGGAGTCAGGCACAGCTTCAGGGGCTATTGCTGCCTGGAGCTCTGTTTATATTGACCTCAACGAGGCACACCTGGGGAGGGCGTGGCGGCAGGGTAAGGCTGCCCAGGTCAGCTAATCCACAACCCTCAGGGAATCACATTGTTGAAAATGGACCCCGCTAAGGCAGAAGAGAAGCCAAGGAAAAAAAGGACACAATGCCATTTGCAGCACCGTAGATGAGTCTAGAAGTAATCACGTGACTTGTAGTAAGTCAGAAAGTGAAAGACACATATCATATCATATCACTTATAGGTGTTACCTAAAAATGGATACCAGGGCAGATATTGCCACGGAGAAGGGCAATCACAGATTCATTAAACAAACTTATGGTTCACCAATGGAAAGGTGTGAGGATTGGTTTCATTACGATATCGGGGTTAACAGACATATACAAACACAGGTGACATATATAATCACCAAAGACCTACAGAATACCAAGAGAGGATGACTCAACATTCTGTCATAACGTACATGGGAAAAGGATCCCAGGAAGAACAGTCATCTGTATATGTGTAAAAGAACCACATCTTCCACACCTACAACAAGCCAAACTTTGTAATCAAACTTGCTGTAATAAAAAATAAAAAATTAAATTAAAAACACGAACAAGAAGTAGTGAGACAAACGTGAGGGGCTTTCTCCTGGCACATTCCATTCTAAACTCCAATCTAGAACACCACTTCCACTGAGGCTCTCTTGCCCTAGTAACCAGATTTGGTAAGGGTGAACTGCTGCCACCTTGTGGCCGTTTCACACAACAGCAGCTTTAATCCCAACGCTAATGGTCAGTTGATATTCAAAATCATTGCAGGCCTGTAAATGACACCTGCACTGAAAACAAATCCTGGGGTCACATATCGACCAAAAAATTCAAAGGACATCCATATTTCAAAACGACCGTTTCAAAAGGCATATTTTACGCACATTAGTGTTCTGCTTCTTTTCCTTTCTTTCCTTTTTTGTTAAAAAACACGGGAATGGAAAAAGGCATCCCACAGAATGGGCGAAAATCGTTGCAGACGAATCAATGGACAGAGGTTTAATCTCCAATATATATAAACAGCTCATGCAGCTTAATATTAAAAAAACAAACAACCCAAAAAAAATGGGCAGAAGATCTAAAGAGACGTTTCTTCAAAGGAGACACAGAGATGGCCAAGACGCACATGAAAAGCTGCTCAACAGCACTAATTATTAGAGAAATGCAAATCAAAACTACAATGAGGTATCACCTCACACCTGTTAGAATCGGCATCATCAGAAAATCTGCAAACAACCAATTCTGGGGAGGGTGTGTACAAAAGGAGCCCTCTTCCACTATTGGTGGGAATGTAAATTGATACAGTCACTATGGAGAACAGTATGGAGTTTCCTTAAAAAAACTAGAAATAGAATTACCATCTGATCCAGCATTCCCACTTCTGGGCATATACCCAGAGAAAACCGCATTTCAAAAAGGCACATTCACCACAATGTTCGTTGCAGCACTATTTACAATAGCCAGGTAATGGAAGCAAACTAAATGCCCACAGACAGATGAATGGATAAAGATGTGGTACATATATAAAATGGAATATTACTCGGCCATAAAAAGGAATGAAACTGGGTCATTTGTAGAGACATCAATGGATCGAGAGACTGTCATACAGAATGAAGTAAGTCAGAAAGAGGAAAACAAATATTGTATATTAATGCATATATGTGGAGCCTAAAAATGGTACAGATGAACTGGTTTGCAGGGAAGAAATAGAGACACAGAGGTAGAGAACAAACGTATGGACACCAAGTGTGGGAAGCCATGGGGTGGTGGTGGTGGGATGAGTTGGGAGATTGGGATTGACCTGTATACATGTATATGCATAAAATACATAAATAATAATAACGTGCTGTATAAAAAAATAAATAAATTAAATTTCAAAATTTTAAAGAATAAAATTTAAAAATAAAACAGAAAAATGTTCTTCCCGTCACACAGATGTATTTATAGGAATGAATTATTTCCATGCTTATATCAATAAATACATAAAAGAGGAATAAAATCTAACTTGAACCATAAAAGAAAAAAAAAACCTGAACCCACGAGTTATACAGAGGAAAACACTATCAGGGCACTTGCTCCAGTGGTAAAAAATTCTGAAATTGGTCAGAGGTGGGGAACCATCACCCATACAGCCAGCAACCCACCCCCCACGCAAGGAGCATCCTCATTGCAAAGCTGGGGGACCGTGCCGAGGCATCTGTGAGTAAACGTGAGCTGAGCCCCAGGCCAGCTGCTGCTGAACTGTTCCCACCCTTTCCAGGTAAAACACCTGAATATGTACAAGGGCTTGAAAGCCTAGAGGAAGGACCGTGGAGCCACACCAGCGACAGCACACAGGCCAACTTGGTGCCTGCAGGCCAGCCAGGGTTGTCCTGGCCCCGGTCGCTCTTCCGGAAGCTTTCCATTGCCCTGCCTGAGATACCCCTCCTGTCCCGGCCCCCACTGCTTTTTTCCTTCCTCACCTCTGTCTGGAGAGAAATTCCAGCGGAAGGTATGGGTGACACATCCTCTTCTTTACAGGCGGCAGCCTGGCAACTCCTGCAGAAAGGCCAGCAGAACCCCACTCACACCGGGCCACCCACAAAGCTGTGGCCCCTCACTCCCTCCCACCAGCACAGCCCCGAGACTGCTGACGGGGCAGAGAATATGGAGTCAGGCACAGCTTCAGGGGCTATTGCTGCCTGGAGCTCTGTTTATATTGACCTCAACGAGGCACACCTGGGGAGGGCGGGCCGGCAGGGTAAGGCTGCCCAGGTCAGCTAATCCACAACCCTCAGGGAATCACATTGTTGAAAATGGACCCCGCTAAGGCAGAAGAGAAGCCAAGGAAAAAAAGGACACAATGCCATTTGCAGCACCGTAGATGAGTCTAGAAGTAATCACGTGACTTGTAGTAAGTCAGAAAGTGAAAGACACATATCATATCATATCACTTATAGGTGTTACCTAAAAATGGATACCAGGGCAGATATTTCCACGGAGAAGGGCAATCACAGATTCATTAAACAAACTTATGGTTCACCAATGGAAAGGTGTGAGGATTGGTTTCATTACGATATCGGGGTTAACAGACATATACAAACACAGGTGACATATATAATCACCAAAGACCTACAGAATACCAAGAGAGGACGACTCAACATTCTGTCATAACGTACATGGGAAAAGGATCCCAGGAAGAACAGTCATCTGTATATGTGTTAAAGAACCACATCTTCCACACCTACAACAAGCCAAACTTTGTAATCAAACTTGCTGTAATAAAAAATAAAAAATTAAATTAAAAACACGAACAAGAAGTAGTGAGACAAACGTGAGGGGCTTTCTCCTGGCACATTCCATTCTAAACTCCAATCTAGAACACCACTTCCACTGAGGCTCTCTTGCCCTAGTAACCAGATTTGGTAAGGGTGAACTGCTGCCACCTTGTGGCCGTTTCACACAACAGCAGCTTTAATCCCAACGCTAATGGTCAGTTGATATTCAAAATCATTGCAGGCCTGTAAATGACACCTGCCCTGAAAACAAATCCTGGGGTCACATATCGACCAAAAAATTCAAAGGACGTCCATATTTCAAAACGACCGTTTCAAAAGGCATATTTTACGCACATTAGTGTTCTGCTTCTTTTCCTTTCTTTCCTTTTTTGTTAAAAACCACGGGAATGGAAAAAGGCATCCCACAGAATGGGCGAAAATCGTTGCAGACGAATCAATGGACAGAGGTTTAATCTCCAATATATATAAACAGCTCATGCAGCTTAATATTAAAAAAACAAACAACCCCCAAAAAATGGGCAGAAGATCTAAAGAGTCGTTTCTTCAAAGGAGACACAGAGATGGCCAAGACGCACATGAAAAGCTGCTCAACAGCACAAATTATTAGAGAAATGCAAATCAAAACTACAATCAGTTATCACCTCACACCTGTTAGAATCGGCAACATCAGAAAATCTACAAACAACCAATTCTGGGGAGGGTGTGGACAAAAGGAGCCCTCTTCCACTATTGGTGGGAATGTAAATTGATACAGTCACTATGGAGAACAGTATGGAGTTTCCTTAAAAAAACTAGAAATAGAATTACCATCTGATCCAGCAATCCCACTTCTGGGCATATACCCAGAGAAAACCGCATTTCAAAAAGGCACATTCACCACAATGTTCGTTGCAGCACTATTTACAATAGCCAGGTAATGGAAGCAAACTACATGCCCACAGACAGATGAATGGATAAAGATGTGGTACATATATAAAATGGAATATTACTCGGCCATAAAAAGGAATGAAACTGGGTCATTTGTAGAGACATCGATGGATCGAGAGACTGTCATACAGAATGAAGTAAGTCAGAAAGAGGAAAACAAATATTGTATATTAACGCATATATGTGGAGCCTAAAAATGGTACAGATGAACTGGTTTGCAGGGAAGAAATAGAGACACAGAGGTAGAGAACAAACGTATGGACACCAAGTGTGGGAAGCCATGGGGTGGTGGTGGTGGGATGAGTTGGGAGATTGGGATTGACCTGTATACATGTATATGCATAAAATACATAACTAATAATAACGTGCTGTATAAAAAAATAAATAAAATTAAATTTCAAAATTTTAAAGAATAAAATTTAAAAATAAAACAGAAAAAAGTTCTTCCCGTCACACAGATGTATTTATAGGAATGAATTATTTCCATGCTTATATCTATAAATACATAAAAGAGGAATAAAATCTAACGTGAACCATAAAAGAAAAAAAAAACCTGAACCCACGAGTTATACAGAGGAAAACACTATCAGGGCACTTTCTCCAGTGGTAAAAAATTCTGAAATTGGTCAGAGGTGGGGAACCATCTCCCATACAGCCAGCAACCCACCCCCCACGCAAGGAGCGGCCTCATTGCAAAGCTGGGGGACTCTGCCGAGGCATCTGTGAGTAAACGTGAGCTGAGCCCCAGGCCAGCTGCTGCTGAACTGTTCCCACCCTTTCCAGGTAAAACACCTGAATATGTACAAGGGCTTGAAAGCCTAGAGGAAGGACCGTGGAGCCACACCAGCGACAGCACGCAGGCCAACTTGGTGCCTGCAGGCCAGCCAGGGTGGTCCTGGCTCCGGTCGCTCTTCCGGAAGCTTTCCATTGCCCTGCCTGAGATACCCCTCCTGTCCCGGCCCCCACTGCTTTTTGCCTTCCTCACCTCTGTCCGGGGAGAAATTCCAGCGGAAGGTATGGGTGACACATCCTCTTCTTTACAGGCGGCAGCCTGGCAACTCCTACAGAATGTCCAGCAGAACCCCACTCACACCGGGCCACCCACAAAGCTGTGGCCCCTCACTCCCTCCCACGAGCACAGCCCCGAGACTGCTGACGGGGCAGAGAATATGGAGTTAGGCACAGCTTCAGGGGCTATTGCTGCCTGGAGCTCTGTTTATATTGACCTCAACGAGGCACACCTGGGGAGGGCGGGCCGGCAGGGTAAGGCTGCCCAGGTCAGCTAATCCACAACCCTCAGGGAATCACATTGTTGAAAATGGACCCCGCTATGGCAGAAAAGAAGCCAAGGGAAAAAAGGACACAATGCCATTTGCAGCACCGTAGATGAGTCTAGAAGTAATCACGTGACTTGTAGTAAGTCAGAAAGTGAAAGACACATATCATATCATATCACTTATAGGTGTTACCTAAAAATGGATACCTGGGCAGATATTGCCACGGAGAAGGGCAATCACAGATTCATTAAACAAACTTATGGTTCACCAATGGAAAGGTGTGAGGATTGGTTTCATTACGATATCGGGGTTAACAGACATATACAAACACAGGTGACATATATAATCACCAAAGACCTACAGAATACCAAGAGAGGACGACTCAACATTCTGTCATAACGTACATGGGAAAAGGACCCCAGGAAGAACAGTCATCTGTATATGTGTAAAAGAACCACATCTTCCACACCTACAACAAGCCAAACTTTGTAATCAAACTTGCTGTAATAAAAAATAAAAAATTAAATTAAAAACACGAACAAGAAGTAGTGAGACAAACGTGAGGGGCTTTCTCCTGGCACATTCCATTCTAAACTCCAAACTAGAACACCACTTCCTCTGAGGCTCTCTTGCCCAAGTAACCAGATTTGGTAAGGGTGAACTGCTGCCACCTTGTGGCCGTTTCACACAACAGCAGCTTAATCCCACGCTAATGGTCAGTTGATATTCAAAATCATTGCAGGCCTGTAAATGACACCTGCCCTGAAAACAAATCCTGGGGTCTCATATCGACCAAAAAATTCAAAGGACGTCCATATTTCAAAACGACCGTTTCAAAAGGCATATTTTACGCACATTAGTGTTCTGCTTCTTTTCCTTTCTTTCCTTTTTCGTTAAAAAACACGGGAATGGAAAAAGGCATCCCTCAGAATGGGCGAAAATCGTTGCAGACGAATCAAAGGACAGAGGTTTAATCTCCAATATATATAAACAACTCATGCAACTTAATATTAAAAAAACAAACAACCCAATACAAAAATGGGCAGAAGATCTAAAGAGACGTTTCTTCAAAGAAGACACAGCGATGGCCAAGACGCACATGAAAAGCTGCTCAACAGCACTAATTATTAGAGAAATGCAAATCAAAACCACAATGAGGTATCACCTCACACCTGTTAGAATAGGCATCATCAGAATATCTACAAACAACCAATTCTGGGGAGGGTGTGGACAAAAGGAGCCCTCTTCCACTATTGGTGGGAATGTAAATTGATACAGTCACTATGGAGAACAGTATGGAGTTTCCTTAAAAAAACTAGAAATAGAATTACCATCTGATCCAGCAATCCCACTTCTGGGCATATACCCAGAGAAAACCGTAAATCAAAAAGGCACATTCACCACAATGTTCATTGCAGCACTATTTACAATAGCCAGGTAATGGAAGCAACCTAAATGCCCACAGACAGATGAATGAATAAAGATGTGGTACATATATGAAATGGAATATTACTCGGCCATAAAAAGGAATGAAACTGGGTCATTTGTAGAGACATCGATGGATCGAGAGACTGTCATACAGAATGAAGTAAGTCAGAAAGAGGAAAACAAATATTGTATATTAATGCATATATGTGGAACGTAAAAAAATGGTACAGATGAACTGGTTTGCAGGGAAGAAATAGAGACACAGAGGTAGAGAACAAACGTATGGACACCAAGTGTGGGAAGCCATGGGGTGGTGGTGGTGGGATGAGTTGGGAGATTGGGATTGACCTGTATACATGTATATGCATAAAATACATAACTAATAATAACGTGCTGTATAAAAACATAAATAAAATTAAATTTCAAAATTTTAAAAAATAAAATTTAAAAATAAAACAGAAAAAATTCTTCCCGTCACACAGATGTATTTATAGGAATGAATTATTTCCATGCTTATATTTATAAATACATAAAAGAGGAATAAAATCTAACTTGAACCATAAAAGAAAAAAAAAGTGAACCCACGAGTTATACAGAGGAAACGCTATCACGGCACTTGCTCCAGCGGTAAACAATTCTGAAATTGGTCAGAGGTGGGGAACCATCTCCCATACAGCCAGCAACCCACCCCCCACGCAAGGAGCGGCCTCATTGCAAAGCTGGGGGACCGTGCCGAGGCATCTGTGAGTAAACGTGAGCTGAGCCCCAGGCCAGCTGCTGCTGAACTGTTCCAACCCTTTCCAGGTAAAACACCTGAATATGTACAAGGGCTTGAAAGCCTAGAGGAAGGACCGTGGAGCCACACCAGCGACAGCACGCAGGCCAACTTGGTGCCTGCAGGCCAGCCAGGGTGGTCCTGGCCCCGGGCGCTCTTCCAGAAGCTTTCCATTGCCCTGCCTGAGATACCCCTCCTGTCCCGGCCCCCACTGCTTTTTTCCTTCCTCACCTCTGTCTGGAGAGAAATTCCAGCGGAAGGTATGGGTGACACATCCTCTTCTTTACAGGCGGCAGCCTGGCAACTCCTGCAGAAAGGCCAGCAGAACCCCACTCACACCGGGCCACCCACAAAGCTGTGGTCCCTCACTCCCTCCCACCAGCACAGTCCCGAGACTGCTGACGGGGCAGAGAATATGGAGTCAGGCACAGCTTCAGGGGCTATTGCTGCCTGGAGCGCTGTTTATATTGACCTCAACGAGGCACACCTGGGGAGGGCGGGCCGGCAGGGTAAGGCTGCCCAGGTCAGCTAATCCACAACCCTAAGGGAATCACATTGTTGAAAATGGACCCCGCTAAGGCAGAAGAGAAGCCAAGGAAAAAAAGGACACAATGCCATTTGCAGCACCGTAGATGAGTCTAGAAGTAATCACGTGACTTGTAGTAAGTCAGAAAGTGAAAGACACATATCATATCATATCACTTATAGGTGTTACCTAAAAATGGATACCAGGGCAGATATTTCCACGGAGAAAGGCAATCACAGATTCATTAAACAAACTTATGGTTCACCAATGGAAAGGTGTGAGGATTGGTTTCATTACGATATTGGGGTTAACAGACATATACAAACACAGGTGACATATATAATCACCAAAGACCTACAGAATACCAAGAGAGGACCACTCAACATTCTGTCATAACGTACATGGGAAAAGGATCCCAGGAAGAACAGTCATCTGTATATGTGTAAAAGAACCACATCTTCCACACCTACAACAAGCCAAACTTTGTAATCAAACTTGCTGTAATAAAAAATAAAAAATTAAATTAAAAACACGAACAAGAAGTAGTGAGACAAACGTGAGGGGCTTTCTCCTGGCACATTCCATTCTAAACTCCAATCTAGAACACCACTTCCACTGAGGCTCTCTTGCCCTAGTTACCAGATTTGGTAAGGGTGAACTGCTGCCACCTTGTGGCCGTTTCACACAACAGCAGCTTTAATCCCAACACTAATGGTCAGTTGATATTCAAAATCATTGCAGGCCTGTAAATGACACCTGCCCTGAAAACAAATCCTGGGGTCACATATCGACCAAAAAATTCAAAGGACGTCCATATTTCAAAACGACCGTTTCAAAAGGCATATTTTACGCACATTAGTGTTCTGCTTCTTTTCCTTTCTTTCCTTTTTTGTTAAAAACCACGGGAATGGAAAAAGGCATCCCACAGAATGGGCGAAAATCGTTGCAGACGAATCAATGGACAGAGGTTTAATCTCCAATATATATAAACAGCTCATGCAGCTTAATATTAAAAAAACAAACAACCCAAAAAAAAATGGGTAGAAGATCTAAAGAGACGTTTCTTCAAAGGAGACACAGAGATGGCCAAGACACACATGAAAAGCTGCTCAACAGCACTAATTATTAGAGAAATGCAAATCAAAACTACAATGAGGTATCACCTCACACCTGTTAGAATCGGCATCATCAGAAAATCTACAAACAACCAATTCTGGGGAGGGTGTGGACAAAAGGAGCCCTCTTCCACTATTGGTGGGAATGTAAATTGATACAGTCACTATGGAGAACAGTATGGAGTTTCCTTAAAAAAACTAGAAATAGAATTACCATCTGATCCAGCAATCCCACTTCTGGGCATATACCCAGAGAAAACCGCATTTCAAAAAGGCACATTCACCACAATGTTCGTTGCAGCACTATTTACAATAGCCAGGTAATGGAAGCCACCTAAATGCCCACAGACAGATGAATGGATAAAGATGTGGTACATATATAAAATGGAATATTACTCGGCCATAAAAAGGAATGAAACTGGGTCATTTGTAGAGACATCGATGGATCGAGAGACTGTCATACAGAATGAAGTAAGTCAGAAAGAGGAAAACAAATATTGTATATTAACGCATATATGTGGAGCCTAAAAATGGTACAGATGAACTGGTTTGCAGGGAAGAAATAGAGACACAGAGGTAGAGAACAAACGTATGGACACCAAGTGTGGGAAGCCATGGGGTGGTGGTGGTGGGATGAGTTGGGAGATTGGGATTGACCTGTATACATGTATATGCATAAAATACATAACTAATAATAACGTGCTGTATAAAAAAATAAATAAAATTAAATTTCAAAATTTTAAAGAATAAAATTTAAAAATAAAACAGAAAAAAGTTCTTCCCGTCACACAGATGTATTTATAGGAATGAATTATTTCCATGCTTATATCTATAAATACATAAAAGAGGAATAAAATCTAACGTGAACCATAAAGGAAAAAAAAAACCTGAACCCACGAGTTATACAGAGGAAAACACTATCAGGGCACTTGCTCCAGTGGTAAAAAATTCTGAAATTGGTCAGAGGTGGGGAACCATCTCCCATACAGCCAGCAACCCACCCCCCACGCAAGGAGCGGCCTCATTGCAAAGCTGGGGGACTCTGCCGAGGCATCTGTGAGTAAACGTTAGCTGAGCCCCAGGCCAGCTGCTGCTGAACTGTTCCCACCCTTTCCAGGTAAAACACCTGAATATGTACAAGGGCTTGAAAGCCTAGAGGAAGGACCGTGGAGCCACACCAGCGACAGCACGCAGGCCAACTTGGTGCCTGCAGGCCAGCCAGGGTGGTCCTGGCCCCGGTCGCTCTTCCGGAAGCTTTCAATTGCCCTGCCTGAGATACCCATCCTGTCCCGGCCCCCACTGCTTTTTTGTTCCTCACCTCTGTCCGGGGAGAAATTCCAGCGGAAGGTATGGGTGACACATCCTCTTCTTTACAGGCGGCAGCCTGGCAACTCCTGCAGAATGGCCAGCAGAACCCCACTCACACCGGGACACCCACAAAGCTGTGGCCCCTCACTCCCTCCCACGAGCACAGCCCCGAGACTGCTGACGGGGCAGAGAATATGGAGTCAGGCACAGCTTCAGGGGCTATTGCTGCCTGGAGCTCTGTTTATATTGACCTCAACGAGGCACACCTGGGGAGGGCGGGCCGGCAGGGTAAGGCTGCCCAGGTCAGCTAATCCACAACCCTCAGGGAATCACATTGTTGAAAATGGACCCCGCTAAGGCAGAAAAGAAGCCAAGGGAAAAAAGGACACAATGCCATTTGCAGCACCGTAGATGAGTCTAGAAGTAATCACGTGACTTGTAGTAAGTCAGAAAGTGAAAGACACATATCATATCATATCACTTATAGGTGTTACCTAAAAATGGATACCAGGGCAGATATTGCCACGGAGAAGGGCAATCACAGATTCATTAAACAAACTTATGGTTCGCCAATGGAAAGGTGTGAGGATTGGTTTCATTACGATATCGGGGTTAACAGACATATACAAACACAGGTGACATATATAATCACCAAAGACCTACAGAATACCAAGAGAGGACCACTCAACATTCTGTCATAACGTACATGGGAAAAGGATCCCAGGAAGAACAGTCATCTGTATATGTGTAAAAGAACCACATCTTCCACACCTACAACAAGCCAAACTTTGTAATCAAACTTGCTGTAATAAAAAATAAAAAATTAAATTAAAAACACGAAGAAGAAGTAGTGAGACAAACGTGAGGGGCTTTCTCCTGGCACATTCCATTCTAAACTCCAATCTAGAACACCACTTCCACTGAGGCTCTCTTGCCCTAGTAACCAGATTTGGTAAGGGTGAACTTCTGCCACCTTGTGGCCGTTTCACACAACAGCAGCTTTAATCCCAGCGCTAATGGTCAGTTGATATTCAAAATCATTGCAGGCCTGTAAATGACACCTGCCCTGAAAACAAATCCTGGGGTCACATATCGACCAAAAAATTCAAAGGACGTCCATATTTCAAAACGACCGTTTCAAAAGGCATATTTTACGCACATTAGTGTTCTGCTTCTTTTCCTTTCTTTCCTTTTTTGTTAAAAAACACGGGAATGGAAAAAGGCATCCCTCAGAATGGGCGAAAATAGTTGCAGACGAATCAAAGGACAGAGGTTTAATCTCCAATATATATAAACAACACATGCAGCTTAATATTAAAAAAACAAACAACCCAATACAAAAATGGGCAGAAGATCTAAAGAGACGTTTCTTCAAAGAAGACACAGAGATGGCCAAGACGCACATGAAAAGCTGCTCAACAGCACTAATTATTAGAGAAATGCAAATCAAAACCACAATGAGGTATCACCTCACACCTGTTAGAATCGGCATCATCAGAAAATCTACAAACAACCAATTCTGGGGAGGGTGTGGACAAAAGGAGCCCTCTTCCACTATTGGTGGGAATGTAAATTGATACAGTCACTATGGAGAACAGTATGGAGTTTCCTTAAAAAAATTAGAAATAGAATTACCATCTGATCCAGCAATCCCACTTCTGGGCATGTACCCAGAGAAAACCGTATTTCAAAAAGGCACATTCACCACAAACTTCGTTGCAGCACTATTTACAATAGCCAGGTAATGGAAGCCACCTAAATGCCCACAGACAGATGAATGGATAAAGATGTGGTACATATATAAAATGGAATATTACTCGGCCATAAAAAGGAATGAAACTGGGTCATTTGTAGAGACATCGATGGATAGAGAGACTGTCATACAGAATGAAGTAAGTCAGAAAGAGGAAAACAAATATTGTATATTAATGCATATATGTGGAGCCTAAAAAATGGTACAGATGAACTGGTTTGCAGGGAAGAAATAGAGACACAGAGGTAGAGAACAAACGTATGGACACCAAGTGTGGGAAGCCATGGGGTGGTGGTGGTGGGATGAGTTGGGAGATTGGGATTGACCTGTATACATGTATATGCATAAAATACATAACTAATAATAACGTGCTGTATAAAAAAAATAAAAATTAAATTTCAAAATTTTAAAAAATAAAATTTAAAAATAAAACAGAAAAACGTTCTTCCCGTCACACAGATGTATTTATAGGAATGAATTATTTCCATGCTTATATCTATAAATACATAAAAGAGGAATGAAATCTAACTTGAAACATAAAAGAAAAAAAAAAACCTTAACCCACGAGTTATACAGAGGAAAACCCTATCAGGGCACTTGCTCCAGCGGTAAACAATTCTGAAAATGGTCAGAGGTGGGGAACCATCTCCCATACCGCCAGCAACCCACCCCCAACGCAAGGAGCGTCCTCATTGCAAAGCTGAGGGACCGTGCCGAGGCATCTATGAGTAAACGTGAGCTGAGCCCCAGGCCAGCTGCTGCTGAACTGTTCCCACCCTTCCCACGTAAAACACCTGAATATGTACAAGGTCTTGAAAGCCTAGAGGAAGGGCCGTGGAGCCACACCAGCGAAAGCACGCAGGCCAACTTGGTGCCTGCAGGCCAGCCAGGGTGGTCCTGGCCCCGGGCGCTCTTCCGGAAGCTTTCCATTGCCCTACCTGAGATACCCCTCCTGTCCCGGCCCCCACTGCTTTTTGCCTTCCTCACCTCTGTCCGGAGAGAAATTCCAGCGGAAGGTATGGGTGACACATCCTCTTCTTTACAGGTGGCAGCCTGACAACACCTGCAGAAAGCCCAGCAGAGCCCCACTCACAGCGGGCCACACACAAAGTTGTGGCCCCTCACTCCCTCCCACCAGCACAGCCCCGAGACTGCTGACGGGGCAGAGAATATGGAGTCAGGCACAGCTTCAGGGGCTATTGCTGCCTGGAGCGCTGTTTATATAGACCTCAACGAGGCACACCTGGGGAGGGCGGGCCGGCAGGGTAAGGCTGCCCAGGTCAGCTAATCCACAACCCTCAGGGAATCACATTGTTGAAAATGGACCTCGCTAAGGCAGAATAGAAGCCAAGGGAAAAAAGGACACAATGCCATTTGCAGCACCATAGATGAGTCTAGAAGTAATCACGTGACTTGTAGTAAGTCAGAGAGTGAAAGACACATATCATATCATATCACTTATAGGTGTTACCTAAAAATGGATACCAGGGCAGATATTGCCACGGAGAAGGGCAATCACAGATTCATTAAACAAACTTATGGTTCACCAATGGAAAGGTGTGAGGATTGGTTTCATTACGATAACGGGGTTAACAGACATATACAAACACAGGTGACATATATAATCACCAAAGACCTACAGAATACCAAGAGAGGACTACTCAACATTCTGTCATAACGTACATGGGAAAAGGATCCCAGGAAGAACAGACATCTGTATATGTATAAAAGAACCACATCTTCCACACCTACAACAAGCCAAACATTGTAATCAAACTTGCTGTAATAAAAAATAAAAAAATTAAATTAAAAACACGAAGAAGTAGTGAGACAAACTTGAGGGGCTTTCTCCTGGCACATTCCATTCTAAATTCCAATCTAGAACACCACTTCCATTGAGGCTCTGTTGCCCTAGTCACCAGATTTGGTAAGGGAGAACTGCTGCCACCTTGTGGCCGTTTCACACAACAGCAGCTTTAATCCCAGCGCTAATGGTCAGTTGATATTCAAAATCATTGCAGGCCTGTAAATGACACCTGCCCTGAAAACAAATCCTGGGGTCACATATCGACCAAAAAATTCAAAGGATCTCCATATTTCAAAACGACCGATTCAAAAGGCATATTTTACTCACATTAGTGTTCTGCTTCTTTTCCTTTCTTTCCTTTTTTGTTAGAAAAAACGGGAATGGAAAAAGGCATCCCTCAGAATGGGTGACAGTCGTTGCAAACGAATCAATGGACAGAGGTTTAATCTCCAATATATATAAACAGCTCATGCAGCTTAATATTAAAAGAACAAACAACCCAATAAAAAAATGGGCAGAAGATCTAAAGAGAGGTTTCTTCAAAAGGCCAGGACGCACATGAAAAGCTGCTCAACAGCACTAATTATTAGAGAAATGCAAATCAAAACTACAATGAGGTGTCACCTCACACCTGTTAGAATCGGCATCATCAGAAAATCTACAAACAACCAATTCTGGGGAGGGTGTGGACAAAAGGAGCCCTCTTCCACTATTGGTGGGAATGTAAATTGATACAGTCACTATGGAGAACAGTATGGAGTTTCCTTAAAAAAACTAGAAATAGAATCAACATCTGATCCAGCAATCCCACTTCTGGGCATATACCCAGAGAAAACCGTAAATCAAAAAGGCACATTCACCACAATGTTCGTTGCAGCACTCTTTACAAGAGCCAGGTAATGGAAGCCACCTAAATGCCCACAGACAGATGAATGGATAAAGATGTGGTACATATATAAAATGGAATATTACTCGGCCATAAAAAGGAATGAAACTGGGTCATTTGTAGAGACATCGATGGATCGAGAGACTGTCATACAGAATGAAGTAAGTCAGAAAGAGGAAAACAAATGTTGTATATTAATGCATATATGTGGAGCCTAAAAAATGGTACAGATGAACTGCTTTGCAGGGAAGAAATAGAGACACAGAGGTAGAGAACAAACGTATGGACACCAAGTGTGGGAAGCCATGGGGTGGTGGTGGTGGGATGAGTTGGGAGATTGGGATTGACCTGTATACATGTATATGCATAAAATACATAACTAATAATAACGTGCTGTATAAAAAAAATAAAAATTAAATTTCAAAATTTTAAAAAATAAAATTTAAAAATAAAACAGAAAAACGTTCTTCCCGTCACACAGATGTATTTATAGGAATGAATTATTTCCATGCTTATATCTATAAATACATAAAAGAGAAATAAAATCTAACTTTTACCATAAAAGAAAAAAAAAAACCTGAACCCACGAGTTATACAGAGGAAAACCCTATCAGGGCACTTGCTCCAGCGGTAAACAATTCTGAAATTGGTCAGAGGTGGGGAACCATCTCCCATACCGCCAGCAACCCACCCCCCACGCAAGGAGCGTCCTCATTGCAAAGCTGGGGGACCGTGCCGAGGCATCTGTGAGTAAACGTTAGCTGAGCCCCAGGCCAGCTGCTGCTGAACTGTTCCCACCCTTCCCAGGTAAAACACCTGAATATGTACAAGGTCTTGAAATCCTAGAGGAAGGGCCGTGGAGCCACACCAGCGAAAGCACGCAGGCCAACTTGGTGCCTGCAGGCCAGCCAGGGTGGTCCTGGCCCCGGGCGCTCTTCCGGAAGCTTTCCATTGCCCTACCTGAGATACCCCTCCTGTCCAGGCCCCCACTGCTTTTTGCCTTCCTCACCTCTGTCCAGAGAGAAATTCCAGCGGAAGGTATGGGTGACACATCCTCTTCTTTACAGGTGGCAGCCTGACAACTCCTGCAGAAAGGCCAGCAGAGCCCCACTCACAGCGGGCCACCCACAAAGCTGTGGCCCCTCACTCCCTCCCACCAGCACAGCCCCGAGACTGCTGACGGGGCAGAGAATATGGAGTCAGGCACAGCTTCAGGGGCTATTGCTGCCTGGAGCGCTGTTTATATTGACCTCAACGAGGCACAACTGGGGAGGGCGGGCCGGCAGGGTAAGGCTGCCCAGGTCAGCTAAACCACAACCCTCAGGGAATCACATTGTTGAAAATGGACCTCGCTAAGGCAGAATAGAAGCCAAGGGAAAAAAGGCACAATGCCATTTGCAGCACCGTAGACTAGTCTAGAAGTAATCACGTGATTTGTAGTAAGTCAGAAAGTGAAAGACACACATCATATCATATCACTTATAGGTGTTACCTAAAAATGGATACCAGGGCAGATATTGCCACGGAGAAGGGCAATCACAGATTCATTAAACAAACTTATGGTTCACCAATGGAAAGGTGTGAGGATTGGTTTCATTACGATATCGGGGTTAACAGACATATACAAACACAGGTGACATATATAATCACCAAAGACCTACAGAATACCAAGAGAGGACTACTCAACATTCTGTCATAACGTACATGGGAAAAGGATCCCAGGAAGAACAGACATCTGTATATGTGTAAAAGAACCACATCTTTCACACCTACAACAAGCCAAACATTGTAATCAAACATGCTGTAATTAAAAATAAAAAAAATTAAATTAAAAACACGAAGAAGAAGTAGTGAGACAAACTTGAGGGGCTTTCTCCTGGCACATTCCATTCTAAATTCCAATCTAGAACACCACTTCCATTGAGGCTCTGTTGCCCTAGTCACCAGATTTGGTAAGGGAGAACTGCTGCCACCTTGTGGCCGTTTCACACAACAGCAGCTTTAATCCCAGCGCTAATGGTCAGTTGATATTCAAAATCATTGCAGGCCTGTAAATGACACCTGCCCTGAAAACAAATCCTGGGGTCACATATCGACCAAAAAATTCAAAGGACGTCCATATTTCAAAACGACCGTTTCAAAAGGCATATTTTACGCACATTAGTGTTCTGCTTCTTTTCCTTTCTTTCCTTTTTTGTTAGAAAAAACGGGAATGGAAAAAGGCATCCCTCAGAATGGGCGAAAATCGTTGCAAACGAATCAATGGACAGAGGTTTAATCTCCAATATATATAAACAGCTCATGCAGCTTAATATTAAAAGAACAAACAACCCAATACAAAAATGGGCAGAAGATCTAAAGAGAGGTTTCTTCAAAGGAGACACAGAGATGGCCAAGACGCACATGAAAAGCTGCTCAACAGTACTAATTATTAGAGAAATGCAAATCAAAACTACAATGAGGTGTCACCTCACACCTGTTAGAATCGGCATCATCAGAAAATCTACAAACAACCAATTCTGGGGAGGGTGTGGACAAAAGGAGCCCTCTTCCACTATTGGTGGGAATGTAAATTGATACAGTCACTATGGAGAACAGTATGGAGTTTCCTTAAAAAAACTAGAAATAGAATTACCATCTGATCCAGCAATCCCACTTCTGGGCATATACCCAGAGAAAACCGTAAATCAAAAAGGCACATTCACCACAATGTTCGTTGCAGCACTCTTTACAAGAGCCAGGTAATGGAAGCCAGCTAAATGCCCACAGACAGATGAATGGATAAAGATGTGGTACATATATAAAATGGAATATTACTCGGCCATAAAAAGGAATGAAACTGGGTCATTTGTAGAGACATCGATGGATCGAGAGACTGTCATACAGAATGAAGTAAGTCAGAAAGAGGAAAACAAATATTGTATATTAATGCATATATGTGGAGCCTAAAAAATGGTACAGATGAACTGCTTTGCAAGGAAGAAATAGAGACACAGAGGTAGAGAACAAACGTATGGACACCAAGTGTGGGAAGCCATGGGGTGGTGGTGGTGGGATGAGTTTGGAGATTGGGATTGACCTGTATACATGTATATGCATAAAATACATAACTAATAATAACGTGCTGTATAAAAAAAATAAAAATTAAATTTCAAAATTTTAAAAAATAAAATTTAAAAATAAAACAGAAAAACGTTCTTCCCGTCACACAGATGTATTTATAGGAATGAATTATTTCCATGCTTATATCTATAAATACATAAAAGAGGAATAAAATCTAACTTGAAACATAAAAGAAAAATAAAAAACCTTAACCCACGAGTTATACAGAGGAAAACCCTATCAGGGCACTTGCTCCAGCAGTAAACAATTCTGAAATTGGTCAGAGGTGGGGAACCATCTCCCATACCGCCAGCAACCCACCCCCCACGCAAGGAGCGTCCTCATTGCAAAGCTGGGGGACCGTGCCGAGGCATCTATGAGTAAACGTGAGCTGAGCCCCAGGCCAGCTGCTGCTGAACTGTTCCCACCCTTCCCAGGTAAAACACCTGAATATGTACAAGGTCTTGAAAGCCTAGAGGAAGGGCCGTGGAGCCACACCAGTGAAAGCACGCAGGCCATCTTGGTGCCTGCAGGCCAGCCAGGGTGGTCCTGGCCCCGGGCGATCTTCTGGAAGCTTTCCATTGCCCTACCTGAGATACCCCTCCTGTCCCGGCCCCCACTGCTTTTTGCCTTCCTCACCTCTGTCCGGAGAGAAATTCCAGCGGAAGGTATGGGTGACACATCCTCTTCTTTACAGGTGGCAGCCTGACAACTCCTGCAGAATGGCCAGCAGAGCCCCACTCACAGCGGGCCACCCACAAATCTGTGGCCCCTCACTCCCTCCCACCAGCACAGCCCCGAGACTGCTGACGGGGCAGAGAATATGGAGTCAGGCACAGCTTCAGGGGCTATTGCTGCCTGGAGCACTGTTTATATTGACCTCAACGAGGCACACCTGGGGAGGGCGGGCCGGCAGGGTAAGGCTGCCCAGGTCAGCTAATCCACAACCCTCAGGGAATCACATTGTTGAAAATGGACCTCGCTAAGGCAGAATAGAAGCCAAGGGAAAAAAAGACACAATGCCATTTTCAGCACCGTAGATGAGTCTAGAAGTAATCACGTGACTTGTAGTAAGTCAGAAAGTGACAGACACATATCATATCATATCACTTATAGGTGTTACCTAAAAATGGATACCAGGGCAGATATTGCCACGGAGAAGGGCAATCACAGATTCATTAAGCAAACTTATGGTTCACCAATGGAAAGGTGTGAGGATTGGTTTCATTACGATATCGGGGTTAACAGACATATACAAACACAGGTGACATATATAATCACCAAAGACCTACAGAATACCAAGAGAGGACTACTCAACATTCTGTCATAACGTACATGGGAAAAGGATCCCAGGAAGAACAGACATCTGTATATGTGTAAAAGAACCACATCTTCCACACCTACAACAAGCCAAACATTGTAATCAAACTTGCTGTAATAAAAAATAAAAAAATTAAATTAAAAACACGAAGAAGTAGTGAGACAAACTTGAGGGGCTTTCTCCTGGCACATTCCATTCTAAATTCCAATCTAGAACACCACTTCCATTGAGGCTCTGTTGCCCTAGTCACCAGATTTGGTAAGGGAGAACGGCTGCCACCTTGTGGCCGTTTCACACAACAGCAGCTTTAATCCCAGCGCTAATGGTCAGTTGATATTCAAAATCATTGCAGGCCTGTAAATGACACCTGCCCTGAAAACAAATCCTGGGGTCACATATCGACCAAAAAATTCAAAGGACGTCCATATTTCAAAACGACCGTTTCAAAAGGCATATTTTACGCACATTAGTGTTCTGCTTCTTTTCCTTTCTTTCCTTTTTTGTTAGAAAAAACGGGAATGGAAAAAGGCATCCCTCAGAATGGGCGAAAATCGTTGCAAACGAATCAATGGACAGAGGTTTAATCTCCAATATATATAAACAGCTCATGCAGCTTAATATTAAAAGAACAAACAACCCAATACAAAAATGGGCAGAAGATCTAAAGAGAGGTTTCTTCAAAGGAGACACAGAGATGGCCAAGACGCACATGAAAAGCTGCTCAACAGCACTAATTATTAGAGAAATGCAAATCAAAACTACAATGAGGTGTCACCTCACACCTGTTAGAATCGGCATCATCAGAAAATCTACAAACAACCAATTCTGGGGAGGGTGTGGACAAAAGGAGCCCTCTTCCAATATTGGTGGGAATGTAAATTGATACAGTCACTATGGAGAACAGTATGGAGTTTCCTTAAAAAAACTAGAAATAGAATTACCATCTGATCCAGCAATCCCACTTCTGGGCATATACCCAGAGAAAACCGTAAATCAAAAAGGCACATTCACCACAATGTTCGTTGCAGCACTCTTTACAAGAGCCATGTAATGGAAGCCACCTAAATGCTCACAGACAGATGAATGGATAAAGATGTGGTACATATATAAAATGGAATATTACTCGGCCATAAAAAGGAATGAAACTGGGTCATTTGTAGAGACATCGATGGATCGAGAGACTGTCATACAGAATGAAGTAAGTCAGAAAGAGGAAAACAAATATTGTATATTAATGAATATATGTGGAGCCTAAAAAATGGTACAGATGAACTGCTTTGCAAGGAAGAAATAGAGACACAAAGGTAGAGAACAAACGTATGGACACCAAGTGTGGGAAGCCATGGGGTGGTGGTGGTGGGATGAGTTGGGAGATTGGGATTGACCTGTATACATGTATATGCATAAAATACATAACTAATAATAACGTGCTGTATAAAAAAAATAAAAATTAAATTTCAAAATTTTAAAAAATAAAATTTAAAAATAAAACAGAAAAACGTTCTTCCCGTCACACAGATGTATTTATAGGAATGAATTATTTCCATGCTTATATCTATAAATACATAAAAGAGGAATAAAATCTAACTTGAAACATAAAAGAAAAATAAAAAACCTTAACCCACGAGTTATACAGAGGAAAACCCTATCAGGGCACTTGCTCCAGCAGTAAACAATTCTGAAATTGGTCAGAGGTGGGGAACCATCTCCCATACAGCCAGCAACCCACCCCCCACGCAAGGAGCGTCCTCATTGCAAAGCTGGGGGACCGTGCCGAGGCATCTGTGAGTAAACGTGAGCTGAGCCCCAGGCCAGCTGCTGCTGAACTGTTCCCACCCTTCCCAGGTAAAACACCTGAATATGTACAAGGTCTTGAAATCCTAGAGGAAGGGCCGTGGAGCCACACCAGCGACAGCACGCAGGCCAACTTGGTGCCTGCAGGCCAGCCAGGGTGGTCCTGGCCCCGGGCGCTCTTCTGGAAGCTTTCCATTGCCCTACCTGAGATACCCCTCCTGTCCCGGCCCCCACTGCTTTTTGCCTTCCTCACCTCTGTCCGGAGAGAAATTCCAGCGGAAGGTATGGGTGACACATCCTCTTCTTTACAGGTGGCAGCCTGACAACTCCTGCAGAATGGCCAGCAGAGACCCACTCACAGCGGGCCACCCACAAAGCTGTGGCCCCTCACTCCCTCCCACCAGCACAGCCCCGAGACTGCTGACGGGGCAGAGAATATGGAGTCAGGCACAGCTTCAGGGGCTATTGCTGCCTGGAGCGCTGTTTATATTGACCTCAACGAGGCACACCTGGGGAGGGCGGGCCGGCAGGGTAAGGCTGCCCAGGTCAGCTAATCCACAACCCTCAGGGAATCACATTGTTGAAAATGGACCTCGCTAAGGCAGAAGAGATGCCAAGGGAAAAAAGGACACAATGCCATTTGCAGCACCGTAGATGAGTCTAGAAGTAATCACGTGACTTGTAGTAAGTCAGAAAGTGAAAGACACATATCATATCATATCACTTATAGGTGTTACCTAAAAATGGATACCAGGGCAGATATTGCCACGGAGAAGGGCAATCACAGATTCATTAAACAAACTTATGGTTCACCAATGGAAAGGTGTGAGGATTGGTTTCATTACGATATCGGGGTTAACAGACATATACAAACACAGGTGACATATATAATCACCAAAGACCTACAGAATACCAAGAGAGGACTACTCAACATTCTGTCATAAGGTACATGGGAAAAGGATCCCAGGAAGAACAGACATCTGTATATGTGTAAAAGAACCACATCTTCCACACCTACAACAAGCCAAACATTGTAATCAAACTTGCTGTAATAAAAAATAAAAAAAAATAAATTAAAAACACGAAGAAGAAGTAGTGAGACAAACTTGAGGGGCTTTCTCCTGGCACATTCCATTCTAAATTCCAAACTAGAACACCACATCCATTGAGGCTCTGTTGCCCTAGTCACCAGATTTGGTAAGGGAGAACTGCTGCCACCTTGTGGCCGTTTCACACAACAGCAGCTTTAATCCCAGCGCTAATGATCAGTTGATATTCAAAATCAATGCAGGCCTGTAAATGACACCTGCCCTGAAAACAAATCCTGGGGTCACATATCGACCAAAAAATTCAAAGGACGTCCATATTTCAAAACGACCGTTTCAAAAGGCATATTTTACGCACATTAGTGTTCTGCTTTTTTTCCTTTCTTTCCTTTTTTGTTAAAAAAAAACGGGAATGGAAAAAGGCATCCCTCAGAATGGGCGAAAGTCGAGGCAAACGAATCAATGGACAGAGGTTTAATCTCCAATATATATAAACAGCTCATGCAGCTTAATATTAAAAAAACAAACAACCCAATACAAAAATGGGCAGAAGATCTAAAGAGACATTTCTTCAAAGGAGACACAGAGATGGCCAAGACGCACATGAAAAGCTGCTCAACAGCACTAATTATTAGAGAAATGCAAATCAAAACTACAATGAGGTATCACCTCACACCTGTTAGAATCGTCATCATCAGAAAATCTACAAACAACCAATTCTGGGGAGGGTGTGGACAAAAGGAGCCCTCTTCCACTATTGGTGGGAATGTAAATTGATACAGTCACTATGGAGAACAGTATGTAGTTTCCTTAAAAAATCTAGAAATAGAATCAACATCTGATCCAGCAATCCCACTTCTGGGCATATACCCAGAGAAAACCGTAAATCAAAAAGGCACATTCACCACAATGTTCGTTGCAGCACTCTTTACAATAGCCAGGTAATGGAAGCCAACTAAATGCCCACAGACAGATGAATGGATAAAGATGTGGTACATATATAAAATGGAATATTACTCGGCCATAAAAAGGAATGAAACTGGGTCATTTGTAGAGACATCGATGGATCGAGAGACTGTCATACAGAATGAAGTAAGTCAGAAAGAGGAAAACAAATGTTGTATATTAATGCATATATGTGGAGCCTAAAAAATGGTACAGATGAACTGCTTTGCAGGGAAGAAATAGAGACACAGAGGTAGAGAACAAACGTATGGACACCAAGTGTGGGAAGCCATTGGGTGGTGGTGGTGGGATGAGTTGGGAGATTGGGATTGACCTGTATACATGTATATGCATAAAATACATAACTAATAATAACGTGCTGTATGAAAATATTAAATAACAATTAAATTTCAAAATTTTAAAAAATAAAATTTAAAAATATAACAGAAAAACGTTCTTCCCGTCACACAGATGTATTTATAGGAATGAATTATTTCCATGCTTATATCTATAAATACATAAAAGAGGAATAAAATCTAACTTGAACCATAAAAGAAAAAAAAACCTGAACCCACGAGTTATACAGAGGAAAACACTATCAGGGCACTTGCTCCAGCGGTAAACAATTCTGAAATTGGTCAGAGGTGGGGAACCATCTCCCATACAGCCAGCAACCCACCCCCCACGCAAGGAGCGTCCTCATTGCAAAGCTGGGGGACCGTGCCGAGGCATCTGTGAGTAAACGTGAGCTGAGCCCCAGGCCAGCTGCTGCTGAACTGTTCCCACCCTTCCCAGGTAAAACACCTGAATATGTACAAGGTCTTGAAATCCTAGAGGAAGGGCCGTGGAGCCACACCAGCGAAAGCACGCAGGCCAACTTGGTGCCTGCAGGCCAGCCAGGGTGGTCCTGGCCCCGGGCGCTCTTCCGGAAGCTTTCCATTGCCCTACCTGAGATACCCCTCCTGTCCCGGCCCCCACTGCTTTTTGCCTTCCTCACCTCTGTCCAGAGAGAAATTCCAGCGGAAGGTATGGGTGACACATCCTCTTCTTTACAGGTGGCAGCCTGACAACTCCTGCAGAATGGCCAGCAGAGCCCCACTCACAGCGGGCCACCCACAAAGCTGTGGCCCCTCACTCCCTCCCACCAGCACAGCCCCGAGACTGCTGACGGGGCAGAGAATATGGAGTCAGGCACAGCTTCAGGGGCTATTGCTGCCTGGAGCGCTGTTTATATTGACCTCAACGAGGCACACCTGGGGAGGGCGGGCCGGCAGGGTAAGGCTGCCCAGGTCAGCTAATCCACAACCCTCAGGGAATCACATTGTTGAAAATGGACCTCGCTAAGGCAGAAGAGATGCCAAGGGAAAAAAGGACACAATGCCATTTGCAGCACCGTAGATGAGTCTAGAAGTAATCACGTGACTTGTAGTAAGTCAGAAAGTGAAAGACACATATCATATCATATCACTTATAGGTGTTACCTAAAAATGGATACCAGGGCAGATATTGCCACGGAGAAGGGCAATCACAGATTCATTAAACAAACTTATGGTTCACCAATGGAAAGGTGTGAGGATTGGTTTCATTACGATATCGGGGTTAAGAGACATATACAAACACAGGTGACATATATAATCACCAAAGACCTACAGAATACCAAGAGAGGACTACTCAACATTCTGTCATAACGTACATGGGAAAAGGATCCCAGGAAGAACAGACATCTGTATATGTGTAAAAGAACCACATCTTCCACACCTACAACAAGCCAAACATTGTAATCAAACTTGCTGTAATAAAAAATAAAAAAAAATTAAATTAAAAACACGAAGAAGAAGTAGTGAGACAAACTTGAGGGGCTTTCTCCTGGCACATTCCATTCTAAATTCCAATCTAGAACACCACTTCCATTGAGGCTCTGTTGCCCTAGTCACCAGATTTGGTAAGGGAGAACTGCTGCCACCTTGTGGCCGTTTCACACAACAGCAGCTTTAATCCCAGCGCTAATGGTCAGTTGATATTCAAAATCATTGCAGGCCTGTAAATGACACCTGCCCTGAAAACAAATCCTGGGGTCACATATCGACCAAAAAATTCAAAGGACGTCCATATTTCAAAACGACCGTTTCAAAAGGCATATTTTACGCACATTAGTGTTCTGCTTCTTTTCCTTTCTTTCCTTTTTTGTTAGAAAAAACGGGAATGGAAAAAGGCATCCCTCAGAATGGGCGAAAATCGTTGCAAACGAATCAATGGACAGAGGTTAAATCTCCAATATATATAAACAGCTCATGCAGCTTAATATTAAAAGAACAAACAACCCAATACAAAAATGGGCAGAAGATCTAAAGAGAGGTTTCTTCAAAGGAGACACAGAGATGGCCAAGACGCACATGAAAAGCTGCTCAACAGCACTAATTATTAGAGAAATGCAAATCAAAACTACAATGAGGTGTCACCTCACACCTGTTAGAATCGGCATCATCAGAAAATCTACAAACAACCAATTCTGGGGAGGGTGTGGACAAAAGGAGCCCTCTTCCAATATTGGTGGGAATGTAAATTGATACAGTCACTATGGAGAACAGTATGGAGTTTCCTTAAAAAAACTAGAAATAGAATTACCATCTGATCCAGCAATCCCACTTCTGGGCATATACCCAGAGAAAACCGTAAATCAAAAAGGCACATTCACCACAATGTTCGTTGCAGCACTCTTTACAAGAGCCATGTAATGGAAGCCACCTAAATGCTCACAGACAGATGAATGGATAAAGATGTGGTACATATATAAAATGGAATATTACTCGGCCATAAAAAGGAATGAAACTGGGTCATTTGTAGAGACATCGATGGATCGAGAGACTGTCATACAGAATGAAGTAAGTCAGAAAGAGGAAAACAAATATTGTATATTAATGCATATATGTGGAGCCTAAAAAATGGTACAGATGAACTGCTTTGCAAGGAAGAAATAGAGACACAGAGGTAGAGAACAAACGTATGGACACCAAGTGTGGGAAGCCATGGGGTGGTGGTGGTGGGATGAGTTGGGAGATTGGGATTGACCTGTATACATGTATATGCATAAAATACATAACTAATAATAACGTGCTGTATAAAAAAAATAAAAATTAAATTTCAAAATTTTAAAAAATAAAATTTAAAAATAAAACAGAAAAACGTTCTTCCCGTCACACAGATGTATTTATAGGAATGAATTATTTCCATGCTTATATCTATAAATACATAAAAGAGGAATAAAATCTAACTTGAAACATAAAAGAAAAATAAAAAACATTAACCCACGAGTTATACAGAGGAAAACCCTATCAGGGCACTTGCTCCAGCAGTAAACAATTCTGAAATTGGTCAGAGGTGGGGAACCATCTCCCATACCGCCAGCAACCCACCCCCCACGCAAGGAGCGTCCTCATTGCAAAGCTGGGGGACCGTGCCGAGGCATCTATGAGTAAACGTGAGCTGAGCCCCAGGCCAGCTGCTGCTGAACTGTTCCCACCCTTCCCAGGTAAAACACCTGAATATGTACAAGGTCTTGAAAGCCTAGAGGAAGGGCCGTGGAGCCACACCAGTGAAAGCACGCAGGCCAAATTGGTGCCTGCAGGCCAGCCAGGGTGGTCCTGGCCCCGGGCGCTCTTCTGGAAGCTTTCCATTGCCCTACCTGAGATACCCCTCCTGTCCCGGCCCCCACTGCTTTTTGCCTTCCTCACCTCTGTCCGGAGAGAAATTCCAGCGGAAGGTATGGGTGACACATCCTCTTCTTTACAGGTGGCAGCCTGACAACTCCTGCAGAATGGCCAGCAGAGACCCACTCACAGCGGGCCACCCACAAAGCTGTGGCCCCTCACTCCCTCCCACCAGCACAGCCCCGAGACTGCTGACGGGGCAGAGAATATGGAGTCAGGCACAGCTTCAGTGGCTATTGCTGCCTGGAGCGCTGTTTATATTGACCTCAACGAGGCACACCTGGGGAGGGCGGGCCGGCAGGGTAAGGCTGCCCAGGTCAGCTAATCCACAACCCTCAGGGAATCACATTGTTGAAAATGGACCTCGCTAAGGCAGAAGAGATGCCAAGGGAAAAAAGGACACAATGCCATTTGCAGCACCGTAGATGAGTCTAGAAGTAATCACGTGACTTGTAGTAAGTCAGAAAGTGAAAGACACATATCATATCATATCACTTATAGGTGTTACCTAAAAATGGATACCAGGGCAGATATTGCCACGGAGAAGGGCAATCACAGATTCATTAAACAAACTTATGGTTCACCAATGGAAAGGTGTGAGGATTGGTTTCATTACGATATCGGAGTTAACAGACATATACAAACACAGGTGACATATATAATCACCAAAGACCTACAGAATACCAAGAGAGGACTACTCAACATTCTGTCATAAGGTACATGGGAAAAGGATCCCAGGAAGAACAGACATCTGTATATGTGTAAAAGAACCACATCTTCCACACCTACAACAAGCCAAACATTGTAATCAAACTTGCTGTAATAAAAAATAAAAAAAAATAAATTAAAAACACGAAGAAGAAGTAGTGAGACAAACTTGAGGGGCTTTCTCCTGGCACATTCCATTCTAAATTCCAATCTAGAACACCACATACATTGAGGCTCTGTTGCCCTAGTCACCAGATTTGGTAAGGGAGAACTGCTGCCACCTTGTGGCCGTTTCACACAACAGCAGCTTTAATCCCAGCGCTAATGGTCAGTTGATATTCAAAATCAATGCAGGCCTGTAAATGACACCTGCCCTGAAAACAAATCCTGGGGTCACATATCGACCAAAAAATTCAAAGGACGTCCATATTTCAAAACGACCGTTTCAAAAGGCATATTTTACGCACATTAGTGTTCTGCTTTTTTTCCTTTCTTTCCTTTTTTGTTAAAAAAAACGGGAATGGAAAAAGGCATCCCTCAGAATGGGCGAAATACGAGGCAAACGAATCAATGGACAGAGGTTTAATCTCCAATATATATAAACAGCTCATGCAGCTTAATATTAAAAAAACAAACAACCCAATACAAAAATGGGCAGAAGATCTAAAGAGACATTTCTTCAAAGGAGACACAGAGATGGCCAAGACGCACATGAAAAGCTGCTCAACAGCACTAATTATTAGAGAAATGCAAATCAAAACTACAATGAGGTATCACCTCACACATGTTAGAATCGGCATCATCAGAAAATCTACAAACAACCAATTCTGGGGAGGGTGTGGACAAAAGGAGCCCTCTTCCACTATTGGTGGGAATGTAAATTGATACAGTCACTATGGAGAACAGTATGGAGTTTCCTTAAAAAAACTAGAAATAGAATCAACATCTGATCCAGCAATCCCACTTCTGGGCATATACACAGAGAAAACCGTAAATCAAAAAGGCACATTCACCACAATGTTCGTTGCAGCACTCTTTACAATAGCCAGGTAATGGAAGCCACCTAAATGCCCACAGACAGATGAATGGATAAAGATGTGGTACATATATAAAATGGAATATTACTCGGCCATAAAAAGGAATGAAACTGGGTCATTTGTAGAGACATCGATGGATCGAGAGACTGTCATACAGAATGAAGTAAGTCAGAAAGAGGAAAACAAATGTTGTATATTAATGCATATATGTGGAGCCTAAAAAATGGTACAGATGAACTGCTTTGCAGGGAAGAAATAGAGACACAGAGGTAGAGAACAAACGTATGGTCAACAAGTGTGGGAAGCCATGGGGTGGTGGTGGTGGGATGAGTTGGGAGATTGGGATTGACCTGTATACATGTATATGCATAAAATACATAACTAATAATAACGTGCTGTATGAAAATATTAAATAAAAATTAAATTTCAAAATTTTAAAAAATAAAATTTAAAAATATAACAGAAAAACGTTCTTCCCGTCACACAGATGTATTTATAGGAATGAATTATTTCCATGCTTATATCTATAAATACATAAAAGAGGAATAAAATCTAACTTGAACCATAAAAGAAAAAAAAAAACCTGAACCCACGAGTTATACAGAGGAAAACCCTATCAGGGCACTTGCTCCAGCGGTAAACAATTCTGAAATTGGTCAGAGGTGGGGAACCATCTCCCATACAGCCAGCAACCCACCCCCCACGCAAGGAGCGTCCTCATTGAAAAGCTGGGGGACCGTGCCGAGGCATCTGTGAGTAAACGTGAGCTGAGCCCCAGGCCAGCTGCTGCTGAACTGTTCCCACCCTTCCCAGGTAAAACACCTGAATATGTACAAGGGCTTGAAAGCCTAGAGGAAGGGCCGTGGAGCCACACCAGCGAAAGCACGCAGGCCAACTTGGTGCCTGCAGGCCAGCCAGGGTGGTCCTGACCCCGGGCGCTCTTCCGGAAGCTTTCCATTGCCCTACCTGAGATACCCCTCCTGTCCAGGCCCCCACTGCTTTTTGCCTTCCTTACCTCTGTCCGGAGAGAAATTCCAGCGGAAGGTATTGGTGACACATCCTCTTCTTTACAGGTGGCAGCCTGACAACTCCTGCAGAATGGCCAGCAGAGCCCCACTCACAGCGGGCCACCCACCAAGCTGTGGCCCCTCACTCCCTCCCATCAGCACAGCCCCGAGAATGCTGACGGGGCAGAGAATATGGAGTCAGGCACAGCTTCAGGGGCTATTGCTGCCTGGAGCGCTGTTTATATTGACCTCAACGAGGCACACCTGGGGAGGGCGGGCCGGCAGGGTAAGGCTGCCCAGGTCAGCTAATCCACAACCCTCAGGGAATCACATTGTTGAAAATGGACCTCGCTAAGGCAGAATAGAAGCCAAGGGAAAAAAGGACACAATGCCATTTGCAGCACCGTAGATGAGTCTAGAAGTAATCACGTGACTTGTAGTAAGTCAGAAAGTGAAAGACACATATCATATCATATCACTTATAGGTGTTACCTAAAAATGGATACCAGGGCAGATATTGCCACGGAGAAGGGCAATCACAGATTCATTAAACAAACTTATGGTTCACCAATGGAAAGGTGTGAGGATTGGTTTCATTACGATATCGGGGTTAAGAGACATATACAAACACAGGTGACATATATAATCACCAAAGACCTACAGAATACCAAGAGAGGACTACTCAACATTCTGTCATAACGTACATGGGAAAAGGATCCCAGGAAGAACAGACATCTGTATATGTGTAAAAGAACCACATCTTCCACACCTACAACAAGCCAAACATTGTAATCAAACTTGCTGTAATAAAAAATAAAAAAAAATTAAATTAAAAACACGAAGAAGAAGTAGTGAGACAAACTTGAGGGGCTTTCTCCTGGCACATTCCATTCTAAATTCCAATCTAGAACACCACTTCCATTGAGGCTCTGTTGCCCTAGTCACCAGATTTGGTAAGGGAGAACTGCTGCAACCTTGTGGCCGTTTCACACAACAGCAGCTTTAATCCCAGCGCTAATGGTCAGTTGATATTCAAAATCATTGCAGGCCTGTAAATGACACCTGCCCTGAAAACAAATCCTGGGGTCACATATCGACCAAAAAATTCAAAGGACGTCCATATTTCAAAACGACCGTTTCAAAAGGCATATTTTACGCACATTAGTGTTCTGCTTCTTTTCCTTTCTTTCCTTTTTTGTTAGAAAAAACGGGAATGGAAAAAGGCATCCCTCAGAATGGGCGAAAATCGTTGCAAACGAATCAATGGACAGAGGTTTAATCTCCAATATATATAAACAGCTCATGCAGCTTAATATTAAAAGAACAAACAACCCAATACAAAAATGGGCAGAAGATCTAAAGAGAGGTTTCTTCAAAGGAGACACAGAGATGGCCAAGACGCACATGAAAAGCTGCTCAACAGCACTAATTATTAGAGAAATGCAAATCAAAACTACAATGAGGTGTCACCTCACACCTGTTAGAATCGGCATCATCAGAAAATCTACAAACAACCAATTCTGGGGAGGGTGTGGACAAAAGGAGCCCTCTTCCACTATTGGTGGGAATGTAAATTGATACAGTCACTATGGAGAACAGTATGGAGTTTCCTTAAAAAAACTAGAAATAGAATCAACATCTGATCCAGCAATCCCACTTCTGGGCATATACCCAGAGAAAACCGTAAATCAAAAAGGCACATTCACCACAATGTTCGTTGCAGCACTCTTTACAAGAGCCAGGTAATGGAAGCCACCTAAATGCCCACAGACAGATGAATGGATAAAGATGTGGTACATATATAAAATGGAATATTACTCGGCCATAAAAAGGAATGAAACTGGGTCATTTGTAGAGACATCGATGGATCGAGAGACTGTCATACAGAATGAAGTAAGTCAGAAAGAGGAAAACAAATATTGTATATTAATGCATATATGTGGAGCCTAAAAAATGGTACAGATGAACTGCTTTGCAAGGAAGAAATGGAGACACAGAGGTAGAGAACAAACGTATGGACACCAAGTGTGGGAAGCCATGGGGTGGTGGTGGTGGGATGAGTTGGGAGATTGGGATTGACCTGTATACATGTATATGCATAAAATACATAACTAATAATAACGTGCTGTATAAAAAAAATAAAAATTAAATTTCAAAATTTTAAAAAATAAAATTTAAAAATAAAACAGAAAAACGTTCTTCCCGTCACACAGATGTATTTATAGGAATGAATTATTTCCATGCTTATATCTATAAATACATAAAAGAGGAATAAAATCTAACTTGAAACATAAAAGAAAAATAAAAAACCTTAACCCACGAGTTATACAGAGGAAAACCCTATCAGGGCACTTGCTCCAGCAGTAAACAATTCTGAAATTGGTCAGAGGTGGGGAACCATCTCCCATACCACCAGCAACCCACCCCCCACGCAAGGAGCGTCCTCATTGCAAAGCTGGGGGAACATGCCGAGGCATCTATGAGTAAACGTGAGCTGAGCCCCAGGCCAGCTGCTGCTGAACTGTTCCCACCCTTCCCAGGTAAAACACCTGAATATGTACAAGGGCTTGAAAGCCTAGAGGAAGGGCCGTGGAGCCACACCAGCGAAAGCACGCAGGCCAACTTGGTGCCTGCAGGCCAGCCAGGGTGGTCCTGGCCCCGGGCGCTCTTCTGGAAGCTTTCCATTGCCCTACCTGAGATACCCATCCTGTCCCGGCCCCCACTGCTTTTTGCCTTCCTCACCTCTGTCCGGAGAGAAATTCCAGCGGAAGGTATGGGTGACACATCCTCTTCTTTACAGGTGGCAGCCTGACAACTCCTGCAGAATGGCCAGCAGAGCCCCACTCACAGCGGGCCACCCACAAAGCTGTGGCCCCTCACTCCCTCCCACCAGCACAGCCCCGAGACTGCTGACGGGGCAGAGAATATGGAGTCAGGCACAGCTTCAGGGGCTATTGCTGCCTGGAGCGCTGTTTATATTGACCTCAACGAGGCACACCTGGGGAGGGCGGGCCGGCAGGGTAAGGCTGCCCAGGTCAGCTAATCCACAACCCTCAGGGAATCACATTGTTGAAAATGGACCTCGCTAAAGCAGAATAGAAGCCAAGGGAGAAAAGGACACAATGCCATTTGCAGCACCGTAGATGAGTCTAGAAGTAATCACGTGACTTGTAGTAAGTCAGAAAGTGAAAGACACATATCATATCATATCACTTATAGGTGTTACCTAAAAATGGATACCAGGGCAGATATTGCCATGGAGAAGGGCAATCACAGATTCATTAAACAAACTTATGGTTCACCAATGGAAAGGTGTGAGGATTGGTTTCATTACGATATCGGGGTTAAGAGACATATACAAACACAGGTGACATATATAATCACCAAAGACCTACAGAATACCAAGAGAGGACTACTCAACATTCTGTCATAACGTACATGGGAAAAGGATCCCAGGAAGAACAGACATCTGTATATGTGTAAAAGAACCACATCTTCCACACCTACAACAAGCCAAACATTGTAATCAAACTTGCTGTAATAAAAAATAAAAAAATCAAATTAAAAACACGAAGAAGTAGTGAGACAAACTTGAGGGGCTTTCTCCTGGCACATTCCATTCTAAATTCCAATCTAGAACACCACTTCCATTGAGGCTCTGTTGCCCTAGTCACCAGATTTGGTAAGGGAGAACGGCTGCCACCTTGTGGCCGTTTCACACAACAGCAGCTTTAATCCCAGCGCTAATGGTCAGTTGATATTCAAAATCATTGCAGGCCTGTAAATGACACCTGCCCTGAAAACAAATCCTGGGGTCACATATCGACCAAAAAATTCAAAGGACGTCCATATTTCAAAACGACCGTTTCAAAAGGCATATTTTACGCACATTAGTGTTCTGCTTCTTTTCCTTTCTTTCCTTTTTTGTTAGAAAAAACGGGAATGGAAAAAGGCATCCCTCAGAATGGGCGAAAATCGTTGCAAACGAATCAATGGACAGAGGTTTAATCTCCAATATATATAAACAGCTCATGCAGCTTAATATTAAAAGAACAAACAACCCAATACAAAAATGGGCAGAAGATCTAAAGAGAGGTTTCTTCAAAGGAGACACAGAGATGGCCAAGACGCACATGAAAAGCTGCTCAACAGCACTAATTATTAGAGAAATGCAAATCAAAACTACAATGAGGTGTCACCTCACACCTGTTAGAATCGGCATCATCAGAAAATCTACAAACAACCTATTCTGGGGAGGGTGTGGACAAAAGGAGCCCTCTTCCACTATTGGTGGGAATGTAAATTGATACAGTCACTATGGAGAACAGTATGGAGTTTCCTTAAAAAAACTAGAAATAGAATCAACATCTGATCCAGCAATCCCACTTCTGGGCATATACCCAGAGAAAACCGTAAATCAAAAAGGCACATTCACCACAATGTTCGTTGCAGCACTCTTTACAATAGCCAGGTAATGGAAGCCACCTAAATGCCCACAGACAGATGAATGGATAAAGATGTGGTACATATATAAAATGGAATATTACTCAGCCATAAAAAGGAATGAAACTGGGTCATTTGTAGAGACATCGATGGATCGAGAGACTGTCATACAGAATGAAGTAAGTCAGAAAGAGGAAAACAAATGTTGTATATTAATGCATATATGTGGAGCCTAAAAAATGGTACAGATGAACTGCTTTGCAGGGAAGAAATAGAGACACAGAGGTAGAGAACAAACGTATGGACACCAAGTGTGGGAAGCCATGGGGTGGTGGTGGTGGGATGAGTTGGGAGATTGGGATTGACCTGTTTACATGTATATGCATAAAATACATAACTAATAATAACGTGCTGTATGAAAATATTAAATAAAAATTAAATTTCAAAATTTTAAAAAATAAAATTTAAAAATAAAACAGAAAAACGTTCTTCCCGTCACACAGATGTATTTATAGGAATGAATTATTTCCATGCTTATATCTATAAATACATAAAAGAGGAATAAAATCTAACTTGAACCATAAAAGAAAAAAAAAACCTGAACCCACGAGTTATACAGAGGAAAACACTATCAGGGCACTTGCTCCAGCGGTAAACAATTCTGAAATTGGTCAGAGGTGGGGAACCATCTCCCATACAGCCAGCAACCCACCCCCCACGCAAGGAGCGTCCTCATTGCAAAGCTGGGGGACCGTGCCGAGGCATCTGTGAGTAAACGTGAGCTGAGCCCCAGGCCAGCTGCTGCTGAACTGTTCCCACCCTTCCCAGGTAAAACACCTGAATATGTACAAGGTCTTGAAATCCTAGAGGAAGGGCCGTGGAGCCACACCAGCGAAAGCACGCAGGCCAACTTGGTGCCTGCAGGCCAGCCAGGGTGGTCCTGGCCCCGGGCGCTCTTCCGGAAGCTTTCCATTGCCTTACCTGAGATACCCCTCCTGTCCAGGCCCCCACTGCTTTTTGCCTTCCTCACCTCTGTCCGGAGAGAAATTCCAGCGGAAGGTATGGGTGACACATCCTCTTCTTTACAGGTGGCAGCCTGACAACTCCTGCAGAATGGCCAGCAGAGCCCCACTCACAGCGGGCCACCCACAAAGCTGTGGCCCCTCACTCCCTCCCACCAGCACAGCCCCGAGACTGCTGACGGGGCAGAGAATATGGAGTCAGGCACAGCTTCAGGGGCTATTGCTGCCTGGAGCGCTGTTTATATTGACCTCAACGAGGCACACCTGGGGAGGGCGGGCCGGCAGGGTAAGGCTGCCCAGGTCAGCTAATCCACAACCCTCAGGGAATCACATTGTTGAAAATGGACCTCGCTAAGGCAGAAGAGATGCCAAGGGAAAAAAGGACACAATGCCATTTGCAGCACCGTAGATGAGTCTAGAAGTAATCACGTGACTTGTAGTAAGTCAGAAAGTGAAAGACACATATCATATCATATCACTTATAGGTGTTACCTAGAAATGGATACCAGGGCAGATATTGCCACGGAGAAGGGCAATCACAGATTCATTAAACAAACTTATGGTTCACCAATGGAAAGGTGTGAGGATTGGTTTCATTACGATAACGGGGTTAAGAAACATATACAAACACAGGTGACATATATAATCACCAAAGACCTACAGAATACCAAGAGAGGACTACTCAACATTCTGTCATAACGTACATGGGAAAAGGATCCCAGGAAGAACAGACATCTGTATATGTGTAAAAGAACCACATCTTCCACACCTACAACAAGCCAAACATTGTAATCAAACTTGCTGTAATAAAAAATAAAAAAAAATTAAATTAAAAACACGAAGAAGAAGTAGTGAGACAAACTTGAGGGGCTTTCTCCTGGCACATTCCATTCTAAATTCCAATCTAGAACACCACTTCCATTGAGGCTCTGTTGCCCTAGTCACCAGATTTGGTAAGGGAGAACTGCTGCAACCTTGTGGCCGTTTCACACAACAGCAGCTTTAATCCCAGCGCTAATGGTCAGTTGATATTCAAAATCATTGCAGGCCTGTAAATGACACCTGCCCTGAAAACAAATCCTGGGGTCACATATCGACCAAAAAATTCAAAGGACGTCCATATTTCAAAACGACCGTTTCAAAAGGCATATTTTACGCACATTAGTGTTCTGCTTCTTTTCCTTTCTTTCCTTTTTTGTTAGAAAAAACGGGAATGGAAAAAGGCATCCCTCAGAATGGGCGAAAATCGTTGCAAACGAATCAATGGACAGAGGTTTAATCTCCAATATATATAAACAGCTCATGCAGCTTAATATTAAAAGAACAAACAACCCAATACAAAAATGGGCAGAAGATCTAAAGAGAGGTTTCTTCAAAGGAGACACAGAGATGGCCAAGACGCACATGAAAAGCTGCTCAACAGCACTAATTATTAGAGAAATGCAAATCAAAACTACAATGAGGTGTCACCTCACACCTGTTAGAATCGGCATCATCAGAAAATCTACAAACAACCAATTCTGGGGAGGGTGTGGACAAAAGGAGCCCTCTTCCACTATTGGTGGGAATGTAAATTGATACAGTCACTATGGAGAACAGTATGGAGTTTCCTTAAAAAAACTAGAAATAGAATCAACATCTGATCCAGCAATCCCACTTCTGGGCATATACCCAGAGAAAACCGTAAATCAAAAAGGCACATTCACCACAATGTTCGTTGCAGCACTCTTTACAAGAGCCAGGTAATGGAAGCCACCTAAATGCCCACAGACAGATGAATGGATAAAGATGTGGTACATATATAAAATGGAATATTACTCGGCCATAAAAAGGAATGAAACTGGGTCATTTGTAGAGACATCGATGGATCGAGAGACTGTCATACAGAATGAAGTAAGTCAGAAAGAGGAAAACAAATATTGTATATTAATGCATATATGTGGAGCCTAAAAAATGGTACAGATGAACTGCTTTGCAAGGAAGAAATGGAGACACAGAGGTAGAGAACAAACGTATGGACACCAAGTGTGGGAAGCCATGGGGTGGTGGTGGTGGGATGAGTTGGGAGATTGGGATTGACCTGTATACATGTATATGCATAAAATACATAACTAATAATAACGTGCTGTATAAAAAAAATAAAAATTAAATTTCAAAATTTTAAAAAATAAAATTTAAAAATAAAACAGAAAAACGTTCTTCCCGTCACACAGATGTATTTATAGGAATGAATTATTTCCATGCTTATATCTATAAATACATAAAAGAGGAATAAAATCTAACTTGAAACATAAAAGAAAAATAAAAAACCTTAACCCACGAGTTATACAGAGGAAAACCCTATCAGGGCACTTGCTCCAGCAGTAAACAATTCTGAAATTGGTCAGAGGTGGGGAACCATCTCCCATACCACCAGCAACCCACCCCCCACGCAAGGAGCGTCCTCATTGCAAAGCTGGGGGAACATGCCGAGGCATCTATGAGTAAACGTGAGCTGAGCCCCAGGCCAGCTGCTGCTGAACTGTTCCCACCCTTCCCAGGTAAAACACCTGAATATGTACAAGGTCTTGAAAGCCTAGAGGAAGGGCCGTGGAGCCACACCAGCGAAAGCACGCAGGCCAACTTGGTGCCTGCAGGCCAGCCAGGGTGGTCCTGGCCCCGGGCGCTCTTCTGGAAGCTTTCCATTGCCCTACCTGAGATACCCATCCTGTCCCGGCCCCCACTGCTTTTTGCCTTCCTCACCTCTGTCCGGAGAGAAATTCCAGCGGAAGGTATGGGTGACACATCCTCTTCTTTACAGGTGGCAGCCTGACAACTCCTGCAGAATGGCCAGCAGAGCCCCACTCACAGCGGGCCACCCACAAAGCTGTGGCCCCTCACTCCCTCCCACCAGCACAGCCCCGAGACTGCTGACGGGGCAGAGAATATGGAGTCAGGCACAGCTTCAGGGGCTATTGCTGCCTGGAGCGCTGTTTATATTGACCTCAACGAGGCACACCTGGGGAGGGCGGGCCGGCAGGGTAAGGCTGCCCAGGTCAGCTAATCCACAACCCTCAGGGAATCACATTGTTGAAAATGGACCTCGCTAAAGCAGAATAGAAGCCAAGGGAGAAAAGGACACAATGCCATTTGCAGCACCGTAGATGAGTCTAGAAGTAATCACGTGACTTGTAGTAAGTCAGAAAGTGAAAGACACATATCATATCATATCACTTATAGGTGTTACCTAAAAATGGATACCAGGGCAGATATTGCCATGGAGAAGGGCAATCACAGATTCATTAAACAAACTTATGGTTCACCAATGGAAAGGTGTGAGGATTGGTTTCATTACGATATCGGGGTTAAGAGACATATACAAACACAGGTGACATATATAATCACCAAAGACCTACAGAATACCAAGAGAGGACTACTCAACATTCTGTCATAACGTACATGGGAAAAGGATCCCAGGAAGAACAGACATCTGTATATGTGTAAAAGAACCACATCTTCCACACCTACAACAAGCCAAACATTGTAATCAAACTTGCTGTAATAAAAAATAAAAAAATCAAATTAAAAACACGAAGAAGTAGTGAGACAAACTTGAGGGGCTTTCTCCTGGCACATTCCATTCTAAATTCCAATCTAGAACACCACTTCCATTGAGGCTCTGTTGCCCTAGTCACCAGATTTGGTAAGGGAGAACGGCTGCCACCTTGTGGCCGTTTCACACAACAGCAGCTTTAATCCCAGCGCTAATGGTCAGTTGATATTCAAAATCATTGCAGGCCTGTAAATGACACCTGCCCTGAAAACAAATCCTGGGGTCACATATCGACCAAAAAATTCAAAGGACGTCCATATTTCAAAACGACCGTTTCAAAAGGCATATTTTACGCACATTAGTGTTCTGCTTCTTTTCCTTTCTTTCCTTTTTTGTTAGAAAAAACGGGAATGGAAAAAGGCATCCCTCAGAATGGGCGAAAATCGTTGCAAACGAATCAATGGACAGAGGTTTAATCTCCAATATATATAAACAGCTCATGCAGCTTAATATTAAAAGAACAAACAACCCAATACAAAAATGGGCAGAAGATCTAAAGAGAGGTTTCTTCAAAGGAGACACAGAGATGGCCAAGACGCACATGAAAAGCTGCTCAACAGCACTAATTATTAGAGAAATGCAAATCAAAACTACAATGAGGTGTCACCTCACACCTGTTAGAATCGGCATCATCAGAAAATCTACAAACAACCTATTCTGGGGAGGGTGTGGACAAAAGGAGCCCTCTTCCACTATTGGTGGGAATGTAAATTGATACAGTCACTATGGAGAACAGTATGGAGTTTCCTTAAAAAAACTAGAAATAGAATCAACATCTGATCCAGCAATCCCACTTCTGGGCATATACCCAGAGAAAACCGTAAATCAAAAAGGCACATTCACCACAATGTTCGTTGCAGCACTCTTTACAATAGCCAGGTAATGGAAGCCACCTAAATGCCCACAGACAGATGAATGGATAAAGATGTGGTACATATATAAAATGGAATATTACTCAGCCATAAAAAGGAATGAAACTGGGTCATTTGTAGAGACATCGATGGATCGAGAGACTGTCATACAGAATGAAGTAAGTCAGAAAGAGGAAAACAAATGTTGTATATTAATGCATATATGTGGAGCCTAAAAAATGGTACAGATGAACTGCTTTGCAGGGAAGAAATAGAGACACAGAGGTAGAGAACAAACGTATGGACACCAAGTGTGGGAAGCCATGGGGTGGTGGTGGTGGGATGAGTTGGGAGATTGGGATTGACCTGTTTACATGTATATGCATAAAATACATAACTAATAATAACGTGCTGTATGAAAATATTAAATAAAAATTAAATTTCAAAATTTTAAAAAATAAAATTTAAAAATAAAACAGAAAAACGTTCTTCCCGTCACACAGATGTATTTATAGGAATGAATTATTTCCATGCTTATATCTATAAATACATAAAAGAGGAATAAAATCTAACTTGAACCATAAAAGAAAAAAAAAACCTGAACCCACGAGTTATACAGAGGAAAACACTATCAGGGCACTTGCTCCAGCGGTAAACAATTCTGAAATTGGTCAGAGGTGGGGAACCATCTCCCATACAGCCAGCAACCCACCCCCCACGCAAGGAGCGTCCTCATTGCAAAGCTGGGGGACCGTGCCGAGGCATCTGTGAGTAAACGTGAGCTGAGCCCCAGGCCAGCTGCTGCTGAACTGTTCCCACCCTTCCCAGGTAAAACACCTGAATATGTACAAGGTCTTGAAATCCTAGAGGAAGGGCCGTGGAGCCACACCAGCGAAAGCACGCAGGCCAACTTGGTGCCTGCAGGCCAGCCAGGGTGGTCCTGGCCCCGGGCGCTCTTCCGGAAGCTTTCCATTGCCTTACCTGAGATACCCCTCCTGTCCAGGCCCCCACTGCTTTTTGCCTTCCTCACCTCTGTCCGGAGAGAAATTCCAGCGGAAGGTATGGGTGACACATCCTCTTCTTTACAGGTGGCAGCCTGACAACTCCTGCAGAATGGCCAGCAGAGCCCCACTCACAGCGGGCCACCCACAAAGCTGTGGCCCCTCACTCCCTCCCACCAGCACAGCCCCGAGACTGCTGACGGGGCAGAGAATATGGAGTCAGGCACAGCTTCAGGGGCTATTGCTGCCTGGAGCGCTGTTTATATTGACCTCAACGAGGCACACCTGGGGAGGGCGGGCCGGCAGGGTAAGGCTGCCCAGGTCAGCTAATCCACAACCCTCAGGGAATCACATTGTTGAAAATGGACCTCGCTAAGGCAGAAGAGATGCCAAGGGAAAAAAGGACACAATGCCATTTGCAGCACCGTAGATGAGTCTAGAAGTAATCACGTGACTTGTAGTAAGTCAGAAAGTGAAAGACACATATCATATCATATCACTTATAGGTGTTACCTAGAAATGGATACCAGGGCAGATATTGCCACGGAGAAGGGCAATCACAGATTCATTAAACAAACTTATGGTTCACCAATGGAAAGGTGTGAGGATTGGTTTCATTACGATATCGGGGTTAACAGACATATACAAACACAGGTGACATATATAATCACCAAAGACCTACAGAATACCAAGAGAGGACTACTCAACATTCTGTCATAACGTACATGGGAAAAGGATCCCAGGAAGAACAGACATCTGTATATGTGTAAAAGAACCACATCTTCCACACCTACAACAAGCCAAACATTGTAATCAAACTTGCTGTAATAAAAAATAAAAAAATCAAATTAAAAACATGAAGAAGTAGTGAGACAAACTTGAGGGGCTTTCTCCTGGCACATTCCATTCTAAATTCCAATCTAGAACACCACTTCCATTGAGGCTCTGTTGCCCTAGTCACCAGATTTGGTAAGGGAGAACGGCTGCCACCTTGTGGCCGTTTCACACAACAGCAGCTTTAATCCCAGCGCTAATGGTCAGTTGATATTCAAAATCATTGCAGGCCTGTAAATGACACCTGCCCTGAAAACAAATCCTGGGGTCACATATCGACCAAAAAATTCAAAGGACGTCCATATTTCAAAACGACCGTTTCAAAAGGCATATTTTACGCACATTAGTGTTCTGCTTCTTTTCCTTTCTTTCCTTTTTTGTTAGAAAAAACGGGAATGGAAAAAGGCATCCCTCAGAATGGGCGAAAATCGTTGCAAACGAATCAATGGACAGAGGTTTAATCTCCAATATATATAAACAGCTCATGCAGCTTAATATTAAAAGAACAAACAACCCAATACAAAGATGGGCAGAAGATCTAAAGAGAGGTTTCTTCAAAGGAGACACAGAGATGGCCAAGACGCACATGAAAAGCTGCTCAACAGCACTAATTATTAGAGAAATGCAAATCAAAACTACAATGAGGTGTCACCTCACACCTGTTAGAATCGGCATCATCAGAAAATCTACAAACAACCTATTCTGGGGAGGGTGTGGACAAAAGGAGCCCTCTTCCACTATTGGTGGGAATGTAAATTGATACAGTCACTATGGAGAACAGTATGGAGTTTCCTTAAAAAAACTAGAAATAGAATCAACATCTGATCCAGCAATCCCACTTCTGGGCATATACCCAGAGAAAACCGTAAATCAAAAAGGCACATTCACCACAATGTTCGTTGCAGCACTCTTTACAATAGCCAGGTAATGGAAGCCACCTAAATGCCCACAGACAGATGAATGGATAAAGATGTGGTACATATATAAAATGGAATATTACTCGGCCATATAAAGGAATGAAACTGGGTCATTTGTAGAGACATCGATGGATCGAGAGACTGTCATACAGAATGAAGTAAGTCAGAAAGAGGAAAACAAATGTTGTATATTAATGCATATATGTGGAGCCTAAAAAATGGTACAGATGAACTGCTTTGCAGGGAAGAAATAGAGACACAGAGGTAGAGAACAAACGTATGGACACCAAGTGTGGGAAGCCATGGGGTGGTGGTGGTGGGATGAGTTGGGAGATTGGGATTGACCTGTATACATGTATATGCATAAAATACATAACTAATAATAACGTGCTGTATGAAAATATTAAATAAAAATTAAATTTCAAAATTTTAAAAAATAAAATTTAAAAATAAAACAGAAAAACGTTCTTCCCGTCACACAGATGTATTTATAGGAATGAATTATTTCCATGCTTATATCTATAAATACATAAAAGAGGAATAAAATCTAACTTGAACCATAAAAGAAAAAAAAACCTGAACCCACGAGTTATACAGAGGAAAACACTATCAGGGCACTTGCTCCAGCGGTAAACAATTCTGAAATTGGTCAGAGGTGGGGAACCATCTCCCATACAGCCAGCAACCCACCCCCCACGCAAGGAGCGTCCTCATTGCAAAGCTGGGGGACCGTGCCGAGGCATCTGTGAGTAAACGTGAGCTGAGCCCCAGGCCAGCTGCTGCTGAACTGTTCCCACCCTTCCCAGGTAAAACACCTGAATATGTACAAGGTCTTGAAATCCTAGAGGAAGGGCCGTGGAGCCACACCAGCGAAAGCACGCAGGCCAACTTGGTGCCTGCAGGCCAGCCAGGGTGGTCCTGGCCCCGGGCGCTCTTCCGGAAGCTTTCCATTGCCCTACCTGAGATACCCCTCCTGTCCAGGCCCCCACTGCTTTTTGCCTTCCTCACCTCTGTCCGGAGAGAAATTCCAGCGGAAGGTATGGGTGACACATCCTCTTCTTTACAGGTGGCAGCCTGACAACTCCTGCAGAATGGCCAGCAGAGCCCCACTCACAGCGGGCCACCCACAAAGCTGTGGCCCCTCACTCCCTCCCACCAGCACAGCCCCGAGACTGCTGACGGGGCAGAGAATATGGAGTCAGGCACAGCTTCAGGGGCTATTGCTGCCTGGAGCGCTGTTTATATTGACCTCAACGAGGCACACCTGGGGAGGGCGGGCCGGCAGGGTAAGGCTGCCCAGGTCAGCTAATCCACAACCCTCAGGGAATCACATTGTTGAAAATGGACCTCGCTAAGGCAGAAGAGATGCCAAGGGAAAAAAGGACACAATGCCATTTGCAGCACCGTAGATGAGTCTAGAAGTAATCACGTGACTTGTAGTAAGTCAGAAAGTGAAAGACACATATCATATCATATCACTTATAGGTGTTACCTAAAAATGGATACCAGGGCAGATATTGCCACGGAGAAGGGCAATCACAGATTCATTAAACAAACTTATGGTTCACCAATGGAAAGGTGTGAGGATTGGTTTCATTACGATATCGGGGTTAACAGACATATACAAACACAGGTGACATATATAATCACCAAAGACCTACAGAATACCAAGAGAGGACTACTCAACATTCTGTCATAACGTACATGGGAAAAGGATCCCAGGAAGAACAGACATCTGTATATGTGTAAAAGAACCACATCTTCCACACCTACAACAAGCCAAACATTGTAATCAAACTTGCTGTAATAAAAAATAAAAAAAAAATTAAATTAAAAACACGAAGAAGAAGTAGTGAGACAAACTTGAGGGGCTTTCTCCTGGCACATTCCATTCTAAATTCCAATCTAGAACACCACTTCCATTGAGGCTCTGTTGCCCTAGTCACCAGATTTGGTAAGGGAGAACTGCTGCCACCTTGTGGCCGTTTCACACAACAGCAGCTTTAATCCCAGCGCTAATGGTCAGTTGATATTCAAAATCAATGCAGGGCTGTAAATGACACCTGCCCTGAAAACAAATCCTGGGGTCACATATCGACCAAAAAATTCAAAGGACGTCCATATTTCAAAACGACCGTTTCAAAAGGCATATTTTACGCACATTAGTGTTCTGCTTTTTTTCCATTCTTTCCTTTTTTGTTAAAAAAAAACGGGAAGGGAAAAAGGCATCCCTCAGAATGGGCGAAAGTCGAGGCAAACGAATCAATGGACAGAGGTTTAATCTCCAATATATATAAACAGCTCATGCAGCTTAATATTAAAAAAATAAACAACCCAATACAAAAATGGGCAGAAGATCTAAAGAGAGGTTTCTTCAAAGGAGACACAGAGATGGCCAAGACGCACATGAAAAGCTGCTCAACAGCACTAATTATTAGAGAAATGCAAATCAAAACTACAATGAGGTGTCACCTCACACCTGTTAGAATCGGCATCATCAGAAAATCTACAAACAACCTATTCTGGGGAGGGTGTGGACAAAAGGAGCCCTCTTCCACTATTGGTGGGAATGTAAATTGATACAGTCACTATGGAGAACAGTATGGAGTTTCCTTAAAAAAACTAGAAATAGAATCAACATCTGATCCAGCAATCCCACTTCTGGGCATATACCCAGAGAAAACCGTAAATCAAAAAGGCACATTCACCACAATGTTCTTTGCAGCACTCTTTACAATAGCCAGGTAATGGAAGCCACCTAAATGCCCACAGACAGATGAATGGATAAAGATGTGGTACATATATAAAATGGAATATTACTCGGCCATAAAAAGGAATGAAACTGGGTCATTTGTAGAGACATCGATGGATCGAGAGACTGTCATACAGAATGAAGTAAGTCAGAAAGAGGAAAACAAATGTTGTATATTAATGCATATATGTGGAGCCTAAAAAATGGTACAGATGAACTGCTTTGCAGGGAAGAAATAGAGACACAGAGGTAGAGAACAAACGTATGGACACCAAGTGTGGGAAGCCATGGGGTGGTGGTGGTGGGATGAGTTGGGAGATTGGGATTGACCTGTTTACATGTACATGCATAAAATACATAACTAATAATAACGTGCTGTATGAAAATATTAAATAAAAATTAAATTTCAAAATTTTAAAAAATAAAATTTAAAAATAAAACAGAAAAACGTTCTTCCCGTCACACAGATGTATTTATAGGAATGAATTATTTCCATGCTTATATCTATAAATATATAAAAGAGGAATAAAATCTAACTTGAACCATAAAAGAAAAAAAAAACCTGAACCCACGAGTTATACAGAGGAAAACACTATCAGGGCACTTGCTCCAGCGGTAAACAATTCTGAAATTGGTCAGAGGTGGGGAACCATCTCCCATACAGCCAGCAACCCACCCCCCACGCAAGGAGCGTCCTCATTGCAAAGCTGGGGGACCGTGCCGAGGCATCTGTGAGTAAACGTGAGCTGAGCCCCAGGCCAGCTGCTGCTGAACTGTTCCCACCCTTCCCAGGTAAAACACCTGAATATGTACAAGGTCTTGAAATCCTAGAGGAAGGGCCGTGGAGCCACACCAGCGAAAGCACGCAGGCCAACTTGGTGCCTGCAGGCCAGCCAGGGTGGTCCTGGCCCCGGGCGCTCTTCCGGAAGCTTTCCATTGCCCTACCTGAGATACCCCTCCTGTCCAGGCCCCCACTGCTTTTTGCCTTCCTCACCTCTGTCCGGAGAGAAATTCCAGCGGAAGGTATGGGTGACACATCCTCTTCTTTACAGGTGGCAGCCTGACAACTCCTGCAGAATGGCCAGCAGAGCCCCACTCACAGCGGGCCACCCACAAAGCTGTGGCCCCTCACTCCCTCCCACCAGCACAGCCCCGAGACTGCTGACGGGGCAGAGAATATGGAGTCAGGCACAGCTTCAGGGGCTATTGCTGCCTGGAGCGCTGTTTATATTGACCTCAACGAGGCACACCTGGGGAGGGCGGGCCGGCAGGGTAAGGCTGCCCAGGTCAGCTAATCCACAACCCTCAGGGAATCACATTGTTGAAAATGGACCTCGCTAAGGCAGAAGAGATGCCAAGGGAAAAAAGGACACAATGCCATTTGCAGCACCGTAGATGAGTCTAGAAGTAATCACGTGACTTGTAGTAAGTCAGAAAGTGAAAGACACATATCATATCATATCACTTATAGGTGTTACCTAGAAATGGATACCAGGGCAGATATTGCCACGGAGAAGGGCAATCACAGATTCATTAAACAAACTTATGGTTCACCAATGGAAAGGTGTGAGGATTGGTTTCATTACGATATCGGGGTTAACAGACATATACAAACACAGGTGACATATATAATCACCAAAGACCTACAGAATACCAAGAGAGGACTACTCAACATTCTGTCATAACGTACATGGGAAAAGGATCCCAGGAAGAACAGACATCTGTATATGTGTAAAAGAACCACATCTTCCACACCTACAACAAGCCAAACATTGTAATCAAACTTGCTGTAATAAAAAATAAAAAAATCAAATTAAAAACACGAAGAAGTAGTGAGACAAACTTGAGGGGCTTTCTCCTGGCACATTCCATTCTAAATTCCAATCTAGAACACCACTTCCATTGAGGCTCTGTTGCCCTAGTCACCAGATTTGGTAAGGGAGAACGGCTGCCACCTTGTGGCCGTTTCACACAACAGCAGCTTTAATCCCAGCGCTAATGGTCAGTTGATATTCAAAATCATTGCAGGCCTGTAAATGACACCTGCCCTGAAAACAAATCCTGGGGTCACATATCGACCAAAAAATTCAAAGGACGTCCATATTTCAAAACGACCGTTTCAAAAGGCATATTTTACGCACATTAGTGTTCTGCTTCTTTTCCTTTCTTTCCTTTTTTGTTAGAAAAAACGGGAATGGAAAAAGGCATCCCTCAGAATGGGCGAAAATCGTTGCAAACGAATCAATGGACAGAGGTTTAATCTCCAATATATATAAACAGCTCATGCAGCTTAATATTAAAAGAACAAACAACCCAATACAAAAATGGGCAGAAGATCTTAAGAGAGGTTTCTTCAAAGGAGACACAGAGATGGCCAAGACGCACATGAAAAGCTGGTCAACAGCACTAATTATTAGAGAAATGCAAATCAAAACTACAATGAGGTGTCACCTCACACCTGTTAGAATCGGCATCATCAGAAAATCTACAAACAACCAATTCTGGGGAGGGTGTGGACAAAAGGAGCCCTCTTCCACTATTGGTGGGAATGTAAATTGATACAGTCACTATGGAGAACAGTATGGAGTTTCCTTAAAAAAACTAGAAATAGAATCACCATCTGATCCAGCAATCCCACTTCTGGGCATATACCCAGAGAAAACCGTACATCAAAAAGGCACATTCACCACAATGTTCGTTGCGGCACTCTTTACAATAGCCAGGTAATGGAAGCCACCTAAATGCCCACAGACAGATGAATGGATAAAGATGTGGTACATATATAAAATGGAATATTACTCGGCCATAAAAAGGAATGAAACTGGGTCATTTGTAGAGACATCGATGGATCGAGAGACTGTCATACAGAATGAAGTAAGTCAGAAAGAGGAAAACAAATATTGTATATTAATGCATATATGTGGAGCCTAAAAAATGGTACAGATGAACTGCTTTGCAAGGAAGAAATAGAGACACAGAGGTAGAGAACAAACGTATGGACACCAAGTGTGGGAAGCCATGGGGTGGTGGTGGTGGGATGAGTTGGGAGATTGGGATTGACCTGTATACATGTATATGCATAAAATACATAACTAATAATAACGTGCTGTATAAAAAAAATAAAAATTAAATTTCAAAATTTTAAAAAATAAAATTTAAAAATAAAACAGAAAAACGTTCTTCCCGTCACACAGATGTATTTATAGGAATGAATTATTTCCATGCTTATATCTATAAATACATAAAAGAGGAATAAAATCTAACTTGAAACATAAAAGAAAAAAAAAAAACCTTAACCCACGAGTTATACAGAGGAAAACCCTATCAGGGCACTTGCTCCAGCGGTAAACAATTCTGAAATTGGTCAGAGGTGGGGAACCATCTCCCATACCGCCAGCAACCCACCCCCCACGCAAGGAGCATCCTCATTGCAAAGCTGGGGGACCGTGCCGAGGCATCTATGAGTAAACGTGAGCTGAGCCCCAGGCCAGCTGCTGCTGAACTGTTCCCACCCTTCCCAGGTAAAACACCTGAATATGTACAAGGGCTTGAAAGCCTAGAGGAAGGGCCGTGGAGCCACACCAGCGAAAGCACGCAGGCCAACTTGGTGCCTGCAGGCCAGCCAGGGTGGTCCTGGCCCCGGGCGCTCTTCCGGAAGCTTTCCATTGCCCTACCTGAGATACCCCTCCTGTCCCGGCCCCCACTGATTTTTGCCTTCCTCACCTCTGTCCGGAGAGAAATTCCAGCGGAAGGTATGGGTGACACATCCACTTCTTTACAGGTGGCAGCCTGACAACTCCTGCAGAATGGCCTGCAGAGCCCCACTCACAGCGGGCAACCCACAAATCTGTGGCCCCTCACTCCCTCCCACCAGCACAGCCCCGAGACTGATGACGGGGCAGAGAATATGGAGTCAGGCACAGCTTCAGGGGCTATTGCTGCCTGGAGAGCTGTTTATATTGACCTCAACGAGGCACACCTGGGGAGGGCGGGCCGGCAGGGTAAGGCTGCCCAGGTCAGCTAATCCACAACCCTCAGGGAATCACATTGTTGAAAATGGACCTCGCTAACGCAGAATAGAAGCCAAGGGAAAAAAGGACACAATGCCATTTGCAGCACCGTAGATGAGTCTAGAAGTAATCACGTGACTTGTAGTAAGTCAGAAAGTGAAAGACACATATCATATCATATCACTTATAGATGTTACCTAAAAATGGATACCAGGGCAGATATTGCCACGGAGAAGGGCAATCACAGATTCATTAAACAAACTTATGGTTCAGCAAAGGAAAGGTTTGAGGATTGGTTTCATTATGATAACGGGGTTAACAGAGATATACAAACACAGGTGACATATATAATCACCAAAGACCAACAGAATACCAAGAGATTACTACTCAACATTCTGTCATAACGTACATGGGAAAAGGATCCCAGGAAGAACAGACATCTGTAAATGTGTAAAAGAACCACATCTTCCACACCTACAACAAGCCAAACATTGTAATCAAACTTGCTGTAATAAAAAATAAAAAAATCAAATTAAAAACACGAAGAAGTAGTGAGACAAACTTGAGGGGCTTTCTCCTGGCACATTCCATTCTAAATTCCAATCTAGAACACCACTTCCATTAAGGCTCTGTTGCCCTAGTCACCAGATTTGGTAAGGGAGAACGGCTGCCACCTTGTGGCCGTTTCACACAACAGCAGCTTTAATCCCAGCGCTAATGGTCAGTTGATATTCAAAATCATTGCAGGCCTGTAAATGACACCTGCCCTGAAAACAAATCCTGGGGTCACATATCGACCAAAAAATTCAAAGGATGTCCATATTTCAAAACGACCGTTTCAAAAGGCATATTTTACGCACATTAGTGTTCTGCTTCTTTTCCTTTCTTTCCTTTATTGTTAGAAAAAACGGGAATGGAAAAAGGCATCCCTCAGAATGGGCGAAAACCGTTGCAAACGAATCAATGGACAGAGGTTTAATCTCCAATATATATAAACAGCTCATGCAGCTTAATATTAAAAGAACAAACAACCCAATACAAAAATGGGCAGAAGATCTAAAGAGAGGTTTCTTCAAAGGAGACACAGAGATGGCCAAGACGCACATGAAAAGCTGCTCAACAGCACTAATTATTAGAGAAGTGCAAATCAATACTACAATGAGGTGTCACCTCACACCTGTTAGAATCGGCATCATCAGAAAATCTACAAACAACCAATTCTGGGGAGGGTGTGGACAAAAGGAGCCCTCTTCCACTATTGGTGGGAATGTAAATTGATACAGTCACTATGGAGAACAGTATGGAGTTTCCTTAAAAAAACTAGAAATAGAATTACCATCTGATCCAGCAATCCCACTTCTGGGCATATACCCAGAGAAAACCGTAAATCAAAAAGGCACATTCACCACAATGTTCGTTGCAGCTCTCTTTACAATAGCCAGGTAATGGAAGCCACCTAAATGCCCACAGACAGATGAATGGATAAAGATGTGGTACATATATAAAATGGAATATTACTCGGCCATAAAAAGGAATGAAACTGGGTCATTTGTAGAGACATCGATGGATCGAGAGACTGTCATACAGAATGAAGTAAGTCAGAAAGAGGAAAACAAATGTTGTATATTAATGCATATATGTGGAGCCTAAAAAATGGTACAGATGAACTGCTTTGCAGGGAAGAAATAGAGACACAGAGGTAGTGAACAAACGTATGGACACCAAGTGTGGGAAGCCATGGGGTGGTGGTGGTGGGATGAGTTGGGAGATTGGGATTGACCTGTATACATGTATATGCATAAAATACATAACTAATAATAACGTGCTGTATAAAAAAATAAAAATTAAATTTCAAAATTTTAAAAAATAAAATTTAAAAATAAAACAGAAAAACGTTCTTCCCGTCACACAGATGTATTTATAGGAATGAATTATTTCCATGCTTATATCTATAAATACATAAAAGAGGAATAAAATCTATCTTGAAACATAAAAGAAAAAAAAAAAACCTTAACCCACGAGTTATACAGAGGAAAACCCTATCAGGGCACTTGCTCCAGCAGTAAACAATTCTGAAATTGGTCAGAGGTGGGGAGCCATCTCCCATACCGCCAGCAACACACCCCCCACGCAAGGAGCATCCTCATTGCAAAGCTGGGGGACCGTGCCGAGGCATCTATGAGTAAACGTGAGCTGAGCCCCAGGCCAGCTGCTGCTGAACTGTTCCCACCCTTCCCAGGTAAAACACCTGAATATGTACAAGGTCTTGAAAGCCTAGAGGAAGGGCCGTGGAGACACACCAGCGAAAGCACGCAGGCCAACTTGGTGCCTGCAGGCCAGCCAGGGTTGTCCTGGCCCCGGGCGATCTTCTGGAAGCTTTCCATTGCCCTACCTGAGATACCCCTCCTGTCCCGGCCCCCACTGCTTTTTGCCTTCCTCACCTCTGTCCGGAGAGAAATTCCAGCGGAAGGTATGGGTGACACATCCTCTTCTTTACAGGTGGCAGCATGACAACTCCTGCAGAATGGCCTGCAGAGCCCCACTCACAGCGGGCAACCCACAAATCTGTGGCCCCTCACTCCCTCCCACCAGCACAGCCCCGAGACTGCTGACGGGGCAGAGAATATGGAGTCAGGCACAGCTTCAGGGGCTATTGCTGCCTGGAGCACTGTTTATATTGACCTCAACGAGGCACACCTGGGGAGGGCGGGCCGGCAGGGTAAGGCTGCCCAGGTCAGCTAATCCACAACCCTCAGGGAATCACATTGTTGAAAATGGACCTCGCTAAGGCAGAATAGAAGCCAAGGGAAAAAAGGACACAATGCCATTTGCAGCACCGTAGATGAGTCTAGAAGTAATCACGTGACTTGTAGTAAGTCAGAAAGTGAAAGACACATATCATATCATATCACTTATAGGTGTTACCTAAAAATGGATACCAGGGCAGATATTGCCACGGAGAAGGGCAATCACAGATTCATTAAACAAACTTATGGTTCACCAATGGAAAGGTGTGAGGATTGGTTTCATTACGATATCGGGGTTAACAGACATATACAAACACAGGTGACATATAAAATCACCAAAGACCTACAGAATACCAAGAGAGGACTACTCAACATTCTGTCATAACGTACATGGGAAAAGGATCCCAGGAAGAACAGACATCTGTATATGTGTAAAAGAACCACATCTTCCACACCTACAACAAGCCAAACATTGTAATCAAACTTGCTGTAATAAAAAATAAAAAAATTTAATTAAAAACACGAAGAAGAAGTAGTGAGACAAACTTGAGGGGCTTTCTCCTGGCACATTCCATTCTAAATTCCAATCTAGAACACCACTTCCATTGAGGCTCTGTTGCCCTAGTCACCAGATTTGGTAAGGGAGAACTGCTGCCACCTTGTGGCCGTTTCACACAACAGCAGCTTTAATCCCAGCGCTAATGGTCAGTTGATATTCAAAATCATTGCAGGCCTGTAAATGACACCTGCCCTGAAAACAAATCCTGGGGTCACATATCGACCAAAAAATTCAAAGGACGTCCATATTTCAAAACGACCGTTTCAAAAGGCATATTTTACGCACATTAGTGTTCTGCTTCTTTTCCTTTCTTTCCTTTTTTGTTAGAAAAAACGGGAATGGAAAAAGGCATCCCTCAGAATGGGCGAAAATCGTTGCAAACGAATCAATGGACAGAGGTTTAATCTCCAATATATATAAACAGCTCATGCAGCTTAATATTAAAAGAACAAAGAACCCAATACAAAAATGGGCAGAAGATCTAAAGAGAGGTTTCTTCAAAGGAGACACAGAGATGGCCAAGACGCACATGAAAAGCTGCTCAACAGCACTAATTATTAGAGAAATGCAAATCAAAACTACAATGAGGTGTCACCTCACACCTGTTAGAATCGGCATCATCAGAAAATCTACAAACAACCAATTCTGGGGAGGGTGTGGACAAAAGGAGCCCTCTTCCACTATTGGTGGGAATGTAAATTGATACAGTCACTATGGAGAACAGTATGGAGTTTCCTTAAAAAAACTAGAAATAGAATTACCATCTGATCCAGCAATCCCACTTCTGGGCATATACCCAGAGAAAACCGTAAATCAAAAAGGCACATTCACCACAATGTTCGTTGCAGCTCTCTTTACAATAGCCAGGTAATGGAAGCCACCTAAATGCCCACAGACAGATGAATGGATAAAGATGTGGTACATATATAAAATGGAATATTACTCGGCCATAAAAAGGAATGAAACTGGGTCATTTGTAGAGACATCGATGGATCGAGAGACTGTCATACAGAATGAAGTAAGTCAGAAAGAGGAAAACAAATGTTGTATATTAATGCATATATGTGGAGCCTAAAAAATGGTACAGATGAACTGCTTTGCAGGGAAGAAATAGAGACACAGAGGTAGAGAACAAACGTATGGACACCAAGTGTGGGAAGCCATGGGGTGGTGGTGGTGGGATGAGTTGGGAGATTGGGATTGACCTGTATACATGTATATGCATAAAATACATAACTAATAATAACGTGCTGTATAAAAAAATTAAATAAAAATTAAATTTCAAAATTTTAAAAAATAAAATTTAAAAATAAAACAGAAAAACGTTCTTCCCGTCACACAGATGTATTTATAGGAATGAATTATTTCCATGCTTATATCTATAAATACATAAAAGAGGAATAAAATCTAACTTGAACCATAAAAGAAAATAAAAAACCTGAACCCACGAGTTATACAGAGGAAAACCCTATCAGGGCACTTGCTCCAGCGGTAAACAATTCTGAAATTGGTCAGAGGTGGGGAACCATCTCCCATACCGCCAGCAACCCACCCCCTACGCAAGGAGCGTCCTCATTGCAAAGCTGGGGGACCGTGCCGAGGCATCTATGAGTAAACGTGAGCTGAGCCCCAGGCCAGCTGCTGCTGAACTGTTCCCACCCTTCCCAGGTAAAACACCTGAATATGTACAAGGTCTTGAAATCCTAGAGGAAGGGCCGTGGAGCCACACCAGCGAAAGCACGCAGACCAAATTGGTGCCTGCAGGCCAGCCAGGGTGGTCCTGGCCCCGGGCGCTCTTCCGGAAGCTTTCCATTGCCCTACCTGAGATACCCCTCCTGTCCCGGCCCCCACTGCTTTTTGCCTTCCTCACCTCTGTCCGGAGAGAAATTCCAGCGGAAGGTATGGGTGACACATCCTCTTCTTTACAGGTGGCAGCCTGACAACTCCTGCAGAATGGCCAGCAGAGCCCCACTCACAGCGGGCCACCCACAAAGCTGTGGCCCCTCACTCCCTCCCACCAGCACAGCCCCGAGACTGCTGACGGGGCAGAGAATATGGAGTCAGGCACAGCTTCAGGGGCTATTGCTGCCTGGAGCGCTGTTTATATTGACCTCAACGAGGCACACCTGGGGAGGGCGGGCCGGCAGGGTAAGGCTGCCCAGGTCAGCTAATCCACAACCCTCAGGGAATCACATTGTTGAAAATGGACCTCGCTAAGGCAGAATAGAAGCCAAGGGAAAAAAGGACACAATGCCATTTGCAGCACCGTAGAAGAGTCTAGAAGTAATCACGTGACTTGTAGTAAGTCAGAAAGTGAAAGACCCATATCATATCATATCACTTATAGGTGTTACCTAGAAATGGATACCAGGGCAGATATTGCCACGGAGAAGGGCAATCACAGATTCATTAAACAAACTTATGGTTCACCAATGGAAAGGTGTGAGGATTGGTTTCATTAGGATATCGGGGTTAACAGACATATACAAACACAGGTGACATATATAATCACCAAAGACCTACAGAATACCAAGAGAGGACTACTCAACATTCTGTCATAACGTACATGGGAAAAGGATCCCAGGAAGAACAGACATCTGTATATGTGTAAAAGAACCACATCTTCCACACCTACAACAAGCCAAACATTGTAATCAAACTTGCTGGAATAAAAAATAAAAAAAATAAATTAAAAACACGAAGAAGTAGTGAGACAAACTTGAGGGGCTTTCTCCTGGCACATTCCATTCTAAATTCCAATCTAGAACACCACTTCCATTGAGGCTCTGTTGCCCTAGTCACCAGATTTGGTAAGGGAGAACTGCTGCCACCTTGTGGCCGTTTCACACAACAGCAGCTTTAATCCCAGCGCTAATGGTCAGTTGATATTCAAAATCATTGCAGGCCTGTAAATGACACCTGCCCTGAAAACAAATCCTGGGGTCACATATCGACCAAAAAATTCAAAGGACGTCCATATTTCAAAACGACCGTTTCAAAAGGCATATTTTACGCACATTAGTGTTCTGCTTCTTTTCCTTTCTTTCCTTTTTTGTTAAAAAAAAACGGGAATGGAAAAAGGCATCCCTCAGAATGGGCGAAAATCGTTGCAAACGAATCAATGGACAGAGGTTTAATCTCCAATATATATAAACAGCTCATGCAGCTTAATATTAAAAGAACAAACAACCCAATACAAAAATGGGCAGAAGATCTAAAGAGAGGTTTCTTCAAAGGAGACACAGAGATGGCCAAGACGCACATGAAAAGCTGCTCAACAGCACTAATTATTAGAGAAATGCAAATCAAAACTACAATGAGGTGTCACCTCACACCTGTTAGAATTGGCATCATCAGAAAATCTACAAACAACCAATTCTGGGGAGGGTGTGGACAAAAGGAGCCCTCTTCCACTATTGGTGGGAATGTAAATTGATACAGTCACTATGGAGAACAGTATGGAGTTTCCTTAAAAAAACTAGAAATAGAATCACCATCTGATCCAGCAATCCCACTTCTGGGCATATACCCAGAGAAAACCGTAAATCAAAAAGGCACATTCACCACAATGTTCGTTGCAACACTCTTTACAATAGCCAGGTAATGGAAGCCACCTAAATGCCCACAGACAGATGAATGGATAAAGATGTGGTACATATATAAAATGGAATATTACTCGGCCATAAAAAGGAATGAAACTGGGTCATTTGTAGAGACATCGATGGATCGAGAGACTGTCATACAGAATGAAGTAAGTCAGAAAGAGGAAAACAAATATTGTATATTAATGCATATATGTGGAGCCTAAAAAATGGTACAGATGAACTGCTTTGCAGGGAAGAAATAGAGACACAGAGGTAGAGAACAAACGTATGGACACCAAGTGTGGGAAGCCATGGGGTGGTGGTGGTGGGATGAGTTGGGAGATTGGGATTGACCTGTATACATGTATATGCATAAAATACATAACTAATAATAACGTGCTGTATAAAAAAAATAATAATTAAATTTCAAAATTTTAAAAAATAAAATTTAAAAATAAAACAGAAAAACGTTCTTCCCGTCACACAGATGTATTTATAGGAATGAATTATTTCCATGCTTATATCTATAAATACATAAAAGAGGAATAAAATCTAACTTGAAACATAAAAGAAAAAAAAAAAAACCTTAACCCACGAGTTATACAGAGGAAAACCCTATCAGGGCACTTGCTCCAGCGGTAAACAATTCTGAAATTGGTCAGAGGTGGGGAACCATCTCCCATACCGCCAGCAACCCACCCCCCACGCAAGGAGCATCCTCATTGCAAAGCTGGGGGACCGTGCCGAGGCATCTATGAGTAAACGTGAGCTGAGCCCCAGGCCAGCTGCTGCTGAACTGTTCCCACCCTTCCCAGGTAAAACACCTGAATATGTACAAGGGCTTGAAAGCCTAGAGGAAGGGCCGTGGAGCCACACCAGCGAAAGCACGCAGGCCAACTTGGTGCCTGCAGGCCAGCCAGGGTGGTCCTGGCCCCGGGCGCTCTTCCGGAAGCTTTCCATTGCCCTACCTGAGATACCCCTCCTGTCCCGGCCCCCACTGATTTTTGCCTTCCTCACCTCTGTCCGGAGAGAAATTCCAGCGGAAGGTATGGGTGACACATCCTCTTCTTTACAGGTGGCAGCCTGACAACTCCTGCAGAATGGCCAGCAGAGCCCCACTCACAGCGGGCCACCCACAAAGCTGTGGCCCCTCACTCCCTCCCACCAGCACAGCCCCGAGACTGCTGACGGGGCAGAGAATATGGAGTCAGGCACAGCTTCAGGGGCTATTGCTGCCTGGAGCGCTGTTTATATTGACCTCAACGAGGCACACCTGGGGAGGGCGGGCCGGCAGGGTAAGGCTGCCCAGGTCAGCTAATCCACAACCCTCAGGGAATCACATTGTTGAAAATGGACCTCGCTAAGGCAGAATAGAAGCCAAGGGAAAAAAGGACACAATGCCATTTGCAGCACCGTAGATGAGTCTAGAAGTAATCATGTGACTTGTAGTAAGTCAGAAAGTGAAAGACACATATCATATCATATCACGTATAGGTGTTACCTAAAAATGGATACCAGGGCAGATATTGCCACGGAGAAGGGCAATCACAGATTCATTAAACAAACTTATGGTTCACCAATGGAAAGGTGTGAGGATTGGTTTCATTACGATATCGGGGTTAAGAGACTTATACAAACACAGGTGACATATATAATCACCAAAGACCTACAGAATACCAAGAGAGGACTACTCAACATTCTGTCATAACGTACATGGGAAAAGGATCCCAGGAAGAACAGACATCTGTATATGTGTAAAAGAACCACATCTTCCACACCTACAACAAGCCAAACATTGTAATCAAACTTGCTGTAATAAAAAATAAAAAAAAAATTAAATTAAAAACACGAAGAAGTAGTAGTGAGACAAACTTGAGGGGCTTTCTCCTGGCACATTCCATTCTAAATTCCAATCTAGAACACCACTTCCATTGAGGCTCTGTTGCCCTAGTCACCAGATTTGGTAAGGGAGAACTGCTGCCACCTTGTGGCCGTTTCACACAACAGCAGCTTTAATCCCAGCGCTAATGGTCAGTTGATATTCAAAATCATTGCAGGCCTGTAAATGACACCTGCCCTGAAAACAAATCCTGGGGTCACATATCGACCAAAAAATTCAAAGGACGTCCATATTTCAAAACGACCGTTTCAAAAGGCATATTTTACGCACATTAGTGTTCTGCTTCTTTTCCTTTCTTTCCTTTTTTGTTAGAAAAAACGGGAATGGAAAAAGGCATCCCTCAGAATGGGCGAAAATCGTTGCAAACGAATCAATGGACAGAGGTTTAATCTCCAATATATATAAACAGCTCATGCAGCTTAATATTAAAAGAACAAACAACCCAATACAAAAATGGGCAGAAGATCTAAAGAGAGGTTTCTTCAAAGGAGACACAGAGATGGCCAAGACGCACATGAAAAGCTGCTCAACAGCACTAATTATTAGAGAAATGCAAATCAAAACTACAATGAGGTGTCACCTCACACCTGTTAGAATCGGCATCATCAGAAAATCTACAAACAACCAATTCTGGGGAGGGTGTGGACAAAAGGAGCCCTCTTCCACTATTGGTGGGAATGTAAATTGATACAGTCACTATGGAGAACAGTATGGAGTTTCCTTAAAAAAACTAGAAATAGAATTACCATCTGATCCAGCAATCCCACTTCTGGGCATATACCCAGAGAAAACCGTAAATCAAAAAGGCACATTCACCACAATGTTCGTTGCAGCACTCTTTACAATAGCCAGGTAATGGAAGCCACCTAAATGCCCACAGACAGATGAATGGATAAAGATGTGGTACATATATAAAATGGAATATTACTCGGCCATAAAAAGGAATGAAACTGGGTCATTTGTAGAGACATCGATGGATCGAGAGACTGTCATACAGAATGAAGTAAGTCAGAAAGAGGAAAACAAATGTTGTATATTAATGCATATATGTGGAGCCTAAAAAATGGTACAGATGAACTGCTTTGCAGGGAAGAAATAGAGACACAGAGGTAGAGAACAAACGTATGGACACCAAGTGTGGGAAGCCATGGGGTGGTGGTGGTGGGATGAGTTGGGAGATTGGGATTGACCTGTATACATGTATATGCATAAAATACATAACTAATAATAACGTGCTTTATAAAAAAATTAAATAAAAATTAAATTTCAAAATTTTAAAAAATAAAATTTAAAAATAAAACAGAGAAACGTTCTTCCCGTCACACAGATGTATTTATAGGAATGAATTATTTCCATGCTTATATCTATAAATACATAAAAGAGGAATAAAATCTAACTTGAACCATAAAAGAAAATAAAAAACCTGAACTCACGAGTTATACAGAGGAAAACCCTATCAGGGCACTTGCTCCAGCGGTAAACAATTCTGAAATTGGTCAGAGGTGGGGAACCATCTCCCATACAGCCAGCAACCCACCCCCCACGCAAGGAGCGTCCTCATTGCAAAGCTGGGGGACCGTGCCGAGGCATCTGTGAGTAAACATGAGCTGAGCCCCAGGCCAGCTGCTGCTGAACTGTTCCCACCCTTCCCAGGTAAAACACCTGAATATGTACAAGGGCTTGAAAGCCTAGAGGAAGGGCCGTGGAGCCACACCAGCGAAAGCACGCAGGCCAACTTGGTGCCTGCAGGCCAGCCAGGGTGGTCCTGGCCCCGGGCGCTCTTCCGGAAGCTTTCCATTGCCCTACCTGTGATAACCCTCCTGTCCCGGCCCCCACTGCTTTTTGCCTTCCTCACCTCTGTCCGGAGAGAAATTCCAGTGGAAGGTATGGGTGACACATCCTCTTCTTTACAGGTGGCAGCCTGACAACTCCTGCAGAATGGCCAGCAGAGCCCCACTCACAGCGGGCCACCCACAAAGCTGTGGCCCCTCACTCCCTCCCACCAGCACAGCCCCGAGACTGCTGACGGGGCAGAGAATATGGAGTCAGGCACAGCTTCAGGGGCTATTGCTGCCTGGAGCGCTGTTTATATTGACCTCAACGAGGCACACCTGGGGAGGGCGGGCCGGCAGGGTAAGGCTGCCCAGGTCAGCTAATCCACAACCCTCAGGGAATCACATTGTTGAAAATGGACCTCGCTAAGGCAGAATAGAAGCCAAGGGAAAAAAGGACACAATGCCATTTGCAGCACTGTAGATGAGTCTAGAAGTAATCACGTGACTTGTAGTAAGTCAGAAAGTGAAAGACACATATGATATCATATCACTTATAGGTGTTACCTAAAAATGGATACCAGGGCAGATATTGCCACGGAGAAGGGCAATCACAGATTCATTAAACAAACTTATGGTTCACCAATGGAAAGGTGTGAGGATTGGTTTCATTACGATAACGGGGTTAACAGACATATACAAACACAGGTGACATATATAATCACCAAAGACCTACAGAATACCAAGAGAGGACTACTCAACATTCTGTCATAACGTACATGGGAAAAGGATCCCAGGAAGAACAGACATCTGTATATGTGTAAAAGAACCACATCTTCCACACCTACAACAAGCCAAACATTGTAATCAAACTTGCTGTAATAAAAAATAAAAAAAATTAAATTAAAAACACGAAGAAGTAGTAGTGAGACAAACTTGAGGGGCTTTCTCCTGGCACATTCCATTCTAAATTCCAATCTAGAACACCACTTCCATTGAGGCTCTGTTGCCCTAGTCACCAGATTTGGTAAGGGAGAACTGCTGCCACCTTGTGGCCGTTTCACACAACAGCAGCTTTAATCCCAGCGCTAATGGTCAGTTGATATTCAAAATCATTGCAGGCCTGTAAATGACACCTGCCCTGAAAACAAATCCTGGGGTCACATATCGACCAAAAAATTCAAAGGACGTCCATATTTCAAAACGACCGTTTCAAAAGGCATATTTTACGCACATTAGTGTTCTGCTTCTTTTCCTTTCTTTCCTTTTTTGTTAGAAAAAACGGGAATGGAAAAAGGCATCCCTCAGAATGGGCGAAAATCGTTGCAAACGAATCAATGGACAGAGGTTTAATCTCCAATATATATAAACAGCTCATGCAGCTTAATATTAAAAAAACAAACAACCCAATACAAAAATGGGCAGAAGATCTAAAGAGACATTTCTTCAAAGGAGACACAGAGATGGCCAAGACGCACATGAAAAGCTGCTCAACAGCACTAATTATTAGAGAAATGCAAATCAAAACTACAATGAGGTATCACCTCACACCTGTTAGAATCGGCATCATCAGAAAATCTACAAACAACCAATTCTGGGGAGGGTGTGGACAAAAGGAGCCCTCTTCCACTATTGGTGGGAATGTAAATTGATACAGTCACTATGGAGAACAGTATGGAGTTTCCTTAAAAAAACTAGAAATAGAATCACCATCTGATCCAGCAATCCCACTTCTGGGCATATACCCAGAGAAAACCGTAAATCAAAAAGGCACATTCACCACAATGTTCGTTGCAGCACTCTTTACAATAGCCAGGTAATGGAAGCCACCTAAATGCCCACAGACAGATGAATGGATAAAGATGTGGTACATATATAAAATGGAATATTACTCGGCCATAAAAAGGAATGAAACTGGGTCATTTGTAGAGACATCGATGGATCGAGAGACTGTCATACAGAATGAAGTAAGTCAGAAAGAGGAAAACAAATGTTGTATATTAATGCATATATGTGGAGCCTAAAAAATGGTACAGATGAACTGCTTTGCAGGGAAGAAATAGAGACACAGAGGTAGAGAACAAACGTATGGACACCAAGTGTGGGAAGCCATGGGGTGGTGGTGGTGGGATGAGTTGGGAGATTGGGATTGACCTGTATACATGTATATGCATAAAATACATAACTAATAATAACGTGCTGTATAAAAAAATTAAATAAAAATTAAATTTCAAAATTTTAAAAAATAAAATTTAAAAATAAAACAGAAAAACGTTCTTCCCGTCACACAGATGTATTTATAGGAATGAATTATTTCCATGCTTATATCTATAAATACATAAAAGAGGAATAAAATCTAACTTGAAACATAAAAGAAAAATAAAAAACCTTAACCCACGAGTTATACAGAGGAAAACCCTATCAGGGCACTTGCTCCAGCAGTAAACAATTCTGAAATTGGTCAGAGGTGGGGAACCATCTCCCATACCGCCAGCATCCCACCCCCCACGCAAGGAGCGTCCTCATTGCAAAGCTGGGGGACCGTGCCGAGGCATCTATGAGTAAACGTGAGCTGAGCCCCAGGCCAGCTGCTGCTGAACTGTTCCCACCCTTCCCAGGTAAAACACCTGAATATGTACAAGGTCTTGAAAGCCTAGAGGAAGGGCCGTGGAGCCACACCAGCGAAAGCACGCAGGCCAACTTGGTGCCTGCAGGCCAGCCAGGGTGGTCCTGGCCCCGGGCGCTCTTCCGGAAGCTTTCCATTGCCCTACCTGTGATACCCCTCCTGTCCCGGCCCCCACTGCTTTTTGCCTTCCTCACCTCTGTCCGGAGAGAAATTCCAGTGGAAGGTATGGGTGACACATCCTCTTCTTTACAGGTGGCAGCCTGACAACTCCTGCAGAATGGCCAGCAGAGCCCCACTCACAGCGGGCCACCCACAAAGCTGTGGCCCCTCACTCCCTCCCACCAGCACAGCCCCGAGACTGCTGACGGGGCAGAGAATATGGAGTCAGGCACAGCTTCAGGGGCTATTGCTGCCTGGAGCGCTGTTTATATTGACCTCAACGAGGCACACCTGGGGAGGGCGGGCCGGCAGGGTAAGGCTGCCCAGGTCAGCTAATCCACAACCCTCAGGGAATCACATTGTTGAAAATGGACCTCGCTAAGGCAGAATAGAAGCCAAGGGAAAAAAGGACACAATGCCATTGGCAGCACTGTAGATGAGTCTAGAAGTAATCACGTGACTTGTAGTAAGTCAGAAAGTGAAAGACACATATGATATCATATCACTTATAGGTGTTACCTAAAAATGGATACCAGGGCAGATATTGCCACGGAGAAGGGCAATCACAGATTCATTAAACAAACTTATGGTTCACCAATGGAAAGGTGTGAGGATTGGTTTCATTACGATAACGGGGTTAACAGACATATACAAACACAGGTGACATATATAATCACCAAAGACCTACAGAATACCAAGAGAGGACTACTCAACATTCTGTCATAACGTACATGGGAAAAGGATCCCAGGAAGAACAGACATCTGTATATGTGTAAAAGAAACACATCTTCCACACCTACAACAAGCCAAACATTGTAATCAAACTTGCTGTAATAAAAAATAAAAAAATAAATAAATTAAAAACACGAAGAAGAAGTATTGAGACAAATTTGAGGGGCTTTCTCCTGGCACATTCCATTCTAAATTCCAATCTAGAACACCACTTCCATTGAGGCTCTGTTGCCCTAGTCACCAGATTTGGTAAGGGAGAACTGCTGCCACCTTGTGGCCGTTTCACACAACAGCAGCTTTAATCCCAGCGCTAATGGTCAGTTGATATTCAAAATCATTGCAGGCCTGTAAATGACACCTGCCCTGAAAACAAATCCTGGGGTCACATATCGACCAAAAAATTCAAAGGACGTCCATATTTCAAAACGACCGTTTCAAAAGGCATATTTTACGCACATTAGTGTTCTGCTTTTTTTCCTTTCTTTCCTTTTTGTTAAAAAAAAAACGGGAATGGAAAAAGGCATCCCTCAGAATGGGCGAAAGTCGTTGCAAATGAATCAATGGACAGAGGTTTAATCTCCAATATATATAAACAGCTCATGCAGCTTAATATTAAAAAAACAAACAACCCAATACAAAAATGGGCAGAAGATCTAAAGAGACATTTCTTCAAAGGAGACACAGAGATGGCCAAGACGCACATGAAAAGCTGCTCAACAGCACTAATTATTAGAGAAATGCAAATCAAAACTACAATGAGGTGTCACCTCACACCTGTTAGAATCGGCATCATCAGAAAATCTACAAACAACCAATTCTGGGGAGGGTGTGGACAAAAGGAGCCCTCTTCCACTATTGGTGGGAATGTAAATTGATACAGTCACTATGGAGAACAGTATGGAGTTTCCTTAAAAAAACTAGAAATAGAATTACCATCTGATCCAGCAATCCCACTTCTGGGCATATACCCAGAGAAAACCGTAAATCAAAAAGGCACATTCACCACAATGTTCGTTGCAGCACTCTTTACAATAGCCAGGTATTGGAAGCCACCTAAATGCCCACAGACAGATGAATGGATAAAGATGTGGTACATATATAAAATGGAATATTACTCGGCCATAAAAAGGAATGAAACTGGGTCATTTGTAGAGACATCGATGGATCGAGAGACTGTCATACAGAATGAAGTAAGTCAGAAAGAGGAAAACAAATGTTGTATATTAATGCATATATGTGGAGCCTAAAAAATGGTACAGATGAACTGCTTTGCAGGGAAGAAATAGAGACACAGAGGTAGAGAACAAACGTATGGACACCAAGTGTGGGAAGCCATGGGGTGGTGGTGGTGGGATGAGTTGGGAGATTGGGATTGACCTGTATACATGTATATGCATAAAATACATAACTAATAATAACGTGCTGTATAAAAAAATTAAATAAAAATTAAATTTCAAAATTTTAAAAAATAAAATTTAAAAATAAAACAGAAAAACGTTCTTCCCGTCACACAGATGTATTTATAGGAATGAATTATTTCCATGCTTATATCTATAAATACATAAAAGAGGAATAAAATCTAACTTGAACCATAAAAGAAAATAAAAAACCTGAACCCACGAGTTATACAGAGGAAAACCCTATCAGGGCACTTGCTCCAGCGGTAAACATTCTGAAATTGGTCAGAGGTGGGGAACCATCTCCCATACAGCCAGCAACCCACCCCCCACGCAAGGAGCGTCCTCATTGCAAAGCTGGGGGACCGTGCCGAGGCATCTGTGAGTAAACATGAGCTGAGCCCCAGGCCAGCTGCTGCTGAACTGTTCCCACCCTTCCCAGGTAAAACACCTGAATATGTACAAGGGCTTGAAAGCCTAGAGGAAGGGCCGTGGAGCCACACCAGCGAAAGCACGCAGGCCAACTTGGTGCCTGCAGGCCAGCCAGGGTGGTCCTGGCCCCGGGCCCTCTTCCGGAAGCTTTCCATTGCCCTACCTGAGATACCCCTCCTGTCCCGGCCCCCACTGCTTTTTGCCTTCCTCACCTCTGTCCGGAGAGAAATTCCAGCGGAAGGTATGGGTGACACATCCTCTTCTTTGCAGTTGGCAGCCTGACAACTCCTGCAGAATGGCCAGCAGAGCCCCACTCACAGCGGGCCACCCACAAAGCTGTGGCCCCTCACTCCCTCCCACCAGCACAGCCCCGAGACTGCTGACGGGGCAGAGAATATGGAGTCAGGCACAGCTTCAGGGGCTATTGCTGCCTGGAGCGCTGTTTATATTGACCTCAATGAGGCACACCTGGGGAGGCGGACCGGCAGGGTAAGGCTGCCCAGGTCAGCTAATCCACAACCCTCAGGGAATCACATTGCTGAAAATGGACCTCGCTAAGGCAGAATAGAAGCCAAGGGAAAAAAGGACACAATGCCATTTGCAGCACCGTAGATGAGTCTAGAAGTAATCACGTGACTTGTAGTAAGTCAGAAAGTGAAAGACACATATCATATCATATCACTTATAGGTGTTACCTAAAAATGGATACCAGGGCAGATATTGCCACGGAGAAGGGCAATCACAGATTCATTAAACAAACTTATGGTTCACCAATGGAAAGGTGTGAGGATTGGTTTCATTACGATATCGGGGTTAAGAGACATATACAAACACAGGTGACATATATAATCACCAAAGACCTACAGAATACCAAGAGAGGACTACTCAACATTCTGTCATAACGTACATGGGAAAAGGATCCCAGGAAGAACAGACATCTGTATATGTGTAAAAGAACCACATCTTCCACACCTACAACAAGCCAAACATTGTAATCAAACTTGCTGTAATAAAAAATAAAAAATAAATAAATTAAAAACACGAAGAAGAAGTAGTGAGACAAACTTGAGGGGCTTTCTCCTGGCACATTCCATTCTAAATTCCAATCTAGAACACCACTTCCATTGAGGCTCTGTTGCCCTAGTCACCAGATTTGGTAAGGGAGAACTGCTGCCACCTTGTGGCCGTTTCACACAACAGCAGCTTTAATCCCAGCGCTAATGGTCAGTTGATATTCAAAATCATTGCAGGCCTGTAAATGACACCTGCCCTGAAAACAAATCCTGGGGTCACATATCGACCAAAAAATTCAAAGGACGTCCATATTTCAAAACGACCGTTTCAAAAGGCATATTTTACGCACATTAGTGTTCTGCTTTTTTTCCTTTCTTTCCTTTTTTGTTAAAAAAAAAACGGGAATGGAAAAAGGCATCCCTCAGAATGGGCGAAAGTCATTGCAAACGAATCAATGGACAGAGGTTTAATCTCCAATATATATAAACAGCTCATGCAGCTTAATATTAAAAAAACAAACAACCCAATACAAAAATGGGCAGAAGATCTAAAGAGACATTTCTTCAAAGGAGACACAGAGATGGCCAAGACGCACATGAAAAGCTGCTCAACAGCACTAATTATTAGAGAAATGCAAATCAAAACTACAATGAGGTATCACCTCACACCTGTTAGAATCGGCATCATCAGAAAATCTACAAACAACCAATTCTGGGGAGGGTGTGGACAAAAGGAGCCCTCTTCCACTATTGGTGGGAATGTAAATTGATACAGTCACTATGGAGAACAGTATGGAGATTCCTTAAAAAAACTAGAAATAGAATCACCATCTGATCCAGCAATCCCACTTCTGGGCATATACCCAGAGAAAACCGTAAATCAAAAAGGCACATTCACCACAATGTTCGTTGCAGCACTCTTTACAATAGCCAGGTAATGGAAGCCACCTAAATGCCCACAGACAGATGAATGGATAAAGATGTGGTACATATATAAAATGGAATATTACTCGGCCGTAAAAAGGAATGAAACTGGGTCATTTGTAGAGACATCGATGGATCGAGAGACTGTCATACAGAATGAAGTAAGTCAGAAAGAGGAAAACAAATGTTGTATATTAATGCATATATGTGGAGCCTAAAAAATGGTACAGATGAACTGCTTTGCAGGGAAGAAATAGAGACACAGAGGTAGAGAACAAACGTATGGACACCAAGTGTGGGAAGCCATGGGGTGGTGGTGGTGGGATGAGTTGGGAGATTGGGATTGACCTGTATACATGTATATGCATAAAATACATAACTAATAATAACGGGCTGTATAAAAAAATTAAATAAAAATTAAATTTCAAAATTTTAAAAAATAAAATTTAAAAATAAAACAGAGAAACGTTCTTCCCGTCACACAGATGTATTTATAGGAATGAATTATTTCCATGCTTATATCTATAAATACATAAAAGAGGAATAAAATCTAACTTGAAACATAAAAGAAAAATAAAAAACCTTAACCCACGAGTTATACAGAGGAAAACCCTATCAGGGCACTTGCTCCAGCAGTAAACAATTCTGAAATTGGTCAGAGGTGGGGAACCATCTCCCATACCGCCAGCATCCCACCCCCCACGCAAGGAGCATCCTCATTGCAAAGCTGGGGGACCGTGCCGAGGCATCTATGAGTAAACGTGAGCTGAGCCCCTGGCCAGCTGCTGCTGAACTGTTCCCACCCTTCCCAGGTAAAACACCTGAATATGTACAAGGTCTTGAAAGCCTAGAGGAAGGGCCGTGGAGCCACACCAGCGAAAGCACGCAGGCCAACTTGGTGCCTGCAGGCCAGCCAGGGTGGTCCTGGCCCCGGGCGCTCTTCCGGAAGCTTTCCATTGCCCTACCTGTGATACCCCTCCTGTCCTGGCCCCCACTGCTTTTTGCCTTCCTCACCTCTGTCCGGAGAGAAATTCCAGTGGAAGGTATGGGTGACACATCCTCTTCTTTACAGGTGGCAGCCTGACAACTCCTGCAGAATGGCCAGCAGAGCCCCACTCACAGCGGGCCACCCACAAAGCTGTGGCCCCTCACTCCCTCCCACCAGCACAGCCCCGAGACTGCTGACGGGGCAGAGAATATGGAGTCAGGCACAGCTTCAGGGGCTATTGCTGCCTGGAGCGCTGTTTATATTGACCTCAACGAGGCACACCTGGGGAGGGCGGGCCGGCAGGGTAAGGCTGCCCAGGTCAGCTAATCCACAACCCTCAGGGAATCACATTGTTGAAAATGGACCTCGCTAAGGCAGAATAGAAGCCAAGGGAAAAAAGGACACAATGCCATTTGCAGCACTGTAGATGAGTCTAGAAGTAATCACGTGACTTGTAGTAAGTCAGAAAGTGAAAGACACATATGATATCATATCACTTATAGGTGTTACCTAAAAATGGATACCAGGGCAGATATTGCCACGGAGAAGGGCAATCACAGATTCATTAAACAAACTTATGGTTCACCAATGGAAAGGTGTGAGGATTGGTTTCATTACGATAACGGGGTTAACAGACATATACAAACACAGGTGACATATATAATCACCAAAGACCTACAGAATACCAAGAGAGGACTACTCAACATTCTGTCATAAGGTACATGGGAAAAGGATCCCAGGAAGAACAGACATCTGTATATGTGTAAAAGAACCACATCTTCCACACCTACAACAAGCCAAACATTGTAATCAAACTTGCTGTAATAAAAAATAAAAAAAAATTAAATTAAAAACACGAAGAAGTAGTAGTGAGACAAACTTGAGGGGCTTTCTCCTGGCACATTCCATTCTAAATTCCAATCTAGAACACCACTTCCATTGAGGCTCTGTTGCCCTAGTCACCAGATTTGGTAAGGGAGAACTGCTGCCACCTTGTGGCCGTTTCACACAACAGCAGCTTTAATCCCAGCGCTAATGGTCAGTTGATATTCAAAATCATTGCAGGCCTGTAAATGACACCTGCCCTGAAAACAAATCCTGGGGTCACATATCGACCAAAAAATTCAAAGGACGTCCATATTTCAAAACGACCGTTTCAAAAGGCATATTTTACGCACATTAGTGTTCTGCTTCTTTTCCTTTCTTTCCTTTTTTGTTAGAAAAAACGGGAATGGAAAAAGGCATCCCTCAGAATGGGCGAAAATCGTTGCAAACGAATCAATGGACAGAGGTTTAATCTCCAATATATATAAACAGCTCATGCAGCTTAATATTAAAAAAACAAACAACCCAATACAAAAATGGGCAGAAGATCTAAAGAGACATTTCTTCAAAGGAGACACAGAGATGGCCAAGACGCACATGAAAAGCTGCTCAACAGCACTAATTATTAGAGAAATGCAAATCAAAACTACAATGAGGTATCACCTCACACCTGTTAGAATCGGCATCATCAGAAAATCTACAAACAACCAATTCTGGGGAGGGTGTGGACAAAAGGAGCCCTCTTCCACTATTGGTGGGAATGTAAATTGATACAGTCACTATGGAGAACAGTATGGAGTTTCCTTAAAAAAACTAGAAATAGAATCACCATCTGATCCAGCAATCCCACTTCTGGGCATATACCCAGAGAAAACCGTAAATCAAAAAGGCACATTCACCACAATGTTCGTTGCAGCACTCTTTACAATAGCCAGGTAATGGAAGCCACCTAAATGCCCACAGACAGATGAATGGATAAAGATGTGGTACATATATAAAATGGAATATTACTCGGCCATAAAAAGGAATGAAACTGGGTCATTTGTAGAGACATCGATGGATCGAGAGACTGTCATACAGAATGAAGTAAGTCAGAAAGAGGAAAACAAATATTGTATATTAATGCATATATGTGGAGCCTAAAAAATGGTACAGATGAACTGGTTTGCAGGGAAGAAATAGAGACACAGAGGTAGAGAACAAACGTATGGACACCAAGTGTGGGAAGCCATGGGGTGGTGGTGGTGGGATGAGTTGGGAGATTGGGATTGACCTGTATACATGTATATGCATAAAATACATAACTAATAATAACGTGCTGTATAAAAAAAATAAAAATTAAATTTCAAAATTTTAAAAAATAAAATTTAAAAATAAAACAGAAAAACGTTCTTCCCGTCACACAGATGTATTTATAGGAATGAATTATTTCCATGCTTATATCTATAAATACATAAAAGAGGAATAAAATCTAACTTGAAACATAAAAGAAAAAAAAAAAAACCTTAACCCACGAGTTATACAGAGGAAAACCCTATCAGGGCACTTGCTCCAGCGGTAAACAATTCTGAAATTGGTCAGAGGTGGGGAACCATCTCCCATACCACCAGCAACCCACCCCCTACGCAAGGAGCGTCCTCATTGCAAAGCTGGGGGACCGTGCCGAGGCATCTATGAGTAAACGTGAGCTGAGCCCCAGGCCAGCTGCTGCTGAACTGTTCCCACCCTTCCCAGGTAAAACACCTGAATATGTACAAGGTCTTGAAAGCCTAGAGGAAGGGCCGTGGAGCCACACCAGCGAAAGCACGCAGGCCAACTTGGTGCCTGCAGGCCAGCCAGGGTGGTCCTGGCCCCGGGCGCTCTTCTGGAAACTTTCCATTGCTCTACCTGAGATACCCCTCCTGTCCCGGCCCCACTGCTTTTTGCCTTCCTCACCTCTGTCCGGAGAGAAATTCCAGCGGAAGGTATGGGTGACACATCCTCTTCTTTACAGGTGGCAGCCTGACAACTCCTGCAGAATGCCCAGCAGAGCCCCACTCACAGCGGGCAACCCACAAATCTGTGGACCCCCACTCCCTCCCACCAGCACAGCCCCGAGACTGCTGACGGGGCAGAGACTATGGAGTCAGGCACAGCTTCAGGGGCTATTGCTGCCTGGAGCACTGTTTATATTGACCTCAAAGAGGCACACCTGGGGAGGGCGGACCGGCAGGGTAAGGCTGCCCAGGTCAGCTAATCCACAACCCTCAGGGAATCACATTGTTGAAAATGGACCTCGCTAAGGCAGAATAGAAGCCAAGGGAAAAGAGGACACAATGCCATTTGCAGCACCGTAGATGAGTCTAGAAGTAATCACGTGACTTGTAGTAAGTCAGAAAGTGAAAGACACATATCATATCATATCACTTATAGGTGTTACCTAAAAATGGATACCAGGGCAGATATTGCCACGGAGAAGGGCAATCACAGATTCATTAAACAAACTTATGGTTCACCAATGGAAAGGTGTGAGGATTGGTTTCATTACGATATCGGGGTTAAGAGACATATACAAACACAGGTGACATATATAATCACCAAAGACCTACAGAATACCAAGAGAGGACTACTCAACATTCTGTCATAACGTACATGGGAAAAGGATCCCAGCAAGAACAGACATCTGTATATGTGTAAAAGAACCACATCTTCCACACCTACAACAAGCCAAACATTGTAATCAAACTTGCTGTAATAAAAAATAAAAAATAAATAAATTAAAAACACGAAGAAGAAGTAGTGAGACAAACTTGAGGGGCTTTCTCCTGGCACATTCCATTCTAAATTCCAATCTAGAACACCACTTCCATTGAGGCTCTGTTGCCCTAGTCACCAGATTTGGTAAGGGAGAACTGCTGCCACCTTGTGGCCGTTTCACACAACAGCAGCTTTAATCCCAGCGCTAATGGTCAGTTGATATTCAAAATCATTGCAGGCCTGTAAATGACACCTGCCCTGAAAACAAATCCTGGGGTCACATATCGACCAAAAAATTCAAAGGACGTCCATATTTCAAAACGACCGTTTCAAAAGGCATATTTTTCGCACATTAGTGTTCTCCTTTTTTTCCTTTCTTTCCTTTTTTATTAAAAAAAAAAAACGGGAATGGAAAAAGGCATCCCTCAGAATGGGCGAAAGTCGTTGCAAACGAATCAATGGACAGAGGTTTAATCTCCAATATATATAAACAGCTCATGCAGCTTAATATTAAAAAAACAAACAACCCAATACAAAAATGGGCAGAAGATCTAAAGAGACATTTCTTCAAAGGAGACACAGAGATGGCCAAGACGCACATGAAAAGCTGCTCAACAGCACTAATTATTAGAGAAATGCAAATCAAAACTACAATGAGGTATCACCTCACACCTGTTAGAATCGGCATCATCAGAAAATCTACAAACAACCAATTCTGGGGAGGGTGTGGACAAAAGGAGCCCTCTTCCACTATTGGTGGGAATGTAAATTGATACAGTCACTATGGAGAACAGTATGGAGTTTCCTTAAAAAAACTAGAAATAGAATCACCATCTGATCCAGCAATCCCACTTCTGGGCATATACCCAGAGAAAACCGTAAATCAAAAAGGCACATTCACCACAATGTTCGTTGCAGCACTCTTTACAATAGCCAGGTAATGGAAGCCACCTAAATGCCCACAGACAGATGAATGGATAAAGATGTGGTACATATATAAAATGGAATATTACTCGGCCATAAAAAGGAATGAAACTGGGTCATTTGTAGAGACATCGATGGATCGAGAGACTGTCATACAGAATGAAGTAAGTCAGAAAGAGGAAAACAAATGTTGTATATTAATGCATATATGTGGAGCCTAAAAAATGGTACAGATGAACTGGTTTGCAGGGAAGAAATAGAGACACAGAGGTAGAGAACAAACGTATGGACACCAAGTGTGGGAAGCCATGGGGTGGTGGTGGTGGGATGAGTTGGGAGATTGGGATTGACCTGTATACATGTATATGCATAAAATACATAACTAATAATAACGTGCTGTATAAAAAAATTAAATAAAAATTAAATTTCAAAATTTTAAAAAATAAAATTTAAAAATAAAACAGAGAAACGTTCTTCCCGTCACACAGATGTATTTATAGGAATGAATTATTTCCATGCTTATATCTATAAATACATAAAAGAGGAATAAAATCTAACTTGAAACATAAAAGAAAAATAAAAAACCTTAACCCACGAGTTATACAGAGGAAAACCCTATCAGGGCACTTGCTCCAGCAGTAAACAATTCTGAAATTGGTCAGAGGTGGGGAACCATCTCCCATACCGCCAGCATCCCACCCCCCACGCAAGGAGCATCCCCATTGCAAAGCTGGGGGACCGTGCCGAGGCATCTATGAGTAAACGTGAGCTGAGCCCCTGGCCAGCTGCTGCTGAACTGTTCCCACCCTTCCCAGGTAAAACACCTGAATATGTACAAGGTCTTGAAAGCCTAGAGGAAGGGCCGTGGAGCCACACCAGCGAAAGCACGCAGGCCAACTTGGTGCCTGCAGGCCAGCCAGGGTGGTCCTGGCCCCGGGCGCTCTTCCGGAAGCTTTCCATTGCCCTACCTGTGATACCCCTCCTGTCCCGGCCCCCACTGCTTTTTGCCTTCCTCACCTCTGTCCGGAGAGAAATTCCAGTGGAAGGTATGGGTGACACATCCTCTTCTTTACAGGTGGCAGCCTGACAACTCCTGCAGAATGGTCAGCAGAGCCCCACTCACAGCGGGCCACCCACAAAGCTGTGGCCCCTCACTCCCTCCCACGAGCACAGCCCCGAGACTGCTGACGGGGCAGAGAATATGGAGTCAGGCACAGCTTCAGGGGCTATTGCTGCCTGGAGCGCTGTTTATATTGACCTCAACGAGGCACACCTGGGGAGGGCGGGCCGGAAGGGTAAGGCTGCCCAGGTCAGCTAATCCACAACCCTCAGGGAATCACATTGTTGAAAATGGACCTCGCTAAGGCAGAATAGAAGCCAAGGGAAAAAAGGACACAATGCCATTTGCAGCACTGTAGATGAGACTAGAAGTAATCACGTGACTTGTAGTAAGTCAGAAAGTGAAAGACACATATCATATCATATCACTTATAGGTGTTACCTAAAAATGGATACCAGGTCAGATATTGCCACGGAGAAGGGCAATCACAGATTCATTAAACAAACTTATGGTTCACCAATGGAAAGGTGTGAGGATTGGTTTCATTACGATAACGGGGTTAACAGACATATACAAACACAGGTGACATATATAATCACCAAAGACCTACAGAATACCAAGAGAGGACTACTCAACATTCTGTCATAAGGTACATGGGAAAAGGATCCCAGGAAGAACAGACATCTGTATATGTGTAAAAGAACCACATCTTCCACACCTACAACAAGCCAAACATTGTAATCAAACTTGCTGTAATAAAAAATAAAAAAAAATTAAATTAAAAACACGAAGAAGTAGTAGTGAGACAAACTTGAGGGGCTTTCTCCTTGCACATTCCATTCTAAATTCCAATCTAGAACACCACTTCCATTGAGGCTCTGTTGCCCTAGTCACCAGATTTGGTAAGGGAGAACTGCTGCCACCTTGTGGCCGTTTCACACAACAGCAGCTTTAATCCCAGCGCTAATGGTCAGTTGATATTCAAAATCATTGCAGGCCTGTAAATGACACCTGCCCTGAAAACAAATCCTGGGGTCACATATCGACCAAAAAATTCAAAGGACGTCCATATTTCAAAACGACCGTTTCAAAAGGCATATTTTACGCACATTAGTGTTCTGCTTCTTTTCCTTTCTTTCCTTTTTTGTTAGAAAAAACGGGAATGGAAAAAGGCATCCCTCAGAATGGGCGAAAATCGTTGCAAACGAATCAATGGACAGAGGTTTAATCTCCAATATATATAAACAGCTCATGCAGCTTAATATTAAAAAAACAAACAACCCAATACAAAAATGGGCAGAAGATCTAAAGAGACATTTCTTCAAAGGAGACACAGAGATGGCCAAGACGCACATGAAAAGCTGCTCAACAGCACTAATTATTAGAGAAATGCAAATCAAAACTACAATGAGGTATCACCTCACACCTGTTAGAATCGGCATCATCAGAAAATCTACAAACAACCAATTCTGGGGAGGGTGTGGACAAAAGGAGCCCTCTTCCACTATTGGTGGGAATGTAAATTGATACAGTCACTATGGAGAACAGTATGGAGTTTCCTTAAAAAAACTAGAAATAGAATCACCATCTGATCCAGCAATCCCACTTCTGGGCATATACCCAGAGAAAACCGTAAATCAAAAAGGCACATTCACCACAATGTTCGTTGCAGCACTCTTTACAATAGCCAGGTAATGGAAGCCACCTAAATGCCCACAGACAGATGAATGGATAAAGATGTGGTACATATATAAAATGGAATATTACTCGGCCATAAAAAGGAATGAAACTGGGTCATTTGTAGAGACATCGATGGATCGAGAGACTGTCATACAGAATGAAGTAAGTCAGAAAGAGGAAAACAAATATTGTATATTAATGCATATATGTGGAGCCTAAAAAATGGTACAGATGAACTGGTTTGCAGGGAAGAAATAGAGACACAGAGGTAGAGAACAAACGTATGGACACCAAGTGTGGGAAGCCATGGGGTGGTGGTGGTGGGATGAGTTGGGAGATTGGGATTGACCTGTATACATGTATATGCATAAAATACATAACTAATAATAACGTGCTGTATAAAAAAAATAAAAATTAAATTTCAAAATTTTAAAAAATAAAATTTAAAAATAAAACAGAAAAACGTTCTTCCCGTCACACAGATGTATTTATAGGAATGAATTATTTCCATGCTTATATCTATAAATACATAAAAGAGGAATAAAATCTAACTTGAAACATAAAAGAAAAAAAAAAAACCTTAACCCACGAGTTATACAGAGGAAAACCCTATCAGGGCACTTGCTCCAGCGGTAAACAATTCTGAAATTGGTCAGAGGTGGGGAACCATCTCCCATACCACCAGCAACCCACCCCCTACGCAAGGAGCGTCCTCATTGCAAAGCTGGGGGACCGTGCCGAGGCATCTATGAGTAAACGTGAGCTGAGCCCCAGGCCAGCTGCTGCTGAACTGTTCCCACCCTTCCCAGGTAAAACACCTGAATATGTACAAGGTCTTGAAAGCCTAGAGGAAGGGCCGTGGAGCCACACCAGCGAAAGCACGCAGGCCAACTTGGTGCCTGCAGGCCAGCCAGGGTGGTCCTGGCCCCGGGCGCTCTTCTGGAAACTTTCCATTGCTCTACCTGAGATACCCCTCCTGTCCCGGCCCCACTGCTTTTTGCCTTCCTCACCTCTGTCCGGAGAGAAATTCCAGCGGAAGGTATGGGTGACACATCCTCTTCTTTACAGGTGGCAGCCTGACAACTCCTGCAGAATGCCCAGCAGAGCCCCACTCACAGCGGGCAACCCACAAATCTGTGGACCCCCACTCCCTCCCACCAGCACAGCCCCGAGACTGCTGACGGGGCAGAGACTATGGAGTCAGGCACAGCTTCAGGGGCTATTGCTGCCTGGAGCACTGTTTATATTGACCTCAAAGAGGCACACCTGGGGAGGGCGGACCGGCAGGGTAAGGCTGCCCAGGTCAGCTAATCCACAACCCTCAGGGAATCACATTGTTGAAAATGGACCTCGCTAAGGCAGAATAGAAGCCAAGGGAAAAGAGGACACAATGCCATTTGCAGCACCGTAGATGAGTCTAGAAGTAATCACGTGACTTGTAGTAAGTCAGAAAGTGAAAGACACATATCATATCATATCACTTATAGGTGTTACCTAAAAATGGATACCAGGGCAGATATTGCCACGGAGAAGGGCAATCACAGATTCATTAAACAAACTTATGGTTCACCAATGGAAAGGTGTGAGGATTGGTTTCATTACGATATCGGGGTTAAGAGACATATACAAACACAGGTGACATATATAATCACCAAAGACCTACAGAATACCAAGAGAGGACTACTCAACATTCTGTCATAACGTACATGGGAAAAGGATCCCAGCAAGAACAGACATCTGTATATGTGTAAAAGAACCACATCTTCCACACCTACAACAAGCCAAACATTGTAATCAAACTTGCTGTAATAAAAAATAAAAAATAAATAAATTAAAAACACGAAGAAGAAGTAGTGAGACAAACTTGAGGGGCTTTCTCCTGGCACATTCCATTCTAAATTCCAATCTAGAACACCACTTCCATTGAGGCTCTGTTGCCCTAGTCACCAGATTTGGTAAGGGAGAACTGCTGCCACCTTGTGGCCGTTTCACACAACAGCAGCTTTAATCCCAGCGCTAATGGTCAGTTGATATTCAAAATCATTGCAGGCCTGTAAATGACACCTGCCCTGAAAACAAATCCTGGGGTCACATATCGACCAAAAAATTCAAAGGACGTCCATATTTCAAAACGACCGTTTCAAAAGGCATATTTTTCGCACATTAGTGTTCTCCTTTTTTTCCTTTCTTTCCTTTTTTATTAAAAAAAAAAAACGGGAATGGAAAAAGGCATCCCTCAGAATGGGCGAAAGTCGTTGCAAACGAATCAATGGACAGAGGTTTAATCTCCAATATATATAAACAGCTCATGCAGCTTAATATTAAAAAAACAAACAACCCAATACAAAAATGGGCAGAAGATCTAAAGAGACATTTCTTCAAAGGAGACACAGAGATGGCCAAGACGCACATGAAAAGCTGCTCAACAGCACTAATTATTAGAGAAATGCAAATCAAAACTACAATGAGGTATCACCTCACACCTGTTAGAATCGGCATCATCAGAAAATCTACAAACAACCAATTCTGGGGAGGGTGTGGACAAAAGGAGCCCTCTTCCACTATTGGTGGGAATGTAAATTGATACAGTCACTATGGAGAACAGTATGGAGTTTCCTTAAAAAAACTAGAAATAGAATCACCATCTGATCCAGCAATCCCACTTCTGGGCATATACCCAGAGAAAACCGTAAATCAAAAAGGCACATTCACCACAATGTTCGTTGCAGCACTCTTTACAATAGCCAGGTAATGGAAGCCACCTAAATGCCCACAGACAGATGAATGGATAAAGATGTGGTACATATATAAAATGGAATATTACTCGGCCATAAAAAGGAATGAAACTGGGTCATTTGTAGAGACATCGATGGATCGAGAGACTGTCATACAGAATGAAGTAAGTCAGAAAGAGGAAAACAAATGTTGTATATTAATGCATATATGTGGAGCCTAAAAAATGGTACAGATGAACTGGTTTGCAGGGAAGAAATAGAGACACAGAGGTAGAGAACAAACGTATGGACACCAAGTGTGGGAAGCCATGGGGTGGTGGTGGTGGGATGAGTTGGGAGATTGGGATTGACCTGTATACATGTATATGCATAAAATACATAACTAATAATAACGTGCTGTATAAAAAAATTAAATAAAAATTAAATTTCAAAATTTTAAAAAATAAAATTTAAAAATAAAACAGAGAAACGTTCTTCCCGTCACACAGATGTATTTATAGGAATGAATTATTTCCATGCTTATATCTATAAATACATAAAAGAGGAATAAAATCTAACTTGAAACATAAAAGAAAAATAAAAAACCTTAACCCACGAGTTATACAGAGGAAAACCCTATCAGGGCACTTGCTCCAGCAGTAAACAATTCTGAAATTGGTCAGAGGTGGGGAACCATCTCCCATACCGCCAGCATCCCACCCCCCACGCAAGGAGCGTCCCCATTGCAAAGCTGGGGGACCGTGCCGAGGCATCTATGAGTAAACGTGAGCTGAGCCCCTGGCCAGCTGCTGCTGAACTGTTCCCACCCTTCCCAGGTAAAACACCTGAATATGTACAAGGTCTTGAAAGCCTAGAGGAAGGGCCGTGGAGCCACACCAGCGAAAGCACGCAGGCCAACTTGGTGCCTGCAGGCCAGCCAGGGTGGTCCTGGCCCCGGGCGCTCTTCCGGAAGCTTTCCATTGCCCTACCTGTGATACCCCTCCTGTCCCGGCCCCCACTGCTTTTTGCCTTCCTCACCTCTGTCCGGAGAGAAATTCCAGTGGAAGGTATGGGTGACACATCCTCTTCTTTACAGGTGGCAGCCTGACAACTCCTGCAGAATGGTCAGCAGAGCCCCACTCACAGCGGGCCACCCACAAAGCTGTGGCCCCTCACTCCCTCCCACGAGCACAGCCCCGAGACTGCTGACGGGGCAGAGAATATGGAGTCAGGCACAGCTTCAGGGGCTATTGCTGCCTGGAGCGCTGTTTATATTGACCTCAACGAGGCACACCTGGGGAGGGCGGGCCGGAAGGGTAAGGCTGCCCAGGTCAGCTAATCCACAACCCTCAGGGAATCACATTGTTGAAAATGGACCTCGCTAAGGCAGAATAGAAGCCAAGGGAAAAAAGGACACAATGCCATTTGCAGCACTGTAGATGAGTCTAGAAGTAATCACGTGACTTGTAGTAAGTCAGAAAGTGAAAGACACATATCATATCATATCACTTATAGGTGTTACCTAAAAATGGATACCAGGTCAGATATTGCCACGGAGAAGGGCAATCACAGATTCATTAAACAAACTTATGGTTCACCAATGGAAAGGTGTGAGGATTGGTTTCATTACGATAACGGGGTTAACAGACATATACAAACACAGGTGACATATATAATCACCAAAGACCTACAGAATACCAAGAGAGGACTACTCAACATTCTGTCATAACGTACATGGGAAAAGGATCCCAGGAAGAACAGACATCTGTATATGTGTAAAAGAACCACATCTTCCACACCTACAACAAGCCAAACATTGTAATCAAACTTGCTGTAATAAAAAATAAAAAAAAATTAAATTAAAAACACGAAGAAGTAGTAGTGAGACAAACTTGAGGGGCTTTCTCCTGGCACATTCCATTCTAAATTCCAATCTAGAACACCACTTCCATTGAGGCTCTGTTGCCCTAGTCACCAGATTTGGTAAGGGAGAACTGCTGCCACCTTGTGGCCGTTTCACACAACAGCAGCTTTAATCCCAGCGCTAATGGTCAGTTGATATTCAAAATCATTGCAGGCCTGTAAATGACACCTGCCCTGAAAACAAATCCTGGGGTCACATATCGACCAAAAAATTCAAAGGACGTCCATATTTCAAAACGACCGTTTCAAAAGGCATATTTTACGCACATTAGTGTTCTGCTTCTTTTCCTTTCTTTCCTTTTTTGTTAGAAAAAACGGGAATGGAAAAAGGCATCCCTCAGAATGGGCGAAAGTCGTTGCAAACGAATCAATGGACAGAGGTTTAATCTCCAATATATATAAACAGCTCATGCAGCTTAATATTAAAAAAACAAACAACCCAATACAAAAATGGGCAGAAGATCTAAAGAGACATTTCTTCAAAGGAGACACAGAGATGGCCAAGACGCACATGAAAAGCTGCTCAACAGCACTAATTATTAGAGAAATGCAAATCAAAACTACAATGAGGTATCACCTCACACCTGTTAGAATCGGCATCATCAGAAAATCTACAAACAACCAATTCTGGGGAGGGTGTGGACAAAAGGAGCCCTCTTCCACTATTGGTGGGAATGTAAATTGATACAGTCACTATGGAGAACAGTATGGAGTTTCCTTAAAAAAACTAGAAATAGAATCACCATCTGATCCAGCAATCCCACTTCTGGGCATATACCCAGAGAAAACCGTAAATCAAAAAGGCACATTCACCACAATGTTCGTTGCAGCACTCTTTACAATAGCCAGGTAATGGAAGCCACCTAAATGCCCACAGACAGATGAATGGATAAAGATGTGGTACATATATAAAATGGAATATTACTCGGCCATAAAAAGGAATGAAACTGGGTCATTTGTAGAGACATCGATGGATCGAGAGACTGTCATACAGAATGAAGTAAGTCAGAAAGAGGAAAACAAATGTTGTATATTAATGCATATATGTGGAGCCTAAAAAATGGTACAGATGAACTGGTTTGCAGGGAAGAAATAGAGACACAGAGGTAGAGAACAAACGTATGGACACCAAGTGTGGGAAGCCATGGGGTGGTGGTGGTGGGATGAGTTGGGAGATTGGGATTGACCTGTATACATGTATATGCATAAAATACATAACTAATAATAACGTGCTGTATAAAAAAATTAAATAAAAATTAAATTTCAAAATTTTAAAAAATAAAATTTAAAAATAAAACAGAGAAACGTTCTTCCCGTCACACAGATGTATTTATAGGAATGAATTATTTCCATGCTTATATCTATAAATACATAAAAGAGGAATAAAATCTAACTTGAAACATAAAAGAAAAATAAAAAACCTTAACCCACGAGTTATACAGAGGAAAACCCTATCAGGGCACTTGCTCCAGCAGTAAACAATTCTGAAATTGGTCAGAGGTGGGGAACCATCTCCCATACCGCCAGCATCCCACCCCCCACGCAAGGAGCGTCCCCATTGCAAAGCTGGGGGACCGTGCCGAGGCATCTATGAGTAAACGTGAGCTGAGCCCCTGGCCAGCTGCTGCTGAACTGTTCCCACCCTTCCCAGGTAAAACACCTGAATATGTACAAGGTCTTGAAAGCCTAGAGGAAGGGCCGTGGAGCCACACCAGCGAAAGCACGCAGGCCAACTTGGTGCCTGCAGGCCAGCCAGGGTGGTCCTGGCCCCGGGCGCTCTTCCGGAAGCTTTCCATTGCCCTACCTGTGATACCCCTCCTGTCCCGGCCCCCACTGCTTTTTGCCTTCCTCACCTCTGTCCGGAGAGAAATTCCAGTGGAAGGTATGGGTGACACATCCTCTTCTTTACAGGTGGCAGCCTGACAACTCCTGCAGAATGGTCAGCAGAGCCCCACTCACAGCGGGCCACCCACAAAGCTGTGGCCCCTCACTCCCTCCCACGAGCACAGCCCCGAGACTGCTGACGGGGCAGAGAATATGGAGTCAGGCACAGCTTCAGGGGCTATTGCTGCCTGGAGCGCTGTTTATATTGACCTCAACGAGGCACACCTGGGGAGGGCGGGCCGGAAGGGTAAGGCTGCCCAGGTCAGCTAATCCACAACCCTCAGGGAATCACATTGTTGAAAATGGACCTCGCTAAGGCAGAATAGAAGCCAAGGGAAAAAAGGACACAATGCCATTTGCAGCACTGTAGATGAGTCTAGAAGTAATCACGTGACTTGTAGTAAGTCAGAAAGTGAAAGACACATATCATATCATATCACTTATAGGTGTTACCTAAAAATGGATACCAGGTCAGATATTGCCACGGAGAAGGGCAATCACAGATTCATTAAACAAACTTATGGTTCACCAATGGAAAGGTGTGAGGATTGGTTTCATTACGATAACGGGGTTAACAGACATATACAAACACAGGTGACATATATAATCACCAAAGACCTACAGAATACCAAGAGAGGACTACTCAACATTCTGTCATAACGTACATGGGAAAAGGATCCCAGGAAGAACAGACATCTGTATATGTGTAAAAGAACCACATCTTCCACACCTACAACAAGCCAAACATTGTAATCAAACTTGCTGTAATAAAAAATAAAAAAAAATTAAATTAAAAACACGAAGAAGTAGTAGTGAGACAAACTTGAGGGGCTTTCTCCTGGCACATTCCATTCTAAATTCCAATCTAGAACACCACTTCCATTGAGGCTCTGTTGCCCTAGTCACCAGATTTGGTAAGGGAGAACTGCTGCCACCTTGTGGCCGTTTCACACAACAGCAGCTTTAATCCCAGCGCTAATGGTCAGTTGATATTCAAAATCATTGCAGGCCTGTAAATGACACCTGCCCTGAAAACAAATCCTGGGGTCACATATCGACCAAAAAATTCAAAGGACGTCCATATTTCAAAACGACCGTTTCAAAAGGCATATTTTACGCACATTAGTGTTCTGCTTCTTTTCCTTTCTTTCCTTTTTTGTTAGAAAAAACGGGAATGGAAAAAGGCATCCCTCAGAATGGGCGAAAATCGTTGCAAACGAATCAATGGACAGAGGTTTAATCTCCAATATATATAAACAGCTCATGCAGCTTAATATTAAAAAAACAAACAACCCAATACAAAAATGGGCAGAAGATCTAAAGAGACATTTCTTCAAAGGAGACACAGAGATGGCCAAGACGCACATGAAAAGCTGCTCAACAGCACTAATTATTAGAGAAATGCAAATCAAAACTACAATGAGGTATCACCTCACACCTGTTAGAATCGGCATCATCAGAAAATCTACAAACAACCAATTCTGGGGAGGGTGTGGACAAAAGGAGCCCTCTTCCACTATTGGTGGGAATGTAAATTGATACAGTCACTATGGAGAACAGTATGGAGTTTCCTTAAAAAAACTAGAAATAGAATCACCATCTGATCCAGCAATCCCACTTCTGGGCATATACCCAGAGAAAACCGTAAATCAAAAAGGCACATTCACCACAATGTTCGTTGCAGCACTCTTTACAATAGCCAGGTAATGGAAGCCACCTAAATGCCCACAGACAGATGAATGGATAAAGATGTGGTACATATATAAAATGGAATATTACTCGGCCATAAAAAGGAATGAAACTGGGTCATTTGTAGAGACATCGATGGATCGAGAGACTGTCATACAGAATGAAGTAAGTCAGAAAGAGGAAAACAAATATTGTATATTAATGCATATATGTGGAGCCTAAAAAATGGTACAGATGAACTGCTTTGCAGGGAAGAAATAGAGACACAGAGGTAGAGAACAAACGTATGGACACCAAGTGTGGGAAGCCATGGGGTGGTGGTGGTGGGATGAGTTGGGAGATTGGGATTGACCTGTATACATGTATATGCATAAAATACATAACTAATAATAACGTGCTGTATAAAAAAAATAAAAATTAAATTTCAAAATTTTAAAAAATAAAATTTAAAAATAAAACAGAAAAACGTTCTTCCCGTCACACAGATGTATTTATAGGAATGAATTATTTCCATGCTTATATCTATAAATACATAAAAGAGGAATAAAATCTAACTTGAAACATAAAAGAAAAAAAAAAAACCTTAACCCACGAGTTATACAGAGGAAAACCCTATCAGGGCACTTGCTCCAGCGGTAAACAATTCTGAAATTGGTCAGAGGTGGGGAACCATCTCCCATACCACCAGCAACCCACCCCCTACGCAAGGAGCGTCCTCATTGCAAAGCTGGGGGACCGTGCCGAGGCATCTATGAGTAAACGTGAGCTGAGCCCCAGGCCAGCTGCTGCTGAACTGTTCCCACCCTTCCCAGGTAAAACACCTGAATATGTACAAGGTCTTGAAAGCCTAGAGGAAGGGCCGTGGAGCCACACCAGCGAAAGCACGCAGGCCAACTTGGTGCCTGCAGGCCAGCCAGGGTGGTCCTGGCCCCGGGCGCTCTTCTGGAAGCTTTCCATTGCTCTACCTGAGATACCCCTCCTGTCCCGGCCCCACTGCTTTTTGCCTTCCTCACCTCTGTCCGGAGAGAAATTCCAGCGGAAGGTATGGGTGACACATCCTCTTCTTTACAGGTGGCAGCCTGACAACTCCTGCAGAATGGCCAGCAGAGCCCCACTCACAGCGGGCAACCCACAAATCTGTGGACCCTCACTCCCTCCCACCAGCACAGCCCCGAGACTGCTGACGGGGCAGAGACTATGGAGTCAGGCACAGCTTCAGGGGCTATTGCTGCCTGGAGCACTGTTTATATTGACCTCAAAGAGGCACACCTGGGGAGGGCGGACCGGCAGGGTAAGGCTGCCCAGGTCAGCTAATCCACAACCCTCAGGGAATCACATTGTTGAAAATGGACCTCGCTAAGGCAGAATAGAAGCCAAGGGAAAAGAGGACACAATGCCATTTGCAGCACCGTAGATGAGTCTAGAAGTAATCACGTGACTTGTAGTAAGTCAGAAAGTGAAAGACACATATCATATCATATCACTTATAGGTGTTACCTAAAAATGGATACCAGGGCAGATATTGCCACGGAGAAGGGCAATCACAGATTCATTAAACAAACTTATGGTTCACCAATGGAAAGTTGTGAGGATTGGTTTCATTACGATATCGGGGTTAAGAGACATATACAAACACAGGTGACATATATAATCACCAAAGACCTACAGAATACCAAGAGAGGACTACTCAACATTCTGTCATAACGTACATGGGAAAAGGATCCCAGCAAGAACAGACATCTGTATATGTGTAAAAGAACCACATCTTCCACACCTACAACAAGCCAAACATTGTAATCAAACTTGCTGTAATAAAAAATAAAAAATAAATAAATTAAAAACACGAAGAAGAAGTAGTGAGACAAACTTGAGGGGCTTTCTCCTGGCACATTCCATTCTAAATTCCAATCTAGAACACCACTTCCATTGAGGCTCTGTTGCCCTAGTCACCAGATTTGGTAAGGGAGAACTGCTGCCACCTTGTGGCCGTTTCACACAACAGCAGCTTTAATCCCAGCGCTAATGGTCAGTTGATATTCAAAATCATTGCAGGCCTGTAAATGACACCTGCCCTGAAAACAAATCCTGGGGTCACATATCGACCAAAAAATTCAAAGGACGTCCATATTTCAAAACGACCGTTTCAAAAGGCATATTTTTCGCACATTAGTGTTCTCCTTTTTTTCCTTTCTTTCCTTTTTTATTAAAAAAAAAAAACGGGAATGGAAAAAGGCATCCCTCAGAATGGGCGAAAGTCGTTGCAAACGAATCAATGGACAGAGGTTTAATCTCCAATATATATAAACAGCTCATGCAGCTTAATATTAAAAAAACAAACAACCCAATACAAAAATGGGCAGAAGATCTAAAGAGACATTTCTTCAAAGGAGACACAGAGATGGCCAAGACGCACATGAAAAGCTGCTCAACAGCACTAATTATTAGAGAAATGCAAATCAAAACTACAATGAGGTATCACCTCACACCTGTTAGAATCGGCATCATCAGAAAATCTACAAACAACCAATTCTGGGGAGGGTGTGGACAAAAGGAGCCCTCTTCCACTATTGGTGGGAATGTAAATTGATACAGTCACTATGGAGAACAGTATGGAGTTTCCTTAAAAAAACTAGAAATAGAATCACCATCTGATCCAGCAATCCCACTTCTGGGCATATACCCAGAGAAAACCGTAAATCAAAAAGGCACATTCACCACAATGTTCGTTGCAGCACTCTTTACAATAGCCAGGTAATGGAAGCCACCTAAATGCCCACAGACAGATGAATGGATAAAGATGTGGTACATATATAAAATGGAATATTACTCGGCCATAAAAAGGAATGAAACTGGGTCATTTGTAGAGACATCGATGGATCGAGAGACTGTCATACAGAATGAAGTAAGTCAGAAAGAGGAAAACAAATGTTGTATATTAATGCATATATGTGGAGCCTAAAAAATGGTACAGATGAACTGGTTTGCAGGGAAGAAATAGAGACACAGAGGTAGAGAACAAACGTATGGACACCAAGTGTGGGAAGCCAAGGGGTGGTGGTGGTGGGATGAGTTGGGAGATTGGGATTGACCTGTATACATGTATATGCATAAAATACATAACTAATAATAAAGTGCTGTATAAAAAAATTAAATAAAAATTAAATTTCAAAATTTTAAAAAATAAAATTTAAAAATAAAACAGAAAAACTATCTTCCCGTCACACAGATGCATTTATAGGAATGAATTATTTCCATGCTTATATCTATAAATACATAAAAGAGGAATAAAATCTAACTTGAAACATAAAAGAAAAAAGAAACATGAACCCACGAGTTTTACAGAGGAAAACCCTATCAGGGCACTTGCTCCAGCGGTAAACAATTCTGAAATTGGTCAGAGGTGGGGAACCATCTCCCATACAGCCAGCAACCCACCCCCCACGCAAGGAGCGTCCTCATTGCAAAGCTGGGGGACCGTGCCGAGGCATCTGTGAGTAAACGTGAGCTGAGCCCCAGGCCAGCTGCTGCTGAACTGTTCCCACCCTTCCCAGGTAAAACACCTGAATATGTACAAGGTCTTGAAAGCCTAGAGGAAGTGCCGTGGAGCCACACCAGCGAAAGCACGCAGGCCAACTTGGTGCCTGCAGGCCAGCCAGGGTGGTCCTGGCCCTGGGCCCTCTTCCGGAAGCTTTCCATTGCCCTACCTGAGATACCCATCCTGTCCCGGCCCCCACTGCTTTTTGCCTTCCTCACCTCTGTCCGGAGAGAAATTCCAGCGGAAGGTATGGGTGACACATCCTCTTCTTTACAGGTGGCAGCATGACAACTCCTGCAGAATGGCCAGCAGAGCCCCACTCACAGCGGGCCACCCACAAAGCTGTGGCCCCTCACTCCCTCCCACCAGCACAGCCCCGAGACTGCTGACGGGGCAGAGAATATGGAGTCAGGCACAGCTTCAGGGGCTATTGCTGCCTGGAGTGCTGTTTATATTGACCTCAACGAGGCACACCTGGGGAGGGTGGGCCGGCAGGGTAAGGCTGCCCAGGTCAGCTAATCCACAACCCTCAGGGAATCACATTGTTGAAAATGGACCTCGCTAAGGCAGAATAGAAGCCAAGGGAAAAAAGGACACAATGCCATTTGCAGCACCGTAGATGAGTCTAGAAGTAATCACGTGACTTGTAGTAAGTCAGAAAGTGAAAGACACATATCATATCATATCACTTATAGGTGTTACCTAAAAATGGATACCAGGTCAGATATTGCCACGGAGAACGGCAATCACAGATTCATTAAACAAACTTATGGTTCACCAATGGAAAGGTGTGAGGATTGGTTTCATTACGATAATGGGGTTAACAGACATATACAAACACAGGTGACATATATAATCACCAAAGACCTACAGAATACCAAGAGAGGACTACTCAACATTCTGTCATAACGTACATGGGAAAAGGATCCCAGGAAGAACAGACATCTGTATATGTGTAAAAGAAACACATCTTCCACACCTACAACAAGCCAAACATTGTAATCAAACTTGCTGTAATAAAAAATAAAAAATAAATAAATTAAAATCACGAAGAAGAAGTAGTGAGACAAACTTGAGGGGCTTTCTCCTGGCACATTCCATTCTAAATTCCAATCTAGAACACCACTTCCATTGAGGCTCTGTTGCCCTAGTCACCAGATTTGGTAAGGGAGAACTGCTGCCACCTTGTGGCCGTTTCACACAACAGCAGCTTTAATCCCAGCGCTAATGGTCAGTTGATATTCAAAATCATTGCAGGCCTGTAAATGACACCTGCCCTGAAAACAAATCCTGGGGTCACATATCGACCAAAAAATTCAAAGGACGTCCATATTTCAAAACGACCGTTTCAAAAGGCATATTTTACGCACATTAGTGTTCTGCTTTTTTTCCTTTCTTTCCTTTTTTGTTAAAAAAAAAACGGGAATGGAAAAAGGCATCCCTCAGAATGCGCGAAAATCGTTGCAAACGAATCAATGGACAGAGGTTTAATCTCCAATATATATAAACAGCTCATGCAGCTTAATATTTAAAAAACAAACAACCCAATACAAAAATGGGCAGAAGATCTAAAGAGACATTTCTTCAAAGGAGACACAGAGATGGCCAAGACGCACATGAAAAGCTGCTCAACAGCACTAATTATTAGAGAAATGCAAATCAAAACTACAATGAGGTATCACCTCACACCTGTTAGAATCGGCATCATCAGAAAATCTACAAACAACCAATTCTGGGGAGGGTGTGGACAAAAGGAGCCCTCTTCCACTATTGGTGGGAATGTAAATTGATACAGTCACTATGGAGAACAGTATGGAGTTTCCTTAAAAAAACTAGAAATAGAATCACCATCTGATCCAGCAATCCCACTTCTGGGCATATACCCAGAGAAAACCGTAAATCAAAAAGGCACATTCACCACAATGTTCGTTGCAGCACTCTTTACAATAGCCAGGTAATGGAAGCCACCTAAATGCCCACAGACAGATGAATGGATAAAGATGTGGTACATATATAAAATGGAATATTACTCGGCCATAAAAAGGAATGAAACTGGGTCATTTGTAGAGACATCGATGGATCGAGAGACTGTCATACAGAATGAAGTAAGTCAGAAAGAGGAAAACAAATGTTGTATATTAATGCATATATGTGGAGCCTAAAAAATGGTACAGATGAACTGCTTTGCAGGGAAGAAATAGAGACACAGAGGTAGAGAACAAACGTATGGACACCAAGTGTGGGAAGCCATGGGGTGGTGGTGGTGGGATGAGTTGGGAGATTGGGATTGACCTGTATACATGTATATGCATAAAATACATAACTAATAATAACGGGCTGTATAAAAAAATTAAATAAAAATTAAATTTCAAAATTTTAAAAAATAAAATTTAAAAATAAAACAGAAAAACGTTCTTCCCGTCACACAGATGTATTTATAGGAATGAATTATTTCCATGCTTATATCTATAAATACATAAAAGAGGAATAAAATCTAACTTGAAACATAAAAGAAAAATAAAAAACCTTAACCCACGAGTTATACAGAGGAAAACCCTATCAGGGCACTTGCTCCAGCAGTAAACAATTCTGAAATTGGTCAGAGGTGGGGAACCATCTCCCATACCGCCAGCAACCCACCCCCCACGCAAGGAGCGTCCTCATTGCAAAGCTGGGGGACCGTGCCGAGGCATCTATGAGTAAACGTGAGCTGAGCCCCAGGCCAGCTGCTGCTGAACTGTTCCCACCCTTCCCAGGTAAAACACCTGAATATGTACAAGGTCTTGAAAGCCTAGAGGAAGGGCCGTGGAGCCACACCAGCGAAAGCACGCAGGCCAACTTGGTGCCTGCAGGCCAGCCAGGGTGGTCCTGGCCCCGGGCGCTCTTCTGGAAGCTTTCCATTGCCCTACCTGAGATACCCCTCCTGTCCCGGCCCCCACTGCTTTTTGCCTTCCTCACCTCTGTCCGGAGAGAAATTCCAGTGGAAGGTATGGGTGACACATCCTCTTCGTTACAGGTGGCAGCCTGACAATTCCTGCAGAATGGCCAGCAGAGCCCCACTCACAGCGGGCCACCCACAAATCTGTGGCCCCTCACTCCCTCCCACCAGCACAGCCCCGAGACTGCTGACGGGGCAGAGAATATGGAGTCAGGCACAGCTTCAGGGACTATTGCTGCCTGGAGCGCTGTTTATATTGACCTCAACGAGGCACACCTGGGGAGGGCGGGCTGGCAGGGTAAGGCTGCCCAGGTCAGCTAATCCACAACCCTCAGGGAATCACATTGTTGAAAATGGACCTCGCTAAGGCAGAATAGAAGCCAAGGGAAAAAAGGACACAATGCCATTTGCAGCACTGTAGATGAGTCTAGAAGTAATCACGTGACTTGTAGTAAGTCAGAAAGTGAAAGACACATATCATATCATATCACTTATAGGTGTTACCTAAAAATGGATACCAGGGCAGATATTGCCACGGAGAAGGGCAATCACAGATTCATTAAACAAACTTATGGTTCACCAATGGAAAGGTGTGAGGATTGGTTTCATTACGATAACGGGGTTAAGAGACATATACAAACACAGGTGACATATATAATCACCAAAGACCTACAGAATACCAAGAGAGGACTACTCAACATTCTGTCATAACGTACATGGGAAAAGGATCCCAGGAAGAACAGACATCTGTATATGTGTAAAAGAACCACATCTTCCACACCTACAACAAGCCAAACATTGTAATCAAACTTGCTGTAATAAAAAATAAAAAATAAATAAATTAAAAACACGAAAAAGAAGTAGTGAGACAAACTTGAGGGGCTTTCTCCTGGCACATTCCATTCTAAATTCCAATCTAGAACACCACTTCCATTGAGGCTCTGTTGCCCTAGTCACCAGATTTGGTAAGGGAGAACTGCTGCCACCTTGTGGCCGTTTCACACAACAGCAGCTTTAATCCCAGCGCTAATGGTCAGTTGATATTCAAAATCATTGCAGGCCTGTAAATGACACCTGCCCTGAAAACAAATCCTGGGGTCACATATCGACCAAAAAATTCAAAGGACGTCCATATTTCAAAACGACCGTTTCAAAAGGCATATTTTACGCACATTAGTGTTCTGCTTTTTTTCCTTTCTTTCCTTTTTTGTTAAAAAAAAAAACGGGAATGGAAAAAGGCATCCCTCAGAATGGGCGAAAATCGTTGCAAATGAATCAATGGACAGAGGTTTAATCTCCAATATATATAAACAGCTCATGCAGCTTAATATTAAAAAAACAAACAACCCAATACAAAAATGGGCAGAAGATCTAAAGAGACATTTCTTCAAAGGAGACACAGAGATGGCCAAGACGCACATGAAAAGCTGCTCAACAGCACTAATTATTAGAGAAATGCAAATCAAAACTACAATGAAGTATCACCTCACACCTGTTAGAATCGGCATCATCAGAAAATCTACAAACAACCAATTCTGGGGAGGGTGTGGACAAAAGGAGCCCTCTTCCACTATTGGTGGGAATGTAAATTGATACAGTCACTATGGAGAACAGTATGGAGTTTCCTTAAAAAAACTAGAAATAGAATCACCATCTGATCCAGCAATCCCACTTCTGGGCATATACCCAGAGAAAACTGTAAATCAAAAAGGCACATTCACCACAATGTTCGTTGCAGCACTCTTTACAATAGCCAGGTAATGGAAGCCACCTAAATGCCCACAGACAGATGAATGGATAAAGATGTGGTACATATATAAAATGGAATATTACTCGGCCATAAAAAGGAATGAAACTGGGTCATTTGTAGAGACATCGATGGATCGAGAGACTGTCATACAGAATGAAGTAAGTCAGAAAGAGGAAAACAAATGTTGTATATTAATGCATATATGTGGAGCCTAAAAAATGGTACAGATGAACTGCTTTGCAGGGAAGAAATAGAGACACAGAGGTAGAGAACAAACGTATGGACACCAAGTGTGGCAAGCCATGGGGTGGTGGTGGTGAGATGAGTTGGGAGATTGGGATTGACCTGTATACATTTATATGCATAAAATACATAACTAATAATAACGTGCTGTATAAAAAAAATTAAATAAAAATTAAATTTCAAAATTTTAAAAAATAAAATTTAAAAATAAAACAGAAAAACGTTCTTCCCGTCACACAGATGTATTTATAGGAATGAATTATTTCCATGCTTATATCTATAAATACATAAAAGAGGAATAAAATCTAACTTGAACCATAAAAGAAAAAAAAAACCTGAACCCACGAGTTATACAGAGGAAAACCCTATCAGGGCACTTGCTCCAGCGGTAAACAATTCTGAAATTGGTCAGAGGTGGGGAACCATCTCCCATACAGCCAGCAACCCACCCCCCACGCAAGGAGCGTCCTCATTGCAAAGCTGGGGGACCGTGCCGAGGCATCTGTGAGTAAACGTGAGCTGAGCCCCAGGCCAGCTGCTGCTGAACTGTTCCCACCCTTCCCAGGTAAAACACCTGAATATGTACAAGGGCTTGAAAGCCTAGAGGAAGGGCCGTGGAGCCACACCAGTGAAAGCACGCAGGCCAAATTGGTGCCTGCAGGCCAGCCAGGGTGGTCCTGGACCCGGGCGCTCTTCCGGACGCTTTCCATTGCCCTACCTGAGATACCCCTCCTGTCCCGGCCCCCACTGCTTTTTGCCTTCCTCACCTCTGTCCGGAGAGAAATTCCAGCGGAAGTTATGGGTGACACATCCTCTTCTTTACAGGTGGCAGCCTGACAACTCCTGCAGAATGGCCAGCAGAGCCCCACTCACAGCGGGCCACCCACAAAGCTGTGGCCCCTCACTCCCTCCCATCAGCACAGCCCCGAGACTGCTGACGGGGCAGAGAATATGGAGTCAGGCACAGCTTCAGGGGCTATGGCTGCCTGGAGCGCTGTTTATATTGACCTCAACGAGGCACACCTGGGGAGGGCGGGCCGGCAGGGTAAGGCTGCCCAGGTCAGCTAATCCACAACCCTCAGGGAATCACATTGTTGAAAATGGACCTCGCTAAGGCAGAATAGAAGCCAAGGGAAAAAAGGACACAATGCCATTTGCAGCACCGTAGATGAGTCTAGAAGTAATCACGTGACTTGTAGTAAGTCAGAAAGTGAAAGACACATATCATATCATATCACTTATAGGTGTTACCTAAAAATGGATACCAGGGCAGATATTGCCACGGAGAAGGGCAATCACAGATTCATTAAACAAACTTATGGTTCACCAATGGAAAGGTGTGAGGATTGGTTTCATTACGATATCGGGGTTAAGAGACATATACAAACACAGGTGACATATATAATCACCAAAGACCTACAGAATACCAAGAGAGGACTACTCAACATTCTGTCATAACGTACATGGGAAAAGGATCCCAGGAAGAACAGACATCTGTATATGTGTAAAAGAACCACATCTTCCACACCTACAACAAGCCAAACATTGTAATCAAACTTGCTGTAATAAAAAATAAAAAAATAAATAAATTAAAAACACGAAGAAGAAGTAGTGAGACAAACTTGAGGGGCTTTCTCCTGGCACATTCCATTCTAAATTCCAATCTAGAACACCACTTCCATTGAGGCTCTGTTGCCCTAGTCACCAGATTTGGTAAGGGAGAACTGCTGCCACCTTGTGGCCGTTTCACACAACAGCAGCTTTAATCCCAGCGCTAATGGTCAGTTGATATTCAAAATCATTGCAGGCCTGTAAATGACACCTGCCCTGAAAACAAATCCTGGGGTCACATATCGACCAAAAAATTCAAAGGACGTCCATATTTCAAAACGACCGTTTCAAAAGGCATATTTTAGGCACATTAGTGTTCTGCTTTTTTTCCTTTCTTTCCTTTTTTGTTAAAAAAAAAACGGGAATGGAAAAAGGCATCCCTCAGAATGGGCGAAAGTCGTTGCAAACGAATCAATGGACAGAGGTTTAATCTCCAATATATATAAACAGCTCATGCAGCTTAATATTAAAAAAACAAACAACCCAATACAAAAATGGGCAGAAGATCTAAAGAGACATTTCTTCAAAGGAGACACAGAGATGGCCAAGGCGCACATGAAAAGCTGCTCAACAGCACTAATTATTAGAGAAATGCAAATCAAAACTACAATGAGGTATCACCTCACACCTGTTAGAATCGGCATCATCAGAAAATCTACAAACAACCAATTCTGGGGAGGGTGTGGACAAAAGGAGCCCTCTTCCACTATTGGTGGGAATGTAAATTGATACAGTCACTATGGAGAACAGTATGGAGTTTCCTTAAAAAAACTAGAAATAGAATCACCATCTGATCCAGCAATCCCACTTCTGGGCATATACCCAGAGAAAACTGTAAATCAAAAAGGCACATTCACCACAATGTTCGTTGCAGCACTCTTTACAATAGCCAGGTAATGGAAGCCACCTAAATGCCCACAGACAGATGAATGGATAAAGATGTGGTACATATATAAAATGGAATATTACTCGGCCATAAAAAGGAATGAAACTGGGTCATTTGTAGAGACATCGATGGATCGAGAGACTGTCATACAGAATGAAGTAAGTCAGAAAGAGGAAAACAAATGTTGTATATTAATGCATATATGTGGAGCCTAAAAAATGGTACAGATGAACTGCTTTGCAGGGAAGAAATAGAGACACAGAGGTAGAGAACAAACGTATGGACACCAAGTGTGGCAAGCCATGGGGTGGTGGTGGTGAGATGAGTTGGGAGATTGGGATTGACCTGTATACATTTATATGCATAAAATACATAACTAATAATAACGTGCTGTATAAAAAAAATTAAATAAAAATTAAATTTCAAAATTTTAAAAAATAAAATTTAAAAATAAAACAGAAAAACGTTCTTCCCGTCACACAGATGTATTTATAGGAATGAATTATTTCCATGCTTATATCTATAAATACATAAAAGAGGAATAAAATCTAACTTGAACCATAAAAGAAAAAAAAAAACCTGAACCCACGAGTTATACAGAGGAAAACCCTATCAGGGCACTTGCTCCAGCGGTAAACAATTCTGAAATTGGTCAGAGGTGGGGAACCATCTCCCATACAGCCAGCAACCCACCCCCCACGCAAGGAGCGTCCTCATTGCAAAGCTGGGGGACTGTGCCGAGGCATCTGTGAGTAAACGTGAGCTGAGCCCCAGGCCAGCTGCTGCTGAACTGTTCCCACCCTTCCCAGGTAAAACACCTGAATATGTACAAGGGCTTGAAAGCCTAGAGGAAGGGCCGTGGAGCCACACCAGTGAAAGCACGCAGGCCAAATTGGTGCCTGCAGGCCAGCCAGGGTGGTCCTGGCCCCGGTCGCTCTTCCGGAAGCTTTCCATTGCCCTACCTGAGATACCCCTCCTGTCCCGGCCCCCACTGCTTTTTGCCTTCCTCACCTCTGTCCGGAGAGAAATTCCAGCGGAAGTTATGGGTGACACATCCTCTTCTTTACAGGTGGCAGCCTGACAACTCCTGCAGAATGGCCAGCAGAGCCCCACTCACAGCGGGCCACCCACAAAGCTGTGGCCCCTCACTCCCTCCCATCAGCACAGCCCCGAGACTGCTGACGGGGCAGAGAATATGGAGTCAGGCACAGCTTCAGGGGCTATGGCTGCCTGGAGCGCTGTTTATATTGACCTCAACGAGGCACACCTGGGGAGGGCGGGCCGGCAGGGTAAGGCTGCCCAGGTCAGCTAATCCACAACCCTCAGGGAATCACATTGTTGAAAATGGACCTCGCTAAGGCAGAATAGAAGCCAAGGGAAAAAAGGACACAATGCCATTTGCAGCACCGTAGATGAGTCTAGAAGTAATCACGTGACTTGTAGTAAGTCAGAAAGTGAAAGACACATATCATATCATATCACTTATAGGTGTTACCTAAAAATGGATACCAGGGCAGATATTGCCACGGAGAAGGGCAATCACAGATTCATTAAACAAACTTATGGTTCACCAATGGAAAGGTGTGAGGATTGGTTTCATTACGATATCGGGGTTAAGAGACATATACAAACACAGGTGACATATATAATCACCAAAGACCTACAGAATACCAAGAGAGGACTACTCAACATTCTGTCATAACGTACATGGGAAAAGGATCCCAGGAAGAACAGACATCTGTATATGTGTAAAAGAACCACATCTTCCACACCTACAACAAGCCAAACATTGTAATCAAACTTGCTGTAATAAAAAATAAAAAATAAATAAATTAAAAACACGAAGAATTAGTGAGACAAACTTGAGGGGCTTTCTCCTGGCACATTCCATTCTAAATTCCAATCTAGAACACCACTTCCATTGAGGCTCTGTTGCCCTAGTCACCAGATTTGTTAAGGGAGAACTGCTGCCACCTTGTGGCCATTTCACACAACAGCAGCTTTAATCCCAGCGCTAATGGTCAGTTGATATTCAAAATCATTGCAGGCCTGTAAATGACACCTGCCCTGAAAACAAATCCTGGGGTCACATATCGACCAAAAAATTCAAAGGACGTCCATATTTCAAAACGACCGTTTCAAAAGGCATATTTTACGCACATTAGTGTTCTGCTTCTTTTCCTTTCTTTCCTTTTTTGTTAGAAAAAACGGGAATGGAAAAAGGCATCCCTCAGAATGGGCGAAAGTCGTTGCAAACGAATCAATGGACAGAGGTTTAATCTCCAATATATATAAACAGCTCATGCAGCTTAATATTAAAAAAACAAACAACCCAATACAAAAATGGGCAGAAGATCTAAAGAGACATTTCTTCAAAGGAGACACAGAGATGGCCAAGACGCACATGAAAAGCTGCTCAACAGCACTAACTATTAGAGAAATGCAAATCAAAATTACAATGAGGTATCACCTCACACCTGTTAGAATCGGCATCATCAGAAAATCTACAAACAACCAATTCTGGGGAGGGTGTGGACAAAAGGAGCCCTCTTCCACTATTGGTGGGAATGTAAATTGATACAGTCACTATGGAGAACAGTATGGAGTTTCCTTAAAAAAACTAGAAATAGAATCACCATCTGATCCAGCAATCCCACTTCTGGGCATATACCCAGAGAAAACCGTAAATCAAAAAGGCACATTCACCACAATGTTCGTTGCAGCACTCTTTACAATAGCCAGGTAATGGAAGCCACCTAAATGCCCACAGACAGATGAATGGATAAAGATATGGTACATATATAAAATGGAATATTACTCGGCCATAAAAAGGAATGAAACTGGGTCATTTGTAGAGACATCGATGGATCGAGAGACTGTCATACAGAATGAAGTAAGTCAGAAAGAGGAAAACAAATGTTGTATATTAATGCATATATGTGGAGCCTAAAAAATGGTACAGATGAACTGCTTTGCAGGGAAGAAATAGAGACACAGAGGTAGAGAAGAAACGTATGGACACCAAGTGTGGGAAGCCATGGGGTGGTGGTGGTGGGATGAGTTGGGAGATTGGGATTGACCTGTATACATGTATATGCATAAAATACATAACTAATAATAACTTGCTGTATAAAAAAACTTAAATAAAAATTAAATTTCAAAATTTTAAAAAATAAAATTTAAAAATAAAACAGAAAAACGTTCTTTCCGTCACACAGATGTATTTATAGGAATGAATTATTTCCATGCTTATATCTATAAATACATAAAAGAGGAATAAAATCTAACTTGAAACATAAAAGAAAAAAAAAAAAACCTTAACCCACGAGTTATACAGAGGAAAACCCTATCAGGGCACTTGCTCCAGCGGTAAACAATTCTGAAATTGGTCATAGGTGGGGAACCATCTCCCATCCCGCCAGCAACCCACCCCCTACGCAAGGAGCGTCCTCATTGCAAAGCTGGGGGACCGTGCCGAGGCATCTATGAGAAAACGTGAGCTGAGCCCCAGGCCAGCTGCTGCTGAACTGTTCCCACCCTTCCCAGGTAAAACACCTGAATATGTACAAGGTCTTGAAAGCCTAGAGGAAGGGCCGTGGAGCCACACCAGCGAAAGCACGCAGGCCAACTTGGTGCCTGCAGGCCAGCCAGGGTGGTCCTGGCCACAGGCGCTCTTCCGGAAGCTTTCCATTGCCCTACCTGAGATACCCCTCCTGTCCCGGCCCCACTGCTTTTTGCCTTCCTCACCTCTGTCCGGAGAGAAATTCCAGCGGAATGTATGGGTGACACATCCTCTTCTTTACAGGTGGCAGCCTGACAACTCCTGCAGAATGGCCAGCAGAGCCCCACTCACAGCGGGCAACCCAAAAATCTGTGGCCCCTCACTCCCTCCCACCAGCACAGCCCCGAGACTGCTGACGGGGCAGAGAATATGGAGTCAGGCACAGCTTCAGGGGCTATTGCTGCCTGGAGCGCTGTTTATATTGACCTCAAAGAGGCACACCTGGGGAGGGCGGGCCGGTAGGGTAAGGCTGCCCAGGTCAGCTAATCCACAACCCTCAGGGAATCACATTGTTGAAAATGGACCTCGCTAAGGCAGAATAGAAGCCAAGGGAAAAAAGGACACAATGCCATTTGCAGCACTGTAGATGAGTCTAGAAGTAATCACGTGACTTGTAGTAACTCAGAAAGTGAAAGACACATATCATATCATATCACTTATAGGTGTTACCTAAAAATGGATACCAGGGCAGATATTGCCACGGAGAAGGGCAATCACAGATTCATTAAACAAACTTATGGTTCACCAATGGAAAGGTGTGAGGATTGGTTTCATTACGATATCGGGGTTAACAGACATATACAAACACAGGTGACATATATAATCACCAAAGACCTGCAGAATACCAAGAGAGGACTACTCAACATTCTGTCATAACGTACATGGGAAAAGGATCCCAGGAAGAACAGACATCTGTATATGTGTAAAAGAACCACATCTTCCACACCTACAACAAGCCAAACATTGTAATCAAACTTGCTGTAATAAAAATAAAAAAATTAAATTAAAAACACGAAGAAGTAGTGACACAAACTTGAGGGGCTTTCTCCTGGCACATTCCATTCTAAATTCCAATCTAGAACACCACTTCCATTGAGGCTCTGTTGCCCTAGTCACCAGATTTGGTAAGGGAGAACTGCTGCCACCTTGTGGCCGTTTCACACAACAGCAGCTTTAATCCCTGCGCTAATGGTCAGTTCATATTCAAAATCATTGCAGGCCTGTAAATGACACCTGCCCTGAAAACAAATCCTGGGGTCACATATCGACCAAAAAATTCAAAGGACGTCCATATTTCAAAACGACCGTTTCAAAAGGCATATTTTACGCACATTAGTGTTCTGCTTCTTTTCCTTTCTTTCCTTTTTTGTTAAAAAAAAAACGGGAATGGAAAAAGGCATCCCTCAGAATGGGCGAAAATCGTTGCAGACGAATCAATGGACAGAGGTTTAATCTCCAATATATATAAACAGCTCATGCAGCTTAATATTAAAAGAACAAACAACCCAATACAAAAATGGGCAGAAGATCTAAAGAGACGTTTCTTCAAAGGAGACACAGAGATGGCCAAGACGCACATGAAAAGCTGCTCAACAGCACTAATTATTAGAGAAATGCAAATCAAAACTACAATGAGGTGTCACCTCACACCTGTTAGAATCGGCATCATCAGAAAATCTACAAACAACCAATTCTGGGGAGGGTGTGGACAAAAGGAGCCCTCTTCCACTATTGGTGGGAATGTAAATTGATACAGTCACTATGGAGAACAGTATGGAGTTTCCTTAAAAAAACTAGAAATAGAATTACCATCTGATCCAGCAATCCCACTTCTGGGCATATACCCAGAGAAAACCGTAAATCAAAAAGGCACATTCACCACAATGTGCGTTGCAGCACTCTTTACAATAGCCACGTAATGGAAGCCACCTAAATGCCGACAGACAGATGAATGGATAAAGATGTGGTTCATATATAAAATGGAATATTACTCGGCCATAAAAAGGAATGAAACTGGGTCATTTGTAGAGACATCGATAGATCGAGAGACTGTCATACAGAATGAAGTAAGTCAGAAAGAGGAAAACAAATATTGTATATTAATGCATATATGTGGAGCCTAAAAAATGGTACAGATGAACTGCTTTGCAAGGAAGAAATAGAGACACAGAGGTAGAGAACAAACGTATGGACACCAAGTGTGGGAAGCCATGGGGTGGTGGTGGTGGGATGAGTTGGGAGATTGGGATTGACCTGTATACATGTATATGCATAAAATACATAACTAATAATAACGTGCTGTATAAAAAAAATAAAATTTAAATTTCAAAATTTTAAAAAATAAAATTTAGAAATAAAACAGAAAAACGTTCTTCCCGTCACACAGATGTATTTATAGGAATGAATTATTTCCATGCTTATATCTATAAATACATAAAAGAGGAATAAAATCTAACTTGAAACATAAAAGAAAAAAAAAACCTTAACGCACGAGTTATACAGAGGAAAACCCTATCAGGGCACTTGCTACAGCAGTAAACAATTCTGAAATTGGTCAGAGGTGGGGAACCATCTCCCATACCGCCAGCAACCCACCCCCCACGCAAGGAGCGTCCTCATTGCAAAGCTGGGGGACCGTGCCGAGGCATCTATGAGTAAACGTGAGCTGAGCCCCAGGCCAGCTGCTGCTGAACTGTTCCCACCCTTCCCAGGTAAAACACCTGAATATGTACAAGGTGTTGAAAGCCTAGAGGAAGGGCCGTGGAGCCACACCAGCGAAAGCACGCAGGCCAACTTGGTGCCTGCAGGCCAGCCAGGGTGGTCCTGGCCCCGGGCGCTCTTCTGGAAGCTTTCCATTGCCCTACCTGAGATACCCCTCCTGTCCCGGCCCCCACTGCTTTTTGCCTTCCTCACCTCTGTCCGGAGAGAAATTCCAGCGGAAGGTATGGGTGACACATCCTCTTCTTTACAGGTGGCAGCCTGACAACTCCTGCAGAATGGCCAGCAGAGCCCCACTAACAGCGGGCCACCCACAAATCTGTGGCCCCTCACTCCCTCCCACCAGCACAGCCCCGAGACTGCTGACGGGGCAGAGAATATGGAGTCAGGCACAGCTTCAGGGGCTATTGCTGCCTGGAGCGCTGTTTATATTGACCTCAACGAGGCACACCTGGGGAGGGCGGGCCGGCAGGGTAAGGCTGCCCAGGTCAGCTAATCCACAACCCTCAGGGAATCACATTGTTGAAAATGGACCTCGCTAAGGCAGAATAGAAGCCAAGGGAAAAAAGGACACAATGCCATTTGCAGCACCGTAGATGAGTCTAGAAGTAATCACGTGACTTGTAGTAAGTCAGAAAGTGAAAGACACATATCATATCATATCACTTATAGGTGTTACCTAAAAATGGATACCAGGGCAGATATTGCCACGGAGAAGGGCAATCACAGATTCATTAAACAAACTTATGGTTCACCAATGGAAAGGTGTGAGGATTGGTTTCATTACGATATCGGGGTTAACAGACATATACAAACACAGGTGACATATATAATCACCAAAGACCTACAGAATACCAAGAGAGGACTACTCAACATTCTGTCATAACGTACATGGGAAAAGGATCCCAGGAAGAACAGACATCTGTATATGTGTAAAAGAACCACATCTTCCACACCTACAACAAGCCAAACATTGTAATCAAACTTGCTGTAATAAAAAATAAAAAAAATTAAATTAAAAACACGAAGAAGAAGTAGTGAGACAAACTTGAGGGGCTTTCTCCTGGCACATTCCATTCTAAATTCCAATCTAGAACACCACTTCCATTGAGGCTCTGTTGCCCTAGTCACCAGATTTGGTAAGGGAGAACTGCTGCCACCTTGTGGCCGTTTCACACAACAGCAGCCTTAATCCCAGCGCTAATGGTCAGTTGATATTCAAAATCATTGCAGGCGTGTAAATGACACCTGCCCTGAAAACAAATCCTGGGGCCACATATCGACCAAAAAATTCAAAGGACGTCCATATTTCAAAACGACCGTTTCAAAAGGCATATTTTACGCACATTAGTGTTCTGCTTCTTTTCCTTTCTTTCCTTTTTTGTTAGAAAAAACGGGAATGGAAAAAGGCATCCCTCAGAATGGGCGAAAATCGTTGCAAACGAATCAATGGACAGAGGTTTAATCTCCAATATATATAAACAGCTCATGCAGCTTAATATTAAAAGAACAAACAACCCAATACAAAAATGGGCAGAAGATCTAAAGAGAGGTTTCTTCAAAGGAGACACAGAGATGGCCAAGACGCACATGAAAAGCTGCTCAACAGCACTAATTATTAGAGAAATGCAAATCAAAACTACAATGAGGTGTCACCTCACACCTGTTAGAATCGGCATCATCAGAAAATCTACAAACAACCTATTCTGGGGAGGGTGTGGACAAAAGGAGCCCTCTTCCACTATTGGTGGGAATGTAAATTGATACAGTCACTATGGAGAACAGTATGGAGTTTCCTTAAAAAAACTAGAAATAGAATTACCATCTGATCCAGCAATCCCACTTCTGGGCATATACCCAGAGAAAACCGTAAATCAAAAAGGCACATTCACCACAATGTTCGTTGCAGCACTCTTTACAATAGCCACGTAATGGAAGCCACCTAAATGCCCACAGACAGATGAATGGATAAAGATGTGGTACATATATAAAATGGAATATTACTCGGCCATAAAAAGGAATGAAACTGGGTCATTTGTAGAGACATCGATGGATCGAGAGACTGTCATACAGAATGAAGTAAGTCAGAAACAGGAAAACAAATATTGTATATTAATGCATATATGTGGAGCCTAAAAAATGGTACAGATGAACTGCTTTGCAAGGAAGAAATAGAGACACAGAGGTAGAGAACAAACGTATGGACACCAAGTGTGGGAAGCCATGGGGTGGTGGTGGTGGGATGAGTTGGGAGATTGGGATTGACCTGTATACATGTATATGCATAAAATACATAACTAATAATAACGTGCTGTATAAAAAAACTTAAATAAAAATTAAATTTCAAAATTTTAAAAAATAAAATTTAAAAATAAAACAGAAAAACGTTCTTTCCGTCACACAGATGTATTTATAGGAATGAATTATTTCCATGCTTATATCTATAAATACATAAAAGAGGAATAAAATCTAACTTGAAACATAAAAGAAAAAAAAAAAAAACCTTAACCCACGAGTTATACAGAGGAAAACCCTATCAGGGCACTTGCTCCAGCGGTAAACAATTCTGAAATTGGTCATAGGTGGGGAACCATCTCCCATCCCGCCAGCAACCCACCCCCTACGCAAGGAGCGTCCTCATTGCAAAGCTGGGGGACCGTGCCGAGGCATCTATGAGAAAACGTGAGCTGAGCCCCAGGCCAGCTGCTGCTGAACTGTTCCCACCCTTCCCAGGTAAAACACCTGAATATGTACAAGGTCTTGAAAGCCTAGAGGAAGGGCCGTGGAGCCACACCAGCGAAAGCACGCAGGCCAACTTGGTGCCTGCAGGCCAGCCAGGGTGGTCCTGGCCACAGGCGCTCTTCCGGAAGCTTTCCATTGCCCTACCTGAGATACCCCTCCTGTCCCGGCCCCACTGCTTTTTGCCTTCCTCACCTCTGTCCGGAGAGAAATTCCAGCGGAAGGTATGGGTGACACATCCTCTTCTTTACAGGTGGCAGCCTGACAACTCCTGCAGAATGGCCAGCAGAGCCCCACTCACAGCGGGCAACCCAAAAATCTGTGGCCCCTCACTCCCTCCCACCAGCACAGCCCCGAGACTGCTGACGGGGCAGAGAATATGGAGTCAGGCACAGCTTCAGGGGCTATTGCTGCCTGGAGCGCTGTTTATATTGACCTCAAAGAGGCACACCTGGGGAGGGCGGGCCGGTAGGGTAAGGCTGCCCAGGTCAGCTAATCCACAACCCTCAGGGAATCACATTGTTGAAAATGGACCTCGCTAAGGCAGAATAGAAGCCAAGGGAAAAAAGGACACAATGCCATTTGCAGCACTGTAGATGAGTCTAGAAGTAATCACGTGACTTGTAGTAAGTCAGAAAGTGAAAGACACATATCATATCATATCACTTATAGGTGTTACCTAAAAATGGATACCAGGGCAGATATTGCCACGGAGAAGGGCAATCACAGATTCATTAAACAAACTTATGGTTCACCAATGGAAAGGTGTGAGGATTGGTTTCATTACGATATCGGGGTTAACAGACATATACAAACACAGGTGACATATATAATCACCAAAGACCTGCAGAATACCAAGAGAGGACTACTCAACATTCTGTCATAACGTACATGGGAAAAGGATCCCAGGAAGAACAGACATCTGTATATGTGTAAAAGAACCACATCTTCCACACCTACAACAAGCCAAACATTGTAATCAAACTTGCTGTAATAAAAATAAAAAAATTAAATTAAAAACACGAAGAAGTAGTGACACAAACTTGAGGGGCTTTCTCCTGGCACATTCCATTCTAAATTCCAATCTAGAACACCACTTCCATTGAGGCTCTGTTGCCCTAGTCACCAGATTTGGTAAGGGAGAACTGCTGCCACCTTGTGGCCGTTTCACACAACAGCAGCTTTAATCCCTGCGCTAATGGTCAGTTCATATTCAAAATCATTGCAGGCCTGTAAATGACACCTGCCCTGAAAACAAATCCTGGGGTCACATATCGACCAAAAAATTCAAAGGACGTCCATATTTCAAAACGACCGTTTCAAAAGGCATATTTTACGCACATTAGTGTTCTGCTTCTTTTCCTTTCTTTCCTTTTTTGTTAAAAAAAAAACGGGAATGGAAAAAGGCATCCCTCAGAATGGGCGAAAATCGTTGCAGACGAATCAATGGACAGAGGTTTAATCTCCAATATATATAAACAGCTCATGCAGCTTAATATTAAAAGAACAAACAACCCAATACAAAAATGGGCAGAAGATCTAAAGAGACGTTTCTTCAAAGGAGACACAGAGATGGCCAAGACGCACATGAAAAGCTGCTCAACAGCACTAATTATTAGAGAAATGCAAATCAAAACTACAATGAGGTGTCACCTCACACCTGTTAGAATCGGCATCATCAGAAAATCTACAAACAACCAATTCTGGGGAGGGTGTGGACAAAAGGAGCCCTCTTCCACTATTGGTGGGAATGTAAATTGATACAGTCACTATGGAGAACAGTATGGAGTTTCCTTAAAAAAACTAGAAATAGAATTACCATCTGATCCAGCAATCCCACTTCTGGGCATATACCCAGAGAAAACCGTAAATCAAAAAGGCACATTCACCACAATGTGCGTTGCAGCACTCTTTACAATAGCCACGTAATGGAAGCCACCTAAATGCCGACAGACAGATGAATGGATAAAGATGTGGTTCATATATAAAATGGAATATTACTCGGCCATAAAAAGGAATGAAACTGGGTCATTTGTAGAGACATCGATAGATCGAGAGACTGTCATACAAAATGAAGTAAGTCAGAAAGAGGAAAACAAATATTGTATATTAATGCATATATGTGGAGCCTAAAAAATGGTACAGATGAACTGCTTTGCAAGGAAGAAATAGAGACACAGAGGTAGAGAACAAACGTATGGACACCAAGTGTGGGAAGCCATGGGGTGGTGGTGGTGGGATGAGTTGGGAGATTGGGATTGACCTGTATACATGTATATGCATAAAATACATAACTAATAATAACGTGCTGTATAAAAAAAATAAAATTTAAATTTCAAAATTTTAAAAAATAAAATTTAGAAATAAAACAGAAAAACGTTCTTCCCGTCACACAGATGTATTTATAGGAATGAATTATTTCCATGCTTATATCTATAAATACATAAAAGAGGAATAAAATCTAACTTGAAACATAAAAGAAAAAAAAAACCTTAACGCACGAGTTATACAGAGGAAAACCCTATCAGGGCACTTGCTACAGCAGTAAACAATTCTGAAATTGGTCAGAGGTGGGGAACCATCTCCCATACCGCCAGCAACCCACCCCCCACGCAAGGAGCGTCCTCATTGCAAAGCTGGGGGACCGTGCCGAGGCATCTATGAGTAAACGTGAGCTGAGCCCCAGGCCAGCTGCTGCTGAACTGTTCCCACCCTTCCCAGGTAAAACACCTGAATATGTACAAGGTGTTGAAAGCCTAGAGGAAGGGCCGTGGAGCCACACCAGCGAAAGCACGCAGGCCAACTTGGTGCCTGCAGGCCAGCCAGGGTGGTCCTGGCCCCGGGCGCTCTTCTGGAAGCTTTCCATTGCCCTACCTGAGATACCCCTCCTGTCCCGGCCCCCACTGCTTTTTGCCTTCCTCACCTCTGTCCGGAGAGAAATTCCAGCGGAAGGTATGGGTGACACATCCTCTTCTTTACAGGTGGCAGCCTGACAACTCCTGCAGAATGGCCAGCAGAGCCCCACTAACAGCGGGCCACCCACAAATCTGTGGCCCCTCACTCCCTCCCACCAGCACAGCCCCGAGACTGCTGACGGGGCAGAGAATATGGAGTCAGGCACAGCTTCAGGGGCTATTGCTGCCTGGAGCGCTGTTTATATTGACCTCAACGAGGCACACCTGGGGAGGGCGGGCCGGCAGGGTAAGGCTGCCCAGGTCAGCTAATCCACAACCCTCAGGGAATCACATTGTTGAAAATGGACCTCGCTAAGGCAGAATAGAAGCCAAGGGAAAAAAGGACACAATGCCATTTGCAGCACCGTAGATGAGTCTAGAAGTAATCACGTGACTTGTAGTAAGTCAGAAAGTGAAAGACACATATCATATCATATCACTTATAGGTGTTACCTAAAAATGGATACCAGGGCAGATATTGCCACGGAGAAGGGCAATCACAGATTCATTAAACAAACTTATGGTTCACCAATGGAAAGGTGTGAGGATTGGTTTCATTACGATATCGGGGTTAACAGACATATACAAACACAGGTGACATATATAATCACCAAAGACCTACAGAATACCAAGAGAGGACTACTCAACATTCTGTCATAACGTACATGGGAAAAGGATCCCAGGAAGAACAGACATCTGTATATGTGTAAAAGAACCACATCTTCCACACCTACAACAAGCCAAACATTGTAATCAAACTTGCTGTAATAAAAAATAAAAAAAATTAAATTAAAAACACGAAGAAGAAGTAGTGAGACAAACTTGAGGGGCTTTCTCCTGGCACATTCCATTCTAAATTCCAATCTAGAACACCACTTCCATTGAGGCTCTGTTGCCCTAGTCACCAGATTTGGTAAGGGAGAACTGCTGCCACCTTGTGGCCGTTTCACACAACAGCAGCCTTAATCCCAGCGCTAATGGTCAGTTGATATTCAAAATCATTGCAGGCCTGTAAATGACACCTGCCCTGAAAACAAATCCTGGGGCCACATATCGACCAAAAAATTCAAAGGACGTCCATATTTCAAAACGACCGTTTCAAAAGGCATATTTTACGCACATTAGTGTTCTGCTTCTTTTCCTTTCTTTCCTTTTTTGTTAGAAAAAACGGGAATGGAAAAAGGCATCCCTCAGAATGGGCGAAAATCGTTGCAAACGAATCAATGGACAGAGGTTTAATCTCCAATATATATAAACAGCTCATGCAGCTTAATATTAAAAGAACAAACAACCCAATACAAAAATGGGCAGAAGATCTAAAGAGAGGTTTCTTCAAAGGAGACACAGAGATGGCCAAGACGCACATGAAAAGCTGCTCAACAGCACTAATTATTAGAGAAATGCAAATCAAAACTACAATGAGGTGTCACCTCACACCTGTTAGAATCGGCATCATCAGAAAATCTACAAACAACCTATTCTGGGGAGGGTGTGGACAAAAGGAGCCCTCTTCCACTATTGGTGGGAATGTAAATTGATACAGTCACTATGGAGAACAGTATGGAGTTTCCTTAAAAAAACTAGAAATAGAATTACCATCTGATCCAGCAATCCCACTTCTGGGCATATACCCAGAGAAAACCGTAAATCAAAAAGGCACATTCACCACAATGTTCGTTGCAGCACTCTTTACAATAGCCACGTAATGGAAGCCACCTAAATGCCCACAGACAGATGAATGGATAAAGATGTGGTACATATATAAAATGGAATATTACTCGGCCATAAAAAGGAATGAAACTGGGTCATTTGTAGAGACATCGATGGATCGAGAGACTGTCATACAGAATGAAGTAAGTCAGAAACAGGAAAACAAATATTGTATATTAATGCATATATGTGGAGCCTAAAAAATGGTACAGATGAACTGCTTTGCAAGGAAGAAATAGAGACACAGAGGTAGAGAACAAACGTATGGACACCAAGTGTGGGAAGCCATGGGGTGGTGGTGGTGGGATGAGTTGGGAGATTGGGATTGACCTGTATACATGTATATGCATAAAATACATAACTAATAATAACGTGCTGTATAAAAAAAATAAAATTTAAATTTCAAAATTTTAAAAAATAAAATTTAAAAATAAAACAGAAAAACGTTCTTCCCGTCACACAGATGTATTTATAGGAATGAATTATTTCCATGCTTATATCTATAAATACATAAAAGAGGAATAAAATCTAACTTGAAACATAAAAGAAAAAAAAAACCTTAACCCACGAGTTATACAGAGGAAAACCCTATCAGGGCACTTGCTCCAGCAGTAAACAATTCTGAAATTGGTCAGAGGTGGGGAACCATCTCCCATACCGCCAGCAACCCACCCCCCACGCAAGGAGCGTCCTCATTGCAAAGCTGGGGGACCATGCCGAGGCATCTATGAGTAAACGTGAGCTGAGCCCCAGGCCAGCTGCTGCTGAACTGTTCCCACCCTTCCCAGGTAAAACACCTGAATATGTACAAGGTGTTGAAAGCCTAGAGGAAGGGCCGTGGAGCCACACCAGTGAAAGCACGCAGGCCAACTTGGTGCCTGCAGGCCAGCCAGGGTGGTCCTGGCCCCGGGCGCTCTTCTGGAAGCTTTCCATTGCCCTACCTTAGATACCCCTCCTGTCCCGGCCCCCACTGCTTTTTGCCTTCCTCACCTCTGTCCGGAGAGAAATTCCAGCGGAAGGTATGGGTGACACATCCTCTTCTTTACAGGTGGCAGCCTGACAACTCCTGCAGAATGGCCAGCAGAGCCCCACTCACAGCGGGCCACCCACAAAGCTGTGGCCCCTCACTCCCTCCCACCAGCACAGCCCCGAGACTGCTGACGGGGCAGAGAATATGGAGTCAGGCACAGCTTCAGGGGCTATTGCTGCCTGGAGCGCTGTTTATATTGACCTCAACGAGGCACACCTGGGGAGGGCGGGCTGGCTGGGTAAGGCTGCCCAGGTCAGCTAATCCACAACCCTCAGGGAATCACATTGTTGAAAATGGACCTCGCTAAGGCAGAATAGAAGCCAAGGGAAAAAAGGACACAATGCCATTTGCAGCACCGTAGATGAGTCTAGAAGTAATCACGTGACTTGTAGTAAGTCAGAAAGTGAAAGACACATATCATATCATATCACTTATAGGTGTTACCTAAAAATGGATACCAGGGCAGATATTGCCACGGAGAAGGGCAATCACAGATTCATTAAACAAACTTATGGTTCACCAATGGAAAGGTGTGAGGATTGGTTTCATTACGATATCGGGGTTAACACACATATACAAACACAGGTGACATATATAATCACCAAAGACCTACAGAATACCAAGAGAGGACTACTCAACATTCTGTCATAACGTACATGGGAAAAGGATCCCAGGAAGAACAGACATCTGTATATGTGTAAAAGAACCACATCTTCCACACCTACAACAAGCCAAACATTGTAATCAAACTTGCTGTAATAAAAAATAAAAAATAAATAAATTAAAAACACGAAGAAGTAGTGAGACAAACTTGAGTGGCTTTCTCCTGGCACATTCCATTCTAAATTCCAATCTAGAACACCACTTCCATTGAGGCTCTGTTGCCCTAGTCACCAGATTTGGTAAGGGAGAACTGCTGCCACCTTGTGGCCGTTTCACACAACAGCAGCTTTAATCCCTGCGCTAATGGTCAGTTCATATTCAAAATCATTGCAGGCCTGTAAATGACACCTGCCCTGAAAACAAATCCTGGGGTCACATATCGACCAAAAAATTCAAAGGACGTCCATATTTCAAAACGACCGTTTCAAAAGGCATATTTTACGCACATTAGTGTTCTGCTTCTTTTCCTTTCTTTCCTTTTTTGTTAGAAAAAACGGGAATGGAAAAAGGCATCCCTCAGAATGGGCGAAAATCGTTGCAGACGAATCAATGGACAGAGGTTTAATCTCCAATATATATAAACAGCTCATGCAGCTTAATATTAAAAGAACAAACAACCCAATACAAAAATGGGCAGAAGATCTAAAGAGAGGTTTCTTCAAAGGAGACACAGAGATGGCCAAGACGCACATGAAAAGCTGCTCAACAGCACTAATTATTAGAGAAATGCAAATCAAAACTACAATGAGGTGTCACCTCACACCTGTTAGAATCGGCATCATCAGAAAATCTACAAACAACCAATTCTGGGGAGGGTGTGGACAAAAGGAGCCCTCTTCCACTATTGGTGGGAATGTAAATTGATACAGTCACTGTGAAGAACAGTATGGAGTTTCCTTAAAAAAACTAGAAATAGAATTACCATCTGATCCAGCAATCCCACTTCTGGGCATATACCCAGAGAAAACCGTAAATCAAAAAGGCACATTCACCACAATGTTCGTTGCAGCTCTCTTTACAATAGCCAGGTAATGGAAGCCACCTAAATGCCCACAGACAGATGAATGGATAAAGATGTGGTATATATATAAAATGGAATATTACTCGGCCATAAAAAGGAATGAAACTGGGTCATTTGTAGAGACATCGATGGATCGAGAGACTGTCATACAGAATGAAGTAAGTCAGAAAGAGGAAAACAAATATTGTATATTAATGCATATATGTGGAGCCTAAAAATGGTACAGATGAACTGGTTTGCAGGGAAGAAATAGAGACACAGAGGTAGAGAACAAACGTATGGACACCAAGTGTGGGAAGCCATGGGGTGGTGGTGGTGGGATGAGTTTGGAGTTTGGGATTGACCTGTATACATGTATATGCATAAAATACATAACTAATAATAACGTGCTGTATAAAAAAAATAAAAATTAAATTTCAAAATTTTAAAAAATAAAATTTAAAAATAAAACAGAAAAACGTTCTTCCCGTCACACAGATGTATTTATAGGAATGAATTATTTCCATGCTTATATCTATAAATACATAAAAGAGGAATAAAATCTAACTTGAAACATAAAAGAAAAAAAAAAAACCTTAACCCACGAGTTATACAGAGGAAAACCCTATCAGGGCATTTGCTCCAGCAGTAAACAATTCTGAAATTGGTCAGAGGTGGGGAACCATCTCCCATACCGCCAGCAACCCACCCCCCACGCAAGGAGCGTCCTCATTGCAAAGCTGGGGGACCGTGCCGAGGCATCTATGAGTAAACGTGAGCTGAGCCCCAGGCCAGCTGCTGCTGAACTGTTCCCACCCTTCCCAGGTAAAACACCTGAATATGTACAAGGGCTTGAAAGCCTAGAGGAAGGGCCGTGGAGCCACACCAGCGAAAGCACGCAGGCCAACTTGGTGCCTGCAGGCCAGCCAGGGTGGTCCTGGCCCCGGGCGCTCTTCTGGAAGCTTTCCATTGCCCTACCTGAGATACCCCTCCTGTCCCGGCCCCACTGCTTTTTGCCTGCTTCACCTCTGTCCGGAGAGAAATTCCAGCGGAAAGTATGGGTGACACATCCTCTTCTTTACAGGTGGCAGCCTGACAACTCCTGCAGAATGGCCAGCAGAGCCCCACTCACAGCGGGCCACCCACAAAGCTGTGGCCCCTCACTCCCTCCCACCAGCACAGCCCCGAGACTGCTGACGGGGCAGAGAATATGGAGTCAGGCACAGCTTCAGGGGCTATTGTTGCCTGGAGCGCTGTTTATATTGACCTCAACGAGGCACACCTGGGGAGGGCGGGCCGGCAGGTTAAGGCTGCCCAGGTCAGCTAATCCACAACCCTCAGGGAATCACATTGTTGAAAATGGACCTCGCTAAGGCAGAATAGAAGCCAAGGGAAAAAAGGACACAATGCCATTTGCAGCACCGTAGATGAGTCTAGAAGTAATCACGTGACTTGTAGTAAGTCAGAAAGTGAAAGACACATATCATATCATATCACTTATAGGTGTTACCTAAAAATGGATACCAGGGCAGATATTGCCACGGAGAAGGGCAATCACAGATTCATTAAACAAACTTATGGTTCACCAATGGAAAGGTGTGAGGATTGGTTTCATTACGATATCGGGGTTAACAGACATATACAAACACAGGTGACATATATAATCACCAAAGACCTACAGAATACCAAGAGAGGACTACTCAACATTCTGTCATAACGTACATGGGAAAAGGATCCCAGGAAGAACAGACATCTGTATATGTGTAAAAGAACCACATCTTCCACACCTACAACAAGCCAAACATTGTAATCAAACTTGCTGTAATAAAAAATAAAAAAAATTAAATTAAAAACACGAAGAAGAAGTAGTGAGACAAACTTGAGGGGCTTTCTCCTGGCACATTCCATTCTAAATTCCAATCTAGAACACCACTTCCATTGAGGCTCTCTTGCCCTAGTCACCAGATTTGGTAAGGGAGAACTGCTGCCACCTTGTGGCCGTTTCACACAACAGCAGCTTTAATCCCAGCGCTAATGGTCAGTTGATATTCAAAATCATTGCAGGCCTGTAAATGACACCTGCCCTGAAAACAAATCCTGGGGTCACATATCGACCAAAAAATTCAAAGGACGTCCATATTTCAAAACGACCGTTTCAAAAGGCATATTTTACGCACATTAGTGTTCTGCTTCTTTTCCTTTCTTTCCTTTTTTGTTAGAAAAAACGGGAATGGAAAAAGGCATCCCTCAGAATGGGCGAAAATCGTTGCAAACGAATCAATGGACAGAGGTTTAATCTCCAATATATATAAACAGCTCATGCAGCTTAATATTAAAAGAACAAACAACCCAATACAAAAATGGGCAGAAGATCTAAAGAGAGGTTTCTTCAAAGGAGACACAGAGATGGCCAAGACGCAAATGAAAAGCTGCTCAACAGCACTAATTATTAGAGAAATGCAAATCAAAACTACAATGAGGTGTCACCTCACACCTGTTAGAATCGGCATCATCAGAAAATCTACAAACAACCAATTCTGGGGAGGGTGTGGACAAAAGGAGCCCTCTTCCACTATTGGTGGGAATGTAAATTGATACAGTCACTATGGAGAACAGTATGGAGTTTCCTTAAAAAAACTAGAAATAGAATTACCATCTGATCCAGCAATCCCACTTCTGGGCATATACCCAGAGAAAACCGTAAATCAAAAAGGCACATTCACCACAATGTTCGTTGCAGCACTCTTTACAATAGCCACGTAATGGAAGCCACCTAAATGCCCACAGACAGATGAATGGATAAAGATGTGGTACATATATAAAATGGAATATTACTCGGCCATAAAAAAGAATGAAACTGAGTCATTTGTAGAGACATCGATGGATCGAGAGACTGTCATACAGAATGAAGTAAGTCAGAAAGAGGAAAACAAATATTGTATATTAATGCATATATGTGGAGCCTAAAAAATGGTACAGATGAACTGGTTTGCAGGGAAGAAATAGAGACACAGAGGTAGAGAACAAACGTATGGACACCAAGTGTGGGAAGCCATGGGGTGGTGGTGGTGGGATGTGTTGGGAGATTGGGATTGACCTGTATACATGTATATGCATAAAATACATAACTAATAATAACGTGCTGTATAAAAAAAATAAAAATTAAATTTCAAAATTTTAAAAAATAAAATTTAAAAATAAAACAGAAAAACGTTCTTCCCGTCACACAGATGTATTTATAGGAATGAATTATTTCCATGCTTATATCTATAAATACATAAAAGAGGAATAAAATCTAACTTGAAACATAAAAGAAAAAAAAAATCCTTAACCCACGAGTTATACAGAGGAAAACCCTATCAGGGCACTTGCTCCAGCGGTAAACAATTCTGAAATTGGTCAGAGGTGGGGAACCATCTCCCATACCGCCAGCAACCCAACCCCTACGCAAGGAGCGTCCTCATTGCAAAGCTGGGGGTCCGTGCCGAGGCATCTATGAGTAAACGTGAGCTGAGCCCCAGGCCAGCTGCTGCTGAACTGTTCCCACCCTTCCCAGGTAAAACACCTGAGTATGTACAAGGTCTTGAAAGCCTAGAGGAAGGGCCGTGGAGCCACACCAGCGAAAGCACACAGGCCAACTTGGTGCCTGCAGGCCAGCCAGGGTGGTCCTGGCCCCGGGCGCTCTTCTGGAAGCTTTCCATTGCCCTACCTGAGATACCCCTCCTGTCCCGTCCCCACTGCTTTTTGCCTTCCTCACCTCTATCCGGAGAGAAATTCCAGCGGAAAGTATGGGTGACACATCCTCTTCTTTACAGGTGGCAGCCTGACAACTCCTGCAGAATGGCCAGCAGAGCCCCACTCACAGCGGGCCACCCACAAATCTGTGGCCCCTCACTCCCTCCCACCAGCACAGCCCCGAGACTGCTGACGGGGCAGAGAATATGGAGTCAGGCACAGCTTCAGGGGCTATTGCTGCCTGGAGCGCTGTTTATATTGACCTCAACGAGGCACACCTGGGGAGGGCGGGCCGGCAGGGTAAGGCTGCCCAGGTCAGCTAATCCACAACCCTCACGGAATCACATTGTTGAAAATGGACCTCGCTAAGGCAGAATAGAAGCCAAGGGAAAAAAGGACACAATGCCATTTGCAGCACCGTAGATGAGTCTAGAAGTAATCACGTGACTTGTAGTAAGTCAGAAAGTGAAAGACACATATCATATCATATCACTTATAGGTGTTACCTAAAAATGGATACCAGGGCAGATATTGCCACGGAGAAGGGCAATCACAGATTCATTAAACAAACTTATGGTTCACCAATGGAAAGGTGTGAGGATTGGTTTCATTACGATATCGGGGTTAACAGACATATACAAACACAGGTGACATATATAATCACCAAAGACCTACAGAATACCAAGAGAGGACTACTCAACATTCTGTCATAACGTACATGGGAAAAGGATCCCAGGAAGAACAGACATCTGTATATGTGTAAAAGAACCACATCTTCCACACCTACAACAAGCCAAACATTGTAATCAAACTTGCTGTAATAAAAAATAAAAAAAATTAAATTAAAAACACGAAGAAGAAGTAGTGAGACAAACTTGAGGGGCTTTCTCCTGGCACATTCCATTCTAAATTCCAATCTAGAACACCACTTCCATTGAGGCTCTCTTGCCCTAGTCACCAGATTTGGTAAGGGAGAACTGCTGCCACCTTGTGGCCGTTTCACACAACAGCAGCTTTAATCCCAGCGCTAATGGTCAGTTGATATTCAAAATCATTGCAGGCCTGTAAATGACACCTGCCCTGAAAACAAATCCTGGGGTCACATATCGACCAAAAAATTCAAAGGACGTCCATATTTCTAAACGACCGTTTCAAAAGGCATATTTTACGCACATTAGTGTTCTGCTTCTTTTCCTTTCTTTCCTTTTTTGTTAGAAAAAACGGGAATGGAAAAAGGCATCCCTCAGAATGGGCGAAAATCGTTGCAAACGAATCAATGGACAGAGGTTTAATCTCCAATATATATAAACAGCTCATGCAGCTTAATATTAAAAGAACAAACAACCCAATACAAAAATGGGCAGAAGATCTAAAGAGAGGTTTCTTCAAAGGAGACACAGAGATGGCCAAGACGCAAATGAAAAGCTGCTCAACAGCACTAATTATTAGAGAAATGCAAATCAAAACTACAATGAGGTGTCACCTCACACCTGTTAGAATCGGCATCATCAGAAAATCTACAAACAACCAATTCTGGGGAGGGTGTGGACAAAAGGAGCCCTCTTCCACTATTGGTGGGAATGTAAATTGATACAGTCACTATGGAGAACAGTATGGAGTTTCCTTAAAAAAACTAGAAATAGAATTACCATCTGATCCAGCAATCCCACTTCTGGGCATATACCCAGAGAAAACCGTAAATCAAAAAGGCACATTCACCACAATGTTCGTTGCAGCACTCTTTACAATAGCCAGGTAATGGAAGCCACCTAAATGCCCACAGACAGATGAATGGATAGAGATGTGGTACATATATAAAATGGAATATTACTCGGCCATAAAAAGGAATGAAACTGAGTCATTTGTAGAGACATCGATGGATCGAGAGACTGTCATACAGAATGAAGTAAGTCAGAAAGAGGAAAACAAATATTGTATATTAATGCATATATGTGGAGCCTAAAAAATGGTACAGATGAACTGGTTTGCAGGGAAGAAATAGAGACACAGAGGTAGAGAACAAACGTATGGACACCAAGTGTGGGAAGCCATGGGGTGGTGGTGGTGGGATGAGTTGGGAGATTGGGATTGACCTGTATACATGTATATGCATAAAATACATAACTAATAATAACGTGCTGTATAAAAAAAATAAAAATTAAATTTCAAAATTTTAAAAAATAAAATTTAAAAATAAAACAGAAAAACGTTCTTCCCGTCACACAGATGTATTTATAGGAATGAATTATTTCCATGCTTATATCTATAAATACATAAAAGAGGAATAAAACCTAACTTGAAACATAAAAGAAAAAAAAAACCTTAACCCACGAGTTATACAGAGGAAAACCCTATCAGGGCATTTGCTCCAGCAGTAAACAATTCTGAAATTGGTCAGAGGTGGGGAACCATCTCCCATACCGCCAGCAACCCACCCCCCACGCAAGGAGCGTCCTCATTGCAAAGCTGGGGGACCGTGCCGAGGCATCTATGAGTAAACGTGAGCTGAGCCCCAGGCCAGCTGCTGCTGAACTGTTCCCACCTTTCCCAGGTAAAACACCTGAATATGTACAAGGGCTTGAAAGCCTAGAGGAAGGGCCGTGGAGCCACACCAGCGAAAGTACGCAGGCCAACTTGGTGCCTGCAGGCCAGCCAGGGTGGTCCTGGCCCCGGGCGCTCTTCCGGAAGCTTTCCATTGCCCTACCTGAGATACCCCTCCTGTCCCGGCCCCCACTGCTTTTTGCCTTCCTCACCTCTGTCCGGAGAGAAATTCCAGCGGAAGGTATGGGTGACACATCCTCTTCTTTACAGGTGGCAGCCTGACAACTCCTGCAGAATGGCCAGCAGAGCCCCACTCACAGCGGGCCACCCACAAAGCTGTGACACCTCACTCCCTCCCACCAGCACAGCCCCGAGACTGCTGACGGGGCAGAGAATATGGAGTCAGGCACAGCTTCAGGGGCTATTGCTGCCTGGAGCGCTGTTTATATTGACCTCAACGAGGCACACCTGGGGAGGGCGGGCCGGCAGGGTAAGGCTGCCCAGGTCAGCTAATCCACAACCCTCAGGGAATCACATTGTTGAAAATGGACCTCGCTAAGGCAGAATAGAAGCCAAGGGAAAAAAAGGACACAATGCCATTTGCAGCACCGTAGATGAGTCTAGAAGTAATCACGTGACTTGTAGTAACTCAGAAAGTGAAAGACACATATCATATCATATCACTTATAGGTGTTACCTAAAAATGGATACCAGGGCAGATATTGCCACGGAGAAGGGCAATCACAGATTCATTAAACAAACTTATGGTTCACCAATGGAAAGGTGTGAGGATTGGTTTCATTACGATATCAGGTTTAAGAGACATATACAAACACAGGTGACATATATAATCACCAAAGACCTACAGAATACCAAGAGAGGACTACTCAACATTCTGTCATAACGTACATGGGAAAAGGATCCCAGGAAGAACAGACATCTGTATATGTGTAAAAGAACCACATCTTCCACACCTACAACAAGCCAAACATTGTAATCAAACTTGCTGTAATAAAAAATAAAAAAAAATAAATTAAAAACACGAAGAAGAAGTAGTGAGACAAACTTGAGGGGCTTTCTCCTGGCACATTCCATTCTAAATTCCAATCTAGAACACCACTTCCATTGAGGCTCTGTTGCCCTAGTCACCAGATTTGGTAAGGGAGAACTGCTGCCACCTTGTGGCCGTTTCACACAACAGCAGCTTTAATCCCAGCGCTAATGGTCAGTTGATATTCAAAATCATTGCAGGCCTGTAAATGACACCTGCCCTGAAAACAAATCCTGGGGTCACATATCGACCAAAAAATTCAAAGGACGTCCATATTTCAAAACGACCGTTTCAAAAGGCATATTTTACGCACATTAGTGTTCTGCTTCTTTTCCTTTCTTTCCTTTTTTGTTAGAAAAAACGGGAATGGAAAAAGGCATCCCTCAGAATGGGCGAAAATCGTTGCAAACGAATCAATGGACAGAGGTTTAATCTCCAATATATATAAACAGCTCATGCAGCTTAATATTAAAAGAACAAACAACCCAATACAAAAATGGGCAGAAGATCTAAAGAGAGGTTTCTTCAAAGGAGACACAGAGATGGCCAAGACGCAAATGAAAAGCTGCTCAACAGCACTAATTATTAGAGAAATGCAAATCAAAACTACAATGAGGTGTCACCTCACACCTGTTAGAATCGGCATCATCAGAAAATCTACAAACAACCAATTCTGGGGAGGGTGTGGACAAAAGGAGCCCTCTTCCACTATTGGTGGGAATGTAAATTGATACAGTCACTATGGAGAACAGTATGGAGTTTCCTTAAAAAAACTAGAAATAGAATTACCATCTGATCCAGCAATCCCACTTCTGGGCATATACCCAGAGAAAACCGTAAATCAAAAAGGCACATTCACCACAATGTTCGTTGCAGCACTCTTTACAATAGCCACGTAATGGAAGCCACCTAAATGCCCACAGACAGATGAATGGATAAAGATGTGGTACATATATAAAATGGAATATTACTCGGCCATAAAAAGGAATGAAACTGAGTCATTTGTAGAGACATCGATGGATCGAGAGACTGTCATACAGAATGAAGTAAGTCAGAAAGAGGAAAACAAATATTGTATATTAATGCTTATATGTGGAGCCTAAAAAATGGTACAGATGAACTGGTTTGCAGGGAAGAAATAGAGACACAGAGGTAGAGAACAAACGTATGGACACCAAGTGTGGGAAGCCATGGGGTGGTGGTGGTGGGATGAGTTGGGAGATTGGGATTGACCTGTATACATGTATATGCATAAAATACATAACTAATAATAACGTGCTGTATAAAAAAAATAAAAATTAAATTTCAAAATTTTAAAAAATAAAATTTAAAAATAAAACAGAAAAACGTTCTTCCCGTCACACAGATGTATTTATAGGAATGAATTATTTCCATGCTTATATCTATAAATACATAAAAGAGGAATAAAACCTAACTTGAAACATAAAAGAAAAAAAAAAAACCTTAACCCACGAGTTATACAGAGGAAAACCCTATCAGGGCACTTGCTCCAGCGGTAAACAATTCTGAAATTGGTCATAGGTGGGGAACCATCTCCCTTACCGCCAGCAACCCACCCCCTATGCAAGGAGCGTCCTCATTGCAAAGCTGGGGGACCGTGCTGAGGCATCTATGAGAAAACGTGAGCTGAGCCCCAGGCCAGCTGCTGCTGAACTGTTCCCACCCTTCCCAGGTAAAACACCTGAGTATGTACAAGGTCTTGAAAGCTTAGAGGAAGGGCGGTGGAGCCACACCAGCGAAAGCACGCAGGCCAACTTGGTGCCTGCAGGCCAGCCAGGGTGGTCCTGGCCCCGGGCGCTCTTCCGGAAGCTTTCCATTGCCCTACCTGAGATACCCCTCCTGTCCCGGCCCCACTGCTTTTTGCCTTCCTCACCTCTGTCCGGAGAGAAATTCCAGCAGAAGGTATGGGTGACACATCCTCTTCTTTACAGGTGGCAGCCTGACAACTCCTGCAGAATGGCCAGCAGAGCCCCACTCACAGCGGGCCACCCACAAATCTGTGGCCCCTCACTCCCTCCCACCAGCACAGCCCCGAGACTGCTGACGGGGCAGAGAATATGGAGTCAGGCACAGCTTCAGGGGCTATTGCTGCCTGGAGCGCTGTTTATATTGACCTCAACGAGGCACACCTGGGGAGGGCGGGCCGGCAGGGTAAGGCTGCCCAGGTCAGCTAATCCACAACCCTCAGGGAATCACATTGTTGAAAGTGGACCTCGCTAAGGCAGAATAGAAGCCAAGGGAAAAAAGGACACAATGCCATTTGCAGCACCGTAGATGAGTCTAGAAGTAATCACGTGACTTGTAGTAAGTCAGAAAGTGAAAGACACATATCATATCATATCACTTATAGGTGTTACCTAAAAATGGATACCAGGGCAGATATTGCCACGGAGAAGGGCAATCACAGATTCATTAAACAAACTTATGGTTCACCAATGGAAAGGTGTGAGGATTGGTTTCATTACGATATCGGGGTTAACAGACATATACAAACACAGGTGACATATATAATCACCAAAGACCTGCAGAATACCAAGAGAGGACTACTCAACATTCTGTCATAACGTACATGGGAAAAGGATCCCAGGAAGAACAGACATCTGTATATGTGTAAAAGAACCACATCTTCCACACCTACAACAAGCCAAACATTGTAATCAAACTTGCTGTAATAAAAAATAAAAAAATTAAATTAAAAACACGAAGAAGTAGTGAGACAAACTTGAGGGGCTTTCTCCTGGCACATTCCATTCTAAATTCCAATCTAGAACACCACTTCCATTGAGGCTCTGTTGCCCTAGTCACCAGATTTGGTAAGGGAGAACTGCTGCCACCTTGTGGCCGTTTCACACAACAGCAGCTTTAATCCCTGCGCTAATGGTCAGTTGATATTCAAAATCATTGCAGGCCTGTAAATGACACCTGCCCTGAAAACAAATCCTGGGGTCACATATCGACCAAAAAATTCAAAGGACGTCCATATTTCAAAACGACCGTTTCAAAAGGCATATTTTACGCACATTAGTGTTCTGCTTCTTTTCCTTTCTTTCCTTTTTTGTTAGAAAAAACGGGAATGGAAAAAGGCATCCCTCAGAATGGGCGAAAATCGTTGCAGACGAATCAATGGACAGAGGTTTAATCTCCAATATATATAAACAGCTCATGCAGCTTAATATTAAAAGAACAAACAACCCAATACAAAAATGGGCAGAAGATCTAAAGAGAGGTTTCTTCAAAGGAGACACAGAGATGGCCAAGACGCACATGAAAAGCTGCTCAACAGCACTAATTATTAGAGAAATGCAAATCAAAACTACAATGAGGTGTCACCTCACACCTGTTAGAATCGGCATCATCAGAAAATCTACAAACAACCAATTCTGGGGAGGGTGTGGACAAAAGGAGCCCTCTTCCACTATTGGTGGGAATGTAAATTGATACAGTCACTATGGAGAACAGTATGGAGTTTCCTTAAAAAAACTAGAAATAGAATTACCATCTGATCCAGCAATCCCACTTCTGGGCATATACCCAGAGAAAACCGTAAATCAAAAAGGCACATTCACCACAATGTTCGTTGCAGCTCTCTTTACAATAGCCAGGTAATGGAAGCCACCTAAATGCCCACAGACAGATGAATGGATAAAGATGTGGTATATATATATAAAATGGAATATTACTCGGCCATAAAAAGGAATGAAACTGGGTCATTTGTAGAGACATCGATGGATCGAGAGACTGTCATACAGAATGAAGTAAGTCAGAAAGAGGAAAACAAATATTGTATATTAATGCATATATGTGGAGCCTAAAAATGGTACAGATGAACTGGTTTGCAGGGAAGAAATAGAGACACAGAGGTAGAGAACAAACGTATGGACACCAAGTGTGGGAAGCCATGGGGTGGTGGTGGTGGGATGAGTTTGGAGATTGGGATTGACCTGTATACATGTATATGCATAAAATACATAACTAATAATAACGTGCTGTATAAAAAAAATAAAAATTAAATTTCAAAATTTTAAAAAATAAAATTTAAAAATAAAACAGAAAAACGTTCTTCCCGTCACACAGATGTATTTATAGGAATGAATTATTTCCATGCTTATATCTATAAATACATAAAAGAGGAATAAAATCTAACTTGAAACATAAAAGAAAAAAAAAACCTTAACCCACGAGTTATACAGAGGAAAACCCTATCAGGGCATTTGCTCCAGCAGTAAACAATTCTGAAATTGGTCAGAGGTGGGGAACCATCTCCCATACCGCCAGCAACCCACCCCCCACGCAAGGAGCGTCCTCATTGCAAAGCTGGGGGACCGTGCTGAGGCATCTATGAGTAAACGTGAGCTGAGCCCCAGGCCAGCTGCTGCTGAACTGTTCCCACCTTTCCCAGGTAAAACACCTGAATATGTACAAGGGCTTGAAAGCCTAGAGGAAGGGCCGTGGAGCCACACCAGCGAAAGTACGCAGGCCAACTTGGTGCCTGCAGGCCAGCCAGGGTGGTCCTGGCCCCGGGCGCTCTTCCGGAAGCTTTCCATTGCCCTACCTGAGATACCCCTCCTGTCCCGGCCCCCACTGCTTTTTGCCTTCCTCACCTCTGTCCGGAGAGAAATTCCAGCGGAAGGTATGGGTGACACATCCTCTTCTTTACAGGTGGCAGCCTGACAACTCCTGCAGAATGGCCAGCAGAGCCCCACTCACAGCGGGCCACCCACAAAGCTGTGACACCTCACTCCCTCCCACCAGCACAGCCCCGAGACTGCTGACGGGGCAGAGAATATGGAGTCAGGCACAGCTTCAGGGGCTATTGCTGCCTGGAGCGCTGTTTATATTGACCTCAACGAGGCACACCTGGGGAGGGCGGGCCGGCAGGGTAAGGCTGCCCAGGTCAGCTAATCCACAACCCTCAGGGAATCACATTGTTGAAAATGGACCTCGCTAAGGCAGAATAGAAGCCAAGGGAAAAAAAGGACACAATGCCATTTGCAGCACCGTAGATGAGTCTAGAAGTAATCACGTGACTTGTAGTAACTCAGAAAGTGAAAGACACATATCATATCATATCACTTATAGGTGTTACCTAAAAATGGATACCAGGGCAGATATTGCCACGGAGAAGGGCAATCACAGATTCATTAAACAAACTTATGGTTCACCAATGGAAAGGTGTGAGGATTGGTTTCATTACGATATCAGGTTTAAGAGACATATACAAACACAGGTGACATATATAATCACCAAAGACCTACAGAATACCAAGAGAGGACTACTCAACATTCTGTCATAACGTACATGGGAAAAGGATCCCAGGAAGAACAGACATCTGTATATGTGTAAAAGAACCACATCTTCCACACCTACAACAAGCCAAACATTGTAATCAAACTTGCTGTAATAAAAAATAAAAAAAAATTAAATTAAAAACACGAAGAAGAAGTAGTGAGACAAACTTGAGGGGCTTTCTCCTGGCACATTCCATTCTAAATTCCAATCTAGAACACCACTTCCATTGAGGCTCTGTTGCCCTAGTCACCAGATTTGGTAAGGGAGAACTGCTGCCACCTTGTGGCCGTTTCACACAACAGCAGCTTTAATCCCAGCGCTAATGGTCAGTTGATATTCAAAATCATTGCAGGCCTGTAAATGACACCTGCCCTGAAAACAAATCCTGGGGTCACATATCGACCAAAAAATTCAAAGGACGTCCATATTTCAAAACGACCGTTTCAAAAGGCATATTTTACGCACATTAGTGTTCTGCTTCTTTTCCTTTCTTTCCTTTTTTGTTAGAAAAAACGGGAATGGAAAAAGGCATCCCTCAGAATGGGCGAAAATCGTTGCAAACGAATCAATGGACAGAGGTTTAATCTCCAATATATATAAACAGCTCATGCAGCTTAATATTAAAAGAACAAACAACCCAATACAAAAATGGGCAGAAGATCTAAAGAGAGGTTTCTTCAAAGGAGACACAGAGATGGCCAAGACGCAAATGAAAAGCTGCTCAACAGCACTAATTATTAGAGAAATGCAAATCAAAACTACAATGAGGTGTCACCTCACACCTGTTAGAATCGGCATCATCAGAAAATCTACAAACAACCAATTCTGGGGAGGGTGTGGACAAAAGGAGCCCTCTTCCACTATTGGTGGGAATGTAAATTGATACAGTCACTATGGAGAACAGTATGGAGTTTCCTTAAAAAAACTAGAAATAGAATTACCATCTGATCCAGCAATCCCACTTCTGGGCATATACCCAGAGAAAACCGTAAATCAAAAAGGCACATTCACCACAATGTTCGTTGCAGCACTCTTTACAATAGCCACGTAATGGAAGCCACCTAAATGCCCACAGACAGATGAATGGATAAAGATGTGGTACATATATAAAATGGAATATTACTCGGCCATAAAAAGGAATGAAACTGAGTCATTTGTAGAGACATCGATGGATCGAGAGACTGTCATACAGAATGAAGTAAGTCAGAAAGAGGAAAACAAATATTGTATATTAATGCATATATGTGGAGCCTAAAAAATGGTACAGATGAACTGGTTTGCAGGGAAGAAATAGAGACACAGAGGTAGAGAACAAACGTATGGACACCAAGTGTGGGAAGCCATGGGGTGGTGGTGGTGGGATGAGTTGGGAGATTGGGATTGACCTGTATACATGTATATGCATAAAATACATAACTAATAATAACGTGCTGTATAAAAAAAATAAAAATTAAATTTCAAAATTTTAAAAAATAAAATTTAAAAATAAAACAGAAAAACGTTCTTCCCGTCACACAGATGTATTTATAGGAATGAATTATTTCCATGCTTATATCTATAAATACATAAAAGAGGAATAAAACCTAACTTGAAACATAAAAGAAAAAAAAAAAAACCTTAACCCACGAGTTATACAGAGGAAAACCCTATCAGGGCACTTGCTCCAGCGGTAAACAATTCTGAAATTGGTCATAGGTGGGGAACCATCTCCCTTACCGCCAGCAACCCACCCCCTATGCAAGGAGCGTCCTCATTGCAAAGCTGGGGGACCGTGCTGAGGCATCTATGAGAAAACGTGAGCTGAGCCCCAGGCCAGCTGCTGCTGAACTGTTCCCACCCTTCCCAGGTAAAACACCTGAGTATGTACAAGGTCTTGAAAGCTTAGAGGAAGGGCGGTGGAGCCACACCAGCGAAAGCACGCAGGCCAACTTGGTGCCTGCAGGCCAGCCAGGGTGGTCCTGGCCCCGGGCGCTCTTCCGGAAGCTTTCCATTGCCCTACCTGAGATACCCCTCCTGTCCCGGCCCCACTGCTTTTTGCCTTCCTCACCTCTGTCCGGAGAGAAATTCCAGCAGAAGGTATGGGTGACACATCCTCTTCTTTACAGGTGGCAGCCTGACAACTCCTGCAGAATGGCCAACAGAGCCCCACTCACAGCGGGCCACCCACAAATCTGTGGCCCCTCACTCCCTCCCACCAGCACAGCCCCGAGACTGCTGACGGGGCAGAGAATATGGAGTCAGGCACAGCTTCAGGGGCTATTGCTGCCTGGAGCGCTGTTTATATTGACCTCAACGAGGCACACCTGGGGAGGGCGGGCCGGCAGGGTAAGGCTGCCCAGGTCAGCTAATCCACAACCCTCAGGGAATCACATTGTTGAAAGTGGACCTCGCTAAGGCAGAATAGAAGCCAAGGGAAAAAAGGACACAATGCCATTTGCAGCACCGTAGATGAGTCTAGAAGTAATCACGTGACTTGTAGTAAGTCAGAAAGTGAAAGACACATATCATATCATATCACTTATAGGTGTTACCTAAAAATGGATACCAGGGCAGATATTGCCACGGAGAAGGGCAATCACAGATTCATTAAACAAACTTATGGTTCACCAATGGAAAGGTGTGAGGATTGGTTTCATTACGATATCGGGGTTAACAGACATATACAAACACAGGTGACATATATAATCACCAAAGACCTGCAGAATACCAAGAGAGGACTACTCAACATTCTGTCATAACGTACATGGGAAAAGGATCCCAGGAAGAACAGACATCTGTATATGTGTAAAAGAACCACATCTTCCACACCTACAACAAGCCAAACATTGTAATCAAACTTGCTGTAATAAAAAATAAAAAAATTAAATTAAAAACACGAAGAAGTAGTGAGACAAACTTGAGGGGCTTTCTCCTGGCACATTCCATTCTAAATTCCAATCTAGAACACCACTTCCATTGAGGCTCTGTTGCCCTAGTCACCAGATTTGGTAAGGGAGAACTGCTGCCACCTTGTGGCCGTTTCACACAACAGCAGCTTTAATCCCTGCGCTAATGGTCAGTTGATATTCAAAATCATTGCAGGCCTGTAAATGACACCTGCCCTGAAAACAAATCCTGGGGTCACATATCGACCAAAAAATTCAAAGGACGTCCATATTTCAAAACGACCGTTTCAAAAGGCATATTTTACGCACATTAGTGTTCTGCTTCTTTTCCTTTCTTTCCTTTTTTGTTAGAAAAAACGGGAATGGAAAAAGGCATCCCTCAGAATGGGCGAAAATCGTTGCAGACGAATCAATGGACAGAGGTTTAATCTCCAATATATATAAACAGCTCATGCAGCTTAATATTAAAAGAACAAACAACCCAATACAAAAATGGGCAGAAGATCTAAAGAGAGGTTTCTTCAAAGGAGACACAGAGATGGCCAAGACGCACATGAAAAGCTGCTCAACAGCACTAATTATTAGAGAAATGCAAATCAAAACTACAATGAGGTGTCACCTCACACCTGTTAGAATCGGCATCATCAGAAAATCTACAAACAACCAATTCTGGGGAGGGTGTGGACAAAAGGAGCCCTCTTCCACTATTGGTGGGAATGTAAATTGATACAGTCACTATGGAGAACAGTATGGAGTTTCCTTAAAAAAACTAGAAATAGAATTACCATCTGATCCAGCAATCCCACTTCTGGGCATATACCCAGAGAAAACCGTAAATCAAAAAGGCACATTCACCACAATGTTCGTTGCAGCTCTCTTTACAATAGCCAGGTAATGGAAGCCACCTAAATGCCCACAGACAGATGAATGGATAAAGATGTGGTATATATATATAAAATGGAATATTACTCGGCCATAAAAAGGAATGAAACTGGGTCATTTGTAGAGACATCGATGGATCGAGAGACTGTCATACAGAATGAAGTAAGTCAGAAAGAGGAAAACAAATATTGTATATTAATGCATATATGTGGAGCCTAAAAATGGTACAGATGAACTGGTTTGCAGGGAAGAAATAGAGACACAGAGGTAGAGAACAAACGTATGGACACCAAGTGTGGGAAGCCATGGGGTGGTGGTGGTGGGATGAGTTTGGAGATTGGGATTGACCTGTATACATGTATATGCATAAAATACATAACTAATAATAACGTGCTGTATAAAAAAAATAAAAATTAAATTTCAAAATTTTAAAAAATAAAATTTAAAAATAAAACAGAAAAACGTTCTTCCCGTCACACAGATGTATTTATAGGAATGAATTATTTCCATGCTTATATCTATAAATACATAAAAGAGGAATAAAATCTAACTTGAAACATAAAAGAAAAAAAAAACCTTAACCCACGAGTTATACAGAGGAAAACCCTATCAGGGCATTTGCTCCAGCAGTAAACAATTCTGAAATTGGTCAGAGGTGGGGAACCATCTCCCATACCGCCAGCAACCCACCCCCCACGCAAGGAGCGTCCTCATTGCAAAGCTGGGGGACCGTGCCGAGGCATCTATGAGTAAACGTGAGCTGAGCCCCAGGCCAGCTGCTGCTGAACTGTTCCCACCTTTCCCAGGTAAAACACCTGAATATGTACAAGGGCTTGAAAGCCTAGAGGAAGGGCCGTGGAGCCACACCAGCGAAAGCACGCAGGCCAACTTGGTGCCTGCAGGCCAGCCAGGGTGGTCCTGGCCCCGGGCGCTCTTCCGGAAGCTTTCCATTGCCCTACCTGAGATACCCCTCCTGTCCCGGCCCCCACTGCTTTTTGCCTTCCTCACCTCTGTCCGGAGAGAAATTCCAGCGGAAGGTATGGGTGACACATCCTCTTCTTTACAGGTGGCAGCCTGACAACTCCTGCAGAATGGCCAGCAGAGCCCCACTCACAGCGGGCCACCCACAAAGCTGTGACACCTCACTCCCTCCCACCAGCACAGCCCCGAGACTGCTGACGGGGCAGAGAATATGGAGTCAGGCACAGCTTCAGGGGCTATTGCTGCCTGGAGCACTGTTTATATTGACCTCAACGAGGCACACCTGGGGAGGGCGGGCCGGCAGGGTAAGGCTGCCCAGGTCAGCTAATCCACAACCCTCAGGGAATCACATTGTTGAAAATGGACCTCGCTAAGGCAGAATAGAAGCCAAGGGAAAAAAAGGACACAATGCCATTTGCAGCACCGTAGATGAGTCTAGAAGTAATCACGTGACTTGTAGTAACTCAGAAAGTGAAAGACACATATCATATCATATCACTTATAGGTGTTACCTAAAAATGGATACCAGGGCAGATATTGCCACGGAGAAGGGCAATCACAGATTCATTAAACCAACTTATGGTTCACCAATGGAAAGGTGTGAGGATTGGTTTCATTACGATATCAGGGTTAAGAGACTTATACAAACACAGGTGACATATATAATCACCAAAGACATACAGAATACCAAGAGAGGACTACTCAACATTCTGTCATAACGTACATGGGAAAAGGATCCCAGGAAGAACAGACATCTGTATATGTGTAAAAGAACCACATCTTCCACACCTACAACAAGCCAAACATTGTAATCAAACTTGCTGTAATAAAAAATAAAAAAAAATTAAATTAAAAACACGAAGAAGAAGTAGTGAGACAAACTTGAGGGGCTTTCTCCTGGCACATTCCATTCTAAATTCCAATCTAGAACACCACTTCCATTGAGGCTCTGTTGCCCTAGTCACCAGATTTGGTAAGGGAGAACTGCTGCCACCTTGTGGCCGTTTCACACAACAGCAGCTTTAATCCCAGCGCTAATGGTCAGTTGATATTCAAAATCATTGCAGGCCTGTAAATGACACCTGCCCTGAAAACAAATCCTGGGGTCACATATCGACCAAAAAATTCAAAGGACGTCCATATTTCAAAACGACCGTTTCAAAAGGCATATTTTACGCACATTAGTGTTCTGCTTCTTTTCCTTTCTTTCCTTTTTTGTTAGAAAAAACGGGAATGGAAAAAGGCATCCCTCAGAATGGGCGAAAATCGTTGCAGACGAATCAATGGACAGAGGTTTAATCTCCAATATATATAAACAGCTCATGCAGCTTAATATTAAAAGAACAAACAACCCAATACAAAAATGGGCAGAAGATCTAAAGAGAGGTTTCTTCAAAGGAGACACAGAGATGGCCAAGACGCACATGAAAAGCTGCTCAACAGCACTAATTATTAGAGAAATGCAAATCAAAACTACAATGAGGTGTCACCTCACACCTGTTAGAATCGGCATCATCAGAAAATCTACAAACAACCAATTCTGGGGAGGGTGTGGACAAAAGGAGCCCTCTTCCACTATTGGTGGGAATGTAAATTGATACAGTCACTATGGAGAACAGTATGGAGTTTCCTTAAAAAAACTAGAAATAGAATTACCATCTGATCCAGCAATCCCACTTCTGGGCATATACCCAGAGAAAACCGTAAATCAAAAAGGCACATTCACCACAATGTTCGTTGCAGCTCTCTTTACAATAGCCAGGTAATGGAAGCCACCTAAATGCCCACAGACAGATGAATGGATAAAGATGTGGTATATATATATAAAATGGAATATTACTCGGCCATAAAAAGGAATGAAACTGGGTCATTTGTAGAGACATCGATGGATCGAGAGACTGTCATACAGAATGAAGTAAGTCAGAAAGAGGAAAACAAATATTGTATATTAATGCATATATGTGGAGCCTAAAAATGGTACAGATGAACTGGTTTGCAGGGAAGAAATAGAGACACAGAGGTAGAGAACAAACGTATGGACACCAAGTGTGGGAAGCCATGGGGTGGTGGTGGTGGGATGAGTTTGGAGATTGGGATTGACCTGTATACATGTATATGCATAAAATACATAACTAATAATAACGTGCTGTATAAAAAAAATAAAAATTAAATTTCAAAATTTTAAAAAATAAAATTTAAAAATAAAACAGAAAAACGTTCTTCCCGTCACACAGATGTATTTATAGGAATGAATTATTTCCATGCTTATATCTATAAATACATAAAAGAGGAATAAAATCTAACTTGAAACATAAAAGAAAAAAAAAACCTTAACCCACGAGTTATACAGAGGAAAACCCTATCAGGGCATTTGCTCCAGCAGTAAACAATTCTGAAATTGGTCAGAGGTGGGGAACCATCTCCCATACCGCCAGCAACCCACCCCCCACGCAAGGAGCGTCCTCATTGCAAAGCTGGGGGACCGTGCCGAGGCATCTATGAGTAAACGTGAGCTGAGCCCCAGGCCAGCTGCTGCTGAACTGTTCCCACCTTTCCCAGGTAAAACACCTGAATATGTACAAGGGCTTGAAAGCCTAGAGGAAGGGCCGTGGAGCCACACCAGCGAAAGCACGCAGGCCAACTTGGTGCCTGCAGGCCAGCCAGGGTGGTCCTGGCCCCGGGCGCTCTTCCGGAAGCTTTCCATTGCCCTACCTGAGATACCCCTCCTGTCCCGGCCCCCACTGCTTTTTGCCTTCCTCACCTCTGTCCGGAGAGAAATTCCAGCGGAAGGTATGGGTGACACATCCTCTTCTTTACAGGTGGCAGCCTGACAACTCCTGCAGAATGGCCAGCAGAGCCCCACTCACAGCGGGCCACCCACAAAGCTGTGACACCTCACTCCCTCCCACCAGCACAGCCCCGAGACTGCTGACGGGGCAGAGAATATGGAGTCAGGCACAGCTTCAGGGGCTATTGCTGCCTGGAGCGCTGTTTATATTGACCTCAACGAGGCACACCTGGGGAGGGCGGGCCGGCAGGGTAAGGCTGCCCAGGTCAGCTAATCCACAACCCTCAGGGAATCACATTGTTGAAAATGGACCTCGCTAAGGCAGAATAGAAGCCAAGGGAAAAAAGGACACAATGCCATTTGCAGCACCGTAGATGAGTCTAGAAGTAATCACGTGACTTGTAGTAAGTCAGAAAGTGAAAGACACATATCATATCATATCACTTATAGGTGTTACCTAAAAATGGATACCAGGGCAGATATTGCCACGGAGAAGGGCAATCACAGATTCATTAAACAAACATATGGTTCACCAATGGAAAGGTGTGAGGATTGGTTTCATTACGATATCGGGGTTAACAGACATATACAAACACAGGTGACATATATAATCACCAAAGACCTACAGAATACCAAGAGAGGACTACTCAACATTCTGTCATAACGTACATGGGAAAAGGATCCCAGGAAGAACAGACATCTGTATATGTGTAAAAGAACCACATCTTCCACACCTACAACAAGCCAAACATTGTAATCAAACTTGCTGTAATAAAAAATAAAAAAAATTAAATTAAAAACACGAAGAAGTAGTGAGACAAACTTGAGGGGCTTTCTCCTGGCACATTCCATTCTAAATTCCAATCTAGAACACCACTTCCATTGAGGCTCTGTTGCCCTAGTCACCAGATTTGGTAAGGGAGAACTGCTGCCACCTTGTGGCCGTTTCACACAACAGCAGCTTTAATCCCTGCGCTAATGGTCAGTTGATATTCAAAATCATTGCAGGCCTGTAAATGACACCTGCCCTGAAAACAAATCCTGGGGTCACATATCGACCAAAAAATTCAAAGGACGTCCATATTTCAAAACGACCGTTTCAAAAGGCATATTTTACGCACATTAGTGTTCTGCTTCTTTTCCTTTCTTTCCTTTTTTGTTAGAAAAAACGGGAATGGAAAAAGGCATCCCTCAGAATGGGCGAAAATCGTTGCAGACGAATCAATGGACAGAGGTTTAATCTCCAATATATATAAACAGCTCATGCAGCTTAATATTAAAAGAACAAACAACCCAATACAAAAATGGGCAGAAGATCTAAAGAGAGGTTTCTTCAAAGGAGACACAGAGATGGCCAAGACGCACATGAAAAGCTGCTCAACAGCACTAATTATTAGAGAAATGCAAATCAAAACTACAATGAGGTGTCACCTCACACCTGTTAGAATCGGCATCATCAGAAAATCTACAAACAACCAATTCTGGGGAGGGTGTGGACAAAAGGAGCCCTCTTCCACTATTGGTGGGAATGTAAATTGATACAGTCACTATGGAGAACAGTATGGAGTTTCCTTAAAAAAACTAGAAATAGAATTACCATCTGATCCAGCAATCCCACTTCTGGGCATATACCCAGAGAAAACCGTAAATCAAAAAGGCACATTCACCACAATGTTCGTTGCAGCACTCTTTACAATAGCCAGGTAATGGAAGCCACCTAAATGCCCACAGACAGATGAATGGATAAAGATGTGGTATATATATAAAATGGAATATTACTCGGCCATAAAAAGGAATGAAACTGGGTCATTTGTAGAGACATCGATGGATCGAGAGACTGTCATACAGAATGAAGTAAGTCAGAAAGAGGAAAACAAATATTGTATATTAATGCATATATGTGGAGCCTAAAAATGGTACAGATGAACTGGTTTGCAGGGAAGAAATAGAGACACAGAGGTAGAGAACAAACGTATGGACACCAAGTGTGGGAAGCCATGGGGTGGTGGTGGTGGGATGAGTTGGGAGATTGGGATTGACCTGTATACATGTATATGCATAAAATACATAACTAATAATAACGTGCTGTATAAAAAAAATAAAAATTAAATTTCAAAATTTTAAAAAATAAAATTTAAAAATAAAACAGAAAAACGTTCTTCCCGTCACACAGATGTATTAATAGGAATGAATTATTTCCATGCTTATATCTATAAATACATAAAAGAGGAATAAAATCTAACTTGAAACATAAAAGAAAAAAAAAACCTTAACCCACGAGTTATACAGAGGAAAACCCTATCAGGGCATTTGCTCCAGCAGTAAACAATTCTGAAATTGGTCAGAGGTGGGGAACCATCTCCCATACCGCCAGCAACCCACCCCCCACGCAAGGAGCGTCCTCATTGCAAAGCTGGGGGACCGTGCCGAGGCATCTATGAGTAAACGTGAGCTGAGCCCCAGGCCAGCTGCTGCTGAACTGTTCCCACCTTTCCCAGGTAAAACACCTGAATATGTACAAGGGCTTGAAAGCCTAGAGGAAGGGCCGTGGAGCCACACCAGCGAAAGCACGCAGGCCAACTTGGTGCCTGCAGGCCAGCCAGGGTGGTCCTGGCCCAGGGTGCTCTTCCGGAAGCTTTCCATTGCCCTACCTGAGATACCCCTCCTGTCCCGGCCCCCACTGCTTTTTGCCTTCCTCACCTCTGTCCGGAGAGAAATTCCAGCGGAAGGTATGGGTGACACATCCTCTTCTTTACAGGTGGCAGCCTGACAACTCCTGCAGAATGGCCAGCAGAGCCCCACTCACAGCGGGCCACCCACAAAGCTGTGACACCTCACTCCCTCCCACCAGCACAGCCCCGAGACTGCTGACGGGGCAGAGAATATGGAGTCAGGCACAGCTTCAGGGGCTAATGCTGCCTGGAGCGCTGTTTATATTGACCTCAACGAGGCACACCTGGGGAGGGCGGGCCGGCAGGGTAAGGCTGCCCAGGTCAGCTAATCCACAACCCTCAGGGAATCACATTGTTGAAAATGGACCTCGCTAAGGCAGAATAGAAGCCAAGGGAAAAAAGGACACAATGCCATTTGCAGCACCGTAGATGAGTCTAGAAGTAATCACGTGACTTGTAGTAAGTCAGAAAGTGAAAGACACATATCATATCATATCACTTATAGGTGTTACCTAAAAATGGATACCAGGGCAGATATTGCCACGGAGAAGGGCAATCACAGATTCATTAAACAAACATATGGTTCACCAATGGAAAGGTGTGAGGATTGGTTTCATTACGATATCGGGGTTAACAGACATATACAAACACAGGTGACATATATAATCACCAAAGACCTACAGAATACCAAGAGAGGACTACTCAACATTCTGTCATAACGTACATGGGAAAAGGATCCCAGGAAGAACAGACATCTGTATATGTGTAAAAGAACCACATCTTCCACACCTACAACAAGCCAAACATTGTAATCAAACTTGCTGTAATAAAAAATAAAAAAAATTAAATTAAAAACACGAAGAAGTAGTGAGACAAACTTGAGGGGCTTTCTCCTGGCACATTCCATTCTAAATTCCAATCTAGAACACCACTTCCATTGAGGCTCTGTTGCCCTAGTCACTAGATTTGGTAAGGGAGAACTGCTGCCACCTTGTGGCCGTTTCACACAACAGCAGCTTTAATCCCAGCGCTAATGGTCAGTTGATATTCAAAATCATTGCAGGCCTGTAAATGACACCTGCCCTGAAAACAATTCCTGGGGTCACATATCGACCAAAAAATTCAAAGGACGTCCATATTTCAAAACGACCGTTTCAAAAGGCATATTTTACGCACATTAGTGTTCTGCTTCTTTTCCTTTCTTTCCTTTTTTGTTAGAAAAAACGGGAATGGAAAAAGGCATCCCTCAGAATGGGCGAAAGTCGTTGCAAACGAATCAATGGACAGAGGTTTAATCTCCAATATATATAAACAGCTCATGCAGCTTAATATTAAAAAAAAAACAACCCAATACAAAAATGGGCAGAAGATCTAAAGAGACATTTCTTCAAAGGAGACACAGAGATGGCCAAGACGCACATGAAAAGCTGCTCAACAGCACTAATTATTAGAGAAATGCAAATCAAAACTACAATGAGGTGTCACCTCACACCTGTTAGAATCGGCATCATCAGAAAATCTACAAACAACCAATTCTGGGGAGGGTGTGGACAAAAGGAGCCCTCTTCCACTATTGGTGGGAATGTAAATTGATACAGTCACTATGGAGAACAGTATGGAGTTTCCTTAAAAAAACTAGAAATAGAATTACCATCTGATCCAGCAATCCCACTTCTGGGCATATACCCAGAGAAAACCGTAAATCAAAAAGGCACATTCACCACAATGTTCGTTGCAGCACTCTTTACAATAGCCAGGTAATGGAAGCCACCTAAATGCCCACAGACAGATGAATGGATAAAGATGTGGTATATATATAAAATGGAATATTACTCGGCCATAAAAAGGAATGAAACTGGGTCATTTGTAGAGACATCGATGGATCGAGAGACTGTCATACAGAATGAAGTAAGTCAGAAAGAGGAAAACAAATATTGTATATTAATGCATATATGTGGAGCCTAAAAATGGTACAGATGAACTGGTTTGCAGGGAAGAAATAGAGACACAGAGGTAGAGAACAAACGTATGGACACCAAGTGTGGGAAGCCATGGGGTGGTGGTGGTGGGATGAGTTGGGAGATTGGGATTGACCTGTATACATGTATATGCATAAAATACATAACTAATAATAACGTGCTGTATAAAAAAAATAAAAATTAAATTTCAAAATTTTAAAAAATAAAATTTAAAAATAAAACAGAAAAACGTTCTTCCCGTCACACAGATGTATTAATAGGAATGAATTATTTCCATGCTTATATCTATAAATACATAAAAGAGGAATAAAATCTAACTTGAAACATAAAAGAAAAAAAAAACCTTAACCCACGAGTTATACAGAGGAAAACCCTATCAGGGCATTTGCTCCAGCAGTAAACAATTCTGAAATTGGTCAGAGGTGGGGAACCATCTCCCATACCGCCAGCAACCCACCCCCCACGCAAGGAGCGTCCTCATTGCAAAGCTGGGGGACCGTGCCGAGGCATCTATGAGTAAACGTGAGCTGAGCCCCAGGCCAGCTGCTGCTGAACTGTTCCCACCTTTCCCAGGTAAAACACCTGAATATGTACAAGGGCTTGAAAGCCTAGAGGAAGGGCCGTGGAGCCACACCAGCGAAAGCACGCAGGCCAACTTGGTGCCTGCAGGCCAGCCAGGGTGGTCCTGGCCCAGGGTGCTCTTCCGGAAGCTTTCCATTGCCCTACCTGAGATACCCCTCCTGTCCCGGCCCCCACTGCTTTTTGCCTTCCTCACCTCTGTCCGGAGAGAAATTCCAGCGGAAGGTATGGGTGACACATCCTCTTCTTTACAGGTGGCAGCCTGACAACTCCTGCAGAATGGCCAGCAGAGCCCCACTCACAGCGGGCCACCCACAAAGCTGTGACACCTCACTCCCTCCCACCAGCACAGCCCCGAGACTGCTGACGGGGCAGAGAATATGGAGTCAGGCACAGCTTCAGGGGCTATTGCTGCCTGGAGCGCTGTTTATATTGACCTCAACGAGGCACACCTGGGGAGGGCGGGCCGGCAGGGTAAGGCTGCCCAGGTCAGCTAATCCACAACCCTCAGGGAATCACATTGTTGAAAATGGACCTCGCTAAGGCAGAATAGAAGCCAAGGGAAAAAAGGACACAATGCCATTTGCAGCACCGTAGATGAGTCTAGAAGTAATCACGTGACTTGTAGTAAGTCAGAAAGTGAAAGACACATATCATATCATATCACTTATAGGTGTTACCTAAAAATGGATACCAGGGCAGATATTGCCACGGAGAAGGGCAATCACAGATTCATTAAACAAACTTATGGTTCACCAATGGAAAGGTGTGAGGATTGGTTTCATTACGATATCGGGGTTAACAGACATATACAAACACAGGTGACATATATAATCACCAAAGACCTACAGAATACCAAGAGAGGACTACTCAACATTCTGTCATAACGTACATGGGAAAAGGATCCCAGGAAGAACAGACATCTGTATATGTGTAAAAGAACCACATCTTCCACACCTACAACAAGCCAAACATTGTAATCAAACTTGCTGTAATAAAAAATAAAAAAAATTAAATTAAAAACACGAAGAAGTAGTGAGACAAACTTGAGGGGCTTTCTCCTGGCACATTCCATTCTAAATTCCAATCTAGAACACCACTTCCATTGAGGCTCTGTTGCCCTAGTCACCAGATTTGGTAAGGGAGAACTGCTGCCACCTTGTGGCCGTTTCACACAACAGCAGCTTTAATCCCAGCGCTAATGGTCAGTTGATATTCAAAATCATTGCAGGCCTGTAAATGACACCTGCCCTGAAAACAATTCCTGGGGTCACATATCGACCAAAAAATTCAAAGGACGTCCATATTTCAAAACGACCGTTTCAAAAGGCATATTTTACGCACATTAGTGTTCTGCTTCTTTTCCTTTCTTTCCTTTTTTGTTAGAAAAAACGGGAATGGAAAAAGGCATCCCTCAGAATGGGCGAAAGTCGTTGCAAACGAATCAATGGACAGAGGTTTAATCTCCAATATATATAAACAGCTCATGCAGCTTAATATTAAAAAAAAAACAACCCAATACAAAAATGGGCAGAAGATCTAAAGAGACATTTCTTCAAAGGAGACACAGAGATGGCCAAGACGCACATGAAAAGCTGCTCAACAGCACTAATTATTAGAGAAATGCAAATCAAAACTACAATGAGGTGTCACCTCACACCTGTTAGAATCGGCATCATCAGAAAATCTAAAAACAACCAATTCTGGGGAGGGTGTGGACAAAAGGAGCCCTCTTCCACTATTGGTGGGAATGTAAATTGATACAGTCACTATGGAGAACAGTATGGAGTTTCCTTAAAAAAACTAGAAATAGAATCACCATCTGATCCAGCAATCCCACTTCTGGGAATATACCCAGAGAAAACCGTAAATCAAAAAGGCACATTGACCACAATATTCACTGCAGCACTCTTTACAATAGCCAGTTAATGGAAGCCACCTAAATGCCCACAGACTGATGAATGGATAAAGATGTGGTACATATATAAAATGGAATATTACTCGGCCATAAAAAGGAATGAAACTGGGTCATTTGTAGAGACATCGATGGATCGAGAGACTGTCATACAGAATGAAGTAAGTCAGAAAGAGGAAAACAAATGTTGTATATTAATGCATATATGTGGAGCCTAAAAAATGGTACAGATGAACTGGTTTGCAGGGAAGAAATAGAGACACAGAGGTAGAGAACAAACGTATGGACACCAAGTGTGGGAAGCCATGGGGTGGTGGTGGTGGGATGAGTTGGGAGATTGGGATTGACCTGTATACATGTATATGCATAAAATACATAACTAATAATAACGTGCTGTATAAAAAAATTAAATAAAAATTAAATTTCAAAATTTTAAAAAATAAAATTTAAAAATAAAACAGAAAAACATTCTTCCCGTCACACAGATGTATTTATAGGAATGAATTATTTCCATGCTTATATCTATAAATACATAAAAGAGGAATAAAATCTAACTTGAACCATAAAAGAAAAAAAAAACCTGAACCCACGAGTTATACAGAGGAAAACCCTATCAGGGCATTTGCTCCAGCAGTAAACAATTCTGAAATTGGTCAGAGGTGGGGAACCATCTCCCATACCGCCAGCAACCCACCCCCCACGCAAGGAGCGTCCTCATTGCAAAGCTGGGGGACAGTGCCGAGGCATCTATGAGTAAACGTGAGCTGAGCCCCAGGCCAGCTGCTGCTGAACTGTTCCCACCCTTCCCAGGTAAAACACCTGAATATGTACAAGGGCTTGAAAGCCTAGAGGAAGGGCCGTGGAGCCACACCAGCGAAAGCATGCAGGCCAACTTGGTGCCTGCAGGCCAGCCAGGGTGGTCCTGGCCCCGGGCGCTCTTCCGGAAGCTTTCCATTGCCCTACCTGAGATACCCCTCCTGTCCCGGCCCCCACTGCTTTTTGCCTTCCTCACCTCTGTCCGGAGAGAAATTCCAGCGGAAGGTATGGGTGACACATCCTCTTCTTTACAGGTGGCAGCCTGACAACTCCTGCAGAATGGCCAGCAGAGCCCCACTCACAGCGGGCCACCCACAAAGCTGTGGCCCCTCACTCCCTCCCACCAGCACAGCCCCGAGACTGCTGACGGGGCAGAGAATATGGAGTCAGGCACAGCTTCAGGGGCTATTGCTGCCTGGAGCGCTGTTTATATTGACCTCAACGAGGCACACCTGGGGAGGGCGGGCCGGCAGGGTAAGGCTTCCCAGGTCAGCTAATCCACAACCCTCAGGGAATCACATTGTTGAAAATGGACCTCGCTAAGGCAGAATAGAAGCCAAGGGAAAAAGGGACACAATGCCATTTGCGGCACCGTAGATGAGTCTAGAAGTAATCACGTGACTTGTAGTAAGTCAGAAAGTGAAAGACACATATCATATCATATCACTTATAGGTGTTACCTAAAAATGGATACCAGGGCAGATATTGCCACGGAGAAGGGCAATCACAGATTCATTAAACAAACTTATGGTTCACCAATGGAAAGGTGTGAGGATTGGTTTCATTACGATATCGGGGTTAAGAGACATATACAAACACAGGTGACATATATAATCACCAAAGACCTACAGAATACCAAGAGAGGACTACTCAACATTCTGTCATAACGTACATGGGAAAAGGATCCCAGGAAGAACAGACATCTGTATATGTGTAAAAGAACCACATCTTCCACACCTACAACAAGCCAAACATTGTAATCAAACTTGCTGTAATAAAAAATAAAAAAAAAATTAAATTAAAAACACGAAGAAGAAGTAGTGAGACAAACTTGAGGGGCTTTCTCCTGGCACATTCCATTCTAAATTCCAATCTAGAACACCACTTCCATTGAGGCTCTGTTGCCCTAGTCACCAGATTTGGTAAGGGAGAACTGCTGCCACCTTTTGGCCGTTTCACACAACAGCAGCTTTAATCCCAGCGCTAATGGTCAGTTGATATTCAAAATCATTGCAGGCCTGTAAATGACACCTGCCCTGAAAACAAATCCTGGGGTCACATATCGACCAAAAAATTCAAAGGACGTCCATATTTCAAAACGACGGTTTCAAAAGGCATATTTTACGCACATTAGTGTTCTGCTTCTTTTCCTTTCTTTCCTTTTTTGTTAGAAAAAACGGGAATGGAAAAAGGCATCCCTCAGAATGGGCGAAAATCGTTGCAAACGAATCAATGGACAGAGGTTTAATCTCCAATATATATAAACAGCTCATGCAGCTTAATATTAAAAGAACAAACAACCCAATACAAAAATGGGCAGAAGATCTAAAGAGAGGTTTCTTCAAAGGAGACACAGAGATGGCCAAGACGCACATGAAAAGCTGCTCAACAGCACTAATTATTAGAGAAATGCAAAGCAAACCTACACTGAGGTGTCACCTCACACCTGTTAGAATCGGCATCATCAGAAAATCTACAAACAACCAATTCTGGGGAGGGCGTGGACAAAAGGAGCCCTCTTCCACTATTGGTGGGAATGTAAATTGATACAGTCACTATGGAGAACAGTATGGAGTTTCCTTAAAAAAACTAGAAATAGAATTACCATCTGATCCAGCAATCCCACTTCTGGGCATATACCCAGAGAAAACCGTAAATCAAAAAGGCACATTCACCACAATGTTCGTTGCAGCACTCTTTACAATAGCCAGGTAATGGAAGCCACCTAAATGCCCACAGACAGATGAATGGATAAAGATGTGGTACATATATAAAATGGAATATTACTCGGCCATAAAAAGGAATGAAACTGGGTCATTTGTAGAGACATCGATGGATCGAGAGACTGTCATACAGAATGAAGTAAGTCAGAAAGAGGAAAACAAATATTGTATATTAATGCATATATGTGGAGCCTAAAAAATGGTACAGATGAACTGCTTTGCAGGGAAGAAATAGAGACACAGAGGTAGAGAACAAACGTATGGACACCAAGTGTGGGAAGCCATGGGGTGGTGGTGGTGGGATGAGTTGGGAGATTGGGATTGACCTGTATACATGTATATGCATAAAATACATAACTAATAATAGGGTGCTGTATAAAAAAAATAAAAATTAAATTTCAAAATTTTAAAAAATAAAATTTAAAAATAAAACAGAAAAACGTTCTTCCCGTCACACAGATGTATTTATAGGAATGAATTATTTCCATGCTTATATCTATAAATACATAAAAGAGGAATAAAATCTAACTTGAAACATAAAAGAAAAATAAAAAAACCTTAACCCACGAGTTATACAGAGGAATACCCTATCAGGGCACTTGCTCCAGCAGTAAACAATTCTGAAATTGGTCAGAGGTGGGGAACCATCTCCCATACCGCCAGCAACCCACCCCCCACGCAAGGAGCGTCCTCATTGCAAAGCTGGGGGACCGTGCCGAGGCATCTATGAGTAAACGTGAGCTGAGCCCCAGGCCAGCTGAACTGTTCCCACCCTTCCCAGGTAAAACACCTGAATATGTACAAGGTCTTGAAAGCCTAGAGGAAGGGCCGTGGAGCCACACCAGCGAAAGCACGCAGGCCAACTTGGTGCCTGCAGGCCAGCCAGGGTGGTCCTGGCCCCGGGCGCTCTTCTGGAAGCTTTCCATTGCCCTACCTGAGATACCCCTCCTGTCCCGGCCCCCACTGCTTTTTGCCTTCCTCACCTCTGTCCGGAGAGAAATTCCAGCGGAAGGTATGGGTGACACATCCTCTTCTTTACAGGTGGCAGCCTGACAACTCCTGCAGAATGGCCAGCAGAGCCCCACTCACAGCGGGCCACCCACAAAGCTGTGGCCCCTCACTCCCTCCCACCAGCACAGCCCCGAGACTGCTGACGGGGCAGAGAATATGGAGTCAGGCACAGCTTCAGGGACTATTGCTGCCTGGAGTGCTGTTTATATTGACCTCAACGAGGCACACCTGGGGAGGGCGGGCCGGCAGGGTAAGGCTGCCCAGGTCAGCTAATCCACAACCCTCAGGGAATCACATTGTTGAAAATGGACCTCGCTAAGGCAGAATAGAAGCCAAGGGAAAAAAGGACACAATGCCATTTGCAGCACCGTAGATGAGTCTAGAAGTAATCACGTGACTTGTAGTAAGTCAGAAAGTGAAAGACACATATCATATCATATCACTTATAGGTGTTACCTAAAAATGGATACCAGGGCAGATATTGCCACGGAGAAGGGCAATCACAGATTCATTAAACAAACTTATGGTTCACCAATGGAAAGGTGTGAGGATTGGTTTCATTATGATATCGGGGTTAACAGACATATACAAACACAGGTGACATATATAATCACCAAAGACCTACAGAATACCAAGAGAGGACTACTCAACATTCTGTCATAACGTACATGGGAAAAGGATCCCAGGAAGAACAGACATCTGTATATGTGTAAAAGAACCACATCTTCCACACCTACAACAAGCCAAACATTGTAATCAAACTTGCTGTAATAAAAAATAAAAAAATTAAATTAAAAACACGAAGAAGTAGTGAGACAAACTTGAGGGGCTTTCTCCTGGCACATTCCATTCTAAATTCCAATCTAGAACACCACTTCCATTGAGGCTCTGTTGCCCTAGTCACCAGATTTGGTAAGGGAGAACGGCTGCCACCTTGTGGCCGTTTCACACAACAGCAGCTTTAATCCCAGCGCTAATGGTCAGTTGATATTCAAAATCATTGCAGGCCTGTAAATGACACCTGCCCTGAAAACAAATCCTGGGGTCACATATCGACCACAAAATTCAAAGGACGTCCATATTTCAAAACGACCGTTTCAAAAGGCATATTTTACGCACATTAGTGTTCTGCTTCTTTTCCTTTCTTTCCTTTTTTGTTAGAAAAAACGGGAATGGAGAAAGGCATCCCTCAGAATGGGCGAAAATCGTTGCAAACGAATCAATGGACAGAGGTTTAATCTCCAATATATATAAATAGCTCATGCAGCTTAATATTAAAAGAACAAACAACCCAATACAAAAATGGGCAGAAGATCTAAAGAGAGGTTTCTTCAAAGGAGACCCAGAGATGGCCAAGACGCACATGAAAAGCTGCTCAACAGCACTAATTATTAGAGAAATGCAAATCAAGACTACAAAGAGGTGTCACCTCACACCTGTTAGAATCGGCATCATCAGGAAATCTACAAACAACCAATTCTTGGGAGGGTGTGGACAAAAGGAGCCCTCTTCCACTATTGGTGGGAATGTAAATTGATACAGTCCCTATGGAGAACAGTATGGAGTTTCCTTAAAAAAACTAGAAATAGAATTACCGTCTGATCCAGCAATCCCACTTCTGGGCATATACCCAGAGAAAACCGTAAATCAAAAAGGCACATTCACCACAATGTTCGTTGCAGCACTCTTTACAATAGCCAGGTAATGGAAGCCAACTAAATGCCCACAGACAGATGAATGGATAAAGATGTGGTACATATATAAAATGGAATATTACTCAGCCATAAAAAGGAATGAAACTGGGTCATTTGTAGAGACATCGATGAATCGAGAGACTGTCATACAGAATGAAGTAAGTCAGAAAGAGGAAAACAAATCTTGTATATTAATGCATATATGTGGAGCCTAAAAAATGGTACAGATGAACTGCTTTGCAAGGAAGAAATAGAGACACAGAGGTAGAGAACAAACGTATGGACACCAAGTGTGGGAAGCCATGGGTTGGTGGTGGTGGGATGAGTTGGGAGATTGGGATTGACCTGTATACATGTATATGCATAAAATACATAACTAATAATAACGTGCTGTATAAAAAAAATAAAAATTAAATTTCAAAATTTTAAAAAATAAAATTTAAAAATAAAACAGAAAAACGTTCTTCCCGTCACACAGATGTATTTATAGGAATGAATTATTTCCATGCTTATATCTATAAATACATAAAAGAGGAATAAAATCTAACTTGAACCATAAAAGAAAAAAAAACCTGAACCCACGAGTTATACAGAGGAAAACCCTATCAGGGCACTTGCTCCAGCGGTAAACAATTCTGAAATTGGTCAGAGGTGGGGATCCATCTCCCATACAGCCAGCAACCCACCCCCACACAAGGAGCATCCTCATTGCAAAGCTGGGGGACTGTGCCGAGGCATCTGTGAGTAAACGTGAGCTGAGCCCCAGGCCAGCTGCTGCTGAACTGTTCCCACCCTTCCAAGGTAAAACACCTGAAAATGTACAAGGGCTTGAAAGCCTAGAGGAAGGGCCGTGGAGCCACACCAGCGAAAGCACGCAGGCCAACTTGGTGCCTGCAGGCCAGCCAGGGTGGTCCTGGCCCCGGGCGCTCTTCCGGAAGCTTTCCATTGCCCTACCTGAGATACCCCTCCTGTCCCGGCCCCCACTGCTTTTTGCCTTCCTCACCTCTGTCCGGAGAGAAATTCCAGCGGAAGGTATGGGTGACACATCCTCTTCTTTACAGGTGGCAGCCTGACAACTCCTGCAGAATGGCCAGCAGAGCCCCACTCACAGCGGGCCACCCACAAAGCTGTGGCCCCTCACTCCCTCCCACCAGCACAGCCCCGAGACTGCTGACGGGGCAGAGAATATGGAGTCAGGCACAGCTTCAGGGGCTATTGCTGCCTGGAGTGCTGTTTATATTGACCTCAACGAGGCACACCTGGGGAGGGCGGGCCGGCAGGGTAAGGCTGCCCAGGTCAGCTAATCCACAACCCTCAGGGAATCACATTGTTGAAAATGGACCTCGCTAAGGCAGAATAGAAGCCAAGGGAAAAAAGGACGCAATGCCATTTGCAGCACCGTAGATGAGTCTAGAAGTAATCACGTGACTTGTAGTAAGTCAGAAAGTGAAAGACACATATCATATCATATCACTTATAGGTGTTACCTAAAAATGGATACCAGGGCAGATATTGCCACGGAGAAGGGCAATCACAGATTCATTAAACAAACTTATGGTTCACCAATGGAAAGGTGTGAGGATTGGTTTCATTACGATATCGGGTTTAAGAGACATATACAAACACAGGTGACATATATAATCACCAAAGACCTACAGAATACCAAGAGAGGACTACTCAACATTCTGTCATAACGTACATGGGAAAAGGATCCCAGGAAGAACAGACATCTGCATATGTGTAAAAGAACCACATCTTCCACACCTACAACAAGCCAAACATTGTAATCAAACTTGCTGTAATAAAAAATAAAAAAAAATTAAATTAAAAACACGAAGAAGAAGTAGTGAGACAAACTTGAGGGGCTTTCTCCTGGCACATTCCATTCTAAATTCCAATCTAGAACACCACTTCCATTGAGGCTCTGTTGCCCTAGTCACCAGATTTGGTAAGGGAGAACTGCTGCCACCTTGTGGCCGTTTCACACAACAGCAGCTTTAATCCCAGCGCTAATGGTCAGTTGATATTCAAAATCATTGCAGGCCTGTAAATGACAACTGCCCTGAAAACAAATCCTGGGGTCACATATCGACCAAAAAATTCAAAGGACGTCCATATTTCAAAACGACCGTTTCAAAAGGCATATTTTACCCTCATTAGTGTTCTGCTTCTTTTCCTTTCTTTCCTTTTTTGTTAAAAAAAAACGGGAATGGAAAAAGGCATCCCTCAGAATGGGCGAAAGTCGTTGCACACGAATCAATGGACAGAGGTTTAATCTCCAATATATATAAACAGCTCATGCAGCTTAATATTAAAAGAACAAACAACCCAATACAAAAATGGGCAGAAGATCTAAAGAGACGTTTCTTCAAAGGAGACACAGAGATGGCCAAGACGCACATGAAAAGCTGCTCAACAGCACTAATTATTAGAGAAATGCAAATCAAAACTACAATGAGGTGTCACCTCACACCTGTTAGAATCGTCATCATCAGAAAATCTACAAACAACAAATTCTGGGGAGGGTGTGGACAAAAGGAGCCCTCTTCCACTATTGGTGGGAATGTAAATTGATACAGTCACTATGGAGAACAGTATGGAGTTTCCTTAAAAAAACTAGAATTAGAATTACCATCTGATCCAGCAATCCCACTTCTGGGCATATACCCAGAGAAAACCGTAAATCAAAAAGGCACATTCACCACAATGTTCATTGCAGCACTCTTTACAATAGCCACATAATGGAAGCTACCTAAATGCCCACAGACAGATGAATGGATAAAGATGTGGTACATATATAAAATGGAATATTACTCGGCCATAAAAAGGAATGAAACTGGGTCATTTGTAGAGACATCGTTGGATCGAGAGACTGTCATACAGAATGAAGTAAGTCAGAAAGAGGAAAACAAATATTGTATATTAATGCATATATGTGGAGCCTAAAAAATGGTACAGATGAACTGGTTTGCAGGGAAGAAATAGAGACACAGAGGTAGAGAACAAACGTATGGACACCAAGTGTGGGAAGCCATGGGGTGGTGGTGGTGGGATGAGTTGGGAGATTGGGATTGACCTGTATACATGTATATGCATAAAATACATAACTAATAATAACGTGCTGTATAAAAAAACTAAAAAATTAAATTTCAAAATTTTAAAAAAAAAATTTAAAAATAAAACAGAAAAACGTTCTTCCCGTCACACAGATGTATTTATAGGAATGAATTATTTCCATGCTTATATATATAAATACATAAAAGAGGAATAAAATCTAACTTGAAACATAAAAGAAAAAAAAAAAACCTTAACCCACGAGTTATACAGAGGAAAACCCTATCAGGGCACTTGCTCCAGCAGTAAACAATTCTGAAATTGGTCAGAGGTGGGGAACCATCTCCCATACCACCAGCAACCCACCCCCCACGCAAGGAGCGTCCTCATTGCAAAGCTGGGGGACCGTGCCGAGGCATCTATGAGTAAACGTGAGCTGAGCCCCAGGCCAGCTGAACTATTCCCACCCTTCCCAGGTAAAACACCTGAATATGTACAAGGTCTTGAAAGCCTAGAGGAAGGGCCGTGGAGCCACACCAGCGAAAGCACGCAGGCCAACTTGGTGCCTGCAGGCCAGCCAGGGTGGTCCTGGCCCCGGGCGCTCTTCTGGAAGCTTTCCATTGCCCTACCTGAGATACCCCTCCTGTCCCGGCCCCCACTGCTTTTTGCCTTCCTCACCTCTGTCCGGAGAGAAATTCCAGCGGAAGGTATGGGTGACACATCCTCTTCTTTACAGGTGGCAGCCTCACAACTCCTGCAGAATGGCCAGCAGAGCCCCACTCACAGCGGGCCACCCACAAAGCTGTGGCCCCTCACTCCCTCCCACCAGCACAGCCCCGAGACTGCTGACGGGGCAGAGAATATGGAGTCAGGCACAGCTTCAGGGACTATTGCTGCCTGGAGCGCTGTTTATATTGACCTCAACGAGGCACACCTGGGGAGGGCGGGCTGGCAGGGTAAGGCTGCCCAGGTCAGCTAATCCACAACCCTCAGGGAATCACATTGTTGAAAATGGACCTCGCTAAGGCAGAATAGAAGCCAAGGGAAAAAAGGACACAATGCCATTTGCAGCACCGTAGATGAGTCTAGAAGTAATCACGTGACTTGTAGTAAGTCAGAAAGTGAAAGACACATATCATATCATATCACGTATAGGTGTTACCTAAAAATGGATACCAGGGCAGATATTGCCACGGAGAAGGGCAATCACAGATTCATTAAACAAACTTATGGTTCACCAATGGAAAGGTGTGAGGATTGGTTTCATTACGATATCGGGGTTAAGAGACATATACAAACACAGGTGACATATATAATCACCAAAGACCTACAGAATACGAAGAGAGGACTACTCAACATTCTGTCATAACGTACATGGGAAAAGGATCCCAGGAAGAACAGACATCTGTATATGTGTAAAAGAACCACATCTTCCACACCTACAACAAGCCAAACATTGTAATCAAACTTGCTGTAATAAAAAATAAAAAATAAATAAATTAAAAACACGAAGAAGAAGTAGTGAGACAAACTTGAGGGGCTTTCTCCTGGCACATTCCATTCTAAATTCCAATCTAGAACACCACTTCCATTGAGGCTCTGTTGCCCTAGTCACCAGATTTGGTAAGGGAGAACTGCTGCCACCTTGTGGCCGTTTCACACAACAGCAGCTTTAATCCCAGCGCTAATGGTCAGTTGATATTCAAAATCATTGCAGGCCTGTAAATGACACCTGCCCTGAAAACAAATCCTGGGGTCACATATCGACCAAAAAATTCAAAGGACGTCCATATTTCAAAACGACCGTTTCAAAAGGCATATTTTACGCACATTAGTGTTCTGCTTCTTTTCCTTTCTTTCCTTTTTTGTTAGAAAAAACGGGAATGGAAAAAGGCATCCCTCAGAATGGGCGAAAATCGTTGCAAACGAATCAATGGACAGAGGTTTAATCTCCAATATATATAAACAGCTCATGCAGCTTAATATTAAAAGAACAAACAACCCAATACAAAAATGGGCAGAAGATCTAAAGAGAGGTTTCTTCAAAGGAGACACAGAGATGGCCAAGACGCACATGAAAAGCTGCTCAACAGCACTAATTATTAGAGAAATGCAAATCAAAACTACAATGAGGTATCACCTCACACCTGTTAGAATCGGCATCATCAGAAAACCTACAAACAACCAATTCTGGGGAGGGTGTGGACAAAAGGAGCCCTCTTCCACTATTGTTGGGGATGTAAATTGATACAGTCACTATGGAGAACAGTATGGAGTTTCCTTAAAAAAACTAGAAATAGAATCACCATCTGATCCAGCAATCTCACTTCTGGGCATATACCCAGAGAAAACCGTAAATCAAAAAGGCACATTCACCACAATGTTCGTTGCAGCACTCTTTACAATAGCCAGGTAATGGAAGCCACCTAAATGCCCACAGACAGATGAATGGATAAAGATGTGGTACATATATAAAATGGAATATTACTCGGCCATAAAAAGGAATGAAACTGGGTCATTTGTAGAGACATCGATGGATCGAGAGACTGTCATACAGAATGAAGTAAGTCAGAAAGAGGAAAACAAATATTGTATATTAATGCATATATGTGGAGCCTAAAAAATGGTACAGATGAACTGGTTTGCAGGGAAGAAATAGAGACACAGAGGTAGAGAACAAACGTATGGACACCAAGTGTGGGAAGCCATGGGGTGGTGGTGGTGGGATGAGTTGGGAGATTGGGATTGACCTGTATACATGTATATGCATAAAATACATAACTAATAATAACGTGCTATATAAAAAAAATAAAAATTAAATTTCAAAATTTTAAAAAATAAAATTTAAAAATAAAACAGAAAAACGTTCTTCCCGTCACACAGATGTATTTATAGGAATGAATTATTTCCATGCTTATATCTATAAATATATAAAAGAGGAATAAAATCTAACTTGAAACATAAAAGAAAAAAAAAAAAACCTTAACCCACGAGTTATACAGAGGAAAACACTATCAGGGCACTTGCTCCAGCGGTAAACAATTCTGAAATTGGTCAGAGGTGGGGAACCATCTCCCATACCGCCAGCAACCCACCCCCCACGCAAGGAGCGTCCTCATTGCAAAGCTGGGGGTCCGTGACGAGGCATCTATGAGTAAACGTGAGCTGAGCCCCAGGCCAGCTGCTGCTGAACTGTTCCCACCCTTCCCAGGTAAAACACCTGAATATGTACAAGGTCTTGAAAGCCTAGAAGAAGGGCGGTGGAGCCACACCAGCGAAAGCACGCAGGCCAACTTGGTGCCTGCAGGCCAGCCAGGGTGGTCCTGGCCCCGGGCGCTCTTCCGGAAGCTTTCCATTGCCCTACCTGAGATACCCCTCCTGTCCCGGCCCCCACTGCTTTTTGCCTTCCTCACCTCTGTCCGGAGAGAAATTCCAGCGGAAGGTATGGGTGACACATCCTCTTCTTTACAGATGGCAGCCTGACATCTCCTGCAGAATGGCCTGCAGAGCCCCACTCACAGCGGGCAACCCACAAATCTGTGGCCCCTCACTCCCTCCCACCAGCACAGCCCCGAGACTGCTGACGGGGCAGAGAATATGGAGTCAGGCACAGCTTCAGGAGCTATTGCTGCCTGGAGCGCTGTTTATATTGACCTCAACGAGGCACACCTGGGGAGGGCGGGCCGGCAGGGTAAGGCTGCCCAGGTCAGCTAATCCACAACCCTCAGGGAATCACATTGTTGAAAATGGACCTCGCTAAGGCAGAATAGAAGCCAAGGGAAAAAAGGACACAATGCCATTTGCAGCACCATAGATGAGTCTAGAAGTAATCACGTGACTTGTAGTAAGTCAGAAAGTGAAAGACACATATCATATCATATCACTTATAGGTGTTACCTAAAAATGGATACCAGGGCAGATATTGCCACGGAGAAGGGCAATCACAGATTCATTAAACAAACTTATGGTTCACCAATGGAAAGGTGTGAGGATTGGTTTCATTACGATAACGGGGTTAAGAAACATATACAAACACAGGTGACATATATAATCACCAAAGACCTACAGAATACCAAGAGAGGACTACTCAACATTCTGTCATAACGTACATGGGAAAAGGATCCCAGGAAGAACAGACATCTGTATATGTGTAAAAGAACCACATCTTCCACACCTACAACAAGCCAAACATTGTAATCAAACTTGCTGTAATAAAAAATAAAAAAATTAAATTAAAAACACGAAGAAGTAGTGAGACAAACTTGAGGGGCTTTCTCCTGGCACATTCCATTCTAAATTCCAATCTAGAACACCACTTCCATTGAGGCTCTGTTGCCCTAGTCACCAGATTTGGTAAGGGAGAACTGCTGCCACCTTGTGGCCGTTTCCACAACAGCAGCTTTAATCCCAGCGCTAATGGTCAGTTGATATTCAAAATCATTGCAGGCCTGTAAATGACACCTGCCCTGAAAACAAATCCTGGGGTCACATATCGACCAAAAAATTCAAAGGACGTCCATATTTCAAAACGACCGTTTCAAAAGGCATATTTTACCCTCATTAGTGTTCTGCTTCTTTTCCTTTCTTTCCTTTTTTGTTAAAAAAAAACGGGAATGGAAAAAGGCATCCCTCAGAATGGGCGAAAGTCGTTGCAAACGAATCAATGGACAGAGGTTTAATCTCCAATATATATAAACAGCTCATGCAGCTTAATATTAAAAGAACAAACAACCCAATACAAAAATGGGCAGAAGATCTAAAGAGACGTTTCTTCAAAGGAGACACAGAGATGGCCAAGACGCACATGAAAAGCTGCTCAACAGCACTAATTATTAGAGAAATGCAAATCAAAACTACAATGAGGTGTCACCTCACACCTGTTAGAATCGTCATCATCAGAAAATCTACAAACAACAAATTCTGGGGAGGGTGTGGACAAAAGGAGCCCTCTTCCACTATTGGTGGGAATGTAAATTGATACAGTCACTATGGAGAACAGTATGGAGTTTCCTTAAAAAAACTAGAATTAGAATTACCATCTGATCCAGCAATCCCACTTCTGGGCATATACCCAGAGAAAACCGTAAATCAAAAAGGCACATTTGGGCCTCCCTGGTGGCGCAGTGGTTGGGAGTCCGCCTGCCGATGCAGGGGATGCGGGTTCGTGCCCCGGTCTGGGAGGATCCCATGTGCCGCGGAGCGGCTGGGCCCGTGAGCCATGGCCGCTGGGCCTGCGCGTCCGGAGCCTGTGCTCCGCAACGGGGGAGGCCACAGCAGTGAGAGGCCCGCGTACAGCAAAAAAAAAAAAAAAAAAAAAAGGCACATTCACCACAATGTTCATTGCAGCACTCTTTACAATAGCCACATAATGGAAGCTATCTAAATGCCCACAGACAGATGAATGGATAAAGATGTGGTACATATATAAAATGGAATATTACTCGGCCATAAAAAGGAATGAAACTGGGTCATTTGTAGAGACATCGTTGGATCGAGAGACTGTCATACAGAATGAAGTAAGTCAGAAAGAGGAAAACAAATATTGTATATTAATGCATATATGTGGAGCCTAAAAAATGGTACAGATGAACTGGTTTGCAGGGAAGAAATAGAGACACAGAGGTAGAGAACAAACGTATGGACACCAAGTGTGGGAAGCCATGGGGTGGTGGTGGTGGGATGAGTTGGGAGATTGGGATTGACCTGTATACATGTATATGCATAAAATACATAACTAATAATAACGTGCTGTATAAAAAAACTAAAAAATTAAATTTCAAAATTTTAAAAAATAAAATTTAAAAATAAAACAGAAAAACGTTCTTCCCGTCACACAGATGTATTTATAGGAATGAATTATTTCCATGCTTATATATATAAATACATAAAAGAGGAATAAAATCTAACTTGAAACATAAAAGAAAAAAAAAACCTTAACCCACGAGTTATACAGAGGAAAACCCTATCAGGGCACTTGCTCCAGCGGTAAACAATTCTGAAATTGGTCAGAGGTGGGGAACCATCTCCCATACAGCCAGCAACCCACCCCCACACAAGGAGCATCCTCATTGCAAAGCTGGGGGACTGTGCCGAGGCATCTGTGAGTAAACGTGAGCTGAGCCCCAGGCCAGCTGCTGCTGAACTGTTCCCACCCTTCCAAGGTAAAACACCTGAATATGTACAAGGGCTTGAAAGCCTAGAGGAAGGGCCGTGGAGCCACACCAGCGAAAGCACGCAGGCCAACTTGGTGCCTGCAGGCCAGCCAGGGTGGTCCTGGACCCGGGCGCTCTTCCGGAAGCTTTCCATTGCCCTACCTGAGATACCCCTCCTGTCCCGGCCTCCACTGCTTTTTGCCTTCCTCACCTCTGTCCGGAGAGAAATTCCAGCGGAAGGTATGGGTGACACATCCTCTTCTTTACAGGTGGCAGCCTGACAACTCCTGCAGAATGGCCAGCAGAGCCCCACTCACAGCGGGCCACCCACAAAGCTGTGGCCCCTCACTCCCTCCCACCAGCACAGCCACGAGACTGCTGACGGGGCAGAGAATATGGAGTCAGGCACAGCTTCAGGGGCTATTGCTGCCTGGAGCGCTGTTTATATTGACCTCAACGAGGCACACCTGGGGAGGGCGGGCCGGCAGGGTAAGGCTGCCCAGGTCAGCTAATCCACAACCCTCAGGGAATCACATTGTTGAAAATGGACCTCGCTAAGGCAGAATAGAAGCCAAGGGAAAAAAGGACGCAATGCCATTTGCAGCACCGTAGATGAGTCTAGAAGTAATCACGTGACTTGTAGTAAGTCAGAAAGTGAAAGACACATATCATATCATATCACTTATAGGTGTTACCTAAAAATGGATACCAGGGCAGATATTGCCACGGAGAAGGGCAATCACAGATTCATTAAACAAACTTATGGTTCACCAATGGAAAGGTGTGAGGATTGGTTTCATTACGATATCGGGTTTAAGAGACATATACAAACACAGGTGACATATATAATCACCAAAGACCTACAGAATACCAAGAGAGGACTACTCAACATTCTGTCATAACGTACATGGGAAAAGGATCCCAGGAAGAACAGACATCTGCATATGTGTAAAAGAACCACATCTTCCACACCTACAACAAGCCAAACATTGTAATCAAACTTGCTGTAATAAAAAATAAAAAAAAATTAAATTAAAAACACGAAGAAGAAGTAGTGAGACAAACTTGAGGGGCTTTCTCCTGGCACATTCCATTCTAAATTCCAATCTAGAACACCACTTCCATTGAGGCTCTGTTGCCCTAGTCACCAGATTTGGTAAGGGAGAACTGCTGCCACCTTGTGGCCGTTTCACACAACAGCAGCTTTAATCCCAGCGCTAATGGTCAGTTGATATTCAAAATCATTGCAGGCCTGTAAATGACAACTGCCCTGAAAACAAATCCTGGGGTCACATATCGACCAAAAAATTCAAAGGACGTCCATATTTCAAAACGACCGTTTCAAAAGGCATATTTTACCCTCATTAGTGTTCTGCTTCTTTTCCTTTCTTTCCTTTTTTGTTAAAAAAAAACGGGAATGGAAAAAGGCATCCCTCAGAATGGGCGAAAGTCGTTGCACACGAATCAATGGACAGAGGTTTAATCTCCAATATATATAAACAGCTCATGCAGCTTAATATTAAAAGAACAAACAACCCAATACAAAAATGGGCAGAAGATCTAAAGAGACGTTTCTTCAAAGGAGACACAGAGATGGCCAAGACGCACATGAAAAGCTGCTCAACAGCACTAATTATTAGAGAAATGCAAATCAAAACTACAATGAGGTGTCACCTCACACCTGTTAGAATCGTCATCATCAGAAAATCTACAAACAACAAATTCTGGGGAGGGTGTGGACAAAAGGAGCCCTCTTCCACTATTGGTGGGAATGTAAATTGATACAGTCACTATGGAGAACAGTATGGAGTTTCCTTAAAAAAACTAGAATTAGAATTACCATCTGATCCAGCAATCCCACTTCTGGGCATATACCCAGAGAAAACCGTAAATCAAAAAGGCACATTCACCACAATGTTCATTGCAGCACTCTTTACAATAGCCACATAATGGAAGCTACCTAAATGCCCACAGACAGATGAATGGATAAAGATGTGGTACATATATAAAATGGAATATTACTCGGCCATAAAAAGGAATGAAACTGGGTCATTTGTAGAGACATCGTTGGATCGAGAGACTGTCATACAGAATGAAGTAAGTCAGAAAGAGGAAAACAAATATTGTATATTAATGCATATATGTGGAGCCTAAAAAATGGTACAGATGAACTGGTTTGCAGGGAAGAAATAGAGACACAGAGGTAGAGAACAAACGTATGGACACCAAGTGTGGGAAGCCATGGGGTGGTGGTGGTGGGATGAGTTGGGAGATTGGGATTGACCTGTATACATGTATATGCATAAAATACATAACTAATAATAACGTGCTGTATAAAAAAACTAAAAAATTAAATTTCAAAATTTTAAAAAATAAAATTTAAAAATAAAACAGAAAAACGTTCTTCCCGTCACACAGATGTATTTATAGGAATGAATTATTTCCATGCTTATATATATAAATACATAAAAGAGGAATAAAATCTAACTTGAAACATAAAAGAAAAAAAAAAAACCTTAACCCACGAGTTATACAGAGGAAAACCCTATCAGGGCACTTGCTCCAGCAGTAAACAATTCTGAAATTGGTCAGAGGTGGGGAACCATCTCCCATACCACCAGCAACCCACCCCCCACGCAAGGAGCGTCCTCATTGCAAAGCTGGGGGACCGTGCCGAGGCATCTATGAGTAAACGTGAGCTGAGCCCCAGGCCAGCTGAACTGTTCCCACCCTTCCCAGGTAAAACACCTGAATATGTACAAGGTCTTGAAAGCCTAGAGGAAGGGCCGTGGAGCCACACCAGCGAAAGCACGCAGGCCAACTTGGTGCCTGCAGGCCAGCCAGGGTGGTCCTGGCCCCGGGCGCTCTTCTGGAAGCTTTCCATTGCCCTACCTGAGATACCCCTCCTGTCCCGGCCCCCACTGCTTTTTGCCTTCCTCACCTCTGTCCGGAGAGAAATTCCAGCGGAAGGTATGGGTGACACATCCTCTTCTTTACAGGTGGCAGCCTGACAACTCCTGCAGAATGGCCAGCAGAGCCCCACTCACAGCGGGCCACCCACAAAGCTGTGGCCCCTCACTCCCTCCCACCAGCACAGCCCCGAGACTGCTGACGGGGCAGAGAATATGGAGTCAGGCACAGCTTCAGGGACTATTGCTGCCTGGAGCGCTGTTTATATTGACCTCAACGAGGCACACCTGGGGAGGGCGGGCCGGCAGGGTAAGGCTGCCCAGGTCAGCTAATCCACAACCCTCAGGGAATCACATTGTTGAAAATGGACCTCGCTAAGGCAGAATAGAAGCCAAGGGAAAAAAGGACACAATGCCATTTGCAGCACCGTAGATGAGTCTAGAAGTAATCATGTGACTTGTAGTAAGTCAGAAAGTGAAAGACACATATCATATCATATCACGTATAGGTGTTACCTAAAAATGGATACCAGGGCAGATATTGCCACGGAGAAGGGCAATCACAGATTCATTAAACAAACTTATGGTTCACCAATGGAAAGGTGTGAGGATTGGTTTCATTACGATATCGGGGTTAAGAGACATATACAAACACAGGTGACATATATAATCACCAAAGACCTACAGAATACGAAGAGAGGACTACTCAACATTCTGTCATAACGTACATGGGAAAAGGATCCCAGGAAGAACAGACATCTGTATATGTGTAAAAGAACCACATCTTCCACACCTACAACAAGCCAAACATTGTAATCAAACTTGCTGTAATAAAAAATAAAAAATAAATAAATTAAAAACACGAAGAAGAAGTAGTGAGACAAACTTGAGGGGCTTTCTCCTGGCACATTCCATTCTAAATTCCAATCTAGAACACCACTTCCATTGAGGCTCTGTTGCCCTAGTCACCAGATTTGGTAAGGGAGAACTGCTGCCACCTTGTGGCCGTTTCACACAACAGCAGCTTTAATCCCAGCGCTAATGGTCAGTTGATATTCAAAATCATTGCAGGCCTGTAAATGACACCTGCCCTGAAAACAAATCCTGGGGTCACATATCGACCAAAAAATTCAAAGGACGTCCATATTTCAAAACGACCGTTTCAAAAGGCATATTTTACGCACATTAGTGTTCTGCTTCTTTTCCTTTCTTTCCTTTTTTGTTAGAAAAAACGGGAATGGAAAAAGGCATCCCTCAGAATGGGCGAAAATCGTTGCAAACGAATCAATGGACAGAGGTTTAATCTCCAATATATATAAACAGCTCATGCAGCTTAATATTAAAAGAACAAACAACCCAATACAAAAATGGGCAGAAGATCTAAAGAGAGGTTTCTTCAAAGGAGACACAGAGATGGCCAAGACGCACATGAAAAGCTGCTCAACAGCACTAATTATTAGAGAAATGCAAATCAAAACTACAATGAGGTATCACCTCACACCTGTTAGAATCGGCATCATCAGAAAATCTACAAACAACCAATTCTGGGGAGGGTGTGGACAAAAGGAGCCCTCTTCCACTATTGTTGGGGATGTAAATTGATACAGTCACTATGGAGAACAGTATGGAGTTTCCTTAAAAAAACTAGAAATAGAATCACCATCTGATCCAGCAATCTCACTTCTGGGCATATACCCAGAGAAAACCGTAAATCAAAAAGGCACATTCACCACAATGTTCGTTGCAGCACTCTTTACAATAGCCAGGTAATGGAAGCCACCTAAATGCCCACAGACAGATGAATGGATAAAGATGTGGTACATATATAAAATGGAATATTACTCGGCCATAAAAAGGAATGAAACTGGGTCATTTGTAGAGACATCGATGGATCGAGAGACTGTCATACAGAATGAAGTAAGTCAGAAAGAGGAAAACAAATATTGTATATTAATGCATATATGTGGAGCCTAAAAAATGGTACAGATGAACTGGTTTGCAGGGAAGAAATAGAGACACAGAGGTAGAGAACAAACGTATGGACACCAAGTGTGGGAAGCCATGGGGTGGTGGTGGTGGGATGAGTTGGGAGATTGGGATTGACCTGTATACATGTATATGCATAAAATACATAACTAATAATAACGTGCTATATAAAAAAAATAAAAATTAAATTTCAAAATTTTAAAAAATAAAATTTAAAAATAAAACAGAAAAACGTTCTTCCCGTCACACAGATGTATTTATAGGAATGAATTATTTCCATGCTTATATCTATAAATATATAAAAGAGGAATAAAATCTAACTTGAAACATAAAAGAAAAAAAAAAAAACCTTAACCCACGAGTTATACAGAGGAAAACACTATCAGGGCACTTGCTCCAGCGGTAAACAATTCAGAAATTGGTCAGAGGTGGGGAACCATCTCCCATACCGCCAGCAACCCACCCCCCACGCAAGGAGCGTCCTCATTGCAAAGCTGGGGGACCGTGACGAGGCATCTATGAGTAAACGTGAGCTGAGCCCCAGGCCAGCTGCTGCTGAACTGTTCCCACCCTTCCCAGGTAAAACACCTGAATATGTACAAGGTCTTGAAAGCCTAGAAGAAGGGCGGTGGAGCCACACCAGCGAAAGCACGCAGGCCAACTTGGTGCCTGCAGGCCAGCCAGGGTGGTCCTGGCCCCGGGCGCTCTTCCGGAAGCTTTCCATTGCCCTACCTGAGATACCCCTCCTGTCCCGGCCCCCACTGCTTTTTGCCTTCCTCACCTCTGTCCGGAGAGAAATTCCAGCGGAAGGTATGGGTGACACATCCTCTTCTTTACAGATGGCAGCCTGACATCTCCTGCAGAATGGCCTGCAGAGCCCCACTCACAGCGGGCAACCCACAAATCTGTGGCCCCTCACTCCCTCCCACCAGCACAGCCCCGAGACTGCTGACGGGGCAGAGAATATGGAGTCAGGCACAGCTTCAGGAGCTATTGCTGCCTGGAGCGCTGTTTATATTGACCTCAACGAGGCACACCTGGGGAGGGCGGGCCGGCAGGGTAAGGCTGCCCAGGTCAGCTAATCCACAACCCTCAGGGAATCACATTGTTGAAAATGGACCTCGCTAAGGCAGAATAGAAGCCAAGGGAAAAAAGGACACAATGCCATTTGCAGCACCATAGATGAGTCTAGAAGTAATCACGTGACTTGTAGTAAGTCAGAAAGTGAAAGACACATATCATATCATATCACTTATAGGTGTTACCTAAAAATGGATACCAGGGCAGATATTGCCACGGAGAAGGGCAATCACAGATTCATTAAACAAACTTATGGTTCACCAATGGAAAGGTGTGAGGATTGGTTTCATTACGATAACGGGGTTAAGAAACATATACAAACACAGGTGACATATATAATCACCAAAGACCTACAGAATACCAAGAGAGGACTACTCAACATTCTGTCATAACGTACATGGGAAAAGGATCCCAGGAAGAACAGACATCTGTATATGTGTAAAAGAACCACATCTTCCACACCTACAACAAGCCAAACATTGTAATCAAACTTGCTGTAATAAAAAATAAAAAAATTAAATTAAAAACACGAAGAAGTAGTGAGACAAACTTGAGGGGCTTTCTCCTGGCACATTCCATTCTAAATTCCAATCTAGAACACCACTTCCATTGAAGCTCTGTTGCCCTAGTAACCAGATTTGGTAAGGGAGAACGGCTGCCACCTTGTGGCCGTTTCACACAACAGCAGCTTTAATCCCAGCGCTAATGGTCAGTTGATATTCAAAATCATTGCAGGCCTGTAAATGACACCTGCCCTGAAAACAAATCCTGGGGTCACATATCGACCAAAAAATTCAAAGGACGTCCATATTTCAAAACGACCGTTTCCAAAGGTATATTTTACGCACATTAGTGTTCTGCTTCTTTTCCTTTCTTTCCTTTTTTGTTAGAAAAAACGGGAATGGAAAAAGGCATCCCTCAGAATGGGCGAAAATCGTTGCAAACGAATCAATGGACAGAGGTTTAATCTCCAATATATATAAACAGCTCATGCAGCTTAATATTAAAAGAACAAACAACCCAATACAAAAATGGGCAGAAGATCTAAAGAGAGGTTTCTTCAAAGGAGACACAGAGATGGCCAAGACGCACATGAAAAGCTGCTCAACAGCACTAATTATTAGAGAAATGCAAATCAAAACTACAATGAGGTGTCACCTCACACCTGTTAGAATCGGCATCATCAGAAAATCTACAAACAACCAATTCTGGGGAGGGTGTGGACAAAAGGAGCCCTCTTCCACTATTGGTGGGAATATAAATTGATACAGTCACTATGGAGAACAGTATGGAGTTTCCTTAAAAAAACTAGAAATAGAATTACCATCTGATCCAGCAATCCCACTTCTGGGCATATACCCAGAGAAAACCGTAAATCAAAAAGGCACATTCACCACAATGTTCGTTGCAGCACTCTTTACAATAGCCAGGTAATGGAAGCCACCTAAATGGCCACAGACAGATGAATGGATAAAGATGTGGTACATATATAAAATGGAATATTACTCGCCCATAAAAAGGAATGAAACTGGGTCATTTGTAGAGACATCGATGGATCGAGAGACTGTCATACAGAATGAAGTAAGTCAGAAAGAGGAAAACAAATATTGTATATTAATGCATATATGTGGAGCCTAAAAAATGGTACAGATGAACTGCTTTGCAGGGAAGAAATAGAGACACAGAGGTAGAGAACAAACGTATGGACACCAAGTGTGGGAAGCCATGGGGTGGTGGTGGTGGGATGAGTTGGGAGATTGGGATTGACCTGTATACATGTATATGCATAAAATACATAACTAATAATAGGGTGCTGTATAAAAAAAATAAAAATTAAATTTCAAAATTTTAAAAAATAAAATTTAAAAATAAAACAGAAAAACGTTCTTCCCGTCACACAGATGTATTTATAGGAATGAATTATTTCCATGCTTATATCTATAAATACATAAAAGAGGAATAAAATCTAACTTGAAACATAAAAGAAAAATAAAAAACCTTAACCCACGAGTTATACAGAGGAAAACCCTATCAGGGCACTTGCTCCAGCGGTAAACAATTCTGAAATTGGTCAGAGGTGGGGAACCATCTCCCATACCGCCAGCAACCCACCCCCCACGCAAGGAGCGTCCTCATTGCAAAGCTGGGGGACCGTGCCGAGGCATCTATGAGTAAACGTGAGCTGAGCCCCAGGCCAGCTGAACTGTTCCCACCCTTCCCAGGTAAAACACCTGAATATGTACAAGAGCTTGAAAGCCTAGAGGAAGGGCCGTGGAGCCACACCAGCGAAAGCACGCAGGCCAACTTGGTGCCTGCAGGCCAGCCAGGGTGGTCCTGGCCCCGGGCGCTCTTCTGGAAGCTTTCCATTGCCCTACCTGAGATACCCCTCCTGTCCCGGCCCCCACTGCTTTTTGCCTTCCTCACCTCTGTCCGGAGAGAAATTCCAGCGGAAGGTATGGGTGACACATCCTCTTCTTTACAGGTGGCAGCCTGACAACTCCTGCAGAATGGCCAGCAGAGCCCCACTCACAGCGGGCCACCCACAAAGCTGTGGCCCCTCACTCCCTCCCACCAGCACAGCCCCGAGACTGCTGACGGGGCAGAGAATATGGAGTCAGGCACAGCTTCAGGGGCTATTGCTGCCTGGAGCACTGTTTATATTGACCTCAACGAGGCACACCTGGGGAGGGCGGGCCGGCTGGGTAAGGCTGCCCAGGTCAGCTAATCCACAACCCTCAGGGAATCACATTGTTGAAAATGGACCTCGCTAAGGCAGAATAGAAGCCAAGGGAAAAAAGGACACAATGCCATTTGCAGCACCGTAGATGAGTCTAGAAGTAATCACGTGACTTGTAGTAAGTCAGAAAGTGAAAGACACATATCATATCATATCACTTATAGGTGTTACCTAAAAATGGATACCAGGGCAGATATTGCCACGGAGAAGGGCAATCACAGATTCATTAAACAAACTTATGGTTCACCAATGGAAAGGTGTGAGGATTGGTTTCATTACGATATCGGGGTTAAGAGACATATACAAACACAGGTGACATATATAATCACCAAAGACCTACAGAATACCAAGAGAGGACTACTCAACATTCTGTCATAACGTACATGGGAAAAGGATCCCAGGAAGAACAGACATCTGTATATGTGTAAAAGAACCACATCTTCCACACCTACAACAAGCCAAACATTGTAATCAAACTTGCTGTAATAAAAAATAAAAAATAAATAAATTAAAAACACGAAGAAGAAGTAGTGAGACAAACTTGAGGGGCTTTCTCCTGGCACATTCCATTCTAAATTCCAATCTAGAACACCACTTCCATTGAGGCTCTGTTGCCCTAGTCACCAGATTTGGTAAGGGAGAACGGCTGCCACCTTGTGGCCGTTTCACACAACAGCAGCTTTAATCCCAGCGCTAATGGTCAGTTGATATTCAAAATCATTGCAGGCCTGTAAATGACACCTGCCCTGAAAACAAATCCTGGGGTCACATATCGACCAAAAAATTCAAAGGACGTCCATATTTCAAAACGACCGTTTCAAAAGGCATATTTTACGCACATTAGTGTTCTGCTTCTTTTCCTTTCTTTCCTTTTTTGTTAGAAAAAACGGGAATGGAAAAAGGCATCCCTCAGAATGGGCGAAAATCATTGCAAACGAATCAATGGACAGAGGTTTAATCTCCAATATATATAAACAGCTCATGCAGCTTAATATTAAAAGAACAAACAACCCAATACAAAAATGGGCAGAAGATCTAAAGAGACATTTCTTCAAAGGAGACACAGAGATGGCCAAGACGCACATGAAAAGCTGCTCAACAGCACTAATTATTAGAGAAATGCAAATCAAAACTACAATGAGGTATCACCTCACACATGTTAGAATCGGCATCATCAGAAAATCTACAAACAACCAATTCTGGGGAGGGTGTGGACAAAAGGAGCCCTCTTCCACTATTGGTGGGAATGTAAATTGATACAGTCACTATGGAGAACAGTATGGAGTTTCCTTAAAAAAACTAGAAATAGAATCACCATCTGATCCAGCAATCTCACTTCTGGGCATATACCCAGAGAAAACCGTAAATCAAAAAGGCACATTCACCACAATGTTCGTTGCAGCACTCTTTACAATAGCCAGGTAATGGAACCCACGTAAATGCCCACAGACAGATGAATGGATAAAGATGTGGTACATATATAAAATGGAATATTACTCGGCCATAAAAAGGAATGAAACTGGGTCATTTGTAGAGACATCGATGGATCGAGAGACTGTCATACAGAATGAAGTAAGTCAGAAAGAGGAATACAAATGTTGTATATTAATGCATATATGTGGAGCCTAAAAAATGGTACAGATGAACTGCTTTGCAGGGAAGAAATAGAGACACAGAGGTAGAGAACAAACGTATGGACACCAAGTGTGGGAAGCCATGGGGTGGTGGTGGTGGGATGAGTTGGGAGATTGGGATTGACCTGTATACATGTATATGCATAAAATACATAACTAATAATAACGTGCTGTATAAAAAAATTAAATAAAAATTAAATTTCAAAATTTTAAAAAATAAAATTTAAAAATAAAACAGAAAAACGTTCTTCCCGTCACACAGATGTATTTATAGGAATGAATTATTTCCATGCTTATATCTATAAATACATAAAAGAGGAATAAAATCTAACTTGAACCATAAAAGAAAAAAAAAACCTGAACCCACGAGTTATACAGAGGAAAACCCTATCAGGGCACTTGCTCCAGCGGTAAACAATTCTGAAATTGGTCAGAGGTGGGGAACCATCTCCCATACAGCCAGCAACCCACCCCCCACGCAAGAAGCGTCCTCATTGCAAAGCTGGGGGACCGTGACGAGGCATCTATGAGTAAACGTGAGCTGAGCCCCAGGCCAGCTGCTGCTGAACTGTTCCCACCCTTCCCAGGTAAAACACCTGAATATGTACAAGGTCTTGAAAGCCTAGAAGAAGGGCCGTGGAGCCACACCAGCGAAAGCACGCAGGCCAACTTGGTGCCTGCAGGCCAGCCAGGGTGGTCCTGGCCCCGGGCGCTCTTCCGGAAGCTTTCCATTGCCCTACCTGAGATACCCCTCCTGTCCCGGCCCCCACTGCTTTTTGCCTTCCTCACCTCTGTCCGGAGAGAAATTCCAGCGGAAGGTATGGGTGACACATCCTCTTCTTTACAGATGGCAGCCTGACATCTCCTGCAGAATGGCCTGCAGAGCCCCACTCACAGCGGGCAACCCACAAATCTGTGGCCCCTCACTCCCTCCCACCAGCACAGCCCCGAGACTGCTGACGGGGCAGAGAATATGGAGTCAGGCACAGCTTCAGGAGCTATTGCTGCCTGGAGCGCTGTTTATATTGACCTCAACGAGGCACACCTGGGGAGGGCGGGCCGGCAGGGTAAGGCTGCCCAGGTCAGCTAATCCACAACCCTCAGGGAATCACATTGTTGAAAATGGACCTCGCTAAGGCAGAATAGAAGCCAAGGGAAAAAAGGACACAATGCCATTTGCAGCACCATAGATGAGTCTAGAAGTAATCACGTGACTTGTAGTAAGTCAGAAAGTGAAAGACACATATCATATCATATCACTTATAGGTGTTACCTAAAAATGGATACCAGGGCAGATATTGCCACGGAGAAGGGCAATCACAGATTCATTAAACAAACTTATGGTTCACCAATGGAAAGGTGTGAGGATTGGTTTCATTACGATAACGGGGTTAAGAGACATATACAAACACAGGTGACATATATAATCACCAAAGACCTACAGAATACCAAGAGAGGACTACTCAACATTCTGTCATAACGTACATGGGAAAAGGATCCCAGGAAGAACAGACATCTGTATATGTGTAAAAGAACCACATCTTCCACACCTACAACAAGCCAAACATTGTAATCAAACTTGCTGTAATAAAAAATAAAAAAAATTAAATTAAAAACACGAAGAAGTAGTGAGACAAACTTGAGGGGCTTTCTCCTGGCACATTCCATTCTAAATTCCAATCTTGAACACCACTTCCATTGAGGCTCTGTTGCCCTAGTAACCAGATTTGGTAAGGGAGAACGGCTGCCACCTTGTGGCCGTTTCACACAACAGCAGCTTTAATCCCAGCGCTAATGGTCAGTTGATATTCAAAATCATTGCAGGCCTGTAAATGACACCTGCCCTGAAAACAAATCCTGGGGTCACATATCGACCAAAAAATTCAAAGGACGTCCATATTTCAAAACGACCGTTTCCAAAGGTATATTTTACGCACATTAGTGTTCTGCTTCTTTTCCTTTCTTTCCTTTTTTGTTAGAAAAAACGGGAATGGAAAAAGGCATCCCTCAGAATGGGCGAAAATCGTTGCAAACGAATCAATGGACAGAGGTTTAATCTCCAATATATATAAACAGCTCATGCAGCTTAATATTAAAAGAACAAACAACCCAATACAAAAATGGGCAGAAGATCTAAAGAGAGGTTTCTTCAAAGGAGACACAGAGATGGCCAAGACGCACATGAAAAGCTGCTCAACAGCACTAATTATTAGAGAAATGCAAATCAAAACTACAATGAGGTGTCACCTCACACCTGTTAGAATCGGCATCATCAGAAAATCTACAAACAACCAATTCTGGGGAGGGTGTGGACAAAAGGAGCCCTCTTCCACTATTGGTGGGAATATAAATTGATACAGTCACTATGGAGAACAGTATGGAGTTTCCTTAAAAAAACTAGAAATAGAATTACCATCTGATCCAGCAATCCCACTTCTGGGCATATACCCAGAGAAAACCGTAAATCAAAAAGGCACATTCACCACAATGTTCGTTGCAGCACTCTTTACAATAGCCAGGTAATGGAAGCCACCTAAATGGCCACAGACAGATGAATGGATAAAGATGTGGTACATATATAAAATGGAATATTACTCGCCCATAAAAAGGAATGAAACTGGGTCATTTGTAGAGACATCGATGGATCGAGAGACTGTCATACAGAATGAAGTAAGTCAGAAAGAGGAAAACAAATATTGTATATTAATGCATATATGTGGAGCCTAAAAAATGGTACAGATGAACTGCTTTGCAGGGAAGAAATAGAGACACAGAGGTAGAGAACAAACGTATGGACACCAAGTGTGGGAAGCCATGGGGTGGTGGTGGTGGGATGAGTTGGGAGATTGGGATTGACCTGTATACATGTATATGCATAAAATACATAACTAATAATAGGGTGCTGTATAAAAAAAATAAAAATTAAATTTCAAAATTTTAAAAAATAAAATTTAAAAATAAAACAGAAAAACGTTCTTCCCGTCACACAGATGTATTTATAGGAATGAATTATTTCCATGCTTATATCTATAAATACATAAAAGAGGAATAAAATCTAACTTGAAACATAAAAGAAAAATAAAAAACCTTAACCCACGAGTTATACAGAGGAAAACCCTATCAGGGCACTTGCTCCAGCGGTAAACAATTCTGAAATTGGTCAGAGGTGGGGAACCATCTCCCATACCGCCAGCAACCCACCCCCCACGCAAGGAGCGTCCTCATTGCAAAGCTGGGGGACCGTGCCGAGGCATCTATGAGTAAACGTGAGCTGAGCCCCAGGCCAGCTGAACTGTTCCCACCCTTCCCAGGTAAAACACCTGAATATGTACAAGAGCTTGAAAGCCTAGAGGAAGGGCCGTGGAGCCACACCAGCGAAAGCACGCAGGCCAACTTGGTGCCTGCAGGCCAGCCAGGGTGGTCCTGGCCCCGGGCGCTCTTCTGGAAGCTTTCCATTGCCCTACCTGAGATACCCCTCCTGTCCCGGCCCCCACTGCTTTTTGCCTTCCTCACCTCTGTCCGGAGAGAAATTCCAGCGGAAGGTATGGGTGACACATCCTCTTCTTTACAGGTGGCAGCCTGACAACTCCTGCAGAATGGCCAGCAGAGCCCCACTCACAGCGGGCCACCCACAAAGCTGTGGCCCCTCACTCCCTCCCACCAGCACAGCCCCGAGACTGCTGACGGGGCAGAGAATATGGAGTCAGGCACAGCTTCAGGGGCTATTGCTGCCTGGAGCACTGTTTATATTGACCTCAACGAGGCACACCTGGGGAGGGCGGGCCGGCTGGGTAAGGCTGCCCAGGTCAGCTAATCCACAACCCTCAGGGAATCACATTGTTGAAAATGGACCTCGCTAAGGCAGAATAGAAGCCAAGGGAAAAAAGGACACAATGCCATTTGCAGCACCGTAGATGAGTCTAGAAGTAATCACGTGACTTGTAGTAAGTCAGAAAGTGAAAGACACATATCATATCATATCACTTATAGGTGTTACCTAAAAATGGATACCAGGGCAGATATTGCCACGGAGAAGGGCAATCACAGATTCATTAAACAAACTTATGGTTCACCAATGGAAAGGTGTGAGGATTGGTTTCATTACGATATCGGGGTTAAGAGACATATACAAACACAGGTGACATATATAATCACCAAAGACCTACAGAATACCAAGAGAGGACTACTCAACATTCTGTCATAACGTACATGGGAAAAGGATCCCAGGAAGAACAGACATCTGTATATGTGTAAAAGAACCACATCTTCCACACCTACAACAAGCCAAACATTGTAATCAAACTTGCTGTAATAAAAAATAAAAAATAAATAAATTAAAAACACGAAGAAGAAGTAGTGAGACAAACTTGAGGGGCTTTCTCCTGGCACATTCCATTCTAAATTCCAATCTAGAACACCACTTCCATTGAGGCTCTGTTGCCCTAGTCACCAGATTTGGTAAGGGAGAACGGCTGCCACCTTGTGGCCGTTTCACACAACAGCAGCTTTAATCCCAGCGCTAATGGTCAGTTGATATTCAAAATCATTGCAGGCCTGTAAATGACACCTGCCCTGAAAACAAATCCTGGGGTCACATATCGACCAAAAAATTCAAAGGACGTCCATATTTCAAAACGACCGTTTCAAAAGGCATATTTTACGCACATTAGTGTTCTGCTTCTTTTCCTTTCTTTCCTTTTTTGTTAGAAAAAACGGGAATGGAAAAAGGCATCCCTCAGAATGGGCGAAAATCATTGCAAACGAATCAATGGACAGAGGTTTAATCTCCAATATATATAAACAGCTCATGCAGCTTAATATTAAAAGAACAAACAACCCAATACAAAAATGGGCAGAAGATCTAAAGAGACATTTCTTCAAAGGAGACACAGAGATGGCCAAGACGCACATGAAAAGCTGCTCAACAGCACTAATTATTAGAGAAATGCAAATCAAAACTACAATGAGGTATCACCTCACACATGTTAGAATCGGCATCATCAGAAAATCTACAAACAACCAATTCTGGGGAGGGTGTGGACAAAAGGAGCCCTCTTCCACTATTGGTGGGAATGTAAATTGATACAGTCACTATGGAGAACAGTATGGAGTTTCCTTAAAAAAACTAGAAATAGAATCACCATCTGATCCAGCAATCTCACTTCTGGGCATATACCCAGAGAAAACCGTAAATCAAAAAGGCACATTCACCACAATGTTCGTTGCAGCACTCTTTACAATAGCCAGGTAATGGAACCCACGTAAATGCCCACAGACAGATGAATGGATAAAGATGTGGTACATATATAAAATGGAATATTACTCGGCCATAAAAAGGAATGAAACTGGGTCATTTGTAGAGACATCGATGGATCGAGAGACTGTCATACAGAATGAAGTAAGTCAGAAAGAGGAATACAAATGTTGTATATTAATGCATATATGTGGAGCCTAAAAAATGGTACAGATGAACTGCTTTGCAGGGAAGAAATAGAGACACAGAGGTAGAGAACAAACGTATGGACACCAAGTGTGGGAAGCCATGGGGTGGTGGTGGTGGGATGAGTTGGGAGATTGGGATTGACCTGTATACATGTATATGCATAAAATACATAACTAATAATAACGTGCTGTATAAAAAAATTAAATAAAAATTAAATTTCAAAATTTTAAAAAATAAAATTTAAAAATAAAACAGAAAAACGTTCTTCCCGTCACACAGATGTATTTATAGGAATGAATTATTTCCATGCTTATATCTATAAATACATAAAAGAGGAATAAAATCTAACTTGAACCATAAAAGAAAAAAAAAACCTGAACCCACGAGTTATACAGAGGAAAACCCTATCAGGGCACTTGCTCCAGCGGTAAACAATTCTGAAATTGGTCAGAGGTGGGGAACCATCTCCCATACAGCCAGCAACCCACCCCCCACGCAAGAAGCGTCCTCATTGCAAAGCTGGGGGACCGTGACGAGGCATCTATGAGTAAACGTGAGCTGAGCCCCAGGCCAGCTGCTGCTGAACTGTTCCCACCCTTCCCAGGTAAAACACCTGAATATGTACAAGGTCTTGAAAGCCTAGAAGAAGGGCCGTGGAGCCACACCAGCGAAAGCACGCAGGCCAACTTGGTGCCTGCAGGCCAGCCAGGGTGGTCCTGGCCCCGGGCGCTCTTCCGGAAGCTTTCCATTGCCCTACCTGAGATACCCCTCCTGTCCCGGCCCCCACTGCTTTTTGCCTTCCTCACCTCTGTCCGGAGAGAAATTCCAGCGGAAGGTATGGGTGACACATCCTCTTCTTTACAGATGGCAGCCTGACATCTCCTGCAGAATGGCCTGCAGAGCCCCACTCACAGCGGGCAACCCACAAATCTGTGGCCCCTCACTCCCTCCCACCAGCACAGCCCCGAGACTGCTGACGGGGCAGAGAATATGGAGTCAGGCACAGCTTCAGGAGCTATTGCTGCCTGGAGCGCTGTTTATATTGACCTCAACGAGGCACACCTGGGGAGGGCGGGCCGGCAGGGTAAGGCTGCCCAGGTCAGCTAATCCACAACCCTCAGGGAATCACATTGTTGAAAATGGACCTCGCTAAGGCAGAATAGAAGCCAAGGGAAAAAAGGACACAATGCCATTTGCAGCACCATAGATGAGTCTAGAAGTAATCACGTGACTTGTAGTAAGTCAGAAAGTGAAAGACACATATCATATCATATCACTTATAGGTGTTACCTAAAAATGGATACCAGGGCAGATATTGCCACGGAGAAGGGCAATCACAGATTCATTAAACAAACTTATGGTTCACCAATGGAAAGGTGTGAGGATTGGTTTCATTACGATAACGGGGTTAAGAGACATATACAAACACAGGTGACATATATAATCACCAAAGACCTACAGAATACCAAGAGAGGACTACTCAACATTCTGTCATAACGTACATGGGAAAAGGATCCCAGGAAGAACAGACATCTGTATATGTGTAAAAGAACCACATCTTCCACACCTACAACAAGCCAAACATTGTAATCAAACTTGCTGTAATAAAAAATAAAAAAAATTAAATTAAAAACACGAAGAAGTAGTGAGACAAACTTGAGGGGCTTTCTCCTGGCACATTCCATTCTAAATTCCAATCTTGAACACCACTTCCATTGAGGCTCTGTTGCCCTAGTAACCAGATTTGGTAAGGGAGAACGGCTGCCACCTTGTGGCCGTTTCACACAACAGCAGCTTTAATCCCAGCGCTAATGGTCAGTTGATATTCAAAATCATTGCAGGCCTGTAAATGACACCTGCCCTGAAAACAAATCCTGGGGTCACATATCGACCAAAAAATTCAAAGGACGTCCATATTTCAAAACGACCGTTTCCAAAGGTATATTTTACGCACATTAGTGTTCTGCTTCTTTTCCTTTCTTTCCTTTTTTGTTAGAAAAAACGGGAATGGAAAAAGGCATCCCTCAGAATGGGCGAAAATCGTTGCAAACGAATCAATGGACAGAGGTTTAATCTCCAATATATATAAACAGCTCATGCAGCTTAATATTAAAAGAACAAACAACCCAATACAAAAATGGGCAGAAGATCTAAAGAGAGGTTTCTTCAAAGGAGACACAGAGATGGCCAAGACGCACATGAAAAGCTGCTCAACAGCACTAATTATTAGAGAAATGCAAATCAAAACTACAATGAGGTGTCACCTCACACCTGTTAGAATCGGCATCATCAGAAAATCTACAAACAACCAATTCTGGGGAGGGTGTGGACAAAAGGAGCCCTCTTCCACTATTGGTGGGAATATAAATTGATACAGTCACTATGGAGAACAGTATGGAGTTTCCTTAAAAAAACTAGAAATAGAATTACCATCTGATCCAGCAATCCCACTTCTGGGCATATACCCAGAGAAAACCGTAAATCAAAAAGGCACATTCACCACAATGTTCGTTGCAGCACTCTTTACAATAGCCAGGTAATGGAAGCCACCTAAATGGCCACAGACAGATGAATGGATAAAGATGTGGTACATATATAAAATGGAATATTACTCGGCCATAAAAAGGAATGAAACTGGGTCATTTGTAGAGACATCGATGGATCGAGAGACTGTCATACAGAATGAAGTAAGTCAGAAAGAGGAAAACAAATATTGTATATTAATGCATATATGTGGAGCCTAAAAAATGGTACAGATGAACTGCTTTGCAGGGAAGAAATAGAGACACAGAGGTAGAGAACAAACGTATGGACACCAAGTGTGGGAAGCCATGGGGTGGCGGTGGTGGGATGAGTTGGGAGATTGGGATTGACCTGTATACATGTATATGCATAAAATACATAACTAATAATAGGGTGCTGTATAAAAAAAATAAAAATTAAATTTCAAAATTTTAAAAAATAAAATTTAAAAATAAAACAGAAAAACGTTCTTCCCGTCACACAGATGTATTTATAGGAATGAATTATTTCCATGCTTATATCTATAAATACATAAAAGAGGAATAAAATCTAACTTGAAACATAAAAGAAAAATAAAAAACCTTAACCCACGAGTTATACAGAGGAAAACCCTATCAGGGCACTTGCTCCAGCGGTAAACAATTCTGAAATTGGTCAGAGGTGGGGAACCATCTCCCATACCGCCAGCAACCCACCCCCCACGCAAGGAGCGTCCTCATTGCAAAGCTGGGGGACCGTGCCGAGGCATCTATGAGTAAACGTGAGCTGAGCCCCAGGCCAGCTGAACTGTTCCCACCCTTCCCAGGTAAAACACCTGAATATGTACAAGAGCTTGAAAGCCTAGAAGAAGGGCCGTGGAGCCACACCAGCGAAAGCACGCAGGCCAACTTGGTGCCTGCAGGCCAGCCAGGGTGGTCCTGGCCCCGGGCGCTCTTCTGGAAGCTTTCCATTGCCCTACCTGAGATACCCCTCCTGTCCCGGCCCCCACTGCTTTTTGCCTTCCTCACCTCTGTCCGGAGAGAAATTCCAGCGGAAGGTATGGGTGACACATCCTCTTCTTTACAGGTGGCAGCCTGACAACTCCTGCAGAATGGCCAGCAGAGCCCCACTCACAGCGGGCCACCCACAAAGCTGTGGCCCCTCACTCCCTCCCACCAGCACAGCCCCGAGACTGCTGACGGGGCAGAGAATATGGAGTCAGGCACAGCTTCAGGGGCTATTGCTGCCTGGAGCACTGTTTATATTGACCTCAACGAGGCACACCTGGGGAGGGCGGGCCGGCTGGGTAAGGCTGCCCAGGTCAGCTAATCCACAACCCTCAGGGAATCACATTGTTGAAAATGGACCTCGCTAAGGCAGAATAGAAGCCAAGGGAAAAAAGGACACAATGCCATTTGCAGCACCGTAGATGAGTCTAGAAGTAATCACGTGACTTGTAGTAAGTCAGAAAGTGAAAGACACATATCATATCATATCACTTATAGGTGTTACCTAAAAATGGATACCAGGGCAGATATTGCCACGGAGAAGGGCAATCACAGATTCATTAAACAAACTTATGGTTCACCAATGGAAAGGTGTGAGGATTGGTTTCATTACGATATCGGGGTTAAGAGACATATACAAACACAGGTGACATATATAATCACCAAAGACCTACAGAATACCAAGAGAGGACTACTCAACATTCTGTCATAACGTACATGGGAAAAGGATCCCAGGAAGAACAGACATCTGTATATGTGTAAAAGAACCACATCTTCCACACCTACAACAAGCCAAACATTGTAATCAAACTTGCTGTAATAAAAAATAAAAAATAAATAAATTAAAAACACGAAGAAGAAGTAGTGAGACAAACTTGAGGGGCTTTCTCCTGGCACATTCCATTCTAAATTCCAATCTAGAACACCACTTCCATTGAGGCTCTGTTGCCCTAGTCACCAGATTTGGTAAGGGAGAACTGCTGCCACCTTGTGGCCGTTTCACACAACAGCAGCTTTAATCCCAGCGCTAATGGTCAGTTGATATTCAAAATCATTGCAGGCCTGTAAATGACACCTGCCCTGAAAACAAATCCTGGGGTCACATATCGACCAAAAAATTCAAAGGACGTCCATATTTCAAAACGACCGTTTCAAAAGGCATATTTTACGCACATTAGTGTTCTGCTTCTTTTCCTTTCTTTCCTTTTTTGTTAGAAAAAACGGGAATGGAAAAAGGCATCCCTCAGAATGGGCGAAAATCATTGCAAACGAATCAATGGACAGAGGTTTAATCTCCAATATATATAAACAGCTCATGCAGCTTAATATTAAAAGAACAAACAACCCAATACAAAAATGGGCAGAAGATCTAAAGAGACATTTCTTCAAAGGAGACACAGAGATGGCCAAGACGCACATGAAAAGCTGCTCAACAGCACTAATTATTAGAGAAATGCAAATCAAAACTACAATGAGGTATCACCTCACACATGTTAGAATCGGCATCATCAGAAAATCTACAAACAACCAATTCTGGGGAGGGTGTGGACAAAAGGAGCCCTCTTCCACTATTGGTGGGAATGTAAATTGATACAGTCACTATGGAGAACAGTATGGAGTTTCCTTAAAAAAACTAGAAATAGAATCACCATCTGATCCAGCAATCTCACTTCTGGGCATATACCCAGAGAAAACCGTAAATCAAAAAGGCACATTCACCACAATGTTCGTTGCAGCACTCTTTACAATAGCCAGGTAATGGAACCCACGTAAATGCCCACAGACAGATGAATGGATAAAGATGTGGTACATATATAAAATGGAATATTACTCGGCCATAAAAAGGAATGAAACTGGGTCATTTGTAGAGACATCGATGGATCGAGAGACTGTCATACAGAATGAAGTAAGTCAGAAAGAGGAATACAAATGTTGTATATTAATGCATATATGTGGAGCCTAAAAAATGGTACAGATGAACTGCTTTGCAGGGAAGAAATAGAGACACAGAGGTAGAGAACAAACGTATGGACACCAAGTGTGGGAAGCCATGGGGTGGTGGTGGTGGGATGAGTTGGGAGATTGGGATTGACCTGTATACATGTATATGCATAAAATACATAACTAATAATAACGTGCTGTATAAAAAAATTAAATAAAAATTAAATTTCAAAATTTTAAAAAATAAAATTTAAAAATAAAACAGAAAAACGTTCTTCCCGTCACACAGATGTATTTATAGGAATGAATTATTTCCATGCTTATATCTATAAATACATAAAAGAGGAATAAAATCTAACTTGAACCATAAAAGAAAAAAAAAACCTGAACCCACGAGTTATACAGAGGAAAACCCTATCAGGGCACTTGCTCCAGCGGTAAACAATTCTGAAATTGGTCAGAGGTGGGGAACCATCTCCCATACAGCCAGCAACCCACCCCCCACGCAAGGAGCGTCCTCATTGCAAAGCTGGGGGACCGTGCCGAGGCATCTGTGAGTAAACGTGAGCTGAGCCCCAGGCCAGCTGCTGCTGAACTGTTCCCACCCTTCCCAGGTAAAACACCTGAATATGTACAAGGGCTTGAAAGCCTAGAGGAAGGGCCGTGGAGCCACACCAGCGAAAGCACGCAGGCCAACTTGGTGCCTGCAGGCCAGCCAGGGTGGTCCTGGCCCCGGGCGCTCTTCCGGAAGCTTTCCATTGCCCTACCTGAGATACCCCTCCTGTCCCGGCCCCCACTGCTTTTTGCCTTCCTCACCTTTGTCCGGAGAGAAATTCCAGCGGAAGGTATGGGTGACACATCCTCTTCTTTACAGGTGGCAGCCTGACAACTCCTGCAGAATGGCCAGCAGAGCCCCACTCACAGCGGGAAACCCACAAATCTGTGGCCCCTCACTCCCTCCCACCAGCACAGCCCCGAGACTGCTGACGGGGCAGAGAATATGGAGTCAGGCACAGCTTCAGGGACTATTGCTGCCTGGAGCGCTGTTTATATTGACCTCAACGAGGCACACCTGGGGAGGGCGGGCCGGCAGGGTAAGGCTGCCCAGGTCAGCTAATCCACAACCCTCAGGGAATCACATTGTTGAAAATGGACCTCGCTAAGGCAGAATAGAAGCCAAGGGAAAAAAGGACACAATGCCATTTGAAGCACCGTAGATGAGTCTAGAAGTAATCACGTGACTTGTAGTAAGTCAGAAAGTGAAAGACACATATCATATCATATCACTTATAGGTGTTACCTAAAAATGGATACCAGGGCAGATATTGCCACGGAGAAGGGCAATCACAGATTCATTAAACAAACTTATGGTTCACCAATGGAAAGGTGTGAGGATTGGTTTCATTACGATAACGGGGTTAAGAGACATATACAAACACAGGTGACATATATAATCACCAAAGACCTACAGAATACCAAGAGAGGACTACTCAACATTCTGTCATAACGTACATGGGAAAAGGATCCCAGGAAGAACAGACATCTGTATATGTGTAAAAGAACCACATCTTCCACACCTACAACAAGCCAAACATTGTAATCAAACTTGCTGTAATAAAAAATAAAAAAAAATTAAATTAAAAACACAAAGAAGAAGTAGTGAGACAAACTTGAGGGGCTTTCTCCTGGCACATTCCATTCTAAATTCCAATCTAGAACACCACTTCCATTGAGGCTCTGTTGCCCTAGTCACCAGATTTGGTAAGGGAGAACGGCTGCCACCTTGTGGCCGTTTCATACAACAGCAGCTTTAATCCCAGCGCTAATGGTCAGTTGATATTCAAAATCATTGCAGGCCTGTAAATGACACCTGCCCTGAAAACAAATCCTGGGGTCACATATCGACCAAAAAATTCAAAGGACGTCCATATTTCAAAACGACCGTTTCAAAAGGCATATTTTACGCACATTAGTGTTCTGCTTCTTTTCCTTTCTTTCCTTTTTTGTTAGAAAAAACGGGAATGGAAAAAGGCATCCCTCAGAATGGGCGAAAATCATTGCAAACGAATCAATGGACAGAGGTTTAATCTCCAATATATATAAACAGCTCATGCAGCTTAATATTAAAAGAACAAACAACCCAATACAAAAATGGGCAGAAGATCTAAAGAGACATTTCTTCAAAGGAGACACAGAGATGGCCAAGACGCACATGAAAAGCTGCTCAACAGCACTAATTATTAGAGAAATGCAAATCAAAACTACAATGAGGTATCACCTCACACATGTTAGAATCGGCATCATCAGAAAATCTACAAACAACCAATTCTGGGGAGGGTGTGGACAAAAGGAGCCCTCTTCCACTATTGGTGGGAATGTAAATTGATACAGTCACTATGGAGAACAGTATGGAGTTTCCTTAAAAAAACTAGAAATAGAATCACCATCTGATCCAGCAATCTCACTTCTGGGCATATACCCAGAGAAAACCGTAAATCAAAAAGGCACATTCACCACAATGTTCGTTGCAGCACTCTTTACAATAGCCAGGTAATGGAACCCACGTAAATGCCCACAGACAGATGAATGGATAAAGATGTGGTACATATATAAAATGGAATATTACTCGGCCATAAAAAGGAATGAAACTGGGTCATTTGTAGAGACATCGATGGATCGAGAGACTGTCATACAGAATGAAGTAAGTCAGAAAGAGGAATACAAATGTTGTATATTAATGCATATATGTGGAGCCTAAAAAATGGTACAGATGAACTGCTTTGCAGGGAAGAAATAGAGACACAGAGGTAGAGAACAAACGTATGGACACCAAGTGTGGGAAGCCATGGGGTGGTGGTGGTGGGATGAGTTGGGAGATTGGGATTGACCTGTATACATGTATATGCATAAAATACATAACTAATAATAACGTGCTGTATAAAAAAATTAAATAAAAATTAAATTTCAAAATTTTAAAAAATAAAATTTAAAAATAAAACAGAAAAACGTTCTTCCCGTCACACAGATGTATTTATAGGAATGAATTATTTCCATGCTTATATCTATAAATACATAAAAGAGGAATAAAATCTAACTTGAACCATAAAAGAAAAAAAAAACCTGAACCCACGAGTTATACAGAGGAAAACCCTATCAGGGCACTTGCTCCAGCGGTAAACAATTCTGAAATTGGTCAGAGGTGGGGAACCATCTCCCATACAGCCAGCAACCCACCCCCCACGCAAGGAGCATCCTCATTGCAAAGCTGGGGGACCGTGCCGAGGCATCTGTGAGTAAACGTGAGCTGAGCCCCAGGCCAGCTGCTGCTGAACTGTTCCCACCCTTCCCAGGTAAAACACCTGAATATGTACAAGGGCTTGAAAGCCTAGAGGAAGGGCCGTGGAGCCACACCAGCGAAAGCACGCAGGCCAACTTGGTGCCTGCAGGCCAGCCAGGGTGGTCCTGGCCCCGGGCGCTCTTCCGGAAGCTTTCCATTGCCCTACCTGAGATACCCCTCCTGTCCCGGCCCCCACTGCTTTTTGCCTTCCTCACCTTTGTCCGGAGAGAAATTCCAGCGGAAGGTATGGGTGGCACATCCTCTTCTTTACAGGTGGCAGCCTGACAACTCCTGCAGAATGGCCTTCAGAGCCCCACTCACAGCGGGAAACCCACAAATCTGTGGCCCCTCACTCCCTCCCACCAGCACAGCCCCGAGACTGCTGACGGGGCAGAGAATATGGAGTCAGGCACAGCTTCAGGGGCTATTGCTGCCTGGAGCGCTGTTTATATTGACCTCAACGAGGCACACCTGGGGAGGGCGGGCCGGCAGGGTAAGGCTGCCCAGGTCAGCTAATCCACAACCCTCAGGGAATCACATTGTTGAAAATGGACCTCGCTAAGGCAGAATAGAAGCCAAGGGAAAAAAGGACACAATGCCATTTGAAGCACCGTAGATGAGTCTAGAAGTAATCACGTGACTTGTAGTAAGTCAGAAAGTGAAAGACACATATCATATCATATCACTTATAGGTGTTACCTAAAAATGGATACCAGGGCAGATATTGCCACGGAGAAGGGCAATCACAGATTCATTAAACAAACTTATGGTTCACCAATGGAAAGGTGTGAGGATTGGTTTCATTACGATAACGGGGTTAACAGACATATACAAACACAGGTGACATATATAATCACCAAAGACCTACAGAATACCAAGAGAGGACTACTCAACATTCTGTCATAACGTACATGGGAAAAGGATCCCAGGAAGAACAGACATCTGTATATGTGTAAAAGAACCACATCTTCCACACCTACAACAAGCCAAACATTGTAATCAAACTTGCTGTAATAAAAAATAAAAAAAAATTAAATTAAAAACACGAAGAAGAAGTAGTGAGACAAACTTGAGGGGCTTTCTCCTGGCACATTCCATTCTAAATTCCAATCTAGAACACCACTTCCATTGAGGCTCTGTTGCCCTAGTCACCAGATTTGGTAAGGGAGAACGGCTGCCACCTTGTGGCCGTTTCACACAACAGCAGCTTTAATCCCAGCGCTAATGGTCAGTTGATATTCAAAATCATTGCAGGCCTGTAAATGACACCTGCCCTGAAAACAAATCCTGGGGTCACATATCGACCAAAAATTTCAAAGGACGTCCATATTTCAAAACGACCGTTTCAAAAGGCATATTTTACGCACATTAGTGTTCTGCTTCTTTTCCTTTCTTTCCTTTTTTGTTAGAAAAAACGGGAATGGAAAAAGGCATCCCTCAGAATGGGCGAAAATCATTGCAAACGAATCAATGGACAGAGGTTTAATCTCCAATATATATAAACAGCTCATGCAGCTTAATATTAAAAGAACAAACAACCCAATACAAAAATGGGCAGAAGATCTAAAGAGACATTTCTTCAAAGGAGACACAGAGATGGCCAAGATGCACATGAAAAGCTGCTCAACAGCACTAATTATTAGAGAAATGCAAATCAAAACTACAATGAGGTATCACCTCACACCTGTTAGAATCGGCATCATCAGAAAATCTACAAACAACCAATTCTGGGGAGGGTGTGGACAAAAGGAGCCCTCTTCCACTATTGGTGGGAATGTAAATTGATACAGTCACTATGGAGAACAGTATGGAGTTTCCTTAAAAAACTAGAAATAGAATCACCATCTGATCCAGCAATCTCACTTCTGGGCATATACCCAGAGAAAACCGTAAATCAAAAAGGCACATTCACCACAATGTTCGTTGCAGCACTCTTTACAATAGCCAGGTAATGGAACCCACGTAAATGCCCACAGACAGATAAATGGATAAAGATGTGGTACATATATAAAATGGAATATTACTCGGCCATAAAAAGGAATGAAACTGGGTCATTTGTAGAGACATCGATGGATCGAGAGACTGTCATACAGAATGAAGTAAGTCAGAAAGAGGAATACAAATGTTGTATATTAATGCATATATGTGGAGCCTAAAAAATGGTACAGATGAACTGCTTTGCAGGGAAGAAATAGAGACACAGAGGTAGAGAACAAACGTATGGACACCAAGTGTGGGAAGCCATGGGGTGGTGGTGGTGGGATGAGTTGGGAGATTGGGATTGACCTGTATACATGTATATGCATAAAATACATAACTAATAATAACGTGCTGTATAAAAAAATTAAATAAAAATTAAATTTCAAAATTTTAAAAAATAAAATTTAAAAATAAAACAGAAAAACGTTCTTCCCGTCACACAGATGTATTTATAGGAATGAATTATTTCCATGCTTATATCTATAAATACATAAAAGAGGAATAAAATCTAACTTGAACCATAAAAGAAAAAAAAAACCTGAACCCACGAGTTATACAGAGGAAAACCCTATCAGGGCACTTGCTCCAGCGGTAAACAATTCTGGAATTGGTCAGAGGTGGGGAACCATCTCCCATACAGCCAGCAACCCACCCCCCACGCAAGGAGCATCCTCATTGCAAAGCTGGGGGACCGTGCCGAGGCATCTGTGAGTAAACGTGAGCTGAGCCCCAGGCCAGCTGCTGCTGAACTGTTCCCACCCTTCCCAGGTAAAACACCTGAATATGTACAAGGGCTTGAAAGCCTAGAGGAAGGGCCGTGGAGCCACACCAGCGAAAGCACGCAGGCCAACTTGGTGCCTGCAGGCCAGCCAGGGTGGTCCTGGCCCCGGGCGCTCTTCCGGAAGCTTTCCATTGCCCTACCTGAGATACCCCTCCTGTCCCGGCCCCCACTGCTTTTTGCCTTCCTCACCTTTGTCCGGAGAGAAATTCCAGCGGAAGGTATGGGTGACACATCCTCTTCTTTACAGGTGGCAGCCTGACAACTCCTGCAGAATGGCCTTCAGAGCCCCACTCACAGCGGGAAACCCACAAATCTGTGGCACCTCACTCCCTCCCACCAGCACAGCCCCGAGACTGCTGACGGGGCAGAGAATATGGAGTCAGGCACAGCTTCAGGGGCTATTGCTGCCTGGAGCGCTGTTTATATTGACCTCAACGAGGCACACCTGGGGAGGGCGGGCCGGCAGGGTAAGGCTGCCCAGGTCAGCTAATCCACAACCCTCAGGGAATCACATTGTTGAAAATGGACCTCGCTAAGGCAGAATAGAAGCCAAGGGAAAAAAGGACACAATGCCATTTGCAGCACCGTAGATGAGTCTAGAAGTAATCACGTGACTTGTAGTAAGTCAGAAAGTGAAAGACACATATCATATCATATCACTTATAGGTGTTACCTAAAAATGGATACCAGGGCAGATATTGCCACGGAGAAGGGCAATCACAGATTCATTAAACAAACTTATGGTTCACCAATGGAAAGGTGTGAGGATTGGTTTCATTACGATAACGGGGTTAACAGACATATACAAACACAGGTGACATATATAATCACCAAAGACCTACAGAATACCAAGAGAGGACTACTCAACATTCTGTCATAACGTACATGGGAAAAGGATCCCAGGAAGAACAGACATCTGTATATGTGTAAAAGAACCACATCTTCCACACCTACAACAAGCCAAACATTGTAATCAAACTTGCTGTAATAAAAAATAAAAAAAAATTAAATTAAAAACACGAAGAAGAAGTAGTGAGACAAACTTGAGGGGCTTTCTCCTGGCACATTCCATTCTAAATTCCAATCTAGAACACCACTTCCATTGAGGCTCTGTTGCCCTAGTCACCAGATTTGGTAAGGGAGAACGGCTGCCACCTTGTGGCCGTTTCACACAACAGCAGCTTTAATCCCAGCGCTAATGGTCAGTTGATATTCAAAATCATTGCAGGCCTGTAAATGACACCTGCCCTGAAAACAAATCCTGGGGTCACATATCGACCAAAAAATTCAAAGGACGTCCATATTTCAAAACGACCGTTTCAAAAGGCATATTTTACGCACATTAGTGTTCTGCTTCTTTTCCTTTCTTTCCTTTTTTGTTAGAAAAAACGGGAATGGAAAAAGGCATCCCTCAGAATGGGCGAAAATCATTGCAAACGAATCAATGGACAGAGGTTTAATCTCCAATATATATAAACAGCTCATGCAGCTTAATATTAAAAGAACAAACAACCCAATACAAAAATGGGCAGAAGATCTAAAGAGACATTTCTTCAAAGGAGACACAGAGATGGCCAAGACGCACATGAAAAGCTGCTCAACAGCACTAATTATTAGAGAAATGCAAATCAAAACTACAATGAGGTATCACCTCACACCTGTTAGAATCGGCATCATCAGAAAATCTACAAACAACCAATTCTGGGGAGGGTGTGGATAAAAGGAGCCCTCTTCCACTATTGGTGGGAATGTAAATTGATACAGTCACTATGGAGAACAGTATGGAGTTTCCTTAAAAAACTAGAAATAGAATCACCATCTGATCCAGCAATCTCACTTCTGGGCATATACCCAGAGAAAACCGTAAATCAAAAAGGCACATTCACCACAATGTTCGTTGCAGCACTCTTTACAATAGCCAGGTAATGGAACCCACGTAAATGCCCACAGACAGATGAATGGATAAAGATGTGGTACATATATAAAATGGAATATTACTCGGCCATAAAAAGGAATGAAACTGGGTCATTTGTAGAGACATCGATGGATCGAGAGACTGTCATACAGAATGAAGTAAGTCAGAAAGAGGAATACAAATGTTGTATATTAATGCATATATGTGGAGCCTAAAAAATGGTACAGATGAACTGCTTTGCAGGGAAGAAATAGAGACACAGAGGTAGAGAACAAACGTATGGACACCAAGTGTGGGAAGCCATGGGGTGGTGGTTGTGGGATGAGTTGGGAGATTGGGATTGACCTGTATACATGTATATGCATAAAATACATAACTAATAATAACGTGCTGTATAAAAAAATTAAATAAAAATTAAATTTCAAAATTTTAAAAAATAAAATTTAAAAATAAAACAGAAAAACGTTCTTCCCGTCACACAGATGTATTTATAGGAATGAATTATTTCCATGCTTATATCTATAAATACATAAAAGAGGAATAAAATCTAACTTGAACCATAAAAGAAAAAAAAAACCTGAACCCACGAGTTATACAGAGGAAAACACTATCAGGGCACTTGCTCCAGCGGTAAACAATTCTGAAATTGGTCAGAGGTGGGGAACCATCTCCCATACAGCCAGCAACCCACCCCCCACGCAAGGAGCGTCCTCATTGCAAAGCTGGGGGACCGTGCCGAGGCATCTGTGAGTAAACGTGAGCTGAGCCCCAGGCCAGCTGCTGCTGAACTGTTCCCACCCTTCCCAGGTAAAACACCTGAATATGTACAAGGTCTTGAAATCCTAGAGGAAGGGCCGTGGAGCCACACCAGCGAAAGCACGCAGGCCAACTTGGTGCCTGCAGGCCAGCCAGGGTGGTCCTGGCCCCGGGCGCTCTTCTGGAAGCTTTCCATTGCCCTACCTGAGATACCCCTCCTGTCCCGGCCCCCACTGCTTTTTGCCTTCCTCACCTCTGTCCAGAGAGAAATTCCAGCGGAAGGTATGGGTGACACATCCTCTTCTTTACAGGTGGCAGCCTGACAACTCCTGCAGAATGGCCAGCAGAGCCCCACTCACAGCGGGCCACCCACAAAGCTGTGGCCCCTCACTCCCTCCCACCAGCACAGCCCCGAGACTGCTGACGGGGCAGAGAATATGGAGTCAGGCACAGCTTCAGGGGCTATTGCTGCCTGGAGCGCTGTTTATATTGACCTCAACGAGGCACACCTGGGGAGGGCGGGCCGGCAGGGTAAGGCTGCCCAGGTCAGCTAATCCACAACCCTCAGGGAATCACATTGTTGAAAATGGACCTCGCTAAGGCAGAAGAGATGCCAAGGGAAAAAAGGACACAATGCCATTTGCAGCACCGTAGATGAGTCTAGAAGTAATCACGTGACTTGTAGTAAGTCAGAAAGTGAAAGACACATATCATATCATATCACTTATAGGTGTTACCTAAAAATGGATACCAGGGCAGATATTGCCACGGAGAAGGGCAATCACAGATTCATTAAACAAACTTATGGTTCACCAATGGAAAGGTGTGAGGATTGGTTTCATTACGATATCGGGGTTAAGAGACATATACAAACACAGGTGACATATATAATCACCAAAGACCTACAGAATACCAAGAGAGGACTACTCAACATTCTGTCATAACGTACATGGGAAAAGGATCCCAGGAAGAACAGACATCTGTATATGTGTAAAAGAACCACATCTTCCACACCTACAACAAGCCAAACATTGTAATCAAACTTGCTGTAATAAAAAATAAAAAAAAATTAAATTAAAAACACGAAGAAGAAGTAGTGAGACAAACTTGAGGGGCTTTCTCCTGGCACATTCCATTCTAAATTCCAATCTAGAACACCACTTCCATTGAGGCTCCCTTGCCCTAGTCACCAGATTTGGTAAGGGAGAACTGCTGCCACCTTGTGGCCGTTTCACACAACAGCAGCTTTAATCCCAGCGCTAATGGTCAGTTGATATTCAAAATCATTGCAGGCCTGTAAATGACACCTGCCCTGAAAACAAATCCTGGGGTCACATATCGACCAAAAAATTCAAAGGACGTCCATATTTCAAAACGACCGTTTCAAAAGGCATATTTTACGCACATTAGTGTTCTGCTTCTTTTCCTTTCTTTCCTTTTTTGTTAGAAAAAACGGGAATGGAAAAAGGCATCCCTCAGAATGGGCGAAAATCGTTGCAAACGAATCAATGGACAGAGGTTAAATCTCCAATATATATAAACAGCTCATGCAGCTTAATATTAAAAGAACAAACAACCCAATACAAAAATGGGCAGAAGATCTAAAGAGACATTTCTTCAAAGGAGACACAGAGATGGCCAAGACGCACATGAAAAGCTGCTCAACAGCACTAATTATTAGAGAAATGCAAATCAAAACTACAATGAGGTATCACCTCACACCTGTTAGAATCGGCATCATCAGAAAATCTACAAACAACCAATTCTGGGGAGGGTGTGGACAAAAGGAGCCCTCTTCCAATATTGGTGGGAATGTAAATTGATACAGTCACTATGGAGAACAGTATGGAGTTTCCTTAAAAAAACTAGAAATAGAATTACCATCTGATCCAGCAATCCCACTTCTGGGCATATACCCAGAGAAAACCGTAAATCAAAAAGGCACATTCACCACAATGTTCGTTGCAGCACTCTTTACAAGAGCCAGGTAATGGAAGCCACCTAAATGCTCACAGACAGATGAATGGATAAAGATGTGGTACATATATAAAATGGAATATTACTCGGCCATAAAAAGGAATGAAACTGGGTCATTTGTAGAGACATCGATGGATCGAGAGACTGTCATACAGAATGAAGTAAGTCAGAAAGAGGAAAACAAATATTGTATATTAATGCATATATGTGGAGCCTAAAAAATGGTACAGATGAACTGCTTTGCAAGGAAGAAATAGAGACACAGAGGTAGAGAACAAACGTATGGACACCAAGTGTGGGAAGCCATGGGGTGGTGGTGGTGGGATGAGTTGGGAGATTGGGATTGACCTGTATACATGTATATGCATAAAATACATAACTAATAATAACGTGCTGTATAAAAAAAATAAAAATTAAATTTCAAAATTTTAAAAAATAAAATTTAAAAATAAAACAGAAAAACGTTCTTCCCGTCACACAGATGTATTTATAGGAATGAATTATTTCCATGCTTATATCTATAAATACATAAAAGAGGAATAAAATCTAACTTGAAACATAAAAGAAAAATAAAAAACATTAACCCACGAGTTATACAGAGGAAAACCCTATCAGGGCACTTGCTCCAGCAGTAAACAATTCTGAAATTGGTCAGAGGTGGGGAACCATCTCCCATACCGCCAGCAACCCACCCCCCATGCAAGGAGCGTCCTCATTGCAAAGCTGGGGGACCGTGCCGAGGCATCTATGAGTAAACGTGAGCTGAGCCCCAGGCCAGCTGCTGCTGAACTGTTCCCACCCTTCCCAGGTAAAACACCTGAATATGTACAAGGTCTTGAAAGCCTAGAGGAAGGGCCGTGGAGCCACACCAGTGAAAGCACGCAGGCCAACTTGGTGCCTGCAGGCCAGCCAGGGTGGTCCTGGCCCCGGGCGCTCTTCTGGAAGCTTTCCATTGCCCTACCTGAGATACCCCTCCTGTCCCGGCCCCCACTGCTTTTTGCCTTCCTCACCTCTGTCCGGAGAGAAATTCCAGCGGAAGGTATGGGTGACACATCCTCTTCTTTACAGGTGGCAGCCTGACAACTCCTGCAGAATGGCCAGCAGAGACCCACTCACAGCGGGCCACCCACAAAGCTGTGGCCCCTCACTCCCTCCCACCAGCACAGCCCCGAGACTGCTGACGGGGCAGAGAATATGGAGTCAGGCACAGCTTCAGTGGCTATTGCTGCCTGGAGCGCTGTTTATATTGACCTCAACGAGGCACACCTGGGGAGGGCGGGCCGGCAGGGTAAGGCTGCCCAGGTCAGCTAATCCACAACCCTCAGGGAATCACATTGTTGAAAATGGACCTCGCTAAGGCAGAAGAGATGCCAAGGGAAAAAAGGACACAATGCCATTTGCAGCACCGTAGATGAGTCTAGAAGTAATCACGTGACTTGTAGTAAGTCAGAAAGTGAAAGACACATATCATATCATATCACTTATAGGTGTTACCTAAAAATGGATACCAGGGCAGATATTGCCACGGAGAAGGGCAATCACAGATTCATTAAACAAACTTATGGTTCACCAATGGAAAGGTGTGAGGATTGGTTTCATTACGATATCGGAGTTAACAGACATATACAAACACAGGTGACATATATAATCACCAAAGACCTACAGAATACCAAGAGAGGACTACTCAACATTCTGTCATAAGGTACATGGGAAAAGGATCCCAGGAAGAACAGACATCTGTATATGTGTAAAAGAACCACATCTTCCACACCTACAACAAGCCAAACATTGTAATCAAACTTGCTGTAATAAAAAATAAAAAAAAATAAATTAAAAACACGAAGAAGAAGTAGTGAGACAAACTTGAGGGGCTTTCTCCTGGCACATTCCATTCTAAATTCCAATCTAGAACACCACATACATTGAGGCTCTGTTGCCCTAGTCACCAGATTTGGTAAGGGAGAACTGCTGCCACCTTGTGGCCGTTTCACACAACAGCAGCTTTAATCCCAGCGCTAATGGTCAGTTGATATTCAAAATCATTGCAGGCCTGTAAATGACACCTGCCCTGAAAACAAATCCTGGGGTCACATATCGACCAAAAAATTCAAAGGACGTCCATATTTCAAAACGACCGTTTCAAAAGGCATATTTTACGCACATTAGTGTTCTGCTTTTTTTCCTTTCTTTCCTTTTTTGTTAAAAAAAACGGGAATGGAAAAAGGCATCCCTCAGAATGGGCGAAAGTCGAGGCAAACGAATCAATGGACAGAGGTTTAATCTCCAATATATATAAACAGCTCATGCAGCTTAATATTAAAAAAACAAACAACCCAATACAAAAATGGGCAGAAGATCTAAAGAGACATTTCTTCAAAGGAGACACAGAGATGGCCAAGACGCACATGAAAAGCTGCTCAACAGCACTAATTATTAGAGAAATGCAAATCAAAACTACAATGAGGTATCACCTCACACATGTTAGAATCGGCATCATCAGAAAATCTACAAACAACCAATTCTGGGGAGGGTGTGGACAAAAGGAGCCCTCTTCCACTATTGGTGGGAATGTAAATTGATACAGTCACTATGGAGAACAGTATGGAGTTTCCTTAAAAAAACTAGAAATAGAATCAACATCTGATCCAGCAATCCCACTTCTGGGCATATACCCAGAGAAAACCGTAAATCAAAAAGGCACATTCACCACAATGTTCGTTGCAGCACTCTTTACAATAGCCAGGTAATGGAAGCCACCTAAATGCCCACAGACAGATGAATGGATAAAGATGTGGTACATATATAAAATGGAATATTACTCGGCCATAAAAAGGAATGAAACTGGGTCATTTGTAGAGACATCGATGGATCGAGAGACTGTCATACAGAATGAAGTAAGTCAGAAAGAGGAAAACAAATGTTGTATATTAATGCATATATGTGGAGCCTAAAAAATGGTACAGATGAACTGCTTTGCAGGGAAGAAATAGAGACACAGAGGTAGAGAACAAACGTATGGACAACAAGTGTGGGAAGCCATGGGGTGGTGGTGGTGGGATGAGTTGGGAGATTGGGATTGACCTGTATACATGTATATGCATAAAATACATAACTAATAATAACGTGCTGTATGAAAATATTAAATAAAAATTAAATTTCAAAATTTTAAAAAATAAAATTTAAAAATATAACAGAAAAACGTTCTTCCCGTCACACAGATGTATTTATAGGAATGAATTATTTCCATGCTTATATCTATAAATACATAAAAGAGGAATAAAATCTAACTTGAACCATAAAAGAAAAAAAAAAACCTGAACCCACGAGTTATACAGAGGAAAACCCTATCAGGGCACTTGCTCCAGCGGTAAACAATTCTGAAATTGGTCAGAGGTGGGGAACCATCTCCCATACAGCCAGCAACCCACCCCCCACGCAAGGAGCGTCCTCATTGAAAAGCTGGGGGACCGTGCCGAGGCATCTGTGAGTAAACGTGAGCTGAGCCCCAGGCCAGCTGCTGCTGAACTGTTCCCACCCTTCCCAGGTAAAACACCTGAATATGTACAAGGGCTTGAAAGCCTAGAGGAAGGGCCGTGGAGCCACACCAGCGAAAGCACGCAGGCCAACTTGGTGCCTGCAGGCCAGCCAGGGTGGTCCTGACCCCGGGCGCTCTTCCGGAAGCTTTCCATTGCCCTACCTGGGATACCCCTCCTGTCCAGGCCCCCACTGCTTTTTGCCTTCCTTACCTCTGTCCGGAGAGAAATTCCAGCGGAAGGTATTGGTGACACATCCTCTTCTTTACAGGTGGCAGCCTGACAACTCCTGCAGAATGGCCAGCAGAGCCCCACTCACAGCGGGCCACCCACCAAGCTGTGGCCCCTCACTCCCTCCCACCAGCACAGCCCCGAGACTGCTGACGGGGCAGAGAATATGGAGTCAGGCACAGCTTCAGGGGCTATTGCTGCCTGGAGCGCTGTTTATATTGACCTCAACGAGGCACACCTCGGGAGGGCGGGCCGGCAGGGTAAGGCTGCCCAGGTCAGCTAATCCACAACCCTCAGGGAATCACATTGTTGAAAATGGACCTCGCTAAGGCAGAATAGAAGCCAAGGGAAAAAAGGACACAATGCCATTTGCAGCACCGTAGATGAGTCTAGAAGTAATCACGTGACTTGTAGTAAGTCAGAAAGTGAAAGACACATATCATATCATATCACTTATAGGTGTTACCTAAAAATGGATACCAGGGCAGATATTGCCACGGAGAAGGGCAATCACAGATTCATTAAACAAACTTATGGTTCACCAATGGAAAAGTGTGAGGATTGGTTTCATTACGATATCGGGGTTAAGAGACATATACAAACACAGGTGACATATATAATCACCAAAGACCTACAGAATACCAAGAGAGGACTACTCAACATTCTGTCATAACGTACATGGGAAAAGGATCCCAGGAAGAACAGACATCTGTATATGTGTAAAAGAACCACATCTTCCACACCTACAACAAGCCAAACATTGTAATCAAACTTGCTGTAATAAAAAATAAAAAAAAATTAAATTAAAAACACGAAGAAGAAGTAGTGAGACAAACTTGAGGGGCTTTCTCCTGGCACATTCCATTCTAAATTCCAATCTAGAACACCACTTCCATTGAGGCTCTGTTGCCCTAGTCACCAGATTTGGTAAGGGAGAACTGCTGCAACCTTGTGGCCGTTTCACACAACAGCAGCTTTAATCCCAGCGCTAATGGTCAGTTGATATTCAAAATCATTGCAGGCCTGTAAATGACACCTGCCCTGAAAACAAATCCTGGGGTCACATATCGACCAAAAAATTCAAAGGACGTCCATATTTCAAAACGACCGTTTCAAAAGGCATATTTTACGCACATTACTGTTCTGCTTCTTTTCCTTTCTTTCCTTTTTTGTTAGAAAAAACGGGAATGGAAAAAGGCATCCCTCAGAATGGGCGAAAATCGTTGCAAACGAATCAATGGACAGAGGTTTAATCTCCAATATATATAAACAGCTCATGCAGCTTAATATTAAAAGAACAAACAACCCAATACAAAAATGGGCAGAAGATCTAAAGAGAGGTTTCTTCAAAGGAGACACAGAGATGGCCAAGACGCACATGAAAAGCTGCTCAACAGCACTAATTATTAGAGAAATGCAAATCAAAACTACAATGAGGTGTCACCTCACACCTGTTAGAATCGGCATCATCAGAAAATCTACAAACAACCAATTCTGGGGAGGGTGTGGACAAAAGGAGCCCTCTTCCACTATTGGTGGGAATGTAAATTGATACAGTCACTATGGAGAACAGTATGGAGTTTCCTTAAAAAAACTAGAAATAGAATCAACATCTGATCCAGCAATCCCACTTCTGGGCATATACCCAGAGAAAACCGTAAATCAAAAAGGCACATTCACCACAATGTTCGTTGCAGCACTCTTTACAAGAGCCAGGTAATGGAAGCCACCTAAATGCCCACAGACAGATGAATGGATAAAGATGTGGTACATATATAAAATGGAATATTACTCGGCCATAAAAAGGAATGAAACTGGGTCATTTGTAGAGACATCGATGGATCGAGAGACTGTCATACAGAATGAAGTAAGTCAGAAAGAGGAAAACAAATATTGTATATTAATGCATATATGTGGAGCCTAAAAAATGGTACAGATGAACTGCTTTGCAAGGAAGAAATGGAGACACAGAGGTAGAGAACAAACGTATGGACACCAAGTGTGGGAAGCCATGGGGTGGTGGTGGTGGGATGAGTTGGGAGATTGGGATTGACCTGTATACATGTATATGCATAAAATACATAACTAATAATAACGTGCTGTATAAAAAAAATAAAAATTAAATTTCAAAATTTTAAAAAATAAAATTTAAAAATAAAACAGAAAAACGTTCTTCCCGTCACACAGATGTATTTATAGGAATGAATTATTTCCATGCTTATATCTATAAATACATAAAAGAGGAATAAAATCTAACTTGAAACATAAAAGAAAAATAAAAAACCTTAACCCACGAGTTATACAGAGGAAAACCCTATCAGGGCACTTGCTCCAGCAGTAAACAATTCTGAAATTGGTCAGAGGTGGGGAACCATCTCCCATACCACCAGCAACCCACCCCCCACGCAAGGAGCGTCCTCATTGCAAAGCTGGGGGAACATGCCGAGGCATCTATGAGTAAACGTGAGCTGAGCCCCAGGCCAGCTGCTGCTGAACTGTTCCCACCCTTCCCAGGTAAAACACCTGAATATGTACAAGGTCTTGAAAGCCTAGAGGAAGGGCCGTGGAGCCACACCAGCGAAAGCACGCAGGCCAACTTGGTGCCTGCAGGCCAGCCAGGGTGGTCCTGGCCCCGGGCGCTCTTCTGGAAGCTTTCCATTGCCCTACCTGAGATACCCCTCCTGTCCCGGCCCCCACTGCTTTTTGCCTTCCTCACCTCTGTCCGGAGAGATATTCCAGCGGAAGGTATGGGTGACACATCCTCTTCTTTACAGGTGGCAGCCTGACAACTCCTGCAGAATGGCCAGCAGAGCCCCACTCACAGCGGGCCACCCACAAAGCTGTGGCCCCTCACTCCCTCCCACCAGCACAGCCCCGAGACTGCTGACGGGGCAGAGAATATGGAGTCAGGCACAGCTTCAGGGGCTATTGCTGCCTGGAGCGCTGTTTATATTGACCTCAACGAGGCACACCTGGGGAGGGCGGGCCGGCAGGGTAAGGCTGCCCAGGTCAGCTAATCCACAACCCTCAGGGAATCACATTGTTGAAAATGGACCTCGCTAAAGCAGAATAGAAGCCAAGGGAGAAAAGGACACAATGCCATTTGCAGCACCGTAGATGAGTCTAGAAGTAATCACGTGACTTGTAGTAAGTCAGAAAGTGAAAGACACATATCATATCATATCACGTATAGGTGTTACCTAAAAATGGATACCAGGGCAGATATTGCCATGGAGAAGGGCAATCACAGATTCATTAAACAAACTTATGGTTCACCAATGGAAAGGTGTGAGGATTGGTTTCATTACGATATCGGGGTTAAGAGACATATACAAACACAGGTGACATATATAATCACCAAAGACCTACAGAATACCAAGAGAGGACTACTCAACATTCTGTCATAACGTACATGGGAAAAGGATCCCAGGAAGAACAGACATCTGTATATGTGTAAAAGAACCACATCTTCCACACCTACAACAAGCCAAACATTGTAATCAAACTTGCTGTAATAAAAAATAAAAAAATCAAATTAAAAACACGAAGAAGTAGTGAGACAAACTTGAGGGGCTTTCTCCTGGCACATTCCATTCTAAATTCCAATCTAGAACACCACTTCCATTGAGGCTCTGTTGCCCTAGTCACCAGATTTGGTAAGGGAGAACGGCTGCCACCTTGTGGCCGTTTCACACAACAGCAGCTTTAATCCCAGCGCTAATGGTCAGTTGATATTCAAAATCATTGCAGGCCTGTAAATGACACCTGCCCTGAAAACAAATCCTGGGGTCACATATGGACCAAAAAATTCAAAGGACGTCCATATTTCAAAACGACCGTTTCAAAAGGCATATTTTACGCACATTAGTGTTCTGCTTCTTTTCCTTTCTTTCCTTTTTTGTTAGAAAAAACGGGAATGGAAAAAGGCATCCCTCAGAATGGGCGAAAATCGTTGCAAACGAATCAATGGACAGAGGTTTAATCTCCAATATATATAAACAGCTCATGCAGCTTAATATTAAAAGAACAAACAACCCAATACAAAAATGGGCAGAAGATCTAAAGAGAGGTTTCTTCAAAGGAGACACAGAGATGGCCAAGACACACATGAAAAGCTGCTCAACAGCACTAATTATTAGAGAAATGCAAATCAAAACTACAATGAGGTGTCACCTCACACCTGTTAGAATCGGCATCATCAGAAAATCTACAAACAACCTATTCTGGGGAGGGTGTGGACAAAAGGAGCCCTCTTCCACTATTGGTGGGAATGTAAATTGATACAGTCACTATGGAGAACAGTATGGAGTTTCCTTAAAAAAACTAGAAATAGAATCAACATCTGATCCAGCAATCCCACTTCTGGGCATATACCCAGAGAAAACCGTAAATCAAAAAGGCACATTCACCACAATGTTCGTTGCAGCACTCTTTACAATAGCCAGGTAATGGAAGCCACCTAAATGCCCACAGACAGATGAATGGATAAAGATGTGGTACATATATAAAATGGAATATTACTCAGCCATAAAAAGGAATGAAACTGGGTCATTTGTAGAGACATCGATGGATCGAGAGACTGTCATACAGAATGAAGTAAGTCAGAAAGAGGAAAACAAATGTTGTATATTAATGCATATATGTGGAGCCTAAAAAATGGTACAGATGAACTGCTTTGCAGGGAAGAAATAGAGTCACAGAGGTAGAGAACAAACGTATGGACACCAAGTGTGGGAAGCCATGGGGTGGTGGTGGTAGGATGAGTTGGGAGATTGGGATTGACCTGTTTACATGTATATGCATAAAATACATAACTAATAATAACGTGCTGTATGAAAATATTAAATAAAAATTAAATTTCAAAATTTTAAAAAATAAAATTTAAAAATAAAACAGAAAAACGTTCTTCCCGTCACACAGATGTATTTATAGGAATGAATTATTTCCATGCTTATATCTATAAATACATAAAAGAGGAATAAAATCTAACTTGAACCATAAAAGAAAAAAAAAACCTGAACCCACGAGTTATACAGAGGAAAACACTATCAGGGCACTTGCTCCAGCGGTAAACAATTCTGAAATTGGTCAGAGGTGGGGAACCATCTCCCATACAGCCAGCAACCCACCCCCCACGCAAGGAGCGTCCTCATTGCAAAGCTGGGGGACCGTGCCGAGGCATCTGTGAGTAAACGTGAGCTGAGCCCCAGGCCAGCTGCTGCTGAACTGTTCCCACCCTTCCCAGGTAAAACACCTGAATATGTACAAGGTCTTGAAATCCTAGAGGAAGGGCAGTGGAGCCACACCAGCGAAAGCACGCAGGCCAACTTGGTGCCTGCAGGCCAGCCAGGGTGGTCCTGGCCCCGGGCGCTCTTCCGGAAGCTTTCCATTGCCTTACCTGAGATACCCCTCCTGTCCAGGCCCCCACTGCTTTTTGCCTTCCTCACCTCTGTCCGGAGAGAAATTCCAGCGGAAGGTATGGGTGACACATCCTCTTCTTTACAGGTGGCAGCCTGACAACTCCTGCAGAATGGCCAGCAGAGCCCCACTCACAGCGGGCCACCCACAAAGCTGTGGCCCCTCACTCCCTCCCACCAGCACAGCCCCGAGACTGCTGACGGGGCAGAGAATATGGAGTCAGGCACAGCTTCAGGGGCTATTGCTGCCTGGAGCGCTGTTTATATTGACCTCAACGAGGCACACCTGGGGAGGGCGGGCCGGCAGGGTAAGGCTGCCCAGGTCAGCTAATCCACAACCCTCAGGGAATCACATTGTTGAAAATGGACCTCGCTAAGGCAGAAGAGATGCCAAGGGAAAAAAGGACACAATGCCATTTGCAGCACCGTAGATGAGTCTAGAAGTAATCACGTGACTTGTAGTAAGTCAGAAAGTGAAAGACACATATCATATCATATCACTTATAGGTGTTACCTAGAAATGGATACCAGGGCAGATATTGCCACGGAGAAGGGCAATCACAGATTCATTAAACAAACTTATGGTTCACCAATGGAAAGGTGTGAGGATTGGTTTCATTACGATATCGGGGTTAACAGACATATACAAACACAGGTGACATATATAATCACCAAAGACCTACAGAATACCAAGAGAGGACTACTCAACATTCTGTCATAACGTACATGGGAAAAGGATCCCAGGAAGAACAGACATCTGTATATGTGTAAAAGAACCACATCTTCCACACCTACAACAAGCCAAACATTGTAATCAAACTTGCTGTAATAAAAAATAAAAAAATCAAATTAAAAACACGAAGAAGTAGTGAGACAAACTTGAGGGGCTTTCTCCTGGCACATTCCATTCTAAATTCCAATCTAGAACACCACTTCCATTGAGGCTCTGTTGCCCTAGTCACCAGATTTGGTAAGGGAGAACGGCTGCCACCTTGTGGCCGTTTCACACAACAGCAGCTTTAATCCCAGCGCTAATGGTCAGTTGATATTCAAAATCATTGCAGGCCTGTAAATGACACCTGCCCTGAAAACAAATCCTGGGGTCACATATGGACCAAAAAATTCAAAGGACGTCCATATATCAAAACGACCGTTTCAAAAGGCATATTTTACGCACATTAGTGTTCTGCTTCTTTTCCTTTCTTTCCTTTTTTGTTAGAAAAAACGGGAATGGAAAAAGGCATCCCTCAGAATGGGCGAAAATCGTTGCAAACGAATCAATGGACAGAGGTTTAATCTCCAATATATATAAACAGCTCATGCAGCTTAATATTAAAAGAACAAACAACCCAATACAAAAATGGGCAGAAGATCTAAAGAGAGGTTTCTTCAAAGGAGACACAGAGATGGCCAAGACGCACATGAAAAGCTGCTCAACAGCACTAATTATTAGAGAAATGCAAATCAAAACTACAATGAGGTGTCACCTCACACATGTTAGAATCGGCATCATCAGAAAATCTACAAACAACCTATTCTGGGGAGGGTGTGGACAAAAGGAGCCCTCTTCCACTATTGGTGGGAATGTAAATTGATACAGTCACTATGGAGAACAGTATGGAGTTTCCTTAAAAAAACTAGAAATAGAATCAACATCTGATCCAGCAATCCCACTTCTGGGCATATACCCAGAGAAAACCGTAAATCAAAAAGGCACATTCACCACAATGTTCGTTGCAGCACTCTTTACAATAGCCAGGTAATGGAAGCCACCTAAATGCCCACAGACAGATGAATGGATAAAGATGTGGTACATATATAAAATGGAATATTACTCAGCCATAAAAAGGAATGAAACTGGGTCATTTGTAGAGACATCGATGGATCGAGAGACTGTCATACAGAATGAAGTAAGTCAGAAAGAGGAAAACAAATGTTGTATATTAATGCATATATGTGGAGCCTAAAAAATGGTACAGATGAACTGCTTTGCAGGGAAGAAATAGAGACACAGAGGTAGAGAACAAACGTATGGACACCAAGTGTGGGAAGCCATGGGGTGGTGGTGGTGGGATGAGTTGGGAGATTGGGATTGACCTGTTTACATGTATATGCATAAAATACATAACTAATAATAACGTGCTGTATGAAAATATTAAATAAAAATTAAATTTCAAAATTTTAAAAAATAAAATTTAAAAATAAAACAGAAAAACGTTCTTCCCGTCACACAGATGTATTTATAGGAATGAATTATTTCCATGCTTATATCTATAAATACATAAAAGAGGAATAAAATCTAACTTGAACCATAAAAGAAAAAAAAAACCTGAACCCACGAGTTATACAGAGGAAAACACTATCAGGGCACTTGCTCCAGCGGTAAACAATTCTGAAATTGGTCAGAGGTGGGGAACCATCTCCCATACAGCCAGCAACCCACCCCCCACGCAAGGAGCGTCCTCATTGCAAAGCTGGGGGACCGTGCCGAGGCATCTGTGAGTAAACGTGAGCTGAGCCCCAGGCCAGCTGCTGCTGAACTGTTCCCACCCTTCCCAGGTAAAACACCTGAATATGTACAAGGTCTTGAAATCCTAGAGGAAGGGCCGTGGAGCCACACCAGCGAAAGCACGCAGGCCAACTTGGTGCCTGCAGGCCAGCCAGGGTGGTCCTGGCCCCGGGCGCTCTTCCGGAAGCTTTCCATTGCCCTACCTGAGATACCCCTCCTGTCCAGGCCCCCACTGCTTTTTGCCTTCCTCACCTCTGTCCGGAGAGAAATTCCAGCGGAAGGTATGGGTGACACATCCTCTTCTTTACAGGTGGCAGCCTGACAACTCCTGCAGAATGGCCAGCAGAGCCCCACTCACAGCGGGCCACCCACAAAGCTGTGGCCCCTCACTCCCTCCCACCAGCACAGCCCCGAGACTGCTGACGGGGCAGAGAATATGGAGTCAGGCACAGCTTCAGGGGCTATTGCTGCCTGGAGCGCTGTTTATATTGACCTCAACGAGGCACACCTGGGGAGGGCGGGCCGGCAGGGTAAGGCTGCCCAGGTCAGCTAATCCACAACCCTCAGGGAATCACATTGTTGAAAATGGACCTCGCTAAGGCAGAAGAGATGCCAAGGGAAAAAAGGACACAATGCCATTTGCAGCACCGTAGATGAGTCTAGAAGTAATCACGTGACTTGTAGTAAGTCAGAAAGTGAAAGACACATATCATATCATATCACTTATAGGTGTTACCTAGAAATGGATACCAGGGCAGATATTGCCACGGAGAAGGGCAATCACAGATTCATTAAACAAACTTATGGTTCACCAATGGAAAGGTGTGAGGATTGGTTTCATTACGATATCGGGGTTAACAGACATATACAAACACAGGTGACATATATAATCACCAAAGACCTACAGAATACCAAGAGAGGACTACTCAACATTCTGTCATAACGTACATGGGAAAAGGATCCCAGGAAGAACAGACATCTGTATATGTGTAAAAGAACCACATCTTCCACACCTACAACAAGCCAAACATTGTAATCAAACTTGCTGTAATAAAAAATAAAAAAAAAATTAAATTAAGAACACGAAGAAGAAGTAGTGAGACAAACTTGAGGGGCTTTCTCCTGGCACATTCCATTCTAAATTCCAATCTAGAACACCACTTCCATTGAGGCTCTGTTGCCCTAGTCACCAGATTTGGTAAGGGAGAACTGCTGCCACCTTGTGGCCGTTTCACACAACAGCAGCTTTAATCCCAGCGCTAATGGTCAGTTGATATTCAAAATCAATGCAGGGCTGTAAATGACACCTGCCCTGAAAACAAATCCTGGGGTCACATATCGACCAAAAAATTCAAAGGACGTCCATATTTCAAAACGACCGTTTCAAAAGGCATATTTTACGCACATTAGTGTTCTGCTTTTTTTCCATTCTTTCCTTTTTTGTTAAAAAAAAACGGGAATGGAAAAAGGCATCCCTCAGAATGGGCGAAAGTCGAGGCAAAAGAATCAATGGACAGAGGTTTAATCTCCAATATATATAAACAGCTCATGCAGCTTAATATTAAAAAAATAAACAACCCAATACAAAAATGGGCAGAAGATCTAAAGAGAGGTTTCTTCAAAGGAGACACAGAGATGGCCAAGACGCACATGAAAAGCTGCTCAACAGCACTAATTATTAGAGAAATGCAAATCAAAACTACAATGAGGTGTCACCTCACACCTGTTAGAATCGGCATCATCAGAAAATCTACAAACAACCTATTCTGGGGAGGGTGTGGACAAAAGGAGCCCTCTTCCACTATTGGTGGGAATGTAAATTGATACAGTCACTATGGAGAACAGTATGGAGTTTCCTTAAAAAAACTAGAAATAGAATCAACATCTGATCCAGCAATCCCACTTCTGGGCATATACCCAGAGAAAACCGTAAATCAAAAAGGCACATTCACCACAATGTTCTTTGCAGCACTCTTTACAATAGCCAGGTAATGGAAGCCACCTAAATGCCCACAGACAGATGAATGGATAAAGATGTGGTACATATATAAAATGGAATATTACTCGGCCATAAAAAGGAATGAAACTGGGTCATTTGTAGAGACATCGATGGATCGAGAGACTGTCATACAGAATGAAGTAAGTCAGAAAGAGGAAAACAAATGTTGTATATTAATGCATATATGTGGAGCCTAAAAAATGGTACAGATGAACTGCTTTGCAGGGAAGAAATAGAGACACAGAGGTAGAGAACAAACGTATGGACACCAAGTGTGGGAAGCCATGGGGTGGTGGTGGTGGGATGAGTTGGGAGATTGGGATTGACCTGTTTACATGTATATGCATAAAATACATAACTAATAATAACGTGCTGTATGAAAATATTAAATAAAAATTAAATTTCAAAATTTTAAAAAATAAAATTTAAAAATAAAACAGAAAAACGTTCTTCCCGTCACACAGATGTATTTATAGGAATGAATTATTTCCATGCTTATATCTATAAATACATAAAAGAGGAATAAAATCTAACTTGAACCATAAAAGAAAAAAAAAACCTGAACCCACGAGTTATACAGAGGAAAACACTATCAGGGCACTTGCTCCAGCGGTAAACAATTCTGAAATTGGTCAGAGGTGGGGAACCATCTCCCATACAGCCAGCAACCCACCCCCCACGCAAGGAGCGTCCTCATTGCAAAGCTGGGGGACCGTGCCGAGGCATCTGTGAGTAAACGTGAGCTGAGCCCCAGGCCAGCTGCTGCTGAACTGTTCCCACCCTTCCCAGGTAAAACACCTGAATATGTACAAGGTCTTGAAATCCTAGAGGAAGGGCCGTGGAGCCACACCAGCGAAAGCACGCAGGCCAACTTGGTGCCTGCAGGCCAGCCAGGGTGGTCCTGGCCCCGGGCGCTCTTCCGGAAGCTTTCCATTGCCCTACCTGAGATACCCCTCCTGTCCAGGCCCCCACTGCTTTTTGCCTTCCTCACCTCTGTCCGGAGAGAAATTCCAGCGGAAGGTATGGGTGACACATCCTCTTCTTTACAGGTGGCAGCCTGACAACTCCTGCAGAATGGCCAGCAGAGCCCCACTCACAGCGGGCCACCCACAAAGCTGTGGCCCCTCACTCCCTCCCACCAGCACAGCCCCGAGACTGCTGACGGGGCAGAGAATATGGAGTCAGGCACAGCTTCAGGGGCTATTGCTGCCTGGAGCGCTGTTTATATTGACCTCAACGAGGCACACCTGGGGAGGGCGGGCCGGCAGGGTAAGGCTGCCCAGGTCAGCTAATCCACAACCCTCAGGGAATCACATTGTTGAAAATGGACCTCGCTAAGGCAGAAGAGATGCCAAGGGAAAAAAGGACACAATGCCATTTGCAGCACCGTAGATGAGTCTAGAAGTAATCACGTGACTTGTAGTAAGTCAGAAAGTGAAAGACACATATCATATCATATCACTTATAGGTGTTACCTAGAAATGGATACCAGGGCAGATATTGCCACGGAGAAGGGCAATCACAGATTCATTAAACAAACTTATGGTTCACCAATGGAAAGGTGTGAGGATTGGTTTCATTACGATATCGGGGTTAACAGACATATACAAACACAGGTGACATATATAATCACCAAAGACCTACAGAATACCAAGAGAGGACTACTCAACATTCTGTCATAACGTACATGGGAAAAGGATCCCAGGAAGAACAGACATCTGTATATGTGTAAAAGAACCACATCTTCCACACCTACAACAAGCCAAACATTGTAATCAAACTTGCTGTAATAAAAAATAAAAAAATCAAATTAAAAACACGAAGAAGTAGTGAGACAAACTTGAGGGGCTTTCTCCTGGCACATTCCATTCTAAATTCCAATCTAGAACACCACTTCCATTGAGGCTCTGTTGCCCTAGTCACCAGATTTGGTAAGGGAGAACGGCTGCCACCTTGTGGCCATTTCACACAACAGCAGCTTTAATCCCAGCGCTAATGGTCAGTTGATATTCAAAATCATTGCAGGCCTGTAAATGACACCTGCCCTGAAAACAAATCCTGGGGTCACATATCGACCAAAAAATTCAAAGGACGTCCATATTTCAAAACGACCGTTTCAAAAGGCATATTTTACGCACATTAGTGTTCTGCTTCTTTTCCTTTCTTTCCTTTTTTGTTAGAAAAAACGGGAATGGAAAAAGGCATCCCTCAGAATGGGCGAAAATCGTTGCAAACGAATCAATGGACAGAGGTTTAATCTCCAATATATATAAACAGCTCATGCAGCTTAATATTAAAAGAACAAACAACCCAATACAAAAATGGGCAGAAGATCTAAAGAGAGGTTTCTTCAAAGGAGACACAGAGATGGCCAAGACGCACATGAAAAGCTGGTCAACAGCACTAATTATTAGAGAAATGCAAATCAAAACTACAATGAGGTGTCACCTCACACCTGTTAGAATCGGCATCATCAGAAAATCTACAAACAACCAATTCTGGGGAGGGTGTGGACAAAAGGAGCCCTCTTCCACTATTGGTGGGAATGTAAATTGATACAGTCACTATGGAGAACAGTATGGAGTTTCCTTAAAAAAACTAGAAATAGAATCACCATCTGATCCAGCAATCCCACTTCTGGGCATATACCCAGAGAAAACCGTACATCAAAAAGGCACATTCACCACAATGTTCGTTGCAGCACTCTTTACAATAGCCAGGTAATGGAAGCCACCTAAATGCCCACAGACAGATGAATGGATAAAGATGTGGTACATATATAAAATGGAATATTACTCGGCCATAAAAAGGAATGAAACTGGGTCATTTGTAGAGACATCGATGGATCGAGAGACTGTCATACAGAATGAAGTAAGTCAGAAAGAGGAAAACAAATATTGTATATTAATGCATATATGTGGAGCCTAAAAAATGGTACAGATGAACTGCTTTGCAAGGAAGAAATAGAGACACAGAGGTAGAGAACAAACGTATGGACACCTAGTGTGGGAAGCCATGGGGTGGTGGTGGTGGGATGAGTTGGGAGATTGGGATTGACCTGTATACATGTATATGCATAAAATACATAACTAATAATAACGTGCTGTATAAAAAAAATAAAATTTAAATTTCAAAATTTTAAAAAATAAAATTTAAAAATAAAACAGAAAAACGTTCTTCCCGTCACACAGATGTATTTATAGGAATGAATTATTTCCATGCTTATATCTATAAATACATAAAAGAGGAATAAAATCTAACTTGAAACATAAAAGAAAAAAAAAAAACCTTAACCCACGAGTTATACAGAGGAAAACCCTATCAGGGCACTTGCTCCAGCGGTAAACAATTCTGAAATTGGTCAGAGGTGGGGAACCATCTCCCATACCGCCAGCAACCCACGCCCTACGCAAGGAGCGTCCTCATTGCAAAGCTGGGGGACCGTGCCGAGGCATCTATGAGTAAACGTAAGCTGAGCCCCAGGCCAGCTGCTGCTGAACTGTTCCCACCCTTCCCAGGTAAAACACCTGAATATGTACAAGGTCTTGAAAGCCTAGAGGAAGGGCCGTGGAGCCACACCAGCGAAAGCACGCAGGCCAACTTGGTGCCTGCAGGCCAGCCAGGGTGGTCCTGGCCCCGGGGGATTTTCCGGAAGATTTCCATTGCCCTACATGAGATACCCCTCCTGTCCCGGCCCCCACTGCTTTTTGCCTTCCTCACCTCTGTCCGGAGAGAAATTCCAGCGGAAGGTATGGGTGACACATCCACTTCTTTACAGGTGGCAGCCTGACAACTCCTGCAGAATGGCCTGCAGAGCCCCACTCACAGCGGGCAACCCACAAATCTGTGGCCCCTCACTCCCTCCCACCAGCACAGCCCCGAGACTGATGACGGGGCAGAGAATATGGAGTCAGGCACAGCTTCAGGGGCTATTGCTGCCTGGAGAGCTGTTTATATTGACCTCAACGAGGCACACCTGGGGAGGGCGGGCCGGCAGGGTAAGGCTGCCCAGGTCAGCTAATCCACAACCCTCAGGGAATCACATTGTTGAAAATGGACCTCGCTAACGCAGAATAGAAGCCAAGGGAAAAAAGGACACAATGCCATTTGCAGCACCGTAGATGAGTCTAGAAGTAATCACGTGACTTGTAGTAAGTCAGAAAGTGAAAGACACATATCATATCATATCACTTATAGATGTTACCTAAAAATGGATACCAGGGCAGATATTGCCACGGAGAAGGGCAATCACAGATTCATTAAACAAACTTATGGTTCAGAAAAGGAAAGGTTTGAGGATTGGTTTCATTATGATAACGGGGTTAACAGAGATATACAAACACAGGTGACATATATAATCACCAAAGACCAACAGAATACCAAGAGATTACTACTCAACATTCTGTCATAACGTACATGGGAAAAGGATCCCAGGAAGAACAGACATCTGTAAATGTGTAAAAGAACCACATCTTCCACACCTACAACAAGCCAAACATTGTAATCAAACTTGCTGTAATAAAAAATAAAAAAATTAAATTAAAAACACGAAGAAGTAGTGAGACAAACTTGAGGGGCTTTCTCCTGGCACATTCCATTCTAAATTCCAATCTAGAACACCACTTCCATTGAGGCTCTGTTGCCCTAGTCACCAGATTTGGTAAGGGAGAACGGCTGCCACCTTGTGGCCGTTTCACACAACAGCAGCTTTAATCCCAGCGCTAATGGTCAGTTGATATTCAAAATCATTGCAGGCCTGTAAATGACACCTGCCCTGAAAACAAATCCTGGGGTCACATATCGACCAAAAAATTCAAAGGACGTCCATATTTCAAAACGACCGTTTCAAAAGGCATATTTTACGCACATTAGTGTTCTGCTTCTTTTCCTTTCTTTCCTTTTTTGTTAGAAAAAACAGGAATGGAAAAAGGCATCCCTCAGAATGGGCGAAAATCGTTGCAAACGAATCAATGGACAGAGGTTTAATCTCCAATATATATAAACAGCTCATGCAGCTTAATATTAAAAGAACAAACAACCCAATACAAAAATGGGCAGAAGATCTAAAGAGAGGTTTCTTCAAAGGAGACACAGAGATGGCCAAGACGCACATGAAAAGCTGCTCAACAGCACTAATTATTAGAGAAATGCAAATCAAAACTACAATGAGGTATCACCTCACACCTGTTAGAATCGGCATCATCAGAAAATCTACAAACAACCAATTCTGGGGAGGGTGTGGACAAAAGGAGCCCTCTTCCACTATTGGTGGGAATGTAAATTGATACAGTCACTATGGAGAACAGTATGGAGTTTCCTTAAAAAAACTAGAAATAGAATTACCATCTGATCCAGCAATCCCACTTCTGGGCATATACCCAGAGAAAACCGTAAATCAAAAAGGCACATTCACCACAATGTTCGTTGCAGCTCTCTTTACAATAGCCAGGTAATGGAAGCCACCTAAATGCCCACAGACAGATGAATGGATAAAGATGTGGTACATATATAAAATGGAATATTACTCGGCCATAAAAAGGAATGAAACTGGGTCATTTGTAGAGACATCGATGGATCGAGAGACTGTCATACAGAATGAAGTAAGTCAGAAAGAGGAAAACAAATATTGTATATTAATGCATATATGTGGAGCCTAAAAAATGGTACAGATGAACTGGTTTGCAGGGAAGAAATAGAGACACAGAGGTAGAGAACAAACGTATGGACACCAAGTGTGGGAAGCCATGGGGTGGTGGTGGTGGGATGAGTTGGGAGATTGGGATTGACCTGTATACATGTATATGCATAAAATACATAACTAATAATAACGTGCTGTATAAAAAAAATAAAATTTAAATTTCAAAATTTTAAAAAATAAAATTTAAAAATAAAACAGAAAAACGTTCTTCCCGTCACACAGATGTATTTATAGGAATGAATTATTTCCATGCTTATATCTATAAATACATAAAAGAGGAATAAAATCTAACTTGAAACATAGAAGAAAAAAAAAACCTTAACCCACGAGTTATACAGAGGAAAACCCTATCAGAGAACTTGCTCCAGCAGTAAACAATTCTGAAATTGGTCAGAGGTGGGGAACCATCTCCCATACCGCCAGCAACCCACCCCCCACGCAAGGAGCGTCCTCATTGCAAAGCTGGGGGACCGTGCCGAGGCATCTATCAGTAAACGTGAGCTGAGCCCCAGGCCAGCTGCTGCTGAACTGTTCCCACCCTTCCCAGGTAAAACACCTGAATATGTACAAGGTCTTGAAAGCCTAGAGGAAGGGCCGTGGAGCCACACCAGTGAAAGCACGCAGGCCAACTTGGTGCCTGCAGGCCAGCCAGGGTGGTCCTGGCCCCGGGCGCTCTTCTGGAAGCTTTCCATTGCCCTACCTGTGATACCCCTCCTGTCCCGGCCCCCACTGCTTTTTGCCTTCCTCACCTCTGTCCGGAGAGAAATTCCAGCGGAAGGTATGGGTGACACATCCTCTTCTTTACAGGTGGCAGCCTGACAACTCCTGCAGAATGGCCAGCAGAGCCCCACTCACAGCGGGCCACCCAAAAATCTGTGGCCCCTCACTCCCTCCCACCAGCACAGCCCCGAGACTGCTGACGGGGCAGAGAATATGGAGTCAGGCACAGCTTCAGGGGCTATTGCTGCCTGGAGCGCTGTTTATATTGACCTCAATGAGGCACACCTGGGGAGGGCGGGCCGGCAGGGTAAGGCTGCCCAGGTCAGCTAATCCACAACCCTCAGGGAATCACATTGTTGAAAATGGACCTCGCTAAGGCAGAATAGAAGCCAAGGGAAAAAAGGACACAATGCCATTTGCAGCACCGTAGATGAGTCTAGAAGTAATCACGTGACTTGTAGTAAGTCAGAAAGTGAAAGACACATATCATATCATATCACTTATAGGTGTTACCTAAAAATGGATACCAGGGCAGATATTGCCACGGAGATAGGCAATCACAGATTCATTAAACAAACTTATGGTTCACCAATGGAAAGGTGTGAGGATTGGTTTCATTACGATAATGGGGTTAACAGACATATACAAACACAGGTGACATATATAATCACCAAAGACCTACAGAATACGAAGAGAGGACTACTCAACAATCTGTCATAACGTACATGGGAAAAGGATCCCAGGAAGAACAGACATCTGTATATGTGTAAAAGATCCACATCTTCCACACCTACAACAAGCCAAACATTGTAATCAAACTTGCTGTAATAAAAAATAAAAAAAAATAAATTAAAAACACGAAGAAGTAGTGAGACAAACTTTAGGGGCTTTCTCCTGGCACATTCCATTCTAAATTCCAATCTAGAACACCACTTCCATTAAGGCTCTGTTGCCCTAGTCACCAGATTTGGTAAGGGAGAACGGCTGCCACCTTGTGGCCGTTTCACACAACAGCAGCTTTAATCCCAGCGCTAATGGTCAGTTGATATTCAAAATCATTGCAGGCCTGTAAATGACACCTGCCCTGAAAACAAATCCTGGGGTCACATATCGACCAAAAAATTCAAAGGACGTCCATATTTCAAAACGACCGTTTCAAAAGGCATATTTTACGCACATTAGTGTTCTGCTTTTTTTCCTTTCTTTCCTTTTTTGTTAAAAAAAAAAACGGGAATGGAAAAAGGCATCCCTCAGAATGGGCGAAAACCGTTGCAAACGAATCAATGGACAGAGGTTTAATCTCCAATATATATAAACAGCTCATTCAGCTTAATATTAAAAGAACAAACAACCCAATACAAAAATGGGCAGAAGATCTAAAGAGAGGTTTCTTCAAAGGAGACACAGAGATGGCCAAGACGCACATGAAAAGCTGCTCAACAGCACTAATTATTAGAGAAGTGCAAATCAAAACTACAATGAGGTGTCACCTCACACCTGTTAGAATCGGCATCATCAGAAAATCTACAAACAACCAATTCTGGGGAGGGTGTGGACAAAAGGAGCCCTCTTCCACTATTGGTGGGAATGTAAATTGATACAGTCACTATGGAGAACAGTATGGAGTTTCCTTAAAAAAACTAGAAATAGAATTACCATCTGATCCAGCAATCCCACTTCTGGGCATATACCCAGAGAAAACCGTAAATCAAAAAGGCACATTCACCACAATGTTCGTTGCAGCTCTCTTTACAATAGCCAGGTAATGGAAGCCACCTAAATGCCCACAGACAGATGAATGGATAAAGATGTGGTACATATATAAAATGGAATATTACTCGGCCATAAAAAGGAATGAAACTGGGTCATTTGTAGAGACATCGATGGATCGAGAGACTGTCATACAGAATGAAGTAAGTCAGAAAGAGGAAAACAAATGTTGTATATTAATGCATATATGTGGAGCCTAAAAAATGGTACAGATGAACTGCTTTGCAGGGAAGAAATAGAGACACAGAGGTAGTGAACAAACGTATGGACACCAAGTGTGGGAAGCCATGGGGTGGTGGTGGTGGGATGAGTTGGGAGATTGGGATTGACCTGTATACATGTATATGCATAAAATACATAACTAATAATAACGTGCTGTATAAAAAAATAAAAATTAAATTTCAAAATTTTAAAAAATAAAATTTAAAAATAAAACAGAAAAACGTTCTTCCCGTCACACAGATGTATTTATAGGAATGAATTATTTCCATGCTTATATCTATAAATACATAAAAGAGGAATAAAATCTAACTTGAACCATAAAAGAAAAAAAAAAAACCTTAACCCACGAGTTATACAGAGGAAAACCCTATCAGGGCACTTGCTCCAGCAGTAAACAATTCTGAAATTGGTCAGAGGTGGGGAACCATCTCCCATACCGCCAGCAACACACCCCCCACGCAAGGAGCATCCTCATTGCAAAGCTGGGGGACCATGCCGAGGCATCTATGAGTAAACGTGAGCTGAGCCCCAGGCCAGCTGCTGCTGAACTGTTCCCACCCTTCCCAGGTAAAACACCTGAATATGTACAAGGTCTTGAAAGCCTAGAGGAAGGGCCGTGGAGACACACCAGCGAAAGCACGCAGGCCAACTTGGTGCCTGCAGGCCAGCCAGGGTGGTCCTGGCCCCGGGCGATCTTCTGGAAGCTTTCCATTGCCCTACCTGAGATACCCCTCCTGTCCCGGCCCCCACTGCTTTTTGCCTTCCTCACCTCTGTCCGGAGAGAAATTCCAGCGGAAGGTATGGGTGACACATCCTCTTCTTTACAGGTGGCAGCATGACAACTCCTGCAGAATGGCCTGCAGAGCCCCACTCACAGCGGGCAACCCACAAATCTGTGGCCCCTCACTCCCTCCCACCAGCACAGCCCCGAGACTGCTGACGGGGCAGAGAATATGGAGTCAGGCACAGCTTCAGGGGCTATTGCTGCCTGGAGCACTGTTTATATTGACCTCAACGAGGCACACCTGGGGAGGGCGGGCCGGCAGGGTAAGGCTGCCCAGGTCAGCTAATCCACAACCCTCAGGGAATCACATTGTTGAAAATGGACCTCGCTAAGGCAGAATAGAAGCCAAGGGAAAAAAGGACACAATGCCATTTGCAGCACCGTAGATGAGTCTAGAAGTAATCACGTGACTTGTAGTAAGTCAGAAAGTGAAAGACACATATCATATCATATCACTTATAGGTGTTACCTAAAAATGGATACCAGGGCAGATATTGCCACGGAGAAGGGCAATCACAGATTCATTAAACAAACTTATGGTTCACCAATGGAAAGGTGTGAGGATTGGTTTCATTACGATATCGGGGTTAACAGACATATACAAACACAGGTGACATATATAATCACCAAAGACCTACAGAATAACAAGAGAGGACTACTCAACATTCTGTCATAACGTACATGGGAAAAGGATCCCAGGAAGAACAGACATCTGTATATGTGTAAAAGAACCACATCTTCCACACCTACAACAAGCCAAACATTGTAATCAAACTTGCTGTAATAAAAAATAAAAAAATTTAATTAAAAACACGAAGAAGAAGTAGTGAGACAAACTTGAGGGGCTTTCTCCTGGCACATTCCATTCTAAATTCCAATCTAGAACACCACTTCCATTGAGGCTCTGTTGCCCTAGTCACCAGATTTGGTAAGGGAGAACTGCTGCCACCTTGTGGCCGTTTCACACAACAGCAGCTTTAATCCCAGCGCTAATGGTCAGTTGATATTCAAAATCATTGCAGGCCTGTAAATGACACCTGCCCTGAAAACAAATCCTGGGGCCACATATCGACCAAAAAATTCAAAGGACGTCCATATTTCAAAACGACCGTTTCAAAAGGCATATTTTACGCACATTAGTGTTCTGCTTCTTTTCCTTTCTTTCCTTTTTTGTTAGAAAAAACGGGAATGGAAAAAGGCATCCCTCAGAATGGGCGAAAATCGTTGCAAACGAATCAATGGACAGAGGTTTAATCTCCAATATATATAAACAGCTCATGCAGCTTAATATTAAAAGAACAAACAACCCAATACAAAAATGGGCAGAAGATCTAAAGAGAGGTTTCTTCAAAGGAGACACAGAGATGGCCAAGACGCACATGAAAAGCTGCTCAACAGCACTAATTATTAGAGAAATGCAAATCAAAACTACAATGAGGTGTCACCTCACACCTGTTAGAATCGGCATCATCAGAAAATCTACAAACAACCAATTCTGGGGAGGGTGTGGACAAAAGGAGCCCTCTTCCACTATTGGTGGGAATGTAAATTGATACAGTCACTATGGAGAACAGTATGGAGTTTCCTTAAAAAAACTAGAAATAGAATTACCATCTGATCCAGCAATCCCACTTCTGGGCATATACCCAGAGAAAACCGTAAATCAAAAAGGCACATTCACCACAATGTTCGTTGCAGCTCTCTTTACAATAGCCAGGTAATGGAAGCCACCTAAATGCCCACAGACAGATGAATGGATAAAGATGTGGTACATATATAAAATGGAATATTACTCGGCCATAAAAAGGAATGAAACTGGGTCATTTGTAGAGACATCGATGGATCGAGAGACTGTCATACAGAATGAAGTAAGTCAGAAAGAGGAAAACAAATGTTGTATATTAATGCATATATGTGGAGCCTAAAAAATGGTACAGATGAACTGCTTTGCAGGGAAGAAATAGAGACACAGAGGTAGAGAACAAACGTATGGACACCAAGTGTGGGAAGCCATGGGGTGGTGGTGGTGGGATGAGTTGGGAGATTGGGATTGACCTGTATACATGTATATGCATAAAATACATAACTAATAATAACGTGCTGTATAAAAAAATTAAATAAAAATTAAATTTCAAAATTTTAAAAAATAAAATTTAAAAATAAAACAGAAAAACGTTCTTCCCGTCACACAGATGTATTTATAGGAATGAATTATTTCCATGCTTATATCTATAAATACATAAAAGAGGAATAAAATCTAACTTGAACCATAAAAGAAAATAAAAAACCTGAACCCACGAGTTATACAGAGGAAAACCCTATCAGGGCACTTGCTCCAGCGGTAAACAATTCTGAAATTGGTCAGAGGTGGGGAACCATCTCCCATACCGCCAGCAACCCACCCCCTACGCAAGGAGCGTCCTCATTGCAAAGCTGGGGGACCGTGCCGAGGCATCTATGAGTAAACGTGAGCTGAGCCCCAGGCCAGCTGCTGCTGAACTGTTCCCACCCTTCCCAGGTAAAACACCTGAATATGTACAAGGTCTTGAAGTCCTAGAGGAAGGGCCGTGGAGCCACACCAGCGAAAGCACGCAGGCCAAATTGGTGCCTGCAGGCCAGCCAGGGTGGTCCTGGCCCCGGGCGCTCTTCCGGAAGCTTTCCATTGCCCTACCTGAGATACCCCTCCTGTCCCGGCCCCCACTGCTTTTTGCCTTCCTCACCTCTGTCCGGAGAGAAATTCCAGCGGAAGGTATGGGTGACACATCCTCTTCTTTACAGGTGGCAGCCTGACAACTCCTGCAGAATGGCCAGCAGAGCCCCACTCACAGCGGGCCACCCACAAAGCTGTGGCCCCTCACTCCCTCCCACCAGCACAGCCCCGAGACTGCTGACGGGGCAGAGAATATGGAGTCAGGCACAGCTTCAGGGGCTATTGCTGCCTGGAGCGCTGTTTATATTGACCTCAACGAGGCACACCTGGGGAGGGCGGGCCGGCAGGGTAAGGCTGCCCAGGTCAGCTAATCCACAACCCTCAGGGAATCACATTGTTGAAAATGGACCTCGCTAAGGCAGAATAGAAGCCAAGGGAAAAAAGGACACAATGCCATTTGCAGCACCGTAGATGAGTCTAGAAGTAATCACGGACTTGTAGTAAGTCAGAAAGTGAAAGACACATATCATATCATATCACTTATAGGTGTTACCTAAAAATGGATACCAGGGCAGATATTGCCACGGAGAAGGGCAATCACAGATTCATTAAACAAACTTATGGTTCACCAATGGAAAGGTGTGAGGATTGGTTTCATTACGATATCGGGGTTAACAGACATATACAAACACAGGTGACATATATAATCACCAAAGACCTACAGAATACCAAGAGAGGACTACTCAACATTCTGTCATAACGTACATGGGAAAAGGATCCCAGGAAGAACAGACATCTGTATATGTGTAAAAGAACCACATCTTCCACACCTACAACAAGCCAAACATTGTAATCAAACTTGCTGGAATAAAAAATAAAAAAAATAAATTAAAAACACGAAGAAGTAGTGAGACAAACTTGAGGGGCTTTCTCCTGGCACATTCCATTCTAAATTCCAATCTAGAACACCACTTCCATTGAGGCTCTGTTGCCCTAGTCACCAGATTTGGTAAGGGAGAACGGCTGCCACCTTGTGGCTGTTTCACACAACAGCAGCTTTAATCCCAGCGCTAATGGTCAGTTGATATTCAAAATCATTGCAGGCCTGTAAATGACACCTGCCCTGAAAACAAATCCTGGGGTCACATATCGACCAAAAAATTCAAAGGACGTCCATATTTCAAAACGACCGTTTCAAAAGGCATATTTTACGCACATTAGTGTTCTGCTTCTTTTCCTTTCTTTCCTTTTTTGTTAGAAAAAAACGGGAATGGAAAAAGGCATCCCTCAGAATGGGCGAAAATCGTTGCAAACGAATCAATGGACAGAGGTTTAATCTCCAATATATATAAACAGCTCATGCAGCTTAATATTAAAAGAACAAACAACCCAATACAAAAATGAGCAGAAGATCTAAAGAGAGGTTTCTTCAAAGGAGACACAGAGATGGCCAAGACGCACATGAAAAGCTGCTCAACAGCACTAATTATTAGAGAAATGCAAATCAAAACTACAATGAGGTGTCACCTCACACCTGTTAGAATTGGCATCATCAGAAAATCTACAAACAACCAATTCTGGGGAGGGTGTGGACAAAAGGAGCCCTCTTCCACTATTGGTGGGAATGTAAATTGATACAGTCACTATGGAGAACAGTATGGAGTTTCCTTAAAAAAACTAGAAATAGAATCACCATCTGATCCAGCAATCCCACTTCTGGGCATATACCCAGAGAAAACCGTAAATCAAAAAGGCACATTCACCACAATGTTCGTTGCAACACTCTTTACAATAGCCAGGTAATGGAAGCCACCTAAATGCCCACAGACAGATGAATGGATAAAGATGTGGTACATATATAAAATGGAATATTACTCGGCCATAAAAAGGAATGAAACTGGGTCATTTGTAGAGACATCGATGGATCGAGAGACTGTCATACAGAATGAAGTAAGTCAGAAAGAGGAAAACAAATATTGTATATTAATGCATATATGTGGAGCCTAAAAAATGGTACAGATGAACTGCTTTGCAGGGAAGAAATAGAGACACAGAGGTAGAGAACAAACGTATGGACACCAAGTGTGGGAAGCCATGGGGTGGTGGTGGTGGGATGAGTTGGGAGATTGGGATTGACCTGTATAAATGTATATGCATAAAATACATAACTAATAATAACGTGCTGTATAAAAAAAATAATAATTAAATTTCAAAATTTTAAAAAATAAAATTTAAAAATAAAACAGAAAAACGTTCTTCCGGTCACACAGATGTATTTATAGGAATGAATTATTTCCATGCTTATATCTATAAATACATAAAAGAGGAATAAAATCTAACTTGAAACATAAAAGAAAAAAAAAAAACCTTAACCAACGAGTTATACAGAGGAAAACCCTATCAGGGCACTTGCTCCAGCGGTAAACAATTCTGAAATTGGTCAGAGGTGGGGAACCATCTCCCATACCGCCAGCAACCCACCCCCCACGCAAGGAGCATCCTCATTGCAAAGCTGGGGGACCGTGCCGAGGCATCTATGAGTAAACGTGAGCTGAGCCCCAGGCCAGCTGCTGCTGAACTGTTCCCACCCTTCCCAGGTAAAACACCTGAATATGTACAAGGGCTTGAAAGCCTAGAGGAAGGGCCGTGGAGCCACACCAGCGAAAGCACGCAGGCCAACTTGGTGCCTGCAGGCCAGCCAGGGTGGTCCTGGCCCCGGGCGCTCTTCCGGAAGCTTTCCATTGCCCTACCTGAGATACCCCTCCTGTCCCGGCCCCCACTGATTTTTGCCTTCCTCACCTCTGTCCGGAGAGAAATTCCAGCGGAAGGTATGGGTGACACATCCTCTTCTTTACAGGTGGCAGCCTGACAACTCCTGCAGAATGGCCAGCAGATCCCCACTCACAGCGGGCCACCCACAAAGCTGTGGCCCCTCACTCCCTCCCACCAGCACAGCCCCGAGACTGCTGACGGGGCAGAGAATATGGAGTCAGGCACAGCTTCAGGGGCTATTGCTGCCTGGAGCGCTGTTTATATTGACCTCAACGAGGCACACCTGGGGAGGGCGGGCCGGCAGGGTAAGGCTGCCCAGGTCAGCTAATCCACAACCCTCAGGGAATCACATTGTTGAAAATGGACCTCGCTAAGGCAGAATAGAAGCCAAGGGAAAAAAGGACACAATGCCATTTGCAGCACCGTAGATGAGTCTAGAAGTAATCACGTGACTTGTAGTAAGTCAGAAAGTGAAAGACACATATCATATCATATCACTTATAGGTGTTACCTAAAAATGGATACCAGGGCAGATATTGCCACGGAGAAGGGCAATCACAGATTCATTAAACAAACTTATGGTTCACCAATGGAAAGGTGTGAGGATTGGTTTCATTACGATAACGGGGTTAACAGACATATACAAACACAGGTGACATATATAATCACCAAAGACCTACAGAATACCAAGAGAGGACTACTCAACATTCTGTCATAACGTACATGGGAAAAGGATCCCAGGAAGAACAGACATCTGTATATGTGTAAAAGAAACACATCTTCCACACCTACAACAAGCCAAACATTGTAATCAAACTTGCTGTAATAAAAAATAAAAAAATAAATAAATTAAAAACACGAAGAAGAAGTATTGAGACAAATTTGAGGGGCTTTCTCCTGGCACATTCCATTCTAAATTCCAATCTAGAACACCACTTCCATTGAGGCTCTGTTGCCCTAGTCACCAGATTTGGTAAGGGAGAACTGCTGCCACCTTGTGGCCGTTTCACACAACAGCAGCTTTAATCCCAGCGCTAATGGTCAGTTGATATTCAAAATCATTGCAGGCCTGTAAATGACACCTGCCCTGAAAACAAATCCTGGGGTCACATATCGACCAAAAAATTCAAAGGACGTCCATATTTCAAAACGACCGTTTCAAAAGGCATATTTTACGCACATTAGTGTTCTGCTTTTTTTCCTTTCTTTCCTTTTTTGTTAAAAAAAAAACGGGAATGGAAAAAGGCATCCCTCAGAATGGGCGAAAGTCGTTGCAAATGAATCAATGGACAGAGGTTTAATCTCCAATATATATAAACAGCTCATGCAGCTTAATATTAAAAAAACAAACAACCCAATACAAAAATGGGCAGAAGATCTAAAGAGACGTTTCTTCAAAGGAGACACAGAGATGGCCAAGACGCACATGAAAAGCTGCTCAACAGCACTAATTATTAGAGAAATGCAAATCAAAACTACAATGAGGTGTCACCTCACACCTGTTAGAATCGGCATCATCAGAAAATCTACAAACAACCAATTCTGGGGAGGGTGTGGACAAAAGGAGCCCTCTTCCACTATTGGTGGGAATGTAAATTGATACAGTCACTATGGAGAACAGTATGGAGTTTCCTTAAAAAAACTAGAAATAGAATTACCATCTGATCCAGCAATCCCACTTCTGGGCATATACCCAGAGAAAACCGTAAATCAAAAAGGCACATTCACCACAATGTTCGTTGCAGCACTCTTTACAATAGCCACGTAATGGAAGCCACCTAAATGCCCACAGACAGATGAATGGATAAAGATGTGGTACATATATAAAATGGAATATTACTCGGCCATAAAAAGGAATGAAACTGGGTCATTTGTAGAGACATCGATGGATCGAGAGACTGTCATACAGAATGAAGTAAGTCAGAAAGAGGAAAACAAATGTTGTATATTAATGCATATATGTGGAGCCTAAAAAATGGTACAGATGAACTGCTTTGCAGGGAAGAAATAGAGACACAGAGGTAGAGAACAAACGTATGGACACCAAGTGTGGGAAGCCATGGGGTGGTGGTGGTGGGATGAGTTGGGAGATTGGGATTGACCTGTATACATGTATATGCATAAAATACATAACTAATAATAACGTGCTGTATAAAAAAATTAAATAAAAATTAAATTTCAAAATTTTAAAAAATAAAATTTAAAAATAAAACAGAAAAACGTTCTTCCCGTCACACAGATGTATTTATAGGAATGAATTATTTCCATGCTTATATCTATAAATACATAAAAGAGGAATAAAATCTAACTTGAACCATAAAAGAAAATAAAAAACCTGAACCCACGAGTTATACAGAGGAAAACCCTATCAGGGCACTTGCTCCAGCGGTAAACAATTCTGAAATTGGTCAGAGGTGGGGAACCATCTCCCATACAGCCAGCAACCCACCCCCCACGCAAGGAGCGTCCTCATTGCAAAGCTGGGGGACCGTGCCGAGGCATCTGTGAGTAAACATGAGCTGAGCCCCAGGCCAGCTGCTGCTGAACTGTTCCCACCCTTCCCAGGTAAAACACCTGAATATGTACAAGGTCTTGAAAGCCTAGAGGAAGGGCCGTGGAGCCACACCAGCGAAAGCACGCAGGCCAACTTGGTGCCTGCAGGCCAGCCAGGGTGGTCCTGGCCCCGGGCGCTCTTCCGGAAGCTTTCCATTGCCCTACCTGTGATACCCCTCCTGTCCCGGCCCCCACTGCTTTTTGCCTTCCTCACCTCTGTCCGGAGAGAAATTCCAGTGGAAGGTATGGGTGACACATCCTCTTCTTTACAGGTGGCAGCCTGACAACTCCTGCAGAATGGCCAGCAGAGCCCCACTCACAGCGGGCCACCCACAAAGCTGTGGCCCCTCACTCCCTCCCACCAGCACAGCCCCGAGACTGCTGACGGGGCAGAGAATATGGAGTCAGGCACAGCTTCAGGGGCTATTGCTGCCTGGAGCGCTGTTTATATTGACCTCAACGAGGCACACCTGGGGAGGGCGGGCCGGAAGGGTAAGGCTGCCCAGGTCAGCTAATCCACAACCCTCAGGGAATCACATTGTTGAAAATGGACCTCGCTAAGGCAGAATAGAAGCCAAGGGAAAAAAGGACACAATGCCATTTGCAGCACTGTAGATGAGTCTAGAAGTAATCACGTGACTTGTAGTAAGTCAGAAAGTGAAAGACACATATCATATCATATCACTTATAGGTGTTACCTAAAAATGGATACCAGGGCAGATATTGCCACGGAGAAGGGCAATCACAGATTCATTAAACAAACTTATGGTTCACCAATGGAAAGGTGTGAGGATTGGTTTCATTACGATATCGGGGTTAAGAGACATATACAAACACAGGTGACATATATAATCACCAAAGACCTACAGAATACCAAGAGAGGACTACTCAACATTCTGTCATAACGTACATGGGAAAAGGATCCCAGGAAGAACAGACATCTGTATATGTGTAAAAGAACCACATCTTCCACACCTACAACAAGCCAAACATTGTAATCAAACTTGCTGTAATAAAAAATAAAAAATAAATAAATTAAAAACACGAAGAAGAAGTAGTGAGACAAACTTGAGGGGCTTTCTCCTGGCACATTCCATTCTAAATTCCAATCTAGAACACCACTTCCATTGAGGCTCTGTTGCCCTAGTCACCAGATTTGGTAAGGGAGAACTGCTGCCACCTTGTGGCCGTTTCACACAACAGCAGCTTTAATCCCAGCGCTAATGGTCAGTTGATATTCAAAATCATTGCAGGCCTGTAAATGACACCTGCCCTGAAAACAAATCCTGGGGTCACATATCGACCAAAAAATTCAAAGGACGTCCATATTTCAAAACGACCGTTTCAAAAGGCATATTTTACGCACATTAGTGTTCTGCTTCTTTTCCTTTCTTTCCTTTTTTGTTAGAAAAAACGGGAATGGAAAAAGGCATCCCTCAGAATGGGCGAAAATCGTTGCAAACGAATCAATGGACAGAGGTTTAATCTCCAATATATATAAACAGCTCATGCAGCTTAATATTAAAAAAACAAACAACCCAATACAAAAATGGGCAGAAGATCTAAAGAGACATTTCTTCAAAGGAGACACAGAGATGGCCAAGACGCACATGAAAAGCTGCTCAACAGCACTAATTATTAGAGAAATGCAAATCAAAACTACAATGAGGTATCACCTCACACCTGTTAGAATCGGCATCATCAGAAAATCTACAAACAACCAATTCTGGGGAGGGTGTGGACAAAAGGAGCCCTCTTCCACTATTGGTGGGAATGTAAATTGATACAGTCACTATGGAGAACAGTATGGAGTTTCCTTAAAAAAACTAGAAATAGAATCACCATCTGATCCAGCAATCCCACTTCTGGGCATATACCCAGAGAAAACCGTAAATCAAAAAGGCACATTCACCACAATGTTCGTTGCAGCACTCTTTACAATAGCCAGGTAATGGAAGCCACCTAAATGCCCACAGACAGATGAATGGATAAAGATGTGGTACATATATAAAATGGAATATTACTCGGCCATAAAAAGGAATGAAACTGGGTCATTTGTAGAGACATCGATGGATCGAGAGACTGTCATACAGAATGAAGTAAGTCAGAAAGAGGAAAACAAATATTGTATATTAATGCATATATGTGGAGCCTAAAAAATGGTACAGATGAACTGGTTTGCAGGGAAGAAATAGAGACACAGAGGTAGAGAACAAACGTATGGACACCAAGTGTGGGAAGCCATGGGGTGGTGGTGGTGGGATGAGTTGGGAGATTGGGATTGACCTGTATACATGTATATGCATAAAATACATAACTAATAATAACGTGCTGTATAAAAAAAATAAAAATTAAATTTCAAAATTTTAAAAAATAAAATTTAAAAATAAAACAGAAAAACGTTCTTCCCGTCACACAGATGTATTTATAGGAATGAATTATTTCCATGCTTATATCTATAAATACATAAAAGAGGAATAAAATCTAACTTGAAACATAAAAGAAAAAAAAAAAACCTTAACCCACGAGTTATACAGAGGAAAACCCTATCAGGGCACTTGCTCCAGCGGTAAACAATTCTGAAATTGGTCAGAGGTGGGGAACCATCTCCCATACCACCAGCAACCCACCCCCTACGCAAGGAGCGTCCTCATTGCAAAGCTGGGGGACCGTGCCGAGGCATCTATGAGTAAACGTGAGCTGAGCCCCAGGCCAGCTGCTGCTGAACTGTTCCCACCCTTCCCAGGTAAAACACCTGAATATGTACAAGGTCTTGAAAGCCTAGAGGAAGGGCCGTGGAGCCACACCAGCGAAAGCACGCAGGCCAACTTGGTGCCTGCAGGCCAGCCAGGGTGGTCCTGGCCCCGGGCGCTCTTCTGGAAACTTTCCATTGCTCTACCTGAGATACCCCTCCTGTCCCGGCCCCACTGCTTTTTGCCTTCCTCACCTCTGTCCGGAGAGAAATTCCAGCGGAAGGTATGGGTGACACATCCTCTTCTTTACAGGTGGCAGCCTGACAACTCCTGCAGAATGCCCATCAGAGCCCCACTCACAGCGGGCAACCCACAAATCTGTGGACCCTCACTCCCTCCCACCAGCACAGCCCCGAGACTGCTGACGGGGCAGAGACTATGGAGTCAGGCACAGCTTCAGGGGCTATTGCTGCCTGGAGCACTGTTTATATTGACCTCAAAGAGGCACACCTGGGGAGGGCGGACCGGCAGGGTAAGGCTGCCCAGGTCAGCTAATCCACAACCCTCAGGGAATCACATTGTTGAAAATGGACCTCGCTAAGGCAGAATAGAAGCCAAGGGAAAAGAGGACACAATGCCATTTGCAGCACCGTAGATGAGTCTAGAAGTAATCACGTGACTTGTAGTAAGTCAGAAAGTGAAAGACACATATCATATCATATCACTTATAGGTGTTACCTAAAAATGGATACCAGGGCAGATATTGCCACGGAGAAGGGCAATCACAGATTCATTAAACAAACTTATGGTTCACCAATGGAAAGGTGTGAGGATTGGTTTCATTACGATATCGGGGTTAAGAGACATATACAAACACAGGTGACATATATAATCACCAAAGACCTACAGAATACCAAGAGAGGACTACTCAACATTCTGTCATAACGTACATGGGAAAAGGATCCCAGCAAGAACAGACATCTGTATATGTGTAAAAGAACCACATCTTCCACACCTACAACAAGCCAAACATTGTAATCAAACTTGCTGTAATAAAAAATAAAAAATAAATAAATTAAAAACACGAAGAAGAAGTAGTGAGACAAACTTGAGGGGCTTTCTCCTGGCACATTCCATTCTAAATTCCAATCTAGAACACCACTTCCATTGAGGCTCTGTTGCCCTAGTCACCAGATTTGGTAAGGGAGAACTGCTGCCACCTTGTGGCCGTTTCACACAACAGCAGCTTTAATCCCAGCGCTAATGGTCAGTTGATATTCAAAATCATTGCAGGCCTGTAAATGACACCTGCCCTGAAAACAAATCCTGGGGTCACATATCGACCAAAAAATTCAAAGGACGTCCATATTTCAAAACGACCGTTTCAAAAGGCATATTTTTCGCACATTAGTGTTCTCCTTTTTTTCCTTTCTTTCCTTTTTTATTAAAAAAAAAAAACGGGAATGGAAAAAGGCATCCCTCAGAATGGGCGAAAGTCGTTGCAAACGAATCAATGGACAGAGGTTTAATCTCCAATATATATAAACAGCTCATGCAGCTAAATATTAAAAAAACAAACAACCCAATACAAAAATGGGCAGAAGATCTAAAGAGACATTTCTTCAAAGGAGACACAGAGATGGCCAAGACGCACATGAAAAGCTGCTCAACAGCACTAATTATTAGAGAAATGCAAATCAAAACTACAATGAGGTATCACCTCACACCTGTTAGAATCGGCATCATCAGAAAATCTACAAACAACCAATTCTGGGGAGGGTGTGGACAAAAGGAGCCCTCTTCCACTATTGGTGGGAATGTAAATTGATACAGTCACTATGGAGAACAGTATGGAGTTTCCTTAAAAAAACTAGAAATAGAATCACCATCTGATCCAGCAATCCCACTTCTGGGCATATACCCAGAGAAAACCGTAAATCAAAAAGGCACATTCACCACAATGTTCGTTGCAGCACTCTTTACAATAGCCAGGTAATGGAAGCCACCTAAATGCCCACAGACAGATGAATGGATAAAGATGTGGTACATATATAAAATGGAATATTACTCGGCCATAAAAAGGAATGAAACTGGGTCATTTGTAGAGACATCGATGGATCGAGAGACTGTCATACAGAATGAAGTAAGTCAGAAAGAGGAAAACAAATGTTGTATATTAATGCATATATGTGGAGCCTAAAAAATGGTACAGATGAACTGCTTTGCAGGGAAGAAATAGAGACACAGAGGTAGAGAACAAACGTATGGACACCAAGTGTGGGAAGCCATGGGGTGGTGGTGGTGGGATGAGTTGGGAGATTGGGATTGACCTGTATACATGTATATGCATAAAATACATAACTAATAATAACGTGCTGTATAAAAAAATTAAATAAAAATTAAATTTCAAAATTTTAAAAAATAAAATTTAAAAATAAAACAGAGAAACGTTCTTCCCGTCACACAGATGTATTTATAGGAATGAATTATTTCCATGCTTATAACTATAAATACATAAAAGAGGAATAAAATCTAACTTGAAACATAAAAGAAAAATAAAAAACCTTAACCCACGAGTTATACAGAGGAAAACCCTATCAGGGCACTTGCTCCAGCAGTAAACAATTCTGAAATTGGTCAGAGGTGGGGAACCATCTCCCATACCGCCAGCATCCCACCCCCCACGCAAGGAGCGTCCCCATTGCAAAGCTGGGGGACCGTGCCGAGGCATCTATGAGTAAACGTGAGCTGAGCCCCTGGCCAGCTGCTGCTGAACTGTTCCCACCCTTCCCAGGTAAAACACCTGAATATGTACAAGGTCTTGAAAGCCTAGAGGAAGGGCCGTGGAGCCACACCAGCGAAAGCACGCAGGCCAACTTGGTGCCTGCAGGCCAGCCAGGGTGGTCCTGGCCCCGGGCGCTCTTCCGGAAGCTTTCCATTGCCCTACCTGTGATACCCCTCCTGTCCCGGCCCCCACTGCTTTTTGCCTTCCTCACCTCTGTCCGGAGAGAAATTCCAGTGGAAGGTATGGGTGACACATCCTCTTCTTTACAGGTGGCAGCCTGACAACTCCTGCAGAATGGCCAGCAGAGCCCCACTCACAGCGGGCCACCCACAAAGCTGTGGCCCCTCACTCCCTCCCACCAGCACAGCCCCGAGACTGCTGACGGGGCAGAGAATATGGAGTCAGGCACAGCTTCAGGGGCTATTGCTGCCTGGAGCGCTGTTTATATTGACCTCAACGAGGCACACCTGGGGAGGGCGGGCCGGAAGGGTAAGGCTGCCCAGGTCAGCTAATCCACAACCCTCAGGGAATCACATTGTTGAAAATGGACCTCGCTAAGGCAGAATAGAAGCCAAGGGAAAAAAGGACACAATGCCATTTGCAGCACTGTAGATGAGTCTAGAAGTAATCACGTGACTTGTAGTAAGTCAGAAAGTGAAAGACACATATCATATCATATCACTTATAGGTGTTACCTAAAAATGGATACCAGGGCAGATATTGCCACGGAGAAGGGCAATCACAGATTCATTAAACAAACTTATGGTTCACCAATGGAAAGGTGTGAGGATTGGTTTCATTACGATAACGGGGTTAACAGACATATACAAACACAGGTGACATATATAATCACCAAAGACCTACAGAATACCAAGAGAGGACTACTCAACATTCTGTCATAACGTACATGGGAAAAGGATCCCAGGAAGAACAGACATCTGTATATGTGTAAAAGAACCACATCTTCCACACCTACAACAAGCCAAACATTGTAATCAAACTTGCTGTAATAAAAAATAAAAAAAAATTAAATTAAAAACACGAAGAAGTAGTAGTGAGACAAACTTGAGGGGCTTTCTCCTGGCACATTCCATTCTAAATTCCAATCTAGAACACCACTTCCATTGAGGCTCTGTTGCCCTAGTCACCAGATTTGGTAAGGGAGAACTGCTGCCACCTTGTGGCCGTTTCACACAACAGCAGCTTTAATCCCAGCGCTAATGGTCAGTTGATATTCAAAATCATTGCAGGCCTGTAAATGACACCTGCCCTGAAAACAAATCCTGGGGTCACATATCGACCAAAAAATTCAAAGGACGTCCATATTTCAAAACGACCGTTTCAAAAGGCATATTTTACGCACATTAGTGTTCTGCTTCTTTTCCTTTCTTTCCTTTTTTGTTAGAAAAAACGGGAATGGAAAAAGGCATCCCTCAGAATGGGCGAAAATCGTTGCAAACGAATCAATGGACAGAGGTTTAATCTCCAATATATATAAACAGCTCATGCAGCTTAATATTAAAAAAACAAACAACCCAATACAAAAATGGGCAGAAGATCTAAAGAGACATTTCTTCAAAGGAGACACAGAGATGGCCAAGACGCACATGAAAAGCTGCTCAACAGCACTAATTATTAGAGAAATGCAAATCAAAACTACAATGAGGTATCACCTCACACCTGTTAGAATCGGCATCATCAGAAAATCTACAAACAACCAATTCTGGGGAGGGTGTGGACAAAAGGAGCCCTCTTCCACTATTGGTGGGAATGTAAATTGATACAGTCACTATGGAGAACAGTATGGAGTTTCCTTAAAAAAACTAGAAATAGAATCACCATCTGATCCAGCAATCCCACTTCTGGGCATATACCCAGAGAAAACCGTAAATCAAAAAGGCACATTCACCACAATGTTCGTTGCAGCACTCTTTACAATAGCCAGGTAATGGAAGCCACCTAAATGCCCACAGACAGATGAATGGATAAAGATGTGGTACATATATAAAATGGAATATTACTCGGCCATAAAAAGGAATGAAACTGGGTCATTTGTAGAGACATCGATGGATCGAGAGACTGTCATACAGAATGAAGTAAGTCAGAAAGAGGAAAACAAATATTGTATATTAATGCATATATGTGGAGCCTAAAAAATGGTACAGATGAACTGGTTTGCAGGGAAGAAATAGAGACACAGAGGTAGAGAACAAACGTATGGACACCAAGTGTGGGAAGCCATGGGGTGGTGGTGGTGGGATGAGTTGGGAGATTGGGATTGACCTGTATACATGTATATGCATAAAATACATAACTAATAATAACGTGCTGTATAAAAAAAATAAAAATTAAATTTCAAAATTTTAAAAAATAAAATTTAAAAATAAAACAGAAAAACGTTCTTCCCGTCACACAGATGTATTTATAGGAATGAATTATTTCCATGCTTATATCTATAAATACATAAAAGAGGAATAAAATCTAACTTGAAACATAAAAGAAAAAAAAAAAACCTTAACCCACGAGTTATACAGAGGAAAACCCTATCAGGGCACTTGCTCCAGCGGTAAACAATTCTGAAATTGGTCAGAGGTGGGGAACCATCTCCCATACCACCAGCAACCCACCCCCTACGCAAGGAGCGTCCTCATTGCAAAGCTGGGGGACAGTGCCGAGGCATCTATGAGTAAACGTGAGCTGAGCCCCAGGCCAGCTGCTGCTGAACTGTTCCCACCCTTCCCAGGTAAAACACCTGAATATGTACAAGGTCTTGAAAGCCTAGAGGAAGGGCCGTGGAGCCACACCAGCGAAAGCACGCAGGCCAACTTGGTGCCTGCAGGCCAGCCAGGGTGGTCCTGGCCCCGGGCGCTCTTCTGGAAGCTTTCCATTGCTCTACCTGAGATACCCCTCCTGTCCCGGCCCCACTGCTTTTTGCCTTCCTCACCTCTGTCCGGAGAGAAATTCCAGCGGAAGGTATGGGTGACACATCCTCTTCTTTACAGGTGGCAGCCTGACAACTCCTGCAGAATGGCCAGCAGAGCCCCACTCACAGCGGGCAACCCACAAATCTGTGGACCCTCACTCCCTCCCACCAGCACAGCCCCGAGACTGCTGACGGGGCAGAGACTATGGAGTCAGGCACAGCTTCAGGGGCTATTGCTGCCTGGAGCACTGTTTATATTGACCTCAAAGAGGCACACCTGGGGAGGGCGGACCGGCAGGGTAAGGCTGCCCAGGTCAGCTAATCCACAACCCTCAGGGAATCACATTGTTGAAAATGGACCTCGCTAAGGCAGAATAGAAGCCAAGGGAAAAGAGGACACAATGCCATTTGCAGCACCGTAGATGAGTCTAGAAGTAATCACGTGACTTGTAGTAAGTCAGAAAGTGAAAGACACATATCATATCATATCACTTATAGGTGTTACCTAAAAATGGATACCAGGGCAGATATTGCCACGGAGAAGGGCAATCACAGATTCATTAAACAAACTTATGGTTCACCAATGGAAAGGTGTGAGGATTGGTTTCATTACGATATCGGGGTTAAGAGACATATACAAACACAGGTGACATATATAATCACCAAAGACCTACAGAATACCAAGAGAGGACTACTCAACATTCTGTCATAACGTACATGGGAAAAGGATCCCAGCAAGAACAGACATCTGTATATGTGTAAAAGAACCACATCTTCCACACCTACAACAAGCCAAACATTGTAATCAAACTTGCTGTAATAAAAAATAAAAAATAAATAAATTAAAAACACGAAGAAGAAGTAGTGAGACAAACTTGAGGGGCTTTCTCCTGGCACATTCCATTCTAAATTCCAATCTAGAACACCACTTCCATTGAGGCTCTGTTGCCCTAGTCACCAGATTTGGTAAGGGAGAACTGCTGCCACCTTGTGGCCGTTTCACACAACAGCAGCTTTAATCCCAGCGCTAATGGTCAGTTGATATTCAAAATCATTGCAGGCCTGTAAATGACACCTGCCCTGAAAACAAATCCTGGGGTCACATATCGACCAAAAAATTCAAAGGACGTCCATATTTCAAAACGACCGTTTCAAAAGGCATATTTTTCGCACATTAGTGTTCTCCTTTTTTTCCTTTCTTTCCTTTTTTATTAAAAAAAAAAAACGGGAATGGAAAAAGGCATCCCTCAGAATGGGCGAAAGTCGTTGCAAACGAATCAATGGACAGAGGTTTAATCTCCAATATATATAAACAGCTCATGCAGCTTAATATTAAAAAAACAAACAACCCAATACAAAAATGGGCAGAAGATCTAAAGAGACATTTCTTCAAAGGAGACACAGAGATGGCCAAGACGCACATGAAAAGCTGCTCAACAGCACTAATTATTAGAGAAATGCAAATCAAAACTACAATGAGGTATCACCTCACACCTGTTAGAATCGGCATCATCAGAAAATCTACAAACAACCAATTCTGGGGAGGGTGTGGACAAAAGGAGCCCTCTTCCACTATTGGTGGGAATGTAAATTGATACAGTCACTATGGAGAACAGTATGGAGTTTCCTTAAAAAAACTAGAAATAGAATCACCATCTGATCCAGCAATCCCACTTCTGGGCATATACCCAGAGAAAACCGTAAATCAAAAAGGCACATTCACCACAATGTTCGTTGCAGCACTCTTTACAATAGCCAGGTAATGGAAGCCACCTAAATGCCCACAGACAGATGAATGGATAAAGATGTGGTACATATATAAAATGGAATATTACTCGGCCATAAAAAGGAATGAAACTGGGTCATTTGTAGAGACATCGATGGATCGAGAGACTGTCATACAGAATGAAGTAAGTCAGAAAGAGGAAAACAAATGTTGTATATTAATGCATATATGTGGAGCCTAAAAAATGGTACAGATGAACTGGTTTGCAGGGAAGAAATAGAGACACAGAGGTAGAGAACAAACGTATGGACACCAAGTGTGGGAAGCCAAGGGGTGGTGGTGGTGGGATGAGTTGGGAGATTGGGATTGACCTGTATACATGTATATGCATAAAATACATAACTAATAATAAAGTGCTGTATAAAAAAATTAAATAAAAATTAAATTTCAAAATTTTAAAAAATAAAATTTAAAAATAAAACAGAAAAACTATCTTCCCGTCACACAGATGCATTTATAGGAATGAATTATTTCCATGCTTATATCTATAAATACATAAAAGAGGAATAAAATCTAACTTGAACCATAAAAGAAAAAAGAAACATGAACCCACGAGTTTTACAGAGGAAAACCCTATCAGGGCACTTGCTCCAGCGGTAAACAATTCTGAAATTGGTCAGAGGTGGGGAACCATCTCCCATACAGCCAGCAACCCACCCCCCACGCAAGGAGCGTCCTCATTGCAAAGCTGGGGGACCGTGCCGAGGCATCTGTGAGTAAACGTGAGCTGAGCCCCAGGCCAGCTGCTGCTGAACTGTTCCCACCCTTCCCAGGTAAAACACCTGAATATGTACAAGGTCTTGAAAGCCTAGAGGAAGTGCCGTGGAGCCACACCAGCGAAAGCACGCAGGCCAACTTGGTGCCTGCAGGCCAGCCAGGGTGGTCCTGGCCCTGGGCCCTCTTCCGGAAGCTTTCCATTGCCCTACCTGAGATACCCATCCTGTCCCGGCCCCCACTGCTTTTTGCCTTCCTCACCTCTGTCCGGAGAGAAATTCCAGCGGAAGGTATGGGTGACACATCCTCTTCTTTACAGGTGGCAGCATGACAACTCCTGCAGAATGGCCAGCAGAGCCCCACTCACAGCGGGCCAACCACAAAGCTGTGGCCCCTCACTCCCTCCCACCAGCACAGCCCCGAGACTGCTGACGGGGCAGAGAATATGGAGTCAGGCACAGCTTCAGGGGCTATTGCTGCCTGGAGCGCTGTTTATATTGACCTCAACGAGGCACACCTGGGGAGGGCGGGCCGGCAGGGTAAGGCTGCCCAGGTCAGCTAATCCACAACCCTCAGGGAATCACATTGTTGAAAATGGACCTCGCTAAGGCAGAATAGAAGCCAAGGGAAAAAAGGACACAATGCCATTTGCAGCACCGTAGATGAGTCTAGAAGTAATCACGTGACTTGTAGTAAGTCAGAAAGTGAAAGACACATATCATATCATATCACTTATAGGTGTTACCTAAAAATGGATACCAGGTCAGATATTGCCACGGAGAACGGCAATCACAGATTCATTAAACAAACTTATGGTTCACCAATGGAAAGGTGTGAGGATTGGTTTCATTACGATAATGGGGTTAACAGACATATACAAACACAGGTGACATATATAATCACCAAAGACCTACAGAATACCAAGAGAGGACTACTCAACATTCTGTCATAACGTACATGGGAAAAGGATCCCAGGAAGAACAGACATCTGTATATGTGTAAAAGAAACACATCTTCCACACCTACAACAAGCCAAACATTGTAATCAAACTTGCTGTAATAAAAAATAAAAAATAAATAAATTAAAATCACGAAGAAGAAGTAGTGAGACAAACTTGAGGGGCTTTCTCCTGGCACATTCCATTCTAAATTCCAATCTAGAACACCACTTCCATTGAGGCTCTGTTGCCCTAGTCACCAGATTTGGTAAGGGAGAACTGCTGCCACCTTGTGGCCGTTTCACACAACAGCAGCTTTAATCCCAGCGCTAATGGTCAGTTGATATTCAAAATCATTGCAGGCCTGTAAATGACACCTGCCCTGAAAACAAATCCTGGGGTCACATATCGACCAAAAAATTCAAAGGACGTCCATATTTCAAAACGACCGTTTCAAAAGGCATATTTTACGCACATTAGTGTTCTGCTTTTTTTCCTTTCTTTCCTTTTTTGTTAAAAAAAAAAACGGGAATGGAAAAAGGCATCCCTCAGAATGGGCGAAAATCGTTGCAGACGAATCAATGGACAGAGGTTTAATCTCCAATATATATAAACAGCTCATGCAGCTTAATATTTAAAAAACAAACAACCCAATACAAAAATGGGCAGAAGATCTAAAGAGACATTTCTTCAAAGGAGACACAGAGATGGCCAAGACGCACATGAAAAGCTGCTCAACAGCACTAATTATTAGAGAAATGCAAATCAAAACTACAATGAGGTATCACCTCACACCTGTTAGAATCGGCATCATCAGAAAATCTACAAACAACCAATTCTGGGGAGGGTGTGGACAAAAGGAGCCCTCTTCCACTATTGGTGGGAATGTAAATTGATACAGTCACTATGGAGAACAGTATGGAGTTTCCTTAAAAAAACTAGAAATAGAATCACCATCTGATCCAGCAATCCCACTTCTGGGCATATACCCAGAGAAAACCGTAAATCAAAAAGGCACATTCACCACAATGTTCGTTGCAGCACTCTTTACAATAGCCAGGTAATGGAAGCCACCTAAATGCCCACAGACAGATGAATGGATAAAGATGTGGTACATATATAAAATGGAATATTACTCGGCCATAAAAAGGAATGAAACTGGGTCATTTGTAGAGACATCGATGGATCGAGAGACTGTCATACAGAATGAAGTAAGTCAGAAAGAGGAAAACAAATGTTGTATATTAATGCATATATGTGGAGCCTAAAAAATGGTACAGATGAACTGGTTTGCAGGGAAGAAATAGAGACACAGAGGTAGAGAACAAACGTATGGACACCAAGTGTGGGAAGCCATGGGGTGGTGGTGGTGGGATGAGTTGGGAGATTGGGATTGACCTGTATACATGTATATGCATAAAATACATAACTAATAATAACGGGCTGTATAAAAAAATTAAATAAAAATTAAATTTCAAAATTTTAAAAAATAAAATTTAAAAATAAAACAGAAAAACGTTCTTCCCGTCACACAGATGTATTTATAGGAATGAATTATTTCCATGCTTATATCTATAAATACATAAAAGAGGAATAAAATCTAACTTGAAACATAAAAGAAAAATAAAAAACCTTAACCCACGAGTTATACAGAGGAAAACCCTATCAGGGCACTTTCTCCAGCAGTAAACAATTCTGAAATTGGTCAGAGGTGGAGAACCATCTCCCATACCGCCAGCAACCCACCCCCCACGCAAGGAGCGTCCTCATTGCAAAGCTGGGGGACCGTGCCGAGGCATCTATGAGTAAACGTGAGCTGAGCCCCAGGCCAGCTGCTGCTGAACTGTTCCCACCCTTCCCAGGTAAAACACCTGAATATGTACAAGGTCTTGAAAGCCTAGAGGAAGGGCCGTGGAGCCACACCAGCGAAAGCACGCAGGCCAACTTGGTGCCTGCAGGCCAGCCAGGGTGGTCCTGGCCCCGGGCGCTCTTCTGGAAGCTTTCCATTGCCCTACCTGAGATACCCCTCCTGTCCCGGCCCCCACTGCTTTTTGCCTTCCTCACCTCTGTCCGGAGAGAAATTCCAGTGGAAGGTATGGGTGACACATCCTCTTCGTTACAGGTGGCAGCCTGACAACTCCTGCAGAATGGCCAGCAGAGCCCCACTCACAGCGGGCCACCCACAAATCTGTGGCCCCTCACTCCCTCCCACCAGCACAGCCCCGAGACTGCTGACGGGGCAGAGAATATGGAGTCAGGCACAGCTTCAGGGACTATTGCTGCCTGGAGCGCTGTTTATATTGACCTCAACGAGGCACACCTGGGGAGGGCGGGCTGGCAGGGTAAGGCTGCCCAGGTCAGCTAATCCACAACCCTCAGGGAATCACATTGTTGAAAATGGACCTCGCTAAGGCAGAATAGAAGCCAAGGGAAAAAAGGACACAATGCCATTTGCAGCACTGTAGATGAGTCTAGAAGTAATCACGTGACTTGTAGTAAGTCAGAAAGTGAAAGACACATATCATATCATATCACTTATAGGTGTTACCTAAAAATGGATACCAGGGCAGATATTGCCACGGAGAAGGGCAATCACAGATTCATTAAACAAACTTATGGTTCACCAATGGAAAGGTGTGAGGATTGGTTTCATTACGATAACGGGGTTAAGAGACATATACAAACACAGGTGACATATATAATCACCAAAGACCTACAGAATACCAAGAGAGGACTACTCAACATTCTGTCATAACGTACATGGGAAAAGGATCCCAGGAAGAACAGACATCTGTATATGTGTAAAAGAACCACATCTTCCACACCTACAACAAGCCAAACATTGTAATCAAACTTGCTGTAATAAAAAATAAAAAATAAATAAATTAAAAACACGAAAAAGAAGTAGTGAGACAAACTTGAGGGGCTTTCTCCTGGCACATTCCATTCTAAATTCCAATCTAGAACACCACTTCCATTGAGGCTCTGTTGCCCTAGTCACCAGATTTGGTAAGGGAGAACTGCTGCCACCTTGTGGCCGTTTCACACAACAGCAGCTTTAATCCCAGCGCTAATGGTCAGTTGATATTCAAAATCATTGCAGGCCTGTAAATGACACCTGCCCTGAAAACAAATCCTGGGGTCACATATCGACCAAAAAATTCAAAGGACGTCCATATTTCAAAACGACCGTTTCAAAAGGCATATTTTACGCACATTAGTGTTCTGCTTCTTTTCCTTTCTTTCCTTTTTTGTTAAAAAAAAAAACGGGAATGGAAAAAGGCATCCCTCAGAATGGGCGAAAATCGTTGCAAACGAATCAATGGACAGAGGTTTAATCTCCAATATATATAAACAGCTCATGCAGCTTAATATTAAAAAAACAAACAACCCAATACAAAAATGGGCAGAAGATCTAAAGAGACATTTCTTCAAAGGAGACACAGAGATGGCCAAGACGCACATGAAAAGCTGCTCAACAGCACTAATTATTAGAGAAATGCAAATCAAAACTACAATGAAGTATCACCTCACACCTGTTAGAATCGGCATCATCAGAAAATCTACAAACAACCAATTCTGGGGAGGGTGTGGACAAAAGGAGCCCTCTTCCACTATTGGTGGGAATGTAAATTGATACAGTCACTATGGAGAACAGTATGGAGTTTCCTTAAAAAAACTAGAAATAGAATCACCATCTGATCCAGCAATCCCACTTCTGGGCATATACCCAGAGAAAACTGTAAATCAAAAAGGCACATTCACCACAATGTTCGTTGCAGCACTCTTTACAATAGCCAGGTAATGGAAGCCACCTAAATGCCCACAGACAGATGAATGGATAAAGATGTGGTACATATATAAAATGGAATATTACTCGGCCATAAAAAGGAATGAAACTGGGTCATTTGTAGAGACATCGATGGATCGAGAGACTGTCATACAGAATGAAGTAAGTCAGAAAGAGGAAAACAAATGTTGTATATTAATGCATATATGTGGAGCCTAAAAAATGGTACAGATGAACTGGTTTGCAGGGAAGAAATAGAGACACAGAGGTAGAGAACAAACGTATGGACACCAAGTGTGGCAAGCCATGGGGTGGTGGTGGTGAGATGAGTTGGGAGATTGGGATTGACCTGTATACATTTATATGCATAAAATACATAACTAATAATAACGTGCTGTATAAAAAAAATTAAATAAAAATTAAATTTCAAAATTTTAAAAAATAAAATTTAAAAATAAAACAGAAAAACGTTCTTCCCGTCACACAGATGTATTTATAGGAATGAATTATTTCCATGCTTATATCTATAAATACATAAAAGAGGAATAAAATCTAACTTGAACCATAAAAGAAAAAAAAAACCTGAACCCACGAGTTATACAGAGGAAAACCCTATCAGGGCACTTGCTCCAGCGGTAAACAATTCTGAAATTGGTCAGAGGTGGGGAACCATCTCCCATACAGCCAGCAACCCACCCCCCACGCAAGGAGCGTCCTCATTGCAAAGCTGGGGGACCGTGCCGAGGCATCTGTGAGTAAACGTGAGCTGAGCCCCAGGCCAGCTGCTGCTGAACTGTTCCCACCCTTCCCAGGTAAAACACCTGAATATGTACAAGGGCTTGAAAGCCTAGAGGAAGGGCCGTGGAGCCACACCAGTGAAAGCACGCAGGCCAAATTGGTGCCTGCAGGCCAGCCAGGGTGGTCCTGGCCCCGGTCGCTCTTCCGGAAGCTTTCCATTGCCCTACCTGAGATACCCCTCCTGTCCCGGCCCCCACTGCTTTTTGCCTTCCTCACCTCTGTCCGGAGAGAAATTCCAGCGGAAGTTATGGGTGACACATCCTCTTCTTTACAGGTGGCAGCCTGACAACTCCTGCAGAATGGCCAGCAGAGCCCCACTCACAGCGGGCCACCCACAAAGCTGTGGCCCCTCACTCCCTCCCATCAGCACAGCCCCGAGACTGCTGACGGGGCAGAGAATATGGAGTCAGGCACAGCTTCAGGGGCTATGGCTGCCTGGAGCGCTGTTTATATTGACCTCAACGAGGCACACCTGGGGAGGGCGGGCCGGCAGGGTAAGGCTGCCCAGGTCAGCTAATCCACAACCCTCAGGGAATCACATTGTTGAAAATGGACCTCGCTAAGGCAGAATAGAAGCCAAGGGAAAAAAGGACACAATGCCATTTGCAGCACCGTAGATGAGTCTAGAAGTAATCACGTGACTTGTAGTAAGTCAGAAAGTGAAAGACACATATCATATCATATCACTTATAGGTGTTACCTAAAAATGGATACCAGGGCAGATATTGCCACGGAGAAGGGCAATCACAGATTCATTAAACAAACTTATGGTTCACCAATGGAAAGGTGTGAGGATTGGTTTCATTACGATATCGGGGTTAAGAGACATATACAAACACAGGTGACATATATAATCACCAAAGACCTACAGAATACCAAGAGAGGACTACTCAACATTCTGTCATAACGTACATGGGAAAAGGATCCCAGCAAGAACAGACATCTGTATATGTGTAAAAGAACCACATCTTCCACACCTACAACAAGCCAAACATTGTAATCAAACTTGCTGTAATAAAAAATAAAAAAATAAATAAATTAAAAACACGAAGAAGAAGTAGTGAGACAAACTTGAGGGGCTTTCTCCTGGCACATTCCATTCTAAATTCCAATCTAGAACACCACTTCCATTGAGGCTCTGTTGCCCTAGTCACCAGATTTGGTAAGGGAGAACTGCTGCCACCTTGTGGCCGTTTCACACAACAGCAGCTTTAATCCCTGCGCTAATGGTCAGTTGATATTCAAAATCATTGCAGGCCTGTAAATGACACCTGCCCTGAAAACAAATCCTGGGGTCACATATCGACCAAAAAATTCAAAGGACGTCCATATTTCAAAACGACCGTTTCAAAAGGCATATTTTAGGCACATTAGTGTTCTGCTTTTTTTCCTTTCTTTCCTTTTTTGTTAAAAAAAAAACGGGAATGGAAAAAGGCATCCCTCAGAATGGGCGAAAGTCTTTGCAAACGAATCAATGGACAGAGGTTTAATCTCCAATATATATAAACAGCTCATGCAGCTTAATATTAAAAAAACAAACAACCCAATACAAAAATGGGCAGAAGATCTAAAGAGACATTTCTTCAAAGGAGACACAGAGATGGCCAAGGCGCACATGAAAAGCTGCTCAACAGCACTAATTATTAGAGAAATGCAAATCAAAACTACAATGAGGTATCACCTCACACCTGTTAGAATCGGCATCATCAGAAAATCTACAAACAACCAATTCTGGGGAGGGTGTGGACAAAAGGAGCCCTCTTCCACTATTGGTGGGAATGTAAATTGATACAGTCACTATGGAGAACAGTATGGAGTTTCCTTAAAAAAACTAGAAATAGAATCACCATCTGATCCAGCAATCCCACTTCTGGGCATATACCCAGAGAAAACCGTAAATCAAAAAGGCACATTCACCACAATGTTCGTTGCAGCACTCTTTACAATAGCCAGGTAATGGAAGCCACCTAAATGCCCAAAGACAGATGAATGGATAAAGATGTGGTACATATATAAAATGGAATATTACTCGGCCATAAAAAGGAATGAAACTGGGTCATTTGTAGAGACATCGATGGATCGAGAGACTGTCATACAGAATGAAGTAAGTCAGAAAGAGGAAAACAAATGTGTATATTAATGCATATATGTGGAGCCTAAAAAATGGTACAGATGAACTGCTTTGCAGGGAAGAAATAGAGACACAGAGGTAGAGAACAAACGTATGGACACCAAGTGTGGGAAGCCATGGGGTGGTGGTGGTGGGATGAGTTGGGAGATTGGGATTGACCTGTATACATGTATATGCATAAAATACATAACTAATAATAACGTGCTGTATAAAAAAATTAAATAAAAATTAAATTTCAAAATTTTAAAAAATAAAATTTAAAAATAAAACAGAAAAACGTTCTTCCCGTCACACAGATGTATTTATAGGAATGAATTATTTCCATGCTTATATCTATAAATACATAAAAGAGGAATAAAATCTAACTTGAAACATAAAAGAAAAATAAAAAACCTTAACCCACGAGTTATACAGAGGAAAACCCTATCAGGGCACTTGCTCCAGCAGTAAACAATTCTGAAATTGGTCAGAGGTGGGGAACCATCTCCCATACCGCCAGCAACCCACCCCCCACGCAAGGAGCGTCCTCATTGCAAAGCTGGGGGACCGTGCCGAGGCATCTATGAGTAAACGTGAGCTGAGCCCCAGGCCAGCTGCTGCTGAACTGTTCCCACCCTTCCCAGGTAAAACACCTGAATATGTACAAGGTCTTGAAAGCCTAGAGGAAGGGCCGTGGAGCCACACCAGCGAAAGCACGCAGGCCAACTTGGTGCCTGCAGGCCAGCCAGGGTGGTCCTGGCCCCGGGCTCTCTTCTGGAAGCTTTCTATTGCCCTACCTGAGATACCCCTCCTGTCCCGGCCCCCACTGCTTTTTGCCTTCCTCACCTCTGTCCGGAGCGAAATTCCAGCGGAAGGTATGGGTGACACATCCTCTTCGTTACAGGTGGCAGCCTGACAACTCCTGCAGAATGGCCAGCAGAGCCCCACTCACAGCGGGCCACCCACAAATCTGTGGCCCCTCACTCCCTCCCACCAGCACAGCCCCGAGACTGCTGACGGGGCAGAGAATATGGAGTCAGGCACAGCTTCAGGGGCTATTGCTGCCTGGAGCGCTGTTTATATTGACCTCAACGAGGCACACCTGGGGAGGGCGGGCCGGCAGGGTAAGGCTGCCCAGGTCAGCTAATCCACAACCCTCAGGGAATCACATTGTTGAAAATGGACCTCGCTAAGGCAGAATAGAAGCCAAGGGAAAAAAGGACACAATGCCATTTGCAGCACCGTAGATGAGTCTAGAAGTAATCACGTGACTTGTAGTAAGTCAGAAAGTGAAAGACACATATCATATCATATCACTTATAGGTGTTACCTAAAAATGGATACCAGGGCAGATATTGCCACGGAGAAGGGCAATCACAGATTCATTAAACAAACTTATGGTTCACCAATGGAAAGGTGTGAGGATTGGTTTCATTACGATATCGGGGTTAAGAGACATATACAAACACAGGTGACATATATAATCACCAAAGACCTACAGAATACCAAGAGAGGACTACTCAACATTCTGTCATAACGTACATGGGAAAAGGATCCCAGGAAGAACAGACATCTGTATATGTGTAAAAGAACCACATCTTCCACACCTACAACAAGCCAAACATTGTAATCAAACTTGCTGTAATAAAAAATAAAAAATAAATAAATTAAAAACACGAAGAATTAGTGAGACAAACTTGAGGGGCTTTCTCCTGGCACATTCCATTCTAAATTCCAATCTAGAACACCACTTCCATTGAGGCTCTGTTGCCCTAGTCACCAGATTTGTTAAGGGAGAACTGCTGCCACCTTGTGGCCGTTTCACACAACAGCAGCTTTAATCCCAGCGCTAATGGTCAGTTGATATTCAAAATCATTGCAGGCCTGTAAATGACACCTGCCCTGAAAACAAATCCTGGGGTCACATATCGACCAAAAAATTCAAAGGACGTCCATATTTCAAAACGACCGTTTCAAAAGGCATATTTTACGCACATTAGTGTTCTGCTTCTTTTCCTTTCTTTCCTTTTTTGTTAAAAAAAAAACGGGAATGGAAAAAGGCATCCCTCAGAATGGGCGAAAATCGTTGCAGACGAATCAATGGACAGAGGTTTAATCTCCAATATATATAAACAGCTCATGCAGCTTAATATTAAAAGAACAAACAACCCAATACAAAAATGGGCAGAAGATCTAAAGAGACGTTTCTTCAAAGGAGACACAGAGATGGCCAAGACGCAAATGAAAAGCTGCTCAACAGCACTAATTATTAGAGAAATGCAAATCAAAACTACAATGAGGTGTCACCTCACACCTGTTAGAATCGGCATCATCAGAAAATCTACAAACAACCAATTCTGGGGAGGGTGTGGACAAAAGGAGCCCTCTTCCACTATTGGTGGGAATGTAAATTGATACAGTCACTATGGAGAACAGTATGGAGTTTCCTTAAAAAAACTAGAAATAGAATTACCATCTGATCCAGCAATCCCACTTCTGGGCATATACCCAGAGAAAACCGTAAATCAAAAAGGCACATTCACCACAATGTGCGTTGCAGCACTCTTTACAATAGCCACGTAATGGAAGCCACCTAAATGCCGACAGACAGATGAATGGATAAAGATGTGGTTCATATATAAAATGGAATATTACTCGGCCATAAAAAGGAATGAAACTGGGTCATTTGTAGAGACATCGATAGATCGAGAGACTGTCATACAGAATGAAGTAAGTCAGAAAGAGGAAAACAAATATTGTATATTAATGCATATATGTGGAGCCTAAAAAATGGTACAGATGAACTGCTTTGCAAGGAAGAAATAGAGACACAGAGGTAGAGAACAAACGTATGGACACCAAGTGTGGGAAGCCATGGGGTGGTGGTGGTGGGATGAGTTGGGAGATTGGGATTGACCTGTATACATTTATATGCATAAAATACATAACTAATAATAACGTGCTGTATAAAAAAATTAAATAAAAATTAAATTTCAAAATTTTAAAAAATAAAATTTAAAAATAAAACAGAAAAACGTTCTTCCCGTCACACAGATGTATTTATAGGAATGAATTATTTCCATGCTTATATCTATAAATACATAAAAGAGGAATAAAATCTAACTTGAACCATAAAAGAAAAAAAAAACCTGAACCCACGAGTTATACAGAGGAAAACCCTATCAGGGCACTTGCTCCAGCGGTAAACAATTCTGAAATTGGTCAGAGGTGGGGAACCATCTCCCATACAGCCAGCAACCCACCCCCCACGCAAGGAGCGTCCTCATTGCAAAGCTGGGGGACCGTGCCGAGGCATCTGTGAGTAAACGTGAGCTGAGCCCCAGGCCAGCTGCTGCTGAACTGTTCCCACCCTTCCCAGGTAAAACACCTGAATATGTACAAGGGCTTGAAAGCCTAGAGGAAGGGCCGTGGAGCCACACCCGTGAAAGCACGCAGGCCAAATTGGTGCCTGCAGGCCAGCCAGGGTGGTCCTGGCCCCGGTCGCTCTTCCGGAAGCTTTCCATTGCCCTACCTGAGATACCCCTCCTGTCCCGGCCCCCACTGCTTTTTGCCTTCCTCACCTCTGTCCGGAGAGAAATTCCAGCGGAAGTTATGGGTGACACATCCTCTTCTTTACAGGTGGCAGCCTGACAACTCCTGCAGAATGGCCAGCAGAGCCCCACTCACAGCGGGCCACCCACAAAGCTGTGGCCCCTCACTCCCTCCCATCAGCACAGCCCCGAGACTGCTGACGGGGCAGAGAATATGGAGTCAGGCACAGCTTCAGGGGCTATGGCTGCCTGGAGCGCTGTTTATATTGACCTCAACGAGGCACACCTGGGGAGGGCGGGCCGGCAGGGTAAGGCTGCCCAGGTCAGCTAATCCACAACCCTCAGGGAATCACATTGTTGAAAATGGACCTCGCTAAGGCAGAATAGAAGCCAAGGGAAAAAAGGACACAATGCCATTTGCAGCACCGTAGATGAGTCTAGAAGTAATCACGTGACTTGTAGTAAGTCAGAAAGTGAAAGACACATATCATATCATATCACTTATAGGTGTTACCTAAAAATGGATACCAGGGCAGATATTGCCACGGAGAAGGGCAATCACAGATTCATTAAACAAACTTATGGTTCACCAATGGAAAGGTGTGAGGATTGGTTTCATTACGATATCGGGGTTAAGAGACATATACAAACACAGGTGACATATATAATCACCAAAGACCTACAGAATACCAAGAGAGGACTACTCAACATTCTGTCATAACGTACATGGGAAAAGGATCCCAGGAAGAACAGACATCTGTATATGTGTAAAAGAACCACATCTTCCACACCTACAACAAGCCAAACATTGTAATCAAACTTGCTGTAATAAAAAATAAAAAAATAAATAAATTAAAAACACGAAGAAGAAGTAGTGAGACAAACTTGAGGGGCTTTCTCCTGGCACATTCCATTCTAAATTCCAATCTAGAACACCACTTCCATTGAGGCTCTGTTGCCCTAGTCACCAGATTTGGTAAGGGAGAACTGCTGCCACCTTGTGGCCGTTTCACACAACAGCAGCTTTAATCCCTGCGCTAATGGTCAGTTGATATTCAAAATCATTGCAGGCCTGTAAATGACACCTGCCCTGAAAACAAATCCTGGGGTCACATATCGACCAAAAAATTCAAAGGACGTCCATATTTCAAAACGACCGTTTCAAAAGGCATATTTTACGCACATTAGTGTTCTGCTTTTTTTCCTTTCTTTCCTTTTTTGTTAAAAAAAAAACGGGAATGGAAAAAGGCATCCCTCAGAATGGGCGAAAGTCGTTGCAAACGAATCAATGGACAGAGGTTTAATCTCCAATATATATAAACAGCTCATGCAGCTTAATATTAAAAAAACAAACAACCCAATACAAAAATGGGCAGAAGATCTAAAGAGACATTTCTTCAAAGGAGACACAGAGATGGCCAAGGCGCACATGAAAAGCTGCTCAACAGCACTAATTATTAGAGAAATGCAAATCAAAACTACAATGAGGTATCACCTCACACCTGTTAGAATCGGCATCATCAGAAAATCTACAAACAACCAATTCTGGGGAGGGTGTGGACAAAAGGAGCCCTCTTCCACTATTGGTGGGAATGTAAATTGATACAGTCACTATGGAGAACAGTATGGAGTTTCCTTAAAAAAACTAGAAATAGAATCACCATCTGATCCAGCAATCCCACTTCTGGGCATATACCCAGAGAAAACCGTAAATCAAAAAGGCACATTCACCACAATGTTCGTTGCAGCACTCTTTACAATAGCCAGGTAATGGAAGCCACCTAAATGCCCAAAGACAGATGAATGGATAAAGATGTGGTACATATATAAAATGGAATATTACTCGGCCATAAAAAGGAATGAAACTGGGTCATTTGTAGAGACATCGATGGATCGAGAGACTGTCATACAGAATGAAGTAAGTCAGAAAGAGGAAAACAAATGTGTATATTAATGCATATATGTGGAGCCTAAAAAATGGTACAGATGAACTGCTTTGCAGGGAAGAAATAGAGACACAGAGGTAGAGAACAAACGTATGGACACCAAGTGTGGGAAGCCATGGGGTGGTGGTGGTGGGATGAGTTGGGAGATTGGGATTGACCTGTATACATGTATATGCATAAAATACATAACTAATAATAACGTGCTGTATAAAAAAATTAAATAAAAATTAAATTTCAAAATTTTAAAAAATAAAATTTAAAAATAAAACAGAAAAACGTTCTTCCCGTCACACAGATGTATTTATAGGAATGAATTATTTCCATGCTTATATCTATAAATACATAAAAGAGGAATAAAATCTAACTTGAAACATAAAAGAAAAATAAAAAACCTTAACCCACGAGTTATACAGAGGAAAACCCTATCAGGGCACTTGCTCCAGCAGTAAACAATTCTGAAATTGGTCAGAGGTGGGGAACCATCTCCCATACCGCCAGCAACCCACCCCCCACGCAAGGAGCGTCCTCATTGCAAAGCTGGGGGACCGTGCCGAGGCATCTATGAGTAAACGTGAGCTGAGCCCCAGGCCAGCTGCTGCTGAACTGTTCCCACCCTTCCCAGGTAAAACACCTGAATATGTACAAGGTCTTGAAAGCCTAGAGGAAGGGCCGTGGAGCCACACCAGCGAAAGCACGCAGGCCAACTTGGTGCCTGCAGGCCAGCCAGGGTGGTCCTGGCCCCGGGCTCTCTTCTGGAAGCTTTCTATTGCCCTACCTGAGATACCCCTCCTGTCCCGGCCCCCACTGCTTTTTGCCTTCCTCACCTCTGTCCGGAGCGAAATTCCAGCGGAAGGTATGGGTGACACATCCTCTTCGTTACAGGTGGCAGCCTGACAACTCCTGCAGAATGGCCAGCAGAGCCCCACTCACAGCGGGCCACCCACAAATCTGTGGACCCTCACTCCCTCCCACCAGCACAGCCCCGAGACTGCTGACGGGGCAGAGAATATGGAGTCAGGCACAGCTTCAGGGGCTATTGCTGCCTGGAGCGCTGTTTATATTGACCTCAACGAGGCACACCTGGGGAGGGCGGGCCGGCAGGGTAAGGCTGCCCAGGTCAGCTAATCCACAACCCTCAGGGAATCACATTGTTGAAAATGGACCTCGCTAAGGCAGAATAGAAGCCAAGGGAAAAAAGGACACAATGCCATTTGCAGCACCGTAGATGAGTCTAGAAGTAATCACGTGACTTGTAGTAAGTCAGAAAGTGAAAGACACATATCATATCATATCACTTATAGGTGTTACCTAAAAATGGATACCAGGGCAGATATTGCCACGGAGAAGGGCAATCACAGATTCATTAAACAAACTTATGGTTCACCAATGGAAAGGTGTGAGGATTGGTTTCATTACGATATCGGGGTTAAGAGACATATACAAACACAGGTGACATATATAATCACCAAAGACCTACAGAATACCAAGAGAGGACTACTCAACATTCTGTCATAACGTACATGGGAAAAGGATCCCAGGAAGAACAGACATCTGTATATGTGTAAAAGAACCACATCTTCCACACCTACAACAAGCCAAACATTGTAATCAAACTTGCTGTAATAAAAAATAAAAAATAAATAAATTAAAAACACAAAGAATTAGTGAGACAAACTTGAGGGGCTTTCTCCTGGCACATTCCATTCTAAATTCCAATCTAGAACACCACTTCCATTGAGGCTCTGTTGCCCTAGTCACCAGATTTGTTAAGGGAGAACTGCTGCCACCTTGTGGCCGTTTCACACAACAGCAGCTTTAATCCCAGCGCTAATGGTCAGTTGATATTCAAAATCATTGCAGGCCTGTAAATGACACCTGCCCTGAAAACAAATCCTGGGGTCACATATCGACCAAAAAATTCAAAGGACGTCCATATTTCAAAACGACCGTTTCAAAAGGCATATTTTACGCACATTAGTGTTCTGCTTCTTTTCCTTTCTTTCCTTTTTTGTTAAAAAAAAAACGGGAATGGAAAAAGGCATCCCTCAGAATGGGCGAAAATCGTTGCAGACGAATCAATGGACAGAGGTTTAATCTCCAATATATATAAACAGCTCATGCAGCTTAATATTAAAAGAACAAACAACCCAATACAAAAATGGGCAGAAGATCTAAAGAGACGTTTCTTCAAAGGAGACACAGAGATGGCCAAGACGCACATGAAAAGCTGCTCAACAGCACTAATTATTAGAGAAATGCAAATCAAAACTACAATGAGGTGTCACCTCACACCTGTTAGAATCGGCATCATCAGAAAATCTACAAACAACCAATTCTGGGGAGGGTGTGGACAAAAGGAGCCCTCTTCCACTATTGGTGGGAATGTAAATTGATACAGTCACTATGGAGAACAGTATGGAGTTTCCTTAAAAAAACTAGAAATAGAATTACCATCTGATCCAGCAATCCCACTTCTGGGCATATACCCAGAGAAAACCGTAAATCAAAAAGGCACATTCACCACAATGTGCGTTGCAGCACTCTTTACAATAGCCACGTAATGGAAGCCACCTAAATGCCGACAGACAGATGAATGGATAAAGATGTGGTTCATATATAAAATGGAATATTACTCGGCCATAAAAAGGAATGAAACTGGGTCATTTGTAGAGACATCGATAGATCGAGAGACTGTCATACAGAATGAAGTAAGTCAGAAAGAGGAAAACAAATATTGTATATTAATGCATATATGTGGAGCCTAAAAAATGGTACAGATGAACTGCTTTGCAAGGAAGAAATAGAGACACAGAGGTAGAGAACAAACGTATGGACACCAAGTGTGGGAAGCCATGGGGTGGTGGTGGTGGGATGAGTTGGGAGATTGGGATTGACCTGTATACATGTATATGCATAAAATACATAACTAATAATAACGTGCTGTATAAAAAAAATAAAATTTAAATTTCAAAATTTTAAAAAATAAAATTTAAAAATAAAACAGAAAAACGTTCTTCCCGTCACACAGATGTATTTATAGGAATGAATTATTTCCATGCTTATATCTATAAATACATAAAAGAGGAATAAAATCTAACTTGAAACATAAAAGAAAAAAAAAACCTTAACCCACGAGTTATACAGAGGAAAACCCTATCAGGGCACTTGCTCCAGCAGTAAACAATTCTGAAATTGGTCAGAGGTGGGGAACCATCTCCCATACCGCCAGCAACCCACCCCCCACGCAAGGAGCGTCCTCATTGCAAAGCTGGGGGACCGTGCCGAGGCATCTATGAGTAAACGTGAGCTGAGCCCCAGGCCAGCTGCTGCTGAACTGTTCCCACCCTTCCCAGGTAAAACACCTGAATATGTACAAGGTGTTGAAAGCCTAGAGGAAGGGCCGTGGAGCCACACCAGCGAAAGCACGCAGGCCAACTTGGTGCCTGCAGGCCAGCCAGGGTGGTCCTGGCCCCGGGCACTCTTCTGGAAGCTTTCCATTGCCCTACCTGAGATACCCCTCCTGTCCCGGCCCCCACTGCTTTTTGCCTTCCTCACCTCTGTCCGGAGAGAAATTCCAGCGGAAGGTATGGGTGACACATCCTCTTCTTTACAGGTGGCAGCCTGACAACTCCTGCAGAATGGCCAGCAGAGCCCCACTCACAGCGGGCCACCCACAAATCTGTGGCCCCTCACTCCCTCCCACCAGCACAGCCCCGAGACTTCTGACGGGGCAGAGAATATGGAGTCAGGCACAGCTTCAGGGGCTATTGCTGCCTGGAGCGCTGTTTATATTGACCTCAACGAGGCACACCTGGGGAGGGCGGGCCGGCAGGGTAAGGCTGCCCAGGTCAGCTAATCCACAACCCTCAGGGAATCACATTGTTGAAAATGGACCTCGCTAAGGCAGAATAGAAGCCAAGGGAAAAAAGGACACAATGCCATTTGCAGCACCGTAGATGAGTCTAGAAGTAATCACGTGACTTGTAGTAAGTCAGAAAGTGAAAGACACATATCATATCATATCACTTATAGGTGTTACCTAAAAATGGATACCAGGGCAGATATTGCCACGGAGAAGGGCAATCACAGATTCATTAAACAAACTTATGGTTCACCAATGGAAAGGTGTGAGGATTGGTTTCATTACGATATCGGGGTTAACAGACATATACAAACACAGGTGACATATATAATCACCAAAGACCTACAGAATACCAAGAGAGGACTACTCAACATTCTGTCATAACGTACATGGGAAAAGGATCCCAGGAAGAACAGACATCTGTATATGTGTAAAAGAACCACATCTTCCACACCTACAACAAGCCAAACATTGTAATCAAACTTGCTGTAATAAAAAATAAAAAAAAATTAAATTAAAAACACGAAGAAGAAGTAGTGAGACAAACTTGAGGGGCTTTCTCCTGGCACATTCCATTCTAAATTCCAATCTAGAACACCACTTCCATTGAGGCTCTGTTGCCCTAGTCACCAGATTTGGTAAGGGAGAACTGCTGCCACCTTGTGGCCGTTTCACACAACAGCAGCTTTAATCCCAGCGCTAATGGTCAGTTGATATTCAAAATCATTGCAGGCCTGTAAATGACACCTGCCCTGAAAACAAATCCTGGGGCCACATATCGACCAAAAAATTCAAAGGACGTCCATATTTCAAAACGACCGTTTCAAAAGGCATATTTTACGCACATTAGTGTTCTGCTTCTTTTCCTTTCTTTCCTTTTTTGTTAGAAAAAACGGGAATGGAAAAAGGCATCCCTCAGAATGGGCGAAAATCGTTGCAAACGAATCAATGGACAGAGGTTTAATCTCCAATATATATAAACAGCTCATGCAGCTTAATATTAAAAGAACAAACAACCCAATACAAAAATGGGCAGAAGATCTAAAGAGAGGTTTCTTCAAAGGAGACACAGAGATGGCCAAGACGCACATGAAAAGCTGCTCAACAGCACTAATTATTAGAGAAATGCAAATCAAAACTACAATGAGGTGTCACCTCACACCTGTTAGAATCGGCATCATCAGAAAATCTACAAACAACCTATTCTGGGGAGGGTGTGGACAAAAGGAGCCCTCTTCCACTATTGGTGGGAATGTAAATTGATACAGTCACTATGGAGAACAGTATGGAGTTTCCTTAAAAAAACTAGAAATAGAATTACCATCTGATCCAGCAATCCCACTTCTGGGCATATACCCAGAGAAAACCGTAAATCAAAAAGGCACATTCACCACAATGTTCGTTGCAGCACTCTTTACAATAGCCACGTAATGGAAGCCACCTAAATGCCCACAGACAGATGAATGGATAAAGATGTGGTACATATATAAAATGGAATATTACTCGGCCATAAAAAGGAATGAAACTGGGTCATTTGTAGAGACATCGATGGATCGAGAGACTGTCATACAGAATGAAGTAAGTCAGAAACAGGAAAACAAATATTGTATATTAATGCATATATGTGGAGCCTAAAAAATGGTACAGATGAACTGCTTTGCAAGGAAGAAATAGAGACACAGAGGTAGAGAACAAACGTATGGACACCAAGTGTGGGAAGCCATGGGGTGGTGGTGGTGGGATGAGTTGGGAGATTGGGATTGACCTGTATACATGTATATGCATAAAATACATAACTAATAATAACGTGCTGTATAAAAAAAATAAAATTTAAATTTCAAAATTTTAAAAAATAAAATTTAAAAATAAAACAGAAAAACGTTCTTCCCGTCACACAGATGTATTTATAGGAATGAATTATTTCCATGCTTATATCTATAAATACATAAAAGAGGAATAAAATCTAACTTGAAACATAAAAGAAAAAAAAAACCTTAACCCACGAGTTATACAGAGGAAAACCCTATCAGGGCACTTGCTCCAGCAGTAAACAATTCTGAAATTGGTCAGAGGTGGGGAACCATCTCCCATACCGCCAGCAACCCACCCCCCACGCAAGGAGCGTCCTCATTGCAAAGCTGGGGGACCATGCCGAGGCATCTATGAGTAAACGTGAGCTGAGCCCCAGGCCAGCTGCTGCTGAACTGTTCCCACCCTTCCCAGGTAAAACACCTGAATATGTACAAGGTGTTGAAAGCCTAGAGGAAGGGCCGTGGAGCCACACCAGTGAAAGCACGCAGGCCAACTTGGTGCCTGCAGGCCAGCCAGGGTGGTCCTGGCCCCGGGCGCTCTTCTGGAAGCTTTCCATTGCCCTACCTTAGATACCCCTCCTGTCCCGGCCCCCACTGCTTTTTGCCTTCCTCACCTCTGTCCGGAGAGAAATTCCAGCGGAAGGTATGGGTGACACATCCTCTTCTTTACAGGTGGCAGCCTGACAACTCCTGCAGAATGGCCAGCAGAGCCCCACTCACAGCGGGCCACCCACAAAGCTGTGGCCCCTCACTCCCTCCCACCAGCACAGCCCCGAGACTGCTGACGGGGCAGAGAATATGGAGTCAGGCACAGCTTCAGGGGCTATTGCTGCCTGGAGCGCTGTTTATATTGACCTCAACGAGGCACACCTGGGGAGGGCGGGCTGGCTGGGTAAGGCTGCCCAGGTCAGCTAATGCACAACCCTCAGGGAATCACATTGTTGAAAATGGACCTCGCTAAGGCAGAATAGAAGCCAAGGGAAAAAAGGACACAATGCCATTTGCAGCACCGTAGATGAGTCTAGAAGTAATCACGTGACTTGTAGTAAGTCAGAAAGTGAAAGACACATATCATATCATATCACTTATAGGTGTTACCTAAAAATGGATACCAGGGCAGATATTGCCACGGAGAAGGGCAATCACAGATTCATTAAACAAACTTATGGTTCACCAATGGAAAGGTGTGAGGATTGGTTTCATTACGATATCGGGGTTAACAGACATATACAAACACAGGTGACATATATAATCACCAAAGACCTACAGAATACCAAGAGAGGACTACTCAACATTCTGTCATAACGTACATGGGAAAAGGATCCCAGGAAGAACAGACATCTGTATATGTGTAAAAGAACCACATCTTCCACACCTACAACAAGCCAAACATTGTAATCAAACTTGCTGTAATAAAAAATAAAAAATAAATAAATTAAAAACACGAAGAAGTAGTGAGACAAACTTGAGGGGCTTTCTCCTGGCACATTCCATTCTAAATTCCAATCTAGAACACCACTTCCATTGAGGCTCTGTTGCCCTAGTCACCAGATTTGGTAAGGGAGAACTGCTGCCACCTTGTGGCCGTTTCACACAACAGCAGCTTTAATCCCTGCGCTAATGGTCAGTTCATATTCAAAATCATTGCAGGCCTGTAAATGACACCTGCCCTGAAAACAAATCCTGGGGTCACATATCGACCAAAAAATTCAAAGGACGTCCATATTTCAAAACGACCGTTTCAAAAGGCATATTTTACGCACATTAGTGTTCTGCTTCTTTTCCTTTCTTTCCTTTTTTGTTAGAAAAAACGGGAATGGAAAAAGGCATCCCTCAGAATGGGCGAAAATCGTTGCAGACGAATCAATGGACAGAGGTTTAATCTCCAATATATATAAACAGCTCATGCAGCTTAATATTAAAAGAACAAACAACCCAATACAAAAATGGGCAGAAGATCTAAAGAGAGGTTTCTTCAAAGGAGACACAGAGATGGCCAAGACGCACATGAAAAGCTGCTCAACAGCACTAATTATTAGAGAAATGCAAATCAAAACTACAATGAGGTGTCACCTCACACCTGTTAGAATCGGCATCATCAGAAAATCTACAAACAACCAATTCTGGGGAGGGTGTGGACAAAAGGAGCCCTCTTCCACTATTGGTGGGAATGTAAATTGATACAGTCACTGTGAAGAACAGTATGGAGTTTCCTTAAAAAAACTAGAAATAGAATTACCATCTGATCCAGCAATCCCACTTCTGGGCATATACCCAGAGAAAACCGTAAATCAAAAAGGCACATTCACCACAATGTTCGTTGCAGCTCTCTTTACAATAGCCAGGTAATGGAAGCCACCTAAATGCCCACAGACAGATGAATGGATAAAGATGTGGTATATATATAAAATGGAATATTACTCGGCCATAAAAAGGAATGAAACTGGGTCATTTGTAGAGACATCGATGGATCGAGAGACTGTCATACAGAATGAAGTAAGTCAGAAAGAGGAAAACAAATATTGTATATTAATGCATATATGTGGAGCCTAAAAATGGTACAGATGAACTGGTTTGCAGGGAAGAAATAGAGACACAGAGGTAGAGAACAAACGTATGGACACCAAGTGTGGGAAGCCATGGGGTGGTGGTGGTGGGATGAGTTTGGAGTTTGGGATTGACCTGTATACATGTATATGCATAAAATACATAACTAATAATAACGTGCTGTATAAAAAAAATAAAAATTAAATTTCAAAATTTTAAAAAATAAAATTTAAAAATAAAACAGAAAAACGTTCTTCCCGTCACACAGATGTATTTATAGGAATGAATTATTTCCATGCTTATATCTATAAATACATAAAAGAGGAATAAAATCTAACTTGAAACATAAAAGAAAAAAAAAAAACCTTAACCCACGAGTTATACAGAGGAAAACCCTATCAGGGCATTTGCTCCAGCAGTAAACAATTCTGAAATTGGTCAGAGGTGGGGAACCATCTCCCATACCGCCAGCAACCCACCCCCCACGCAAGGAGCGTCCTCATTGCAAAGCTGGGGGACCGTGCCGAGGCATCTATGAGTAAACGTGAGCTGAGCCCCAGGCCAGCTGCTGCTGAACTGTTCCCACCCTTCCCAGGTAAAACACCTGAATATGTACAAGGGCTTGAAAGCCTAGAGGAAGGGCCGTGGAGCCACACCAGCGAAAGCACGCAGGCCAACTTGGTGCCTGCAGGCCAGCCAGGGTGGTCCTGGCCCCGGGCGCTCTTCTGGAAGCTTTCCATTGCCCTACCTGAGATACCCCTCCTGTCCCGGCCCCACTGCTTTTTGCCTGCTTCACCTCTGTCCGGAGAGAAATTCCAGCGGAAAGTATGGGTGACACATCCTCTTCTTTACAGGTGGCAGCCTGACAACTCCTGCAGAATGGCCAGCAGAGCCCCACTCACAGCGGGCCACCCACAAAGCTGTGGCCCCTCACTCCCTCCCACCAGCACAGCCCCGAGACTGCTGACGGGGCAGAGAATATGGAGTCAGGCACAGCTTCAGGGGCTATTGCTGCCTGGAGCGCTGTTTATATTGACCTCAACGAGGCACACCTGGGGAGGGCGGGCCGGCAGGGTAAGGCTGCCCAGGTCAGCTAATCCACAACCCTCAGGGAATCACATTGTTGAAAATGGACCTCGCTAAGGCAGAATAGAAGCCAAGGGAAAAAAGGACACAATGCCATTTGCAGCACCGTAGATGAGTCTAGAAGTAATCACGTGACTTGTAGTAAGTCAGAAAGTGAAAGACACATATCATATCATATCACTTATAGGTGTTACCTAAAAATGGATACCAGGGCAGATATTGCCACGGAGAAGGGCAATCACAGATTCATTAAACAAACTTATGGTTCACCAATGGAAAGGTGTGAGGATTGGTTTCATTACGATATCGGGGTTAACAGACATATACAAACACAGGTGACATATATAATCACCAAAGACCTACAGAATACCAAGAGAGGACTACTCAACATTCTGTCATAACGTACATGGGAAAAGGATCCCAGGAAGAACAGACATCTGTATATGTGTAAAAGAACCACATCTTCCACACCTACAACAAGCCAAACATTGTAATCAAACTTGCTGTAATAAAAAATAAAAAAAATTAAATTAAAAACACGAAGAAGAAGTAGTGAGACAAACTTGAGGGGCTTTCTCCTGGCACATTCCATTCTAAATTCCAATCTAGAACACCACTTCCATTGAGGCTCTCTTGCCCTAGTCACCAGATTTGGTAAGGGAGAACTGCTGCCACCTTGTGGCCGTTTCACACAACAGCAGCTTTAATCCCAGCGCTAATGGTCAGTTGATATTCAAAATCATTGCAGGCCTGTAAATGACACCTGCCCTGAAAACAAATCCTGGGGTCACATATCGACCAAAAAATTCAAAGGACGTCCATATTTCAAAATGACCGTTTCAAAAGGCATATTTTACGCACATTAGTGTTCTGCTTCTTTTCCTTTCTTTCCTTTTTTGTTAGAAAAAACGGGAATGGAAAAAGGCATCCCTCAGAATGGGCGAAAATCGTTGCAAACGAATCAATGGACAGAGGTTTAATCTCCAATATATATAAACAGCTCATGCAGCTTAATATTAAAAGAACAAACAACCCAATACAAAAATGGGCAGAAGATCTAAAGAGAGGTTTCTTCAAAGGAGACACAGAGATGGCCAAGACGCAAATGAAAAGCTGCTCAACAGCACTAATTATTAGAGAAATGCAAATCAAAACTACAATGAGGTGTCACCTCACACCTGTTAGAATCGGCATCATCAGAAAATCTACAAACAACCAATTCTGGGGAGGGTGTGGACAAAAGGAGCCCTCTTCCACTATTGGTGGGAATGTAAATTGATACAGTCACTATGGAGAACAGTATGGAGTTTCCTTAAAAAAACTAGAAATAGAATTACCATCTGATCCAGCAATCCCACTTCTGGGCATATACCCAGAGAAAACCGTAAATCAAAAAGGCACATTCACCACAATGTTCGTTGCAGCACTCTTTACAATAGCCACGTAATGGAAGCCACCTAAATGCCCACAGACAGATGAATGGATAAAGATGTGGTACATATATAAAATGGAATATTACTCGGCCATAAAAAGGAATGAAACTGAGTCATTTGTAGAGACATCGATGGATCGAGAGACTGTCATACAGAATGAAGTAAGTCAGAAAGAGGAAAACAAATATTGTATATTAATGCATATATGTGGAGCCTAAAAAATGGTACAGATGAACTGGTTTGCAGGGAAGAAATAGAGACACAGAGGTAGAGAACAAACGTATGGACACCAAGTGTGGGAAGCCATGGGGTGGTGGTGGTGGGATGAGTTGGGAGATTGGGATTGACCTGTATACATGTATATGCATAAAATACATAACTAATAATAACGTGCTGTATAAAAAAAATAAAAATTAAATTTCAAAATTTTAAAAAATAAAATTTAAAAATAAAACAGAAAAACGTTCTTCCCGTCACACAGATGTATTTATAGGAATGAATTATTTCCATGCTTATATCTATAAATACATAAAAGAGGAATAAAATCTAACTTGAAACATAAAAGAAAAAAAAAAACCTTAACCCACGAGTTATACAGAGGAAAACCCTATCAGGGCACTTGCTCCAGCGGTAAACAATTCTGAAATTGGTCAGAGGTGGGGAACCATCTCCCATACCGCCAGCAACCCAACCCCTACGCAAGGAGCGTCCTCATTGCAAAGCTGGGGGACCGTGCCGAGGCATCTATGAGTAAACGTGAGCTGAGCCCCAGGCCAGCTGCTGCTGAACTGTTCCCACCCTTCCCAGGTAAAACACCTGAATATGTACAAGGTCTTGAAAGCCTAGAGGAAGGGCCGTGGAGCCACACCAGCGAAAGCACACAGGGCAACTTGGTGCCTGCAGGCCAGCCAGGGTGGTCCTGGCCCCGGGCGCTCTTCTGGAAGCTTTCCATTGCCCTACCTGAGATACCCCTCCTGTCCCGGCCCCACTGCTTTTTGCCTTCCTCACCTCTATCCGGAGAGAAATTCCAGCGGAAAGTATGGGTGACACATCCTCTTCTTTACAGGTGGCAGCCTGACCAATCCTGCAGAATGGCCAGCAGAGCCCCACTCACAGCGGGCCACCCACAAATCTGTGGCCCCTCACTCCCTCCCACCAGCACAGCCCCGAGACTGCTGACGGGGCAGAGAATATGGAGTCAGGCACAGCTTCAGGGGCTATTGCTGCCTGGAGCGCTGTTTATATCGACCTCAACGAGGCACACCTGGGGAGGGCGGGCCGGCAGGGTAAGGCTGCCCAGGTCAGCTAATCCACAACCCTCAGGGAATCACATTGTTGAAAATGGACCTCGCTAAGGCAGAATAGAAGCCAAGGGAAAAAAGGACACAATGCCATTTGCAGCACCGTAGATGAGTCTAGAAGTAATCACGTGACTTGTAGTAAGTCAGAAAGTGAAAGACACATATCATATCATATCACTTATAGGTGTTACCTAAAAATGGATACCAGGGCAGATATTGCCACGGAGAAGGGCAATCACAGATTCATTAAACAAACTTATGGTTCACCAATGGAAAGGTGTGAGGATTGGTTTCATTACGATATCGGGGTTAACAGACATATACAAACACAGGTGACATATATAATCACCAAAGACCTACAGAATACCAAGAGAGGACTACTCAACATTCTGTCATAACGTACATGGGAAAAGGATCCCAGGAAGAACAGACATCTGTATATGTGTAAAAGAACCACATCTTCCACACCTACAACAAGCCAAACATTGTAATCAAACTTGCTGTAATAAAAAATAAAAAAAATTAAATTAAAAACACGAAGAAGAAGTAGTGAGACAAACTTGAGGGGCTTTCTCCTGGCACATTCCATTCTAAATTCCAATCTAGAACACCACTTCCATTGAGGCTCTGTTGCCCTAGTCACCAGATTTGGTAAGGGAGAACTGCTGCCACCTTGTGGCCGTTTCACACAACAGCAGCTTTAATCCCAGCGCTAATGGTCAGTTGATATTCAAAATCATTGCAGGCCTGTAAATGACACCTGCCCTGAAAACAAATCCTGGGGTCACATATCGACCAAAAAATTCAAAGGACGTCCATATTTCAAAACGAGCGTTTCAAAAGGCATATTTTACGCACATTAGTGTTCTGCTTCTTTTCCTTTCTTTCCTTTTTTGTTAGAAAAAACGGGAATGGAAAAAGGCATCCCTCAGAATGGGCGAAAATCGTTGCAAACGAATCAATGGACAGAGGTTTAATCTCCAATATATATAAACAGCTCATGCAGCTTAATATTAAAAGAACAAACAACCCAATACAAAAATGGGCAGAAGATCTAAAGAGAGGTTTCTTCAAAGGAGACACAGAGATGGCCAAGACGCAAATGAAAAGCTGCTCAACAGCACTAATTATTAGAGAAATGCAAATCAAAACTACAATGAGGTGTCACCTCACACCTGTTAGAATCGGCATCATCAGAAAATCTACAAACAACCAATTCTGGGGAGGGTGTGGACAAAAGGAGCCCTCTTCCACTATTGGTGGGAATGTAAATTGATACAGTCACTATGGAGAACAGTATGGAGTTTCCTTAAAAAAACTAGAAATAGAATTACCATCTGATCCAGCAATCCCACTTCTGGGCATATACCCAGAGAAAACCGTAAATCAAAAAGGCACATTCACCACAATGTTCGTTGCAGCACTCTTTACAATAGCCAGGTAATGGAAGCCACCTAAATGCCCACAGACAGATGAATGGATAAAGATGTGGTACATATATAAAATGGAATATTACTCGGCCATAAAAAGGAATGAAACTGAGTCATTTGTAGAGACATCGATGGATCGAGAGACTGTCATACAGAATGAAGTAAGTCAGAAAGAGGAAAACAAATATTGTATATTAATGCATATATGTGGAGCCTAAAAAATGGTACAGATGAACTGGTTTGCAGGGAAGAAATAGAGACACAGAGGTAGAGAACAAACGTATGGACACCAAGTGTGGGAAGCCATGGGGTGGTGGTGGTGGGATGAGTTGGGAGATTGGGATTGACCTGTATACATGTATATGCATAAAATACATAACTAATAATAACGTGCTGTATAAAAAAAATAAAAATTAAATTTCAAAATTTTAAAAAATAAAATTTAAAAATAAAACAGAAAAACGTTCTTCCCGTCACACAGATGTATTTATAGGAATGAATTATTTCCATGCTTATATCTATAAATACATAAAAGAGGAATAAAACCTAACTTGAAACATAAAAGAAAAAAAAAAAACCTTAACCCACGAGTTATACAGAGGAAAACCCTATCAGGGCACTTGCTCCAGCGGTAAACAATTCTGAAATTGGTCATAGGTGGGGAACCATCTCCCTTACCGCCAGCAACCCACCCCCTATGCAAGGAGCGTCCTCATTGCAAAGCTGGGGGACCGTGCTGAGGCATCTATGAGAAAACGTGAGCTGAGCCCCAGGCCAGCTGCTGCTGAACTGTTCCCACCCTTCCCAGGTAAAACACCTGAATATGTACAAGGTCTTGAAAGCTTAGAGGAAGGGCGGTGGAGCCACACCAGCGAAAGCACGCAGGCCAACTTGGTGCCTGCAGGCCAGCCAGGGTGGTCCTGGCCCCGGGCGCTCTTCCGGAAGCTTTCCATTGCCCTACCTGAGATACCCCTCCTGTCCCGGCCCCACTGCTTTTTGCCTTCCTCACCTCTGTCCGGAGAGAAATTCCAGCAGAAGGTATGGGTGACACATCCTCTTCTTTACAGGTGGCAGCCTGACAACTCCTGCAGAATGGCCAGCAGAGCCCCACTCACAGCGGGCCACCCACAAATCTGTGGCCCCTCACTCCCTCCCACCAGCACAGCCCCGAGACTGCTGACGGGGCAGAGAATATGGAGTCAGGCACAGCTTCAGGGGCTATTGCTGCCTGGAGCGCTGTTTATATTGACCTCAACGAGGCACACCTGGGGAGGGCGGGCCGGCAGGGTAAGGCTGCCCAGGTCAGCTAATCCACAACCCTCAGGGAATCACATTGTTGAAAATGGACCTCGCTAAGGCAGAATAGAAGCCAAGGGAAAAAAGGACACAATGCCATTTGCAGCACCGTAGATGAGTCTAGAAGTAATCACGTGACTTGTAGTAAGTCAGAAAGTGAAAGACACATATCATATCATATCACTTATAGGTGTTACCTAAAAATGGATACCAGGGCAGATATTGCCACGGAGAAGGGCAATCACAGATTCATTAAACAAACTTATGGTTCACCAATGGAAAGGTGTGAGGATTGGTTTCATTACGATATCGGGGTTAACAGACATATACAAACACAGGTGACATATATAATCACCAAAGACCTGCAGAATACCAAGAGAGGACTACTCAACATTCTGTCATAACGTACATGGGAAAAGGATCCCAGGAAGAACAGACATCTGTATATGTGTAAAAGAACCACATCTTCCACACCTACAACAAGCCAAACATTGTAATCAAACTTGCTGTAATAAAAAATAAAAAAATTAAATTAAAAACACGAAGAAGTAGTGAGACAAACTTGAGGGGCTTTCTCCTGGCACATTCCATTCTAAATTCCAATCTAGAACACCACTTCCATTGAGGCTCTGTTGCCCTAGTCACCAGATTTGGTAAGGGAGAACTGCTGCCACCTTGTGGCCGTTTCACACAACAGCAGCTTTAATCCCTGCGCTAATGGTCAGTTGATATTCAAAATCATTGCAGGCCTGTAAATGACACCTGCCCTGAAAACAAATCCTGGGGTCACATATCGACCAAAAAATTCAAAGGACGTCCATATTTCAAAACGACCGTTTCAAAAAGCATATTTTACGCACATTAGTGTTCTGCTTCTTTTCCTTTCTTTCCTTTTTTGTTAGAAAAAACGGGAATGGAAAAAGGCATCCCTCAGAATGGGCGAAAATCGTTGCAGACGAATCAATGGACAGAGGTTTAATCTCCAATATATATAAACAGCTCATGCAGCTTAATATTAAAAGAACAAACAACCCAATACAAAAATGGGCAGAAGATCTAAAGAGAGGTTTCTTCAAAGGAGACACAGAGATGGCCAAGACGCACATGAAAAGCTGCTCAACAGCACTAATTATTAGAGAAATGCAAATCAAAACTACAATGAGGTGTCACCTCACACCTGTTAGAATCGGCATCATCAGAAAATCTACAAACAACCAATTCTGGGGAGGGTGTGGACAAAAGGAGCCCTCTTCCACTATTGGTGGGAATGTAAATTGATACAGTCACTATGGAGAACAGTATGGAGTTTCCTTAAAAAAACTAGAAATAGAATCACCATCTGATCCAGCAATCCCACTTCTGGGCATATACCCAGAGAAAACCGTAAATCAAAAAGGCACATTCACCACAATGTTCGTTGCAGCTCTCTTTACAATAGCCAGGTAATGGAAGCCACCTAAATGCCCACAGACAGATGAATGGATAAAGATGTGGTATATATATATAAAATGGAATATTACTCGGCCATAAAAAGGAATGAAACTGGGTCATTTGTAGAGACATCGATGGATCGAGAGACTGTCATACAGAATGAAGTAAGTCAGAAAGAGGAAAACAAATATTGTATATTAATGCATATATGTGGAGCCTAAAAATGGTACAGATGAACTGGTTTGCAGGGAAGAAATAGAGACACAGAGGTAGAGAACAAACGTATGGACACCAAGTGTGGGAAGCCATGGGGTGGTGGTGGTGGGATGAGTTTGGAGATTGGGATTGACCTGTATACATGTATATGCATAAAATACATAACTAATAATAACGTGCTGTATAAAAAAAATAAAAATTAAATTTCAAAATTTTAAAAAATAAAATTTAAAAATAAAACAGAAAAACGTTCTTCCCGTCACACAGATGTATTTATAGGAATGAATTATTTCCATGCTTATATCTATAAATACATAAAAGAGGAATAAAATCTAACTTGAAACATAAAAGAAAAAAAAAAACCTTAACCCACGAGTTATACAGAGGAAAACCCTATCAGGGCATTTGCTCCAGCAGTAAACAATTCTGAAATTGGTCAGAGGTGGGGAACCATCTCCCATACCGCCAGCAACCCACCCCCCACGCAAGGAGCGTCCTCATTGCAAAGCTGGGGGACCGTGCCGAGGCATCTATGAGTAAACGTGAGCTGAGCCCCAGGCCAGCTGCTGCTGAACTGTTCCCACCTTTCCCAGGTAAAACACCTGAATATGTACAAGGGCTTGAAAGCCTAGAGGAAGGGCCGTGGAGCCACACCAGCGAAAGTACGCAGGCCAACTTGGTGCCTGCAGGCCAGCCAGGGTGGTCCTGGCCCCGGGCGCTCTTCCGGAAGCTTTCCATTGCCCTACCTGAGATACCCCTCCTGTCCCGGCCCCCACTGCTTTTTGCCTTCCTCACCTCTGTCCGGAGAGAAATTCCAGCGGAAGGTATGGGTGACACATCCTCTTCTTTACAGGTGGCAGCCTGACAACCCCTGCAGAATGGCCAGCAGAGCCCCACTCACAGCGGGCCACCCACAAAGCTGTGACACCTCACTCCCTCCCACCAGCACAGCCCCGAGACTGCTGACGGGGCAGAGAATATGGAGTCAGGCACAGCTTCAGGGGCTATTGCTGCCTGGAGCGCTGTTTATATTGACCTCAACGAGGCACACCTGGGGAGGGCGGGCCGGCAGGGTAAGGCTGCCCAGGTCAGCTAATCCACAACCCTCAGGGAATCACATTGTTGAAAATGGACCTCGCTAAGGCAGAATAGAAGCCAAGGGAAAAAAAGGACACAATGCCATTTGCAGCACCGTAGATGAGTCTAGAAGTAATCACGTGACTTGTAGTAACTCAGAAAGTGAAAGACACATATCATATCATATCACTTATAGGTGTTACCTAAAAATGGATACCAGGGCAGATATTGCCACGGAGAAGGGCAATCACAGATTCATTAAACAAACTTATGGTTCACCAATGGAAAGGTGTGAGGATTGGTTTCATTACGATATCAGGTTTAAGAGACATATACAAACACAGGTGACATATATAATCACCAAAGACCTACAGAATACCAAGAGAGGACTACTCAACATTCTGTCATAACGTACATGGGAAAAGGATCCCAGGAAGAACAGACATCTGTATATGTGTAAAAGAACCACATCTTCCACACCTACAACAAGCCAAACATTGTAATCAAACTTGCTGTAATAAAAAATAAAAAAAATTAAATTAAAAACACGAAGAAGAAGTAGTGAGACAAACTTGAGGGGCTTTCTCCTGGCACATTCCATTCTAAATTCCAATCTAGAACACCACTTCCATTGAGGCTCTGTTGCCCTAGTCACCAGATTTGGTAAGGGAGAACTGCTGCCACCTTGTGGCCGTTTCACACAACAGCAGCTTTAATCCCAGCGCTAATGGTCAGTTGATATTCAAAATCATTGCAGGCCTGTAAATGACACCTGCCCTGAAAACAAATCCTGGGGTCACATATCGACCAAAAAATTCAAAGGACGTCCATATTTCAAAACGAGCGTTTCAAAAGGCATATTTTACGCACATTAGTGTTCTGCTTCTTTTCCTTTCTTTCCTTTTTTGTTAGAAAAAACGGGAATGGAAAAAGGCATCCCTCAGAATGGGCGAAAATCGTTGCAAACGAATCAATGGACAGAGGTTTAATCTCCAATATATATAAACAGCTCATGCAGCTTAATATTAAAAGAACAAACAACCCAATACAAAAATGGGCAGAAGATCTAAAGAGAGGTTTCTTCAAAGGAGACACAGAGATGGCCAAGACGCAAATGAAAAGCTGCTCAACAGCACTAATTATTAGAGAAATGCAAATCAAAACTACAATGAGGTGTCACCTCACACCTGTTAGAATCGGCATCATCAGAAAATCTACAAACAACCAATTCTGGGGAGGGTGTGGACAAAAGGAGCCCTCTTCCACTATTGGTGGGAATGTAAATTGATACAGTCACTATGGAGAACAGTATGGAGTTTCCTTAAAAAAACTAGAAATAGAATTACCATCTGATCCAGCAATCCCACTTCTGGGCATATACCCAGAGAAAACCGTAAATCAAAAAGGCACATTCACCACAATGTTCGTTGCAGCACTCTTTACAATAGCCAGGTAATGGAAGCCACCTAAATGCCCACAGACAGATGAATGGATAAAGATGTGGTACATATATAAAATGGAATATTACTCGGCCATAAAAAGGAATGAAACTGAGTCATTTGTAGAGACATCGATGGATCGAGAGACTGTCATACAGAATGAAGTAAGTCAGAAAGAGGAAAACAAATATTGTATATTAATGCATATATGTGGAGCCTAAAAAATGGTACAGATGAACTGGTTTGCAGGGAAGAAATAGAGACACAGAGGTAGAGAACAAACGTATGGACACCAAGTGTGGGAAGCCATGGGGTGGTGGTGGTGGGATGAGTTGGGAGATTGGGATTGACCTGTATACATGTATATGCATAAAATACATAACTAATAATAACGTGCTGTATAAAAAAAATAAAAATTAAATTTCAAAATTTTAAAAAATAAAATTTAAAAATAAAACAGAAAAACGTTCTTCCCGTCACACAGATGTATTTATAGGAATGAATTATTTCCATGCTTATATCTATAAATACATAAAAGAGGAATAAAACCTAACTTGAAACATAAAAGAAAAAAAAAAAACCTTAACCCACGAGTTATACAGAGGAAAACCCTATCAGGGCACTTGCTCCAGCGGTAAACAATTCTGAAATTGGTCATAGGTGGGGAACCATCTCCCTTACCGCCAGCAACCCACCCCCTATGCAAGGAGCGTCCTCATTGCAAAGCTGGGGGACCGTGCTGAGGCATCTATGAGAAAACGTGAGCTGAGCCCCAGGCCAGCTGCTGCTGAACTGTTCCCACCCTTCCCAGGTAAAACACCTGAATATGTACAAGGTCTTGAAAGCTTAGAGGAAGGGCGGTGGAGCCACACCAGCGAAAGCACGCAGGCCAACTTGGTGCCTGCAGGCCAGCCAGGGTGGTCCTGGCCCCGGGCGCTCTTCCGGAAGCTTTCCATTGCCCTACCTGAGATACCCCTCCTGTCCCGGCCCCACTGCTTTTTGCCTTCCTCACCTCTGTCCGGAGAGAAATTCCAGCAGAAGGTATGGGTGACACATCCTCTTCTTTACAGGTGGCAGCCTGACAACTCCTGCAGAATGGCCAGCAGAGCCCCACTCACAGCGGGCCACCCACAAATCTGTGGCCCCTCACTCCCTCCCACCAGCACAGCCCCGAGACTGCTGACGGGGCAGAGAATATGGAGTCAGGCACAGCTTCAGGGGCTATTGCTGCCTGGAGCGCTGTTTATATTGACCTCAACGAGGCACACCTGGGGAGGGCGGGCCGGCAGGGTAAGGCTGCCCAGGTCAGCTAATCCACAACCCTCAGGGAATCACATTGTTGAAAATGGACCTCGCTAAGGCAGAATAGAAGCCAAGGGAAAAAAGGACACAATGCCATTTGCAGCACCGTAGATGAGTCTAGAAGTAATCACGTGACTTGTAGTAAGTCAGAAAGTGAAAGACACATATCATATCATATCACTTATAGGTGTTACCTAAAAATGGATACCAGGGCAGATATTGCCACGGAGAAGGGCAATCACAGATTCATTAAACAAACTTATGGTTCACCAATGGAAAGGTGTGAGGATTGGTTTCATTACGATATCGGGGTTAACAGACATATACAAACACAGGTGACATATATAATCACCAAAGACCTGCAGAATACCAAGAGAGGACTACTCAACATTCTGTCATAACGTACATGGGAAAAGGATCCCAGGAAGAACAGACATCTGTATATGTGTAAAAGAACCACATCTTCCACACCTACAACAAGCCAAACATTGTAATCAAACTTGCTGTAATAAAAAATAAAAAAATTAAATTAAAAACACGAAGAAGTAGTGAGACAAACTTGAGGGGCTTTCTCCTGGCACATTCCATTCTAAATTCCAATCTAGAACACCACTTCCATTGAGGCTCTGTTGCCCTAGTCACCAGATTTGGTAAGGGAGAACTGCTGCCACCTTGTGGCCGTTTCACACAACAGCAGCTTTAATCCCTGCGCTAATGGTCAGTTGATATTCAAAATCATTGCAGGCCTGTAAATGACACCTGCCCTGAAAACAAATCCTGGGGTCACATATCGACCAAAAAATTCAAAGGACGTCCATATTTCAAAACGACCGTTTCAAAAAGCATATTTTACGCACATTAGTGTTCTGCTTCTTTTCCTTTCTTTCCTTTTTTGTTAGAAAAAACGGGAATGGAAAAAGGCATCCCTCAGAATGGGCGAAAATCGTTGCAGACGAATCAATGGACAGAGGTTTAATCTCCAATATATATAAACAGCTCATGCAGCTTAATATTAAAAGAACAAACAACCCAATACAAAAATGGGCAGAAGATCTAAAGAGAGGTTTCTTCAAAGGAGACACAGAGATGGCCAAGACGCACATGAAAAGCTGCTCAACAGCACTAATTATTAGAGAAATGCAAATCAAAACTACAATGAGGTGTCACCTCACACCTGTTAGAATCGGCATCATCAGAAAATCTACAAACAACCAATTCTGGGGAGGGTGTGGACAAAAGGAGCCCTCTTCCACTATTGGTGGGAATGTAAATTGATACAGTCACTATGGAGAACAGTATGGAGTTTCCTTAAAAAAACTAGAAATAGAATCACCATCTGATCCAGCAATCCCACTTCTGGGCATATACCCAGAGAAAACCGTAAATCAAAAAGGCACATTCACCACAATGTTCGTTGCAGCTCTCTTTACAATAGCCAGGTAATGGAAGCCACCTAAATGCCCACAGACAGATGAATGGATAAAGATGTGGTATATATATATAAAATGGAATATTACTCGGCCATAAAAAGGAATGAAACTGGGTCATTTGTAGAGACATCGATGGATCGAGAGACTGTCATACAGAATGAAGTAAGTCAGAAAGAGGAAAACAAATATTGTATATTAATGCATATATGTGGAGCCTAAAAATGGTACAGATGAACTGGTTTGCAGGGAAGAAATAGAGACACAGAGGTAGAGAACAAACGTATGGACACCAAGTGTGGGAAGCCATGGGGTGGTGGTGGTGGGATGAGTTTGGAGATTGGGATTGACCTGTATACATGTATATGCATAAAATACATAACTAATAATAACGTGCTGTATAAAAAAAATAAAAATTAAATTTCAAAATTTTAAAAAATAAAATTTAAAAATAAAACAGAAAAACGTTCTTCCCGTCACACAGATGTATTTATAGGAATGAATTATTTCCATGCTTATATCTATAAATACATAAAAGAGGAATAAAATCTAACTTGAAACATAAAAGAAAAAAAAAAACCTTAACCCACGAGTTATACAGAGGAAAACCCTATCAGGGCATTTGCTCCAGCAGTAAACAATTCTGAAATTGGTCAGAGGTGGGGAACCATCTCCCATACCGCCAGCAACCCACCCCCCACGCAAGGAGCGTCCTCATTGCAAAGCTGGGGGACCGTGCCGAGGCATCTATGAGTAAACGTGAGCTGAGCCCCAGGCCAGCTGCTGCTGAACTGTTCCCACCTTTCCCAGGTAAAACACCTGAATATGTACAAGGGCTTGAAAGCCTAGAGGAAGGGCCGTGGAGCCACACCAGCGAAAGTACGCAGGCCAACTTGGTGCCTGCAGGCCAGCCAGGGTGGTCCTGGCCCCGGGCGCTCTTCCGGAAGCTTTCCATTGCCCTACCTGAGATACCCCTCCTGTCCCGGCCCCCACTGCTTTTTGCCTTCCTCACCTCTGTCCGGAGAGAAATTCCAGCGGAAGGTATGGGTGACACATCCTCTTCTTTACAGGTGGCAGCCTGACAACCCCTGCAGAATGGCCAGCAGAGCCCCACTCACAGCGGGCCACCCACAAAGCTGTGACACCTCACTCCCTCCCACCAGCACAGCCCCGAGACTGCTGACGGGGCAGAGAATATGGAGTCAGGCACAGCTTCAGGGGCTATTGCTGCCTGGAGCGCTGTTTATATTGACCTCAACGAGGCACACCTGGGGAGGGCGGGCCGGCAGGGTAAGGCTGCCCAGGTCAGCTAATCCACAACCCTCAGGGAATCACATTGTTGAAAATGGACCTCGCTAAGGCAGAATAGAAGCCAAGGGAAAAAAAGGACACAATGCCATTTGCAGCACCGTAGATGAGTCTAGAAGTAATCACGTGACTTGTAGTAACTCAGAAAGTGAAAGACACATATCATATCATATCACTTATAGGTGTTACCTAAAAATGGATACCAGGGCAGATATTGCCACGGAGAAGGGCAATCACAGATTCATTAAACAAACTTATGGTTCACCAATGGAAAGGTGTGAGGATTGGTTTCATTACGATATCAGGTTTAAGAGACATATACAAACACAGGTGACATATATAATCACCAAAGACCTACAGAATACCAAGAGAGGACTACTCAACATTCTGTCATAACGTACATGGGAAAAGGATCCCAGGAAGAACAGACATCTGTATATGTGTAAAAGAACCACATCTTCCACACCTACAACAAGCCAAACATTGTAATCAAACTTGCTGTAATAAAAAATAAAAAAAATTAAATTAAAAACACGAAGAAGAAGTAGTGAGACAAACTTGAGGGGCTTTCTCCTGGCACATTCCATTCTAAATTCCAATCTAGAACACCACTTCCATTGAGGCTCTGTTGCCCTAGTCACCAGATTTGGTAAGGGAGAACTGCTGCCACCTTGTGGCCGTTTCACACAACAGCAGCTTTAATCCCAGCGCTAATGGTCAGTTGATATTCAAAATCATTGCAGGCCTGTAAATGACACCTGCCCTGAAAACAAATCCTGGGGTCACATATCGACCAAAAAATTCAAAGGACGTCCATATTTCAAAACGACCGTTTCAAAAGGCATATTTTACGCACATTAGTGTTCTGCTTCTTTTCCTTTCTTTCCTTTTTTGTTAGAAAAAACGGGAATGGAAAAAGGCATCCCTCAGAATGGGCGAAAATCGTTGCAAACGAATCAATGGACAGAGGTTTAATCTCCAATATATATAAACAGCTCATGCAGCTTAATATTAAAAGAACAAACAACCCAATACAAAAATGGGCAGAAGATCTAAAGAGAGGTTTCTTCAAAGGAGACACAGAGATGGCCAAGACGCAAATGAAAAGCTGCTCAACAGCACTAATTATTAGAGAAATGCAAATCAAAACTACAATGAGGTGTCACCTCACACCTGTTAGAATCGGCATCATCAGAAAATCTACAAACAACCAATTCTGGGGAGGGTGTGGACAAAAGGAGCCCTCTTCCACTATTGGTGGGAATGTAAATTGATACAGTCACTATGGAGAACAGTATGGAGTTTCCTTAAAAAAACTAGAAATAGAATTACCATCTGATCCAGCAATCCCACTTCTGGGCATATACCCAGAGAAAACCGTAAATCAAAAAGGCACATTCACCACAATGTTCGTTGCAGCACTCTTTACAATAGCCACGTAATGGAAGCCACCTAAATGCCCACAGACAGATGAATGGATAAAGATGTGGTACATATATAAAATGGAATATTACTCGGCCATAAAAAGGAATGAAACTGAGTCATTTGTAGAGACATCGATGGATCGAGAGACTGTCATACAGAATGAAGTAAGTCAGAAAGAGGAAAACAAATATTGTATATTAATGCATATATGTGGAGCCTAAAAAATGGTACAGATGAACTGGTTTGCAGGGAAGAAATAGAGACACAGAGGTAGAGAACAAACGTATGGACACCAAGTGTGGGAAGCCATGGGGTGGTGGTGGTGGGATGAGTTGGGAGATTGGGATTGACCTGTATACATGTATATGCATAAAATACATAACTAATAATAACGTGCTGTATAAAAAAAATAAAAATTAAATTTCAAAATTTTAAAAAATAAAATTTAAAAATAAAACAGAAAAACGTTCTTCCCGTCACACAGATGTATTTATAGGAATGAATTATTTCCATGCTTATATCTATAAATACATAAAAGAGGAATAAAACCTAACTTGAAACATAAAAGAAAAAAAAAAACCTTAACCCACGAGTTATACAGAGGAAAACCCTATCAGGGCACTTGCTCCAGCGGTAAACAATTCTGAAATTGGTCATAGGTGGGGAACCATCTCCCTTACCGCCAGCAACCCACCCCCTATGCAAGGAGCGTCCTCATTGCAAAGCTGGGGGACCGTGCTGAGGCATCTATGAGAAAACGTGAGCTGAGCCCCAGGCCAGCTGCTGCTGAACTGTTCCCACCCTTCCCAGGTAAAACACCTGAATATGTACAAGGTCTTGAAAGCTTAGAGGAAGGGCGGTGGAGCCACACCAGCGAAAGCACGCAGGCCAACTTGGTGCCTGCAGGCCAGCCAGGGTGGTCCTGGCCCCGGGCGCTCTTCCGGAAGCTTTCCATTGCCCTACCTGAGATACCCCTCCTGTCCCGGCCCCACTGCTTTTTGCCTTCCTCACCTCTGTCCGGAGAGAAATTCCAGCAGAAGGTATGGGTGACACATCCTCTTCTTTACAGGTGGCAGCCTGACAACTCCTGCAGAATGGCCAGCAGAGCCCCACTCACAGCGGGCCACCCACAAATCTGTGGCCCCTCACTCCCTCCCACCAGCACAGCCCCGAGACTGCTGACGGGGCAGAGAATATGGAGTCAGGCACAGCTTCAGGGGCTATTGCTGCCTGGAGCGCTGTTTATATTGACCTCAACGAGGCACACCTGGGGAGGGCGGGCCGGCAGGGTAAGGCTGCCCAGGTCAGCTAATCCACAACCCTCAGGGAATCACATTGTTGAAAGTGGACCTCGCTAAGGCAGAATAGAAGCCAAGGGAAAAAAGGACACAATGCCATTTGCAGCACCGTAGATGAGTCTAGAAGTAATCACGTGACTTGTAGTAAGTCAGAAAGTGAAAGACACATATCATATCATATCACTTATAGGTGTTACCTAAAAATGGATACCAGGGCAGATATTGCCACGGAGAAGGGCAATCACAGATTCATTAAACAAACTTATGGTTCACCAATGGAAAGGTGTGAGGATTGGTTTCATTACGATATCGGGGTTAACAGACATATACAAACACAGGTGACATATATAATCACCAAAGACCTGCAGAATACCAAGAGAGGACTACTCAACATTCTGCCATAACGTACATGGGAAAAGGATCCCAGGAAGAACAGACATCTGTATATGTGTAAAAGAACCACATCTTCCACACCTACAACAAGCCAAACATTGTAATCAAACTTGCTGTAATAAAAAATAAAAAAATTAAATTAAAAACACGAAGAAGTAGTGAGACAAACTTGAGGGGCTTTCTCCTGGCACATTCCATTCTAAATTCCAATCTAGAACACCACTTCCATTGAGGCTCTGTTGCCCTAGTCACCAGATTTGGTAAGGGAGAACTGCTGCCACCTTGTGGCCGTTTCACACAACAGCAGCTTTAATCCCTGCGCTAATGGTCAGTTGATATTCAAAATCATTGCAGGCCTGTAAATGACACCTGCCCTGAAAACAAATCCTGGGGTCACATATCGACCAAAAAATTCAAAGGACGTCCATATTTCAAAACGACCGTTTCAAAAGGCATATTTTACGCACATTAGTGTTCTGCTTCTTTTCCTTTCTTTCCTTTTTTGTTAGAAAAAACGGGAATGGAAAAAGGCATCCCTCAGAATGGGCGAAAATCGTTGCAGACGAATCAATGGACAGAGGTTTAATCTCCAATATATATAAACAGCTCATGCAGCTTAATATTAAAAGAACAAACAACCCAATACAAAAATGGGCAGAAGATCTAAAGAGAGGTTTCTTCAAAGTAGACACAGAGATGGCCAAGACGCACATGAAAAGCTGCTCAACAGCACTAATTATTAGAGAAATGCAAATCAAAACTACAATGAGGTGTCACCTCACACCTGTTAGAATCGGCATCATCAGAAAATCTACAAACAACCAATTCTGGGGAGGGTGTGGACAAAAGGAGCCCTCTTCCACTATTGGTGGGAATGTAAATTGATACAGTCACTATGGAGAACAGTATGGAGTTTCCTTAAAAAAACTAGAAATAGAATTACCATCTGATCCAGCAATCCCACTTCTGGGCATATACCCAGAGAAAACCGTAAATCAAAAAGGCACATTCACCACAATGTTCGTTGCAGCTCTCTTTACAATAGCCAGGTAATGGAAGCCACCTAAATGCCCACAGACAGATGAATGGATAAAGATGTGGTATATATATATAAAATGGAATATTACTCGGCCATAAAAAGGAATGAAACTGGGTCATTTGTAGAGACATCGATGGATCGAGAGACTGTCATACAGAATGAAGTAAGTCAGAAAGAGGAAAACAAATATTGTATATTAATGCATATATGTGGAGCCTAAAAATGGTACAGATGAACTGGTTTGCAGGGAAGAAATAGAGACACAGAGGTAGAGAACAAACGTATGGACACCAAGTGTGGGAAGCCATGGGGTGGTGGTGGTGGGATGAGTTTGGAGATTGGGATTGACCTGTATACATGTATATGCATAAAATACATAACTAATAATAACGTGCTGTATAAAAAAAATAAAAATTAAATTTCAAAATTTTAAAAAATAAAATTTAAAAATAAAACAGAAAATCGTTCTTCCCGTCACACAGATGTATTTATAGGAATGAATTATTTCCATGCTTATATCTATAAATACATAAAAGAGGAATAAAATCTAACTTGAAACATAAAAGAAAAAAAAAACCTTAACCCACGAGTTATACAGAGGAAAACCCTATCAGGGCATTTGCTCCAGCAGTAAACAATTCTGAAATTGGTCAGAGGTGGGGAACCATCTCCCTTACCGCCAGCAACCCACCCCCCACGCAAGGAGCGTCCTCATTGCAAAGCTGGGGGACCGTGCTGAGGCATCTATGAGAAAACGTGAGCTGAGCCCCAGGCCAGCTGCTGCTGAACTGTTCCCACCCTTCCCAGGTAAAACACCTGAATATGTACAAAGTCTTGAAAGCTTAGAGGAAGGGCGGTGGAGCCACACCAGCGAAAGCACGCAGGCCAACTTGGTGCCTGCAGGCCAGCCAGGGTGGTCCTGGCCCCGGGTGCTCTTCCGGAAGCTTTCCATTGCCCTACCTGAGATACCCCTCCTGTCCCGGCCCCACTGCTTTTTGCCTTCCTCACCTCTGTCCGGAGAGAAATTCCAGCAGAAGGTATGGGTGACACATCCTCTTCTTTACAGGTGGCAGCCTGACAACTCCTGCAGAATGGCCAGCAGAGCCCCACTCACAGCGGGCCACCCACAAATCTGTGGCCCCTCACTCCCTCCCACCAGCACAGCCCCGAGACTGCTGACGGGGCAGAGAATATGGAGTCAGGCACAGCTTCAGGGGCTATTGCTGCCTGGAGCGCTGTTTATATTGACCTCAACGAGGCACACCTGGGGAGGGCGGGCCGGCAGGGTAAGGCTGCCCAGGTCAGCTAATCCACAACCCTCAGGGAATCACATTGTTGAAAGTGGACCTCGCTAAGGCAGAATAGAAGCCAAGGGAAAAAAGGACACAATGCCATTTGCAGCACCGTAGATGAGTCTAGAAGTAATCACGTGACTTGTAGTAAGTCAGAAAGTGAAAGACACATATCATATCATATCACTTATAGGTGTTACCTAAAAATGGATACCAGGGCAGATATTGCCACGGAGAAGGGCAATCACAGATTCATTAAACAAACTTATGGTTCACCAATGGAAAGGTGTGAGGATTGGTTTCATTACGATATCGGGGTTAACAGACATATACAAACACAGGTGACATATATAATCACCAAAGACCTGCAGAATACCAAGAGAGGACTACTCAACATTCTGCCATAACGTACATGGGAAAAGGATCCCAGGAAGAACAGACATCTGTATATGTGTAAAAGAACCACATCTTCCACACCTACAACAAGCCAAACATTGTAATCAAACTTGCTGTAATAAAAAATAAAAAAATTAAATTAAAAACACGAAGAAGTAGTGAGACAAACTTGAGGGGCTTTCTCCTGGCACATTCCATTCTAAATTCCAATCTAGAACACCACTTCCATTGAGGCTCTGTTGCCCTAGTCACCAGATTTGGTAAGGGAGAACTGCTGCCACCTTGTGGCCGTTTCACACAACAGCAGCTTTAATCCCTGCGCTAATGGTCAGTTGATATTCAAAATCATTGCAGGCCTGTAAATGACACCTGCCCTGAAAACAAATCCTGGGGTCACATATCGACCAAAAAATTCAAAGGACGTCCATATTTCAAAACGACCGTTTCAAAAGGCATATTTTACGCACATTAGTGTTCTGCTTCTTTTCCTTTCTTTCCTTTTTTGTTAGAAAAAACGGGAATGGAAAAAGGCATCCCTCAGAATGGGCGAAAATCGTTGCAGACGAATCAATGGACAGAGGTTTAATCTCCAATATATATAAACAGCTCATGCAGCTTAATATTAAAAGAACAAACAACCCAATACAAAAATGGGCAGAAGATCTAAAGAGAGGTTTCTTCAAAGGAGACACAGAGATGGCCAAGACGCACATGAAAAGCTGCTCAACAGCACTAATTATTAGAGAAATGCAAATCAAAACTACAATGAGGTGTCACCTCACACCTGTTAGAATCAGCATCATCAGAAAATCTACAAACAACCAATTCTGGGGAGGGTGTGGACAAAAGGAGCCCTCTTCCACTATTGGTGGGAATGTAAATTGATACAGTCACTATGGAGAACAGTATGGAGTTTCCTTAAAAAAACTAGAAATAGAATTACCATCTGATCCAGCAATCCCACTTCTGGGCATATACCCAGAGAAAACCGTAAATCAAAAAGGCACATTCACCACAATGTTCGTTGCAGCTCTCTTTACAATAGCCAGGTAATGGAAGCCACCTAAATGCCCACAGACAGATGAATGGATAAAGATGTGGTATATATATATAAAATGGAATATTACTCGGCCATAAAAAGGAATGAAACTGGGTCATTTGTAGAGACATCGATGGATCGAGAGACTGTCATACAGAATGAAGTAAGTCAGAAAGAGGAAAACAAATATTGTATATTAATGCATATATGTGGAGCCTAAAAATGGTACAGATGAACTGGTTTGCAGGGAAGAAATAGAGACACAGAGGTAGAGAACAAACGTATGGACACCAAGTGTGGGAAGCCATGGGGTGGTGGTGGTGGGATGAGTTTGGAGATTGGGATTGACCTGTATACATGTATATGCATAAAATACATAACTAATAATAACGTGCTGTATAAAAAAAATAAAAATTAAATTTCAAAATTTTAAAAAATAAAATTTAAAAATAAAACAGAAAAACGTTCTTCCCGTCACACAGATGTATTTATAGGAATGAATTATTTACATGCTTATATCTATAAATACATAAAAGAGGAATAAAATCTAACTTGAAACATAAAAGAAAAAAAAAACCTTAACCCACGAGTTATACAGAGGAAAACCCTATCAGGGCATTTGCTCCAGCAGTAAACAATTCTGAAATTGGTCAGAGGTGGGGAACCATCTCCCATACCGCCAGCAACCCACCCCCCACGCAAGGAGCGTCCTCATTGCAAAGCTGGGGGACCGTGCCGAGGCATCTATGAGTAAACGTGAGCTGAGCCCCAGGCCAGCTGCTGCTGAACTGTTCCCACCTTTCCCAGGTAAAACACCTGAATATGTACAAGGGCTTGAAAGCCTAGAGGAAGGGCCGTGGAGCCACACCAGCGAAAGTACGCAGGCCAACTTGGTGCCTGCAGGCCAGCCAGGGTGGTCCTGGCCCCGGGCGCTCTTCCGGAAGCTTTCCATTGCCCTACCTGAGATACCCCTCCTGTCCCGGCCCCCACTGCTTTTTGCCTTCCTCACCTCTGTCCGGAGAGAAATTCCAGCGGAAGGTATGGGTGACACATCCTCTTCTTTACAGGTGGCAGCCTGACAACTCCTGCAGAATGGCCAGCAGAGCCCCACTCACAGCGGGCCACCCACAAAGCTGTGACACCTCACTCCCTCCCACCAGCACAGCCCCGAGACTGCTGACGGGGCAGAGAATATGGAGTCAGGCACAGCTTCAGGGGCTATTGCTGCCTGGAGCGCTGTTTATATTGACCTCAACGAGGCACACCTGGGGAGGGCGGGCCGGCAGGGTAAGGCTGCCCAGGTCAGCTAATCCACAACCCTCAGGGAATCACATTGTTGAAAATGGACCTCGCTAAGGCAGAATAGAAGCCAAGGGAAAAAAAGGACACAATGCCATTTGCAGCACCGTAGATGAGTCTAGAAGTAATCACGTGACTTGTAGTAACTCAGAAAGTGAAAGACACATATCATATCATATCACTTATAGGTGTTACCTAAAAATGGATACCAGGGCAGATATTGCCACGGAGAAGGGCAATCACAGATTCATTAAACAAACTTATGGTTCACCAATGGAAAGGTGTGAGGATTGGTTTCATTACGATATCAGGTTTAAGAGACATATACAAACACAGGTGACATATATAATCACCAAAGACCTACAGAATACCAAGAGAGGACTACTCAACATTCTGTCATAACGTACATGGGAAAAGGATCCCAGGAAGAACAGACATCTGTATATGTGTAAAAGAACCACATCTTCCACACCTACAACAAGCCAAACATTGTAATCCAACTTGCTGTAATAAAAAATAAAAAAAAATTAAATTAAAAACACGAAGAAGAAGTAGTGAGACAAACTTGAGGGGCTTTCTCCTGGCACATTCCATTCTAAATTCCAATCTAGAACACCACTTCCATTGAGGCTCTGTTGCCCTAGTCACCAGATTTGGTAAGGGAGAACTGCTGCCACCTTGTGGCCGTTTCACACAACAGCAGCTTTAATCCCAGCGCTAATGGTCAGTTGATATTCAAAATCATTGCAGGCCTGTAAATGACACCTGCCCTGAAAACAAATCCTGGGGTCACATATCGACCAAAAAATTCAAAGGACGTCCATATTTCAAAACGACCGTTTCAAAAGGCATATTTTACGCACATTAGTGTTCTGCTTCTTTTCCTTTCTTTCCTTTTTTGTTAGAAAAAACGGGAATGGAAAAAGGCATCCCTCAGAATGGGCGAAAATCGTTGCAAACGAATCAATGGACAGAGGTTTAATCTCCAATATATATAAACAGCTCATGCAGCTTAATATTAAAAGAACAAACAACCCAATACAAAAATGGGCAGAAGATCTAAAGAGAGGTTTCTTCAAAGGAGACACAGAGATGGCCAAGACGCAAATGAAAAGCTGCTCAACAGCACTAATTATTAGAGAAATGCAAATCAAAACTACAATGAGGTGTCACCTCACACCTGTTAGAATCGGCATCATCAGAAAATCTACAAACAACCAATTCTGGGGAGGGTGTGGACAAAAGGAGCCCTCTTCCACTATTGGTGGGAATGTAAATTGATACAGTCACTATGGAGAACAGTATGGAGTTTCCTTAAAAAAACTAGAAATAGAATTACCATCTGATCCAGCAATCCCACTTCTGGGCATATACCCAGAGAAAACCGTAAATCAAAAAGGCACATTCACCACAATGTTCGTTGCAGCACTCTTTACAATAGCCACGTAATGGAAGCCACCTAAATGCCCACAGACAGATGAATGGATAAAGATGTGGTACATATATAAAATGGAATATTACTCGGCCATAAAAAGGAATGAAACTGAGTCATTTGTAGAGACATCGATGGATCGAGAGACTGTCATACAGAATGAAGTAAGTCAGAAAGAGGAAAACAAATATTGTATATTAATGCATATATGTGGAGCCTAAAAAATGGTACAGATGAACTGGTTTGCAGGGAAGAAATAGAGACACAGAGGTAGAGAACAAACGTATGGACACCAAGTGTGGGAAGCCATGGGGTGGTGGTGGTGGGATGAGTTTGGAGATTGGGATTGACCTGTATACATGTATATGCATAAAATACATAACTAATAATAACGTGCTGTATAAAAAAAATAAAAATTAAATTTCAAAATTTTAAAAAATAAAATTTAAAAATAAAACAGAAAAACGTTCTTCCCGTCACACAGATGTATTTATAGGAATGAATTATTTCCATGCTTATATCTATAAATACATAAAAGAGGAATAAAACCTAACTTGAAACATAAAAGAAAAAAAAAAAACCTTAACCCACGAGTTATACAGAGGAAAACCCTATCAGGGCACTTGCTCCAGCGGTAAACAATTCTGAAATTGGTCATAGGTGGGGAACCATCTCCCTTACCGCCAGCAACCCACCCCCTATGCAAGGAGCGTCCTCATTGCAAAGCTGGGGGACCGTGCTGAGGCATCTATGAGAAAACGTGAGCTGAGCCCCAGGCCAGCTGCTGCTGAACTGTTCCCACCCTTCCCAGGTAAAACACCTGAATATGTACAAAGTCTTGAAAGCTTAGAGGAAGGGCGGTGGAGCCACACCAGCGAAAGCACGCAGGCCAACTTGGTGCCTGCAGGCCAGCCAGGGTGGTCCTGGCCCCGGGTGCTCTTCCGGAAGCTTTCCATTGCCCTACCTGAGATACCCCTCCTGTCCCGGCCCCACTGCTTTTTGCCTTCCTCACCTCTGTCCGGAGAGAAATTCCAGCAGAAGGTATGGGTGACACATCCTCTTCTTTACAGGTGGCAGCCTGACAACTCCTGCAGAATGGCCAGCAGAGCCCCACTCACAGCGGGCCACCCACAAATCTGTGGCCCCTCACTCCCTCCCACCAGCACAGCCCCGAGACTGCTGACGGGGCAGAGAATATGGAGTCAGGCACAGCTTCAGGGGCTATTGCTGCCTGGAGCGCTGTTTATATTGACCTCAACGAGGCACACCTGGGGAGGGCGGGCCGGCAGGGTAAGGCTGCCCAGGTCAGCTAATCCACAACCCTCAGGGAATCACATTGTTGAAAGTGGACCTCGCTAAGGCAGAATAGAAGCCAAGGGAAAAAAGGACACAATGCCATTTGCAGCACCGTAGATGAGTCTAGAAGTAATCACGTGACTTGTAGTAAGTCAGAAAGTGAAAGACACATATCATATCATATCACTTATAGGTGTTACCTAAAAATGGATACCAGGGCAGATATTGCCACGGAGAAGGGCAATCACAGATTCATTAAACAAACTTATGGTTCACCAATGGAAAGGTGTGAGGATTGGTTTCATTACGATATCGGGGTTAACAGACATATACAAACACAGGTGACATATATAATCACCAAAGACCTGCAGAATACCAAGAGAGGACTACTCAACATTCTGTCATAACGTACATGGGAAAAGGATCCCAGGAAGAACAGACATCTGTATATGTGTAAAAGAACCACATCTTCCACACCTACAACAAGCCAAACATTGTAATCAAACTTGCTGTAATAAAAAATAAAAAAATTAAATTAAAAACACGAAGAAGTAGTGAGACAAACTTGAGGGGCTTTCTCCTGGCACATTCCATTCTAAATTCCAATCTAGAACACCACTTCCATTGAGGCTCTGTTGCCCTAGTCACCAGATTTGGTAAGGGAGAACTGCTGCCACCTTGTGGCCGTTTCACACAACAGCAGCTTTAATCCCTGCGCTAATGGTCAGTTGATATTCAAAATCATTGCAGGCCTGTAAATGACACCTGCCCTGAAAACAAATCCTGGGGTCACATATCGACCAAAAAATTCAAAGGACGTCCATATTTCAAAACGACCGTTTCAAAAGGCATATTTTACGCACATTAGTGTTCTGCTTCTTTTCCTTTCTTTCCTTTTTTGTTAGAAAAAACGGGAATGGAAAAAGGCATCCCTCAGAATGGGCGAAAATCGTTGCAGACGAATCAATGGACAGAGGTTTAATCTCCAATATATATAAACAGCTCATGCAGCTTAATATTAAAAGAACAAACAACCCAATACAAAAATGGGCAGAAGATCTAAAGAGAGGTTTCTTCAAAGGAGACACAGAGATGGCCAAGACGCACATGAAAAGCTGCTCAACAGCACTAATTATTAGAGAAATGCAAATCAAAACTACAATGAGGTGTCACCTCACACCTGTTAGAATCAGCATCATCAGAAAATCTACAAACAACCAATTCTGGGGAGGGTGTGGACAAAAGGAGCCCTCTTCCACTATTGGTGGGAATGTAAATTGATACAGTCACTATGGAGAACAGTATGGAGTTTCCTTAAAAAAACTAGAAATAGAATTACCATCTGATCCAGCAATCCCACTTCTGGGCATATACCCAGAGAAAACCGTAAATCAAAAAGGCACATTCACCACAATGTTCGTTGCAGCTCTCTTTACAATAGCCAGGTAATGGAAGCCACCTAAATGCCCACAGACAGATGAATGGATAAAGATGTGGTATATATATATAAAATGGAATATTACTCGGCCATAAAAAGGAATGAAACTGGGTCATTTGTAGAGACATCGATGGATCGAGAGACTGTCATACAGAATGAAGTAAGTCAGAAAGAGGAAAACAAATATTGTATATTAATGCATATATGTGGAGCCTAAAAATGGTACAGATGAACTGGTTTGCAGGGAAGAAATAGAGACACAGAGGTAGAGAACAAACGTATGGACACCAAGTGTGGGAAGCCATGGGGTGGTGGTGGTGGGATGAGTTTGGAGATTGGGATTGACCTGTATACATGTATATGCATAAAATACATAACTAATAATAACGTGCTGTATAAAAAAATAAAAATTAAATTTCAAAATTTTAAAAAATAAAATTTAAAAATAAAACAGAAAAACGTTCTTCCCGTCACACAGATGTATTTATAGGAATGAATTATTTCCATGCTTATATCTATAAATACATAAAAGAGGAATAAAATCTAACTTGAAACATAAAAGAAAAAAAAAACCTTAACCCACGAGTTATACAGAGGAAAACCCTATCAGGGCATTTGCTCCAGCAGTAAACAATTCTGAAATTGGTCAGAGGTGGGGAACCATCTCCCATACCGCCAGCAACCCACCCCCCACGCAAGGAGCGTCCTCATTGCAAAGCTGGGGGACCGTGCCGAGGCATCTATGAGTAAACGTGAGCTGAGCCCCAGGCCAGCTGCTGCTGAACTGTTCCCACCTTTCCCAGGTAAAACACCTGAATATGTACAAGGGCTTGAAAGCCTAGAGGAAGGGCCGTGGAGCCACACCAGCGAAAGCACGCAGGCCAACTTGGTGCCTGCAGGCCAGCCAGGGTGGTCCTGGCCCCGGGCGCTCTTCCGGAAGCTTTCCATTGCCCTACCTGAGATACCCCTCCTGTCCCGGCCCCCACTGCTTTTTGCCTTCCTCACCTCTGTCCGGAGAGAAATTCCAGCGGAAGGTATGGGTGACACATCCTCTTCTTTACAGGTGGCAGCCTGACAACTCCTGCAGAATGGCCAGCAGAGCCCCACTCACAGCGGGCCACCCACAAAGCTGTGACACCTCACTCCCTCCCACCAGCACAGCCCCGAGACTGCTGACGGGGCAGAGAATATGGAGTCAGGCACAGCTTCAGGGGCTATTGCTGCCTGGAGCACTGTTTATATTGACCTCAACGAGGCACACCTGGGGAGGGCGGGCCGGCAGGGTAAGGCTGCCCAGGTCAGCTAATCCACAACCCTCAGGGAATCACATTGTTGAAAATGGACCTCGCTAAGGCAGAATAGAAGCCAAGGGAAAAAAAGGACACAATGCCATTTGCAGCACCGTAGATGAGTCTAGAAGTAATCACGTGACTTGTAGTAACTCAGAAAGTGAAAGACACATATCATATCATATCACTTATAGGTGTTACCTAAAAATGGATACCAGGGCAGATATTGCCACGGAGAAGGGCAATCACAGATTCATTAAACAAACTTATGGTTCACCAATGGAAAGGTGTGAGGATTGGTTTCATTACGATATCAGGGTTAAGAGACATATACAAACACAGGTGACATATATAATCACCAAAGACATACAGAATACCAAGAGAGGACTACTCAACATTCTGTCATAACGTACATGGGAAAAGGATCCCAGGAAGAACAGACATCTGTATATGTGTAAAAGAACCACATCTTCCACACCTACAACAAGCCAAACATTGTAATCCAACTTGCTGTAATAAAAAATAAAAAAAAATTAAATTAAAAACACGAAGAAGAAGTAGTGAGACAAACTTGAGGGGCTTTCTCCTGGCACATTCCATTCTAAATTCCAATCTAGAACACCACTTCCATTGAGGCTCTGTTGCCCTAGTCACCAGATTTGGTAAGGGAGAACTGCTGCCACCTTGTGGCCGTTTCACACAACAGCAGCTTTAATCCCAGCGCTAATGGTCAGTTGATATTCAAAATCATTGCAGGCCTGTAAATGACACCTGCCCTGAAAACAAATCCTGGGGTCACATATCGACCAAAAAATTCAAAGGACGTCCATATTTCAAAACGACCGTTTCAAAAGGCATATTTTACGCACATTAGTGTTCTGCTTCTTTTCCTTTCTTTCCTTTTTTGTTAGAAAAAACGGGAATGGAAAAAGGCATCCCTCAGAATGGGCGAAAATCGTTGCAAACGAATCAATGGACAGAGGTTTAATCTCCAATATATATAAACAGCTCATGCAGCTTAATATTAAAAGAACAAACAACCCAATACAAAAATGGGCAGAAGATCTAAAGAGAGGTTTCTTCAAAGGAGACACAGAGATGGCCAAGACGCAAATGAAAAGCTGCTCAACAGCACTAATTATTAGAGAAATGCAAATCAAAACTACAATGAGGTGTCACCTCACACCTGTTAGAATCGGCATCATCAGAAAATCTACAAACAACCAATTCTGGGGAGGGTGTGGACAAAAGGAGCCCTCTTCCACTATTGGTGGGAATGTAAATTGATACAGTCACTATGGAGAACAGTATGGAGTTTCCTTAAAAAAACTAGAAATAGAATTACCATCTGATCCAGCAATCCCACTTCTGGGCATATACCCAGAGAAAACCGTAAATCAAAAAGGCACATTCACCACAATGTTCGTTGCAGCACTCTTTACAATAGCCACGTAATGGAAGCCACCTAAATGCCCACAGACAGATGAATGGATAAAGATGTGGTACATATATAAAATGGAATATTACTCGGCCATAAAAAGGAATGAAACTGAGTCATTTGTAGAGACATCGATGGATCGAGAGACTGTCATACAGAATGAAGTAAGTCAGAAAGAGGAAAACAAATATTGTATATTAATGCATATATGTGGAGCCTAAAAAATGGTACAGATGAACAGGTTTGCAGGGAAGAAATAGAGACACAGAGGTAGAGAACAAACGTATGGACACCAAGTGTGGGAAGCCATGGGGTGGTGGTGGTGGGATGAGTTGGGAGATTGGGATTGACCTGTATACATGTATATGCATAAAATACATAACTAATAATAACGTGCTGTATAAAAAAAATAAAAATTAAATTTCAAAATTTTAAAAAATAAAATTTAAAAATAAAACAGAAAAACGTTCTTCCCGTCACACAGATGTATTTATAGGAATGAATTATTTCCATGCTTATATCTATAAATACATAAAAGAGGAATAAAACCTAACTTGAAACATAAAAGAAAAAAAAAAACCTTAACCCACGAGTTATACAGAGGAAAACCCTATCAGGGCACTTGCTCCAGCGGTAAACAATTCTGAAATTGGTCATAGGTGGGGAACCATCTCCCTTACCGCCAGCAACCCACCCCCTATGCAAGGAGCGTCCTCATTGCAAAGCTGGGGGACCGTGCTGAGGCATCTATGAGAAAACGTGAGCTGAGCCCCAGGCCAGCTGCTGCTGAACTGTTCCCACCCTTCCCAGGTAAAACACCTGAATATGTACAAGGTCTTGAAAGCTTAGAGGAAGGGCGGTGGAGCCACACCAGCGAAAGCACGCAGGCCAACTTGGTGCCTGCAGGCCAGCCAGGGTGGTCCTGGCCCCGGGCGCTCTTCCGGAAGCTTTCCATTGCCCTACCTGAGATACCCCTCCTGTCCCGGCCCCACTGCTTTTTGCCTTCCTCACCTCTGTCCGGAGAGAAATTCCAGCAGAAGGTATGGGTGACACATCCTCTTCTTTACAGGTGGCAGCCTGACAACTCCTGCAGAATGGCCAGCAGAGCCCCACTCACAGCGGGCCACCCACAAATCTGTGGCCCCTCACTCCCTCCCACCAGCACAGCCCCGAGACTGCTGACGGGGCAGAGAATATGGAGTCAGGCACAGCTTCAGGGGCTATTGCTGCCTGGAGCGCTGTTTATATTGACCTCAACGAGGCACACCTGGGGAGGGCGGGCCGGCAGGGTAAGGCTGCCCAGGTCAGCTAATCCACAACCCTCAGGGAATCACATTGTTGAAAATGGACCTCGCTAAGGCAGAATAGAAGCCAAGGGAAAAAAGGACACAATGCCATTCGCAGCACCGTAGATGAGTCTAGAAGTAATCACGTGACTTGTAGTAAGTCAGAAAGTGAAAGACACATATCATATCATATCACTTATAGGTGTTACCTAAAAATGGATACCAGGGCAGATATTCCCACGGAGAAGGGCAATCACAGATTCATTAAACAAACTTATGGTTCACCAATGGAAAGGTGTGAGGATTGGTTTCATTACGATATCGGGGTTAACAGACATATACAAACACAGGTGACATATATAATCACCAAAGACCTGCAGAATACCAAGAGAGGACTACTCAACATTCTGTCATAACGTACATGGGAAAAGGATCCCAGGAAGAACAGACATCTGTATATGTGTAAAAGAACCACATCTTCCACACCTACAACAAGCCAAACATTGTAATCAAACTTGCTGTAATAAAAAATAAAAAATTAAATTAAAAACACGAAGAAGTAGTGAGACAAACTTGAGGGGCTTTCTCCTGGCACATTCCATTCTAAATTCCAATCTAGAACACCACTTCCATTGAGGCTCTGTTGCCCTAGTCACCAGATTTGGTAAGGGAGAACTGCTGCCACCTTGTGGCCGTTTCACACAACAGCAGCTTTAATCCCTGCGCTAATGGTCAGTTGATATTCAAAATCATTGCAGGCCTGTAAATGACACCTGCCCTGAAAACAAATCCTGGGGTCACATATCGACCAAAAAATTCAAAGGACGTCCATATTTCAAAACGACCGTTTCAAAAGGCATATTTTACGCACATTAGTGTTCTGCTTCTTTTCCTTTCTTTCCTTTTTTGTTAGAAAAAACGGGAATGGAAAAAGGCATCCCTCAGAATGGGCGAAAATCGTTGCAGACGAATCAATGGACAGAGGTTTAATATCCAATATATATAAACAGCTCATGCAGCTTAATATTAAAAGAACAAACAACCCAATACAAAAATGGGCAGAAGATCTAAAGAGAGGTTTCTTCAAAGGAGACACAGAGATGGCCAAGACGCACATGAAAAGCTGCTCAACAGCACTAATTATTAGAGAAATGCAAATCAAAACTACAATGAGGTGTCACCTCACACCTGTTAGAATCGGCATCATCAGAAAATCTACAAACAACCAATTCTGGGGAGGGTGTGGACAAAAGGAGCCCTCTTCCACTATTGGTGGGAATGTAAATTGATACAGTCACTATGGAGAACAGTATGGAGTTTCCTTAAAAAAACTAGAAATAGAATTACCATCTGATCCAGCAATCCCACTTCTGGGCATATACCCAGAGAAAACCGTAAATCAAAAAGGCACATTCACCACAATGTTCGTTGCAGCTCTCTTTACAATAGCCAGGTAATGGAAGCCACCTAAATGCCCACAGACAGACGAATGGATAAAGATGTGGTATATATATATAAAATGGAATATTACTCGGCCATAAAAAGGAATGAAACTGGGTCATTTGTAGAGACATCGATGGATCGAGAGACTGTCATACAGAATGAAGTAAGTCAGAAAGAGGAAAACAAATATTGTATATTAATGCATATATGTGGAGCCTAAAAATGGTACAGATGAACTGGTTTGCAGGGAAGAAATAGAGACACAGAGGTAGAGAACAAACGTATGGACACCAAGTGTGGGAAGCCATGGGGTGGTGGTGGTGGGATGAGTTTGGAGATTGGGATTGACCTGTATACATGTATATGCATAAAATACATAACTAATAATAACGTGCTGTATAAAAAAAATAAAAATTAAATTTCAAAATTTTAAAAAATAAAATTTAAAAATAAAACAGAAAAACGTTCTTCCCGTCACACAGATGTATTTATAGGAATGAATTATTTCCATGCTTATATCTATAAATACATAAAAGAGGAATAAAATCTAACTTGAAACATAAAAGAAAAAAAAAAAACCTTAACCCACGAGTTATACAGAGGAAAACCCTATCAGGGCATTTGCTCCAGCAGTAAACAATTCTGAAATTGGTCAGAGGTGGGGAACCATCTCCCATACCGCCAGCAACCCACCCCCCACGCAAGGAGCGTCCTCATTGCAAAGCTGGGGGACCGTGCCGAGGCATCTATGAGTAAACGTGAGCTGAGCCCCAGGCCAGCTGCTGCTGAACTGTTCCCACCTTTCCCAGGTAAAACACCTGAATATGTACAAGGGCTTGAAAGCCTAGAGGAAGGGCCGTGGAGCCACACCAGCGAAAGTACGCAGGCCAACTTGGTGCCTGCAGGCCAGCCAGGGTGGTCCTGGCCCCGGGCACTCTTCCGGAAGCTTTCCATTGCCCTACCTGAGATACCCCTCCTGTCCCGGCCCCCACTGCTTTTTGCCTTCCTCACCTCTGTCCGGAGAGAAATTCCAGCGGAAGGTATGGGTGACACATCCTCTTCTTTACAGGTGGCAGCCTGACAACCCCTGCAGAATGGCCAGCAGAGCCCCACTCACAGCGGGCCACCCACAAAGCTGTGACACCTCACTCCCTCCCACCAGCACAGCCCCGAGACTGCTGACGGGGCAGAGAATATGGAGTCAGGCACAGCTTCAGGGGCTATTGCTGCCTGGAGCGCTGTTTATATTGACCTCAACGAGGCACACCTGGGGAGGGCGGGCCGGCAGGGTAAGGCTGCCCAGGTCAGCTAATCCACAACCCTCAGGGAATCACATTGTTGAAAATGGACCTCGCTAAGGCAGAATAGAAGCCAAGGGAAAAAAAGGACACAATGCCATTTGCAGCACCGTAGATGAGTCTAGAAGTAATCACGTGACTTGTAGTAACTCAGAAAGTGAAAGACACATATCATATCATATCACTTATAGGTGTTACCTAAAAATGGATACCAGGGCAGATATTGCCACGGAGAAGGGCAATCACAGATTCATTAAACAAACTTATGGTTCACCAATGGAAAGGTGTGAGGATTGGTTTCATTACGATATCAGGTTTAAGAGACATATACAAACACAGGTGACATATATAATCACCAAAGACCTACAGAATACCAAGAGAGGACTACTCAACATTCTGTCATAACGTACATGGGAAAAGGATCCCAGGAAGAACAGACATCTGTATATGTGTAAAAGAACCACATCTTCCACACCTACAACAAGCCAAACATTGTAATCAAACTTGCTGTAATAAAAAATAAAAAAAATTAAATTAAAAACACGAAGAAGAAGTAGTGAGACAAACTTGAGGGGCTTTCTCCTGGCACATTCCATTCTAAATTCCAATCTAGAACACCACTTCCATTGAGGCTCTGTTGCCCTAGTCACCAGATTTGGTAAGGGAGAACTGCTGCCACCTTGTGGCCGTTTCACACAACAGCAGCTTTAATCCCAGCGCTAATGGTCAGTTGATATTCAAAATCATTGCAGGCCTGTAAATGACACCTGCCCTGAAAACAAATCCTGGGGTCACATATCGACCAAAAAATTCAAAGGACGTCCATATTTCAAAACGACCGTTTCAAAAGGCATATTTTACGCACATTAGTGTTCTGCTTCTTTTCCTTTCTTTCCTTTTTTGTTAGAAAAAACGGGAATGGAAAAAGGCATCCCTCAGAATGGGCGAAAATCGTTGCAAACGAATCAATGGACAGAGGTTTAATCTCCAATATATATAAACAGCTCATGCAGCTTAATATTAAAAGAACAAACAACCCAATACAAAAATGGGCAGAAGATCTAAAGAGAGGTTTCTTCAAAGGAGACACAGAGATGGCCAAGACGCAAATGAAAAGCTGCTCAACAGCACTAATTATTAGAGAAATGCAAATCAAAACTACAATGAGGTGTCACCTCACACCTGTTAGAATCGGCATCATCAGAAAATCTACAAACAACCAATTCTGGGGAGGGTGTGGACAAAAGGAGCCCTCTTCCACTATTGGTGGGAATGTAAATTGATACAGTCACTATGGAGAACAGTATGGAGTTTCCTTAAAAAAACTAGAAATAGAATTACCATCTGATCCAGCAATCCCACTTCTGGGCATATACCCAGAGAAAACCGTAAATCAAAAAGGCACATTCACCACAATGTTCGTTGCAGCACTCTTTACAATAGCCACGTAATGGAAGCCACCTAAATGCCCACAGACAGATGAATGGATAAAGATGTGGTACATATATAAAATGGAATATTACTCGGCCATAAAAAGGAATGAAACTGAGTCATTTGTAGAGACATCGATGGATCGAGAGACTGTCATACAGAATGAAGTAAGTCAGAAAGAGGAAAACAAATATTGTATATTAATGCATATATGTGGAGCCTAAAAAATGGTACAGATGAACTGGTTTGCAGGGAAGAAATAGAGACACAGAGGTAGAGAACAAACGTATGGACACCAAGTGTGGGAAGCCATGGGGTGGTGGTGGTGGGATGAGTTGGGAGATTGGGATTGACCTGTATACATGTATATGCATAAAATACATAACTAATAATAACGTGCTGTATAAAAAAAATAAAAATTAAATTTCAAAATTTTAAAAAATAAAATTTAAAAATAAAACAGAAAAACGTTCTTCCCGTCACACAGATGTATTTATAGGAATGAATTATTTCCATGCTTATATCTATAAATACATAAAAGAGGAATAAAACCTAACTTGAAACATAAAAGAAAAAAAAAAAACCTTAACCCACGAGTTATACAGAGGAAAACCCTATCAGGGCACTTGCTCCAGCGGTAAACAATTCTGAAATTGGTCATAGGTGGGGAACCATCTCCCTTACCGCCAGCAACCCACCCCCTATGCAAGGAGCGTCCTCATTGCAAAGCTGGGGGACCGTGCTGAGGCATCTATGAGAAAACGTGAGCTGAGCCCCAGGCCAGCTGCTGCTGAACTGTTCCCACCCTTCCCAGGTAAAACACCTGAATATGTACAAGGTCTTGAAAGCTTAGAGGAAGGGCGGTGGAGCCACACCAGCGAAAGCACGCAGGCCAACTTGGTGCCTGCAGGCCAGCCAGGGTGGTCCTGGCCCCGGGCGCTCTTCCGGAAGCTTTCCATTGCCCTACCTGAGATACCCCTCCTGTCCCGGCCCCACTGCTTTTTGCCTTCCTCACCTCTGTCCGGAGAGAAATTCCAGCAGAAGGTATGGGTGACACATCCTCTTCTTTACAGGTGGCAGCCTGACAACTCCTGCAGAATGGCCAGCAGAGCCCCACTCACAGCGGGCCACCCACAAATCTGTGGCCCCTCACTCCCTCCCACCAGCACAGCCCCGAGACTGCTGACGGGGCAGAGAATATGGAGTCAGGCACAGCTTCAGGGGCTATTGCTGCCTGGAGCGCTGTTTATATTGACCTCAACGAGGCACACCTGGGGAGGGCGGGCCGGCAGGGTAAGGCTGCCCAGGTCAGCTAATCCACAACCCTCAGGGAATCACATTGTTGAAAGTGGACCTCGCTAAGGCAGAATAGAAGCCAAGGGAAAAAAGGACACAATGCCATTTGCAGCACCGTAGATGAGTCTAGAAGTAATCACGTGACTTGTAGTAAGTCAGAAAGTGAAAGACACATATCATATCATATCACTTATAGGTGTTACCTAAAAATGGATACCAGGGCAGATATTGCCACGGAGAAGGGCAATCACAGATTCATTAAACAAACTTATGGTTCACCAATGGAAAGGTGTGAGGATTGGTTTCATTACGATATCGGGGTTAACAGACATATACAAACACAGGTGACATATATAATCACCAAAGACCTGCAGAATACCAAGAGAGGACTACTCAACATTCTGCCATAACGTACATGGGAAAAGGATCCCAGGAAGAACAGACATCTGTATATGTGTAAAAGAACCACATCTTCCACACCTACAACAAGCCAAACATTGTAATCAAACTTGCTGTAATAAAAAATAAAAAAATTAAATTAAAAACACGAAGAAGTAGTGAGACAAACTTGAGGGGCTTTCTCCTGGCACATTCCATTCTAAATTCCAATCTAGAACACCACTTCCATTGAGGCTCTGTTGCCCTAGTCACCAGATTTGGTAAGGGAGAACTGCTGCCACCTTGTGGCCGTTTCACACAACAGCAGCTTTAATCCCTGCGCTAATGGTCAGTTGATATTCAAAATCATTGCAGGCCTGTAAATGACACCTGCCCTGAAAACAAATCCTGGGGTCACATATCGACCAAAAAATTCAAAGGACGTCCATATTTCAAAACGACCGTTTCAAAAGGCATATTTTACGCACATTAGTGTTCTGCTTCTTTTCCTTTCTTTCCTTTTTTGTTAGAAAAAACGGGAATGGAAAAAGGCATCCCTCAGAATGGGCGAAAATCGTTGCAGACGAATCAATGGACAGAGGTTTAATCTCCAATATATATAAACAGCTCATGCAGCTTAATATTAAAAGAACAAACAACCCAATACAAAAATGGGCAGAAGATCTAAAGAGAGGTTTCTTCAAAGGAGACACAGAGATGGCCAAGACGCAAATGAAAAGCTGCTCAACAGCACTAATTATTAGAGAAATGCAAATCAAAACTACAATGAGGTGTCACCTCACACCTGTTAGAATCGGCATCATCAGAAAATCTACAAACAACCAATTCTGGGGAGGGTGTGGACAAAAGGAGCCCTCTTCCACTATTGGTGGGAATGTAAATTGATACAGTCACTATGGAGAACAGTATGGAGTTTCCTTAAAAAAACTAGAAATAGAATTACCATCTGATCCAGCAATCCCACTTCTGGGCATATACCCAGAGAAAACCGTAAATCAAAAAGGCACATTCACCACAATGTTCGTTGCAGCACTCTTTACAATAGCCACGTAATGGAAGCCACCTAAATGCCCACAGACAGATGAATGGATAAAGATGTGGTACATATATAAAATGGAATATTACTCGGCCATAAAAAGGAATGAAACTGAGTCATTTGTAGAGACATCGATGGATCGAGAGACTGTCATACAGAATGAAGTAAGTCAGAAAGAGGAAAACAAATATTGTATATTAATGCATATATGTGGAGCCTAAAAAATGGTACAGATGAACAGGTTTGCAGGGAAGAAATAGAGACACAGAGGTAGAGAACAAACGTATGGACACCAAGTGTGGGAAGCCATGGGGTGGTGGTGGTGGGATGAGTTGGGAGATTGTGATTGACCTGTATACATGTATATGCATAAAATACATAACTAATAATAACGTGCTGTATAAAAAAAATAAAAATTAAATTTCAAAATTTTAAAAAATAAAATTTAAAAATAAAACAGAAAAACGTTCTTCCCGTCACACAGATGTATTTATAGGAATGAATTATTTCCATGCTTATATCTATAAATACATAAAAGAGGAATAAAACCTAACTTGAAACATAAAAGAAAAAAAAAAACCTTAACCCACGAGTTATACAGAGGAAAACCCTATCAGGGCACTTGCTCCAGCGGTAAACAATTCTGAAATTGGTCATAGGTGGGGAACCATCTCCCTTACCGCCAGCAACCCACCCCCTATGCAAGGAGCGTCCTCATTGCAAAGCTGGGGGACCGTGCTGAGGCATCTATGAGAAAACGTGAGCTGAGCCCCAGGCCAGCTGCTGCTGAACTGTTCCCACCCTTCCCAGGTAAAACACCTGAATATGTACAAGGTCTTGAAAGCTTAGAGGAAGGGCGGTGGAGCCACACCAGCGAAAGCACGCAGGCCAACTTGGTGCCTGCAGGCCAGCCAGGGTGGTCCTGGCCCCGGGCGCTCTTCCGGAAGCTTTCCATTGCCCTACCTGAGATACCCCTCCTGTCCCGGCCCCACTGCTTTTTGCCTTCCTCACCTCTGTCCGGAGAGAAATTCCAGCAGAAGGTATGGGTGACACATCCTCTTCTTTACAGGTGGCAGCCTGACAACTCCTGCAGAATGGCCAGCAGAGCCCCACTCACAGCGGGCCACCCACAAATCTGTGGCCCCTCACTCCCTCCCACCAGCACAGCCCCGAGACTGCTGACGGGGCAGAGAATATGGAGTCAGGCACAGCTTCAGGGGCTATTGCTGCCTGGAGCGCTGTTTATATTGACCTCAACGAGGCACACCTGGGGAGGGCGGGCCGGCAGGGTAAGGCTGCCCAGGTCAGCTAATCCACAACCCTCAGGGAATCACATTGTTGAAAATGGACCTCGCTAAGGCAGAATAGAAGCCAAGGGAAAAAAGGACACAATGCCATTCGCAGCACCGTAGATGAGTCTAGAAGTAATCACGTGACTTGTAGTAAGTCAGAAAGTGAAAGACACATATCATATCATATCACTTATAGGTGTTACCTAAAAATGGATACCAGGGCAGATATTCCCACGGAGAAGGGCAATCACAGATTCATTAAACAAACTTATGGTTCACCAATGGAAAGGTGTGAGGATTGGTTTCATTACGATATCGGGGTTAACAGACATATACAAACACAGGTGACATATATAATCACCAAAGACCTGCAGAATACCAAGAGAGGACTACTCAACATTCTGTCATAACGTACATGGGAAAAGGATCCCAGGAAGAACAGACATCTGTATATGTGTAAAAGAACCACATCTTCCACACCTACAACAAGCCAAACATTGTAATCAAACTTGCTGTAATAAAAAATAAAAAATTAAATTAAAAACACGAAGAAGTAGTGAGACAAACTTGAGGGGCTTTCTCCTGGCACATTCCATTCTAAATTCCAATCTAGAACACCACTTCCATTGAGGCTCTGTTGCCCTAGTCACCAGATTTGGTAAGGGAGAACTGCTGCCACCTTGTGGCCGTTTCACACAACAGCAGCTTTAATCCCTGCGCTAATGGTCAGTTGATATTCAAAATCATTGCAGGCCTGTAAATGACACCTGCCCTGAAAACAAATCCTGGGGTCACATATCGACCAAAAAATTCAAAGGACGTCCATATTTCAAAACGACCGTTTCAAAAGGCATATTTTACGCACATTAGTGTTCTGCTTCTTTTCCTTTCTTTCCTTTTTTGTTAGAAAAAACGGGAATGGAAAAAGGCATCCCTCAGAATGGGCGAAAATCGTTGCAGACGAATCAATGGACAGAGGTTTAATCTCCAATATATATAAACAGCTCATGCAGCTTAATATTAAAAGAACAAACAACCCAATACAAAAATGGGCAGAAGATCTAAAGAGAGGTTTCTTCAAAGGAGACACAGAGATGGCCAAGACGCACATGAAAAGCTGCTCAACAGCACTAATTATTAGAGAAATGCAAATCAAAACTACAATGAGGTGTCACCTCACACCTGTTAGAATCGGCATCATCAGAAAATCTACAAACAACCAATTCTGGGGAGGGTGTGGACAAAAGGAGCCCTCTTCCACTATTGGTGGGAATGTAAATTGATACAGTCACTATGGAGAACAGTATGGAGTTTCCTTAAAAAAACTAGAAATAGAATTACCATCTGATCCAGCAATCCCACTTCTGGGCATATACCCAGAGAAAACCGTAAATCAAAAAGGCACATTCACCACAATGTTCGTTGCAGCTCTCTTTACAATAGCCAGGTAATGGAAGCCACCTAAATGCCCACAGACAGACGAATGGATAAAGATGTGGTATATATATATAAAATGGAATATTACTCGGCCATAAAAAGGAATGAAACTGGGTCATTTGTAGAGACATCGATGGATCGAGAGACTGTCATACAGAATGAAGTAAGTCAGAAAGAGGAAAACAAATATTGTATATTAATGCATATATGTGGAGCCTAAAAATGGTACAGATGAACTGGTTTGCAGGGAAGAAATAGAGACACAGAGGTAGAGAACAAACGTATGGACACCAAGTGTGGGAAGCCATGGGGTGGTGGTGGTGGGATGAGTTTGGAGATTGGGATTGACCTGTATACATGTATATGCATAAAATACATAACTAATAATAACGTGCTGTATAAAAAAAATAAAAATTAAATTTCAAAATTTTAAAAAATAAAATTTAAAAATAAAACAGAAAAACGTTCTTCCCGTCACACAGATGTATTTATAGGAATGAATTATTTCCATGCTTATATCTATAAATACATAAAAGAGGAATAAAATCTAACTTGAAACATAAAAGAAAAAAAAAACCTTAACCCACGAGTTATACAGAGGAAAACCCTATCAGGGCATTTGCTCCAGCAGTAAACAATTCTGAAATTGGTCAGAGGTGGGGAACCATCTCCCATACCGCCAGCAACCCACCCCCCACGCAAGGAGCGTCCTCATTGCAAAGCTGGGGGACCGTGCCGAGGCATCTATGAGTAAACGTGAGCTGAGCCCCAGGCCAGCTGCTGCTGAACTGTTCCCACCTTTCCCAGGTAAAACACCTGAATATGTACAAGGGCTTGAAAGCCTAGAGGAAGGGCCGTGGAGCCACACCAGCGAAAGTACGCAGGCCAACTTGGTGCCTGCAGGCCAGCCAGGGTGGTCCTGGCCCCGGGCGCTCTTCCGGAAGCTTTCCATTGCCCTACCTGAGATACCCCTCCTGTCCCGGCCCCCACTGCTTTTTGCCTTCCTCACCTCTGTCCGGAGAGAAATTCCAGCGGAAGGTATGGGTGACACATCCTCTTCTTTACAGGTGGCAGCCTGACAACTCCTGCAGAATGGCCAGCAGAGCCCCACTCACAGCGGGCCACCCACAAAGCTGTGACACCTCACTCCCTCCCACCAGCACAGCCCCGAGACTGCTGACGGGGCAGAGAATATGGAGTCAGGCACAGCTTCAGGGGCTATTGCTGCCTGGAGCGCTGTTTATATTGACCTCAACGAGGCACACCTGGGGAGGGCGGGCCGGCAGGGTAAGGCTGCCCAGGTCAGCTAATCCACAACCCTCAGGGAATCACATTGTTGAAAATGGACCTCGCTAAGGCAGAATAGAAGCCAAGGGAAAAAAAGGACACAATGCCATTTGCAGCACCGTAGATGAGTCTAGAAGTAATCACGTGACTTGTAGTAACTCAGAAAGTGAAAGACACATATCATATCATATCACTTATAGGTGTTACCTAAAAATGGATACCAGGGCAGATATTGCCACGGAGAAGGGCAATCACAGATTCATTAAACAAACTTATGGTTCACCAATGGAAAGGTGTGAGGATTGGTTTCATTACGATATCAGGTTTAAGAGACATATACAAACACAGGTGACATATATAATCACCAAAGACCTACAGAATACCAAGAGAGGACTACTCAACATTCTGTCATAACGTACATGGGAAAAGGATCCCAGGAAGAACAGACATCTGTATATGTGTAAAAGAACCACATCTTCCACACCTACAACAAGCCAAACATTGTAATCAAACTTGCTGTAATAAAAAATAAAAAAAAATTAAATTAAAAACACGAAGAAGAAGTAGTGAGACAAACTTGAGGGGCTTTCTCCTGGCACATTCCATTCTAAATTCCAATCTAGAACACCACTTCCATTGAGGCTCTGTTGCCCTAGTCACCAGATTTGGTAAGGGAGAACTGCTGCCACCTTGTGGCCGTTTCACACAACAGCAGCTTTAATCCCAGCGCTAATGGTCAGTTGATATTCAAAATCATTGCAGGCCTGTAAATGACACCTGCCCTGAAAACAAATCCTGGGGTCACATATCGACCAAAAAATTCAAAGGACGTCCATATTTCAAAACGACCGTTTCAAAAGGCATATTTTACGCACATTAGTGTTCTGCTTCTTTTCCTTTCTTTCCTTTTTTGTTAGAAAAAACGGGAATGGAAAAAGGCATCCCTCAGAATGGGCGAAAATCGTTGCAAACGAATCAATGGACAGAGGTTTAATCTCCAATATATATAAACAGCTCATGCAGCTTAATATTAAAAGAACAAACAACCCAATACAAAAATGGGCAGAAGATCTAAAGAGAGGTTTCTTCAAAGGAGACACAGAGATGGCCAAGACGCAAATGAAAAGCTGCTCAACAGCACTAATTATTAGAGAAATGCAAATCAAAACTACAATGAGGTGTCACCTCACACCTGTTAGAATCGGCATCATCAGAAAATCTACAAACAACCAATTCTGGGGAGGGTGTGGACAAAAGGAGCCCTCTTCCACTATTGGTGGGAATGTAAATTGATACAGTCACTATGGAGAACAGTATGGAGTTTCCTTAAAAAAACTAGAAATAGAATTACCATCTGATCCAGCAATCCCACTTCTGGGCATATACCCAGAGAAAACCGTAAATCAAAAAGGCACATTCACCACAATGTTCGTTGCAGCACTCTTTACAATAGCCACGTAATGGAAGCCACCTAAATGCCCACAGACAGATGAATGGATAAAGATGTGGTACATATATAAAATGGAATATTACTCGGCCATAAAAAGGAATGAAACTGAGTCATTTGTAGAGACATCGATGGATCGAGAGACTGTCATACAGAATGAAGTAAGTCAGAAAGAGGAAAACAAATATTGTATATTAATGCATATATGTGGAGCCTAAAAAATGGTACAGATGAACTGGTTTGCAGGGAAGAAATAGAGACACAGAGGTAGAGAACAAACGTATGGACACCAAGTGTGGGAAGCCATGGGGTGGTGGTGGTGGGATGAGTTGGGAGATTGGGATTGACCTGTATACATGTATATGCATAAAATACATAACTAATAATAACGTGCTGTATAAAAAAAATAAAAATTAAATTTCAAAATTTTAAAAAATAAAATTTAAAAATAAAACAGAAAAACGTTCTTCCCGTCACACAGATGTATTTATAGGAATGAATTATTTCCATGCTTATATCTATAAATACATAAAAGAGGAATAAAACCTAACTTGAAACATAAAAGAAAAAAAAAAACCTTAACCCACGAGTTATACAGAGGAAAACCCTATCAGGGCACTTGCTCCAGCGGTAAACAATTCTGAAATTGGTCATAGGTGGGGAACCATCTCCCTTACCGCCAGCAACCCACCCCCTATGCAAGGAGCGTCCTCATTGCAAAGCTGGGGGACCGTGCTGAGGCATCTATGAGAAAACGTGAGCTGAGCCCCAGGCCAGCTGCTGCTGAACTGTTCCCACCCTTCCCAGGTAAAACACCTGAATATGTACAAGGTCTTGAAAGCTTAGAGGAAGGGCGGTGGAGCCACACCAGCGAAAGCACGCAGGCCAACTTGGTGCCTGCAGGCCAGCCAGGGTGGTCCTGGCCCCGGGCGCTCTTCCGGAAGCTTTCCATTGCCCTACCTGAGATACCCCTCCTGTCCCGGCCCCACTGCTTTTTGCCTTCCTCACCTCTGTCCGGAGAGAAATTCCAGCAGAAGGTATGGGTGACACATCCTCTTCTTTACAGGTGGCAGCCTGACAACTCCTGCAGAATGGCCAGCAGAGCCCCACTCACAGCGGGCCACCCACAAATCTGTGGCCCCTCACTCCCTCCCACCAGCACAGCCCCGAGACTGCTGACGGGGCAGAGAATATGGAGTCAGGCACAGCTTCAGGGGCTATTGCTGCCTGGAGCGCTGTTTATATTGACCTCAACGAGGCACACCTGGGGAGGGCGGGCCGGCAGGGTAAGGCTGCCCAGGTCAGCTAATCCACAACCCTCAGGGAATCACATTGTTGAAAATGGACCTCGCTAAGGCAGAATAGAAGCCAAGGGAAAAAAGGACACAATGCCATTTGCAGCACCGTAGATGAGTCTAGAAGTAATCACGTGACTTGTAGTAAGTCAGAAAGTGAAAGACACATATCATATCATATCACTTATAGGTGTTACCTAAAAATGGATACCAGGGCAGATATTGCCACGGAGAAGGGCAATCACAGATTCATTAAACAAACTTATGGTTCACCAATGGAAAGGTGTGAGGATTGGTTTCATTACGATATCGGGGTTAACAGACATATACAAACACAGGTGACATATATAATCACCAAAGACCTGCAGAATACCAAGAGAGGACTACTCAACATTCTGTCATAACGTACATGGGAAAAGGATCCCAGGAAGAACAGACATCTGTATATGTGTAAAAGAACCACATCTTCCACACCTACAACAAGCCAAACATTGTAATCAAACTTGCTGTAATAAAAAATAAAAAAATTAAATTAAAAACACGAAGAAGTAGTGAGACAAACTTGAGGGGCTTTCTCCTGGCACATTCCATTCTAAATTCCAATCTAGAACACCACTTCCATTGAGGCTCTGTTGCCCTAGTCACCAGATTTGGTAAGGGAGAACTGCTGCCACCTTGTGGCCGTTTCACACAACAGCAGCTTTAATCCCTGCGCTAATGGTCAGTTGATATTCAAAATCATTGCAGGCCTGTAAATGACACCTGCCCTGAAAACAAATCCTGGGGTCACATATCGACCAAAAAATTCAAAGGACGTCCATATTTCAAAACGACCGTTTCAAAAGGCATATTTTACGCACATTAGTGTTCTGCTTCTTTTCCTTTCTTTCCTTTTTTGTTAGAAAAAACGGGAATGGAAAAAGGCATCCCTCAGAATGGGCGAAAATCGTTGCAGACGAATCAATGGACAGAGGTTTAATCTCCAATATATATAAACAGCTCATGCAGCTTAATATTAAAAGAACAAACAACCCAATACAAAAATGGGCAGAAGATCTAAAGAGAGGTTTCTTCAAAGGAGACACAGAGATGGCCAAGACGCACATGAAAAGCTGCTCAACAGCACTAATTATTAGAGAAATGCAAATCAAAACTACAATGAGGTGTCACCTCACACCTGTTAGAATCGGCATCATCAGAAAATCTACAAACAACCAATTCTGGGGAGGGTGTGGACAAAAGGAGCCCTCTTCCACTATTGGTGGGAATGTAAATTGATACAGTCACTATGGAGAACAGTATGGAGTTTCCTTAAAAAAACTAGAAATAGAATCACCATCTGATCCAGCAATCCCACTTCTGGGCATATACCCAGAGAAAACCGTAAATCAAAAAGGCACATTCACCACAATGTTCGTTGCAGCTCTCTTTACAATAGCCAGGTAATGGAAGCCACCTAAATGCCCACAGACAGATGAATGGATAAAGATGTGGTATATATATATAAAATGGAATATTACTCGGCCATAAAAAGGAATGAAACTGGGTCATTTGTAGAGACATCGATGGATCGAGAGACTGTCATACAGAATGAAGTAAGTCAGAAAGAGGAAAACAAATATTGTATATTAATGCATATATGTGGAGCCTAAAAATGGTACAGATGAACTGGTTTGCAGGGAAGAAATAGAGACACAGAGGTAGAGAACAAACGTATGGACACCAAGTGTGGGAAGCCATGGGGTGGTGGTGGTGGGATGAGTTTGGAGATTGGGATTGACCTGTATACATGTATATGCATAAAATACATAACTAATAATAACGTGCTGTATAAAAAAAATAAAAATTAAATTTCAAAATTTTAAAAAATAAAATTTAAAAATAAAACAGAAAAACGTTCTTCCCGTCACACAGATGTATTTATAGGAATGAATTATTTCCATGCTTATATCTATAAATACATAAAAGAGGAATAAAATCTAACTTGAAACATAAAAGAAAAAAAAAAACCTTAACCCACGAGTTATACAGAGGAAAACCCTATCAGGGCATTTGCTCCAGCAGTAAACAATTCTGAAATTGGTCAGAGGTGGGGAACCATCTCCCATACCGCCAGCAACCCACCCCCCACGCAAGGAGCGTCCTCATTGCAAAGCTGGGGGACCGTGCCGAGGCATCTATGAGTAAACGTGAGCTGAGCCCCAGGCCAGCTGCTGCTGAACTGTTCCCACCTTTCCCAGGTAAAACACCTGAATATGTACAAGGGCTTGAAAGCCTAGAGGAAGGGCCGTGGAGCCACACCAGCAAAAGTACGCAGGCCAACTTGGTGCCTGCAGGCCAGCCAGGGTGGTCCTGGCCCCGGGCGCTCTTCCGGAAGCTTTCCATTGCCCTACCTGAGATACCCCTCCTGTCCCGGCCCCCACTGCTTTTTGCCTTCCTCACCTCTGTCCGGAGAGAAATTCCAGCGGAAGGTATGGGTGACACATCCTCTTCTTTACAGGTGGCAGCCTGACAACCCCTGCAGAATGGCCAGCAGAGCCCCACTCACAGCGGGCCACCCACAAAGCTGTGACACCTCACTCCCTCCCACCAGCACAGCCCCGAGACTGCTGACGGGGCAGAGAATATGGAGTCAGGCACAGCTTCAGGGGCTATTGCTGCCTGGAGCGCTGTTTATATTGACCTCAACGAGGCACACCTGGGGAGGGCGGGCCGGCAGGGTAAGGCTGCCCAGGTCAGCTAATCCACAACCCTCAGGGAATCACATTGTTGAAAATGGACCTCGCTAAGGCAGAATAGAAGCCAAGGGAAAAAAAGGACACAATGCCATTTGCAGCACCGTAGATGAGTCTAGAAGTAATCACGTGACTTGTAGTAACTCAGAAAGTGAAAGACACATATCATATCATATCACTTATAGGTGTTACCTAAAAATGGATACCAGGGCAGATATTGCCACGGAGAAGGGCAATCACAGATTCATTAAACAAACTTATGGTTCACCAATGGAAAGGTGTGAGGATTGGTTTCATTACGATATCAGGTTTAAGAGACATATACAAACACAGGTGACATATATAATCACCAAAGACCTACAGAATACCAAGAGAGGACTACTCAACATTCTGTCATAACGTACATGGGAAAAGGATCCCAGGAAGAACAGACATCTGTATATGTGTAAAAGAACCACATCTTCCACACCTACAACAAGCCAAACATTGTAATCAAACTTGCTGTAATAAAAAATAAAAAAAATTAAATTAAAAACACGAAGAAGAAGTAGTGAGACAAACTTGAGGGGCTTTCTCCTGGCACATTCCATTCTAAATTCCAATCTAGAACACCACTTCCATTGAGGCTCTGTTGCCCTAGTCACCAGATTTGGTAAGGGAGAACTGCTGCCACCTTGTGGCCGTTTCACACAACAGCAGCTTTAATCCCAGCGCTAATGGTCAGTTGATATTCAAAATCATTGCAGGCCTGTAAATGACACCTGCCCTGAAAACAAATCCTGGGGTCACATATCGACCAAAAAATTCAAAGGACGTCCATATTTCAAAACGACCGTTTCAAAAGGCATATTTTACGCACATTAGTGTTCTGCTTCTTTTCCTTTCTTTCCTTTTTTGTTAGAAAAAACGGGAATGGAAAAAGGCATCCCTCAGAATGGGCGAAAATCGTTGCAAACGAATCAATGGACAGAGGTTTAATCTCCAATATATATAAACAGCTCATGCAGCTTAATATTAAAAGAACAAACAACCCAATACAAAAATGGGCAGAAGATCTAAAGAGAGGTTTCTTCAAAGGAGACACAGAGATGGCCAAGACGCAAATGAAAAGCTGCTCAACAGCACTAATTATTAGAGAAATGCAAATCAAAACTACAATGAGGTGTCACCTCACACCTGTTAGAATCGGCATCATCAGAAAATCTACAAACAACCAATTCTGGGGAGGGTGTGGACAAAAGGAGCCCTCTTCCACTATTGGTGGGAATGTAAATTGATACAGTCACTATGGAGAACAGTATGGAGTTTCCTTAAAAAAACTAGAAATAGAATTACCATCTGATCCAGCAATCCCACTTCTGGGCATATACCCAGAGAAAACCGTAAATCAAAAAGGCACATTCACCACAATGTTCGTTGCAGCACTCTTTACAATAGCCACGTAATGGAAGCCACCTAAATGCCCACAGACAGATGAATGGATAAAGATGTGGTACATATATAAAATGGAATATTACTCGGCCATAAAAAGGAATGAAACTGAGTCATTTGTAGAGACATCGATGGATCGAGAGACTGTCATACAGAATGAAGTAAGTCAGAAAGAGGAAAACAAATATTGTATATTAATGCATATATGTGGAGCCTAAAAAATGGTACAGATGAACTGGTTTGCAGGGAAGAAATAGAGACACAGAGGTAGAGAACAAACGTATGGACACCAAGTGTGGGAAGCCATGGGGTGGTGGTGGTGGGATGAGTTGGGAGATTGGGATTGACCTGTATACATGTATATGCATAAAATACATAACTAATAATAACGTGCTGTATAAAAAAAATAAAAATTAAATTTCAAAATTTTAAAAAATAAAATTTAAAAATAAAACAGAAAAACGTTCTTCCCGTCACACAGATGTATTTATAGGAATGAATTATTTCCATGCTTATATCTATAAATACATAAAAGAGGAATAAAACCTAACTTGAAACATAAAAGAAAAAAAAAAAACCTTAACCCACGAGTTATACAGAGGAAAACCCTATCAGGGCACTTGCTCCAGCGGTAAACAATTCTGAAATTGGTCATAGGTGGGGAACCATCTCCCTTACCGCCAGCAACCCACCCCCTATGCAAGGAGCGTCCTCATTGCAAAGCTGGGGGACCGTGCTGAGGCATCTATGAGAAAACGTGAGCTGAGCCCCAGGCCAGCTGCTGCTGAACTGTTCCCACCCTTCCCAGGTAAAACACCTGAATATGTACAAGGTCTTGAAAGCTTAGAGGAAGGGCGGTGGAGCCACACCAGCGAAAGCACGCAGGCCAACTTGGTGCCTGCAGGCCAGCCAGGGTGGTCCTGGCCCCGGGCGCTCTTCCGGAAGCTTTCCATTGCCCTACCTGAGATACCCCTCCTGTCCCGGCCCCACTGCTTTTTGCCTTCCTCACCTCTGTCCGGAGAGAAATTCCAGCAGAAGGTATGGGTGACACATCCTCTTCTTTACAGGTGGCAGCCTGACAACTCCTGCAGAATGGCCAGCAGAGCCCCACTCACAGCGGGCCACCCACAAATCTGTGGCCCCTCACTCCCTCCCACCAGCACAGCCCCGAGACTGCTGACGGGGCAGAGAATATGGAGTCAGGCACAGCTTCAGGGGCTATTGCTGCCTGGAGCGCTGTTTATATTGACCTCAACGAGGCACACCTGGGGAGGGCGGGCCGGCAGGGTAAGGCTGCCCAGGTCAGCTAATCCACAACCCTCAGGGAATCACATTGTTGAAAGTGGACCTCGCTAAGGCAGAATAGAAGCCAAGGGAAAAAAGGACACAATGCCATTTGCAGCACCGTAGATGAGTCTAGAAGTAATCACGTGACTTGTAGTAAGTCAGAAAGTGAAAGACACATATCATATCATATCACTTATAGGTGTTACCTAAAAATGGATACCAGGGCAGATATTGCCACGGAGAAGGGCAATCACAGATTCATTAAACAAACTTATGGTTCACCAATGGAAAGGTGTGAGGATTGGTTTCATTACGATATCGGGGTTAACAGACATATACAAACACAGGTGACATATATAATCACCAAAGACCTGCAGAATACCAAGAGAGGACTACTCAACATTCTGCCATAACGTACATGGGAAAAGGATCCCAGGAAGAACAGACATCTGTATATGTGTAAAAGAACCACATCTTCCACACCTACAACAAGCCAAACATTGTAATCAAACTTGCTGTAATAAAAAATAAAAAAATTAAATTAAAAACACGAAGAAGTAGTGAGACAAACTTGAGGGGCTTTCTCCTGGCACATTCCATTCTAAATTCCAATCTAGAACACCACTTCCATTGAGGCTCTGTTGCCCTAGTCACCAGATTTGGTAAGGGAGAACTGCTGCCACCTTGTGGCCGTTTCACACAACAGCAGCTTTAATCCCTGCGCTAATGGTCAGTTGATATTCAAAATCATTGCAGGCCTGTAAATGACACCTGCCCTGAAAACAAATCCTGGGGTCACATATCGACCAAAAAATTCAAAGGACGTCCATATTTCAAAACGACCGTTTCAAAAGGCATATTTTACGCACATTAGTGTTCTGCTTCTTTTCCTTTCTTTCCTTTTTTGTTAGAAAAAACGGGAATGGAAAAAGGCATCCCTCAGAATGGGCGAAAATCGTTGCAGACGAATCAATGGACAGAGGTTTAATCTCCAATATATATAAACAGCTCATGCAGCTTAATATTAAAAGAACAAACAACCCAATACAAAAATGGGCAGAAGATCTAAAGAGAGGTTTCTTCAAAGGAGACACAGAGATGGCCAAGACGCACATGAAAAGCTGCTCAACAGCACTAATTATTAGAGAAATGCAAATCAAAACTACAATGAGGTGTCACCTCACACCTGTTAGAATCGGCATCATCAGAAAATCTACAAACAACCAATTCTGGGGAGGGTGTGGACAAAAGGAGCCCTCTTCCACTATTGGTGGGAATGTAAATTGATACAGTCACTATGGAGAACAGTATGGAGTTTCCTTAAAAAAACTAGAAATAGAATTACCATCTGATCCAGCAATCCCACTTCTGGGCATATACCCAGAGAAAACCGTAAATCAAAAAGGCACATTCACCACAATGTTCGTTGCAGCTCTCTTTACAATAGCCAGGTAATGGAAGCCACCTAAATGCCCACAGACAGATGAATGGATAAAGATGTGGTATATATATATAAAATGGAATATTACTCGGCCATAAAAAGGAATGAAACTGGGTCATTTGTAGAGACATCGATGGATCGAGAGACTGTCATACAGAATGAAGTAAGTCAGAAAGAGGAAAACAAATATTGTATATTAATGCATATATGTGGAGCCTAAAAATGGTACAGATGAACTGGTTTGCAGGGAAGAAATAGAGACACAGAGGTAGAGAACAAACGTATGGACACCAAGTGTGGGAAGCCATGGGGTGGTGGTGGTGGGATGAGTTTGGAGATTGGGATTGATCTGTATACATGTATATGCATAAAATACATAACTAATAATAACGTGCTGTATAAAAAAAATAAAAATTAAATTTCAAAATTTTAAAAAATAAAATTTAAAAATAAAACAGAAAAACGTTCTTCCCGTCACACAGATGTATTTATAGGAATGAATTATTTCCATGCTTATATCTATAAATACATAAAAGAGGAATAAAATCTAACTTGAAACATAAAAGAAAAAAAAAACCTTAACCCACGAGTTATACAGAGGAAAACCCTATCAGGGCATTTGCTCCAGCAGTAAACAATTCTGAAATTGGTCAGAGGTGGGGAACCATCTCCCATACCGCCAGCAACCCACCCCCCACGCAAGGAGCGTCCTCATTGCAAAGCTGGGGGACCGTGCCGAGGCATCTATGAGTAAACGTGAGCTGAGCCCCAGGCCAGCTGCTGCTGAACTGTTCCCACCTTTCCCAGGTAAAACACCTGAATATGTACAAGGGCTTGAAAGCCTAGAGGAAGGGCCGTGGAGCCACACCAGCGAAAGTACGCAGGCCAACTTGGTGCCTGCAGGCCAGCCAGGGTGGTCCTGGCCCCGGGCGCTCTTCCGGAAGCTTTCCATTGCCCTACCTGAGATACCCCTCCTGTCCCGGCCCCCACTGCTTTTTGCCTTCCTCACCTCTGTCCGGAGAGAAATTCCAGCGGAAGGTATGGGTGACACATCCTCTTCTTTACAGGTGGCAGCCTGACAACTCCTGCAGAATGGCCAGCAGAGCCCCACTCACAGCGGGCCACCCACAAAGCTGTGACACCTCACTCCCTCCCACCAGCACAGCCCCGAGACTGCTGACGGGGCAGAGAATATGGAGTCAGGCACAGCTTCAGGGGCTATTGCTGCCTGGAGCGCTGTTTATATTGACCTCAACGAGGCACACCTGGGGAGGGCGGGCCGGCAGGGTAAGGCTGCCCAGGTCAGCTAATCCACAACCCTCAGGGAATCACATTGTTGAAAATGGACCTCGCTAAGGCAGAATAGAAGCCAAGGGAAAAAAAGGACACAATGCCATTTGCAGCACCGTAGATGAGTCTAGAAGTAATCACGTGACTTGTAGTAACTCAGAAAGTGAAAGACACATATCATATCATATCACTTATAGGTGTTACCTAAAAATGGATACCAGGGCAGATATTGCCACGGAGAAGGGCAATCACAGATTCATTAAACAAACTTATGGTTCACCAATGGAAAGGTGTGAGGATTGGTTTCATTACGATATCAGGTTTAAGAGACATATACAAACACAGGTGACATATATAATCACCAAAGACCTACAGAATACCAAGAGAGGACTACTCAACATTCTGTCATAACGTACATGGGAAAAGGATCCCAGGAAGAACAGACATCTGTATATGTGTAAAAGAACCACATCTTCCACACCTACAACAAGCCAAACATTGTAATCAAACTTGCTGTAATAAAAAATAAAAAAAAATTAAATTAAAAACACGAAGAAGAAGTAGTGAGACAAACTTGAGGGGCTTTCTCCTGGCACATTCCATTCTAAATTCCAATATAGAACACCACTTCCATTGAGGCTCTGTTGCCCTAGTCACCAGATTTGGTAAGGGAGAACTGCTGCCACCTTGTGGCCGTTTCACACAACAGCAGCTTTAATCCCAGCGCTAATGGTCAGTTGATATTCAAAATCATTGCAGGCCTGTAAATGACACCTGCCCTGAAAACAAATCCTGGGGTCACATATCGACCAAAAAATTCAAAGGACGTCCATATTTCAAAACGACCGTTTCAAAAGGCATATTTTACGCACATTAGTGTTCTGCTTCTTTTCCTTTCTTTCCTTTTTTGTTAGAAAAAACGGGAATGGAAAAAGGCATCCCTCAGAATGGGCGAAAATCGTTGCAAACGAATCAATGGACAGAGGTTTAATCTCCAATATATATAAACAGCTCATGCAGCTTAATATTAAAAGAACAAACAACCCAATACAAAAATGGGCAGAAGATCTAAAGAGAGGTTTCTTCAAAGGAGACACAGAGATGGCCAAGACGCAAATGAAAAGCTGCTCAACAGCACTAATTATTAGAGAAATGCAAATCAAAACTACAATGAGGTGTCACCTCACACCTGTTAGAATCGGCATCATCAGAAAATCTACAAACAACCAATTCTGGGGAGGGTGTGGACAAAAGGAGCCCTCTTCCACTATTGGTGGGAATGTAAATTGATACAGTCACTATGGAGAACAGTATGGAGTTTCCTTAAAAAAACTAGAAATAGAATTACCATCTGATCCAGCAATCCCACTTCTGGGCATATACCCAGAGAAAACCGTAAATCAAAAAGGCACATTCACCACAATGTTCGTTGCAGCACTCTTTACAATAGCCACGTAATGGAAGCCACCTAAATGCCCACAGACAGATGAATGGATAAAGATGTGGTACATATATAAAATGGAATATTACTCGGCCATAAAAAGGAATGAAACTGAGTCATTTGTAGAGACATCGATGGATCGAGAGACTGTCATACAGAATGAAGTAAGTCAGAAAGAGGAAAACAAATATTGTATATTAATGCATATATGTGGAGCCTAAAAAATGGTACAGATGAACTGGTTTGCAGGGAAGAAATAGAGACACAGAGGTAGAGAACAAACGTATGGACACCAAGTGTGGGAAGCCATGGGGTGGTGGTGGTGGGATGAGTTTGGAGATTGGGATTGACCTGTATACATGTATATGCATAAAATACATAACTAATAATAACGTGCTGTATAAAAAAAATAAAAATTAAATTTCAAAATTTTAAAAAATAAAATTTAAAAATAAAACAGAAAAACGTTCTTCCCGTCACACAGATGTATTTATAGGAATGAATTATTTCCATGCTTATATCTATAAATACATAAAAGAGGAATAAAACCTAACTTGAACCATAAAAGAAAAAAAAAAAACCTTAACCCACGAGTTATACAGAGGAAAACCCTATCAGGGCACTTGCTCCAGCGGTAAACAATTCTGAAATTGGTCATAGGTGGGGAACCATCTCCCTTACCGCCAGCAACCCACCCCCTATGCAAGGAGCGTCCTCATTGCAAAGCTGGGGGACCGTGCTGAGGCATCTATGAGAAAACGTGAGCTGAGCCCCAGGCCAGCTGCTGCTGAACTGTTCCCACCCTTCCCAGGTAAAACACCTGAATATGTACAAAGTCTTGAAAGCTTAGAGGAAGGGCGGTGGAGCCACACCAGCGAAAGCACGCAGGCCAACTTGGTGCCTGCAGGCCAGCCAGGGTGGTCCTGGCCCCGGGTGCTCTTCCGGAAGCTTTCCATTGCCCTACCTGAGATACCCCTCCTGTCCCGGCCCCCACTGCTTTTTGCCTTCCTCACCTCTGTCCGGAGAGAAATTCCAGCGGAAGGTATGGGTGACACATCCTCTTCTTTACAGGTGGCAGCCTGACAACTCCTGCAGAATGGCCAGCAGAGCCCCACTCACAGCGGGCCACCCACAAAGCTGTGACACCTCACTCCCTCCCACCAGCACAGCCCCGAGACTGCTGACGGGGCAGAGAATATGGAGTCAGGCACAGCTTCAGGGGCTATTGCTGCCTGGAGCACTGTTTATATTGACCTCAACGAGGCACACCTGGGGAGGGCGGGCCGGCAGGGTAAGGCTGCCCAGGTCAGCTAATCCACAACCCTCAGGGAATCACATTGTTGAAAATGGACCTCGCTAAGGCAGAATAGAAGCCAAGGGAAAAAAAGGACACAATGCCATTTGCAGCACCGTAGATGAGTCTAGAAGTAATCACGTGACTTGTAGTAACTCAGAAAGTGAAAGACACATATCATATCATATCACTTATAGGTGTTACCTAAAAATGGATACCAGGGCAGATATTGCCACGGAGAAGGGCAATCACAGATTCATTAAACAAACTTATGGTTCACCAATGGAAAGGTGTGAGGATTGGTTTCATTACGATATCAGGGTTAAGAGACATATACAAACACAGGTGACATATATAATCACCAAAGACATACAGAATACCAAGAGAGGACTACTCAACATTCTGTCATAACGTACATGGGAAAAGGATCCCAGGAAGAACAGACATCTGTATATGTGTAAAAGAACCACATCTTCCACACCTACAACAAGCCAAACATTGTAATCAAACTTGCTGTAATAAAAAATAAAAAAAAATTAAATTAAAAACACGAAGAAGAAGTAGTGAGACAAACTTGAGGGGCTTTCTCCTGGCACATTCCATTCTAAATTCCAATCTAGAACACCACTTCCATTGAGGCTCTGTTGCCCTAGTCACCAGATTTGGTAAGGGAGAACTGCTGCCACCTTGTGGCCGTTTCACACAACAGCAGCTTTAATCCCAGCGCTAATGGTCAGTTGATATTCAAAATCATTGCAGGCCTGTAAATGACACCTGCCCTGAAAACAAATCCTGGGGTCACATATCGACCAAAAAATTCAAAGGACGTCCATATTTCAAAACGACCGTTTCAAAAGGCATATTTTACGCACATTAGTGTTCTGCTTCTTTTCCTTTCTTTCCTTTTTTGTTAGAAAAAACGGGAATGGAAAAAGGCATCCCTCAGAATGGGCGAAAATCGTTGCAAACGAATCAATGGACAGAGGTTTAATCTCCAATATATATAAACAGCTCATGCAGCTTAATATTAAAAGAACAAACAACCCAATACAAAAATGGGCAGAAGATCTAAAGAGAGGTTTCTTCAAAGGAGACACAGAGATGGCCAAGACGCAAATGAAAAGCTGCTCAACAGCACTAATTATTAGAGAAATGCAAATCAAAACTACAATGAGGTGTCACCTCACACCTGTTAGAATCGGCATCATCAGAAAATCTACAAACAACCAATTCTGGGGAGGGTGTGGACAAAAGGAGCCCTCTTCCACTATTGGTGGGAATGTAAATTGATACAGTCACTATGGAGAACAGTATGGAGTTTCCTTAAAAAAACTAGAAATAGAATTACCATCTGATCCAGCAATCCCACTTCTGGGCATATACCCAGAGAAAACCGTAAATCAAAAAGGCACATTCACCACAATGTTCGTTGCAGCACTCTTTACAATAGCCACGTAATGGAAGCCACCTAAATGCCCACAGACAGATGAATGGATAAAGATGTGGTACATATATAAAATGGAATATTACTCGGCCATAAAAAGGAATGAAACTGAGTCATTTGTAGAGACATCGATGGATCGAGAGACTGTCATACAGAATGAAGTAAGTCAGAAAGAGGAAAACAAATATTGTATATTAATGCATATATGTGGAGCCTAAAAAATGGTACAGATGAACAGGTTTGCAGGGAAGAAATAGAGACACAGAGGTAGAGAACAAACGTATGGACACCAAGTGTGGGAAGCCATGGGGTGGTGGTGGTGGGATGAGTTGGGAGATTGGGATTGACCTGTATACATGTATATGCATAAAATACATAACTAATAATAACGTGCTGTATAAAAAAAATAAAAATTAAATTTCAAAATTTTAAAAAATAAAATTTAAAAATAAAACAGAAAAACGTTCTTCCCGTCACACAGATGTATTTATAGGAATGAATTATTTCCATGCTTATATCTATAAATACATAAAAGAGGAATAAAACCTAACTTGAAACATAAAAGAAAAAAAAAAACCTTAACCCACGAGTTATACAGAGGAAAACCCTATCAGGGCACTTGCTCCAGCGGTAAACAATTCTGAAATTGGTCATAGGTGGGGAACCATCTCCCTTACCGCCAGCAACCCACCCCCTATGCAAGGAGCGTCCTCATTGCAAAGCTGGGGGACCGTGCTGAGGCATCTATGAGAAAACGTGAGCTGAGCCCCAGGCCAGCTGCTGCTGAACTGTTCCCACCCTTCCCAGGTAAAACACCTGAATATGTACAAGGTCTTGAAAGCTTAGAGGAAGGGCGGTGGAGCCACACCAGCGAAAGCACGCAGGCCAACTTGGTGCCTGCAGGCCAGCCAGGGTGGTCCTGGCCCCGGGCGCTCTTCCGGAAGCTTTCCATTGCCCTACCTGAGATACCCCTCCTGTCCCGGCCCCACTGCTTTTTGCCTTCCTCACCTCTGTCCGGAGAGAAATTCCAGCAGAAGGTATGGGTGACACATCCTCTTCTTTACAGGTGGCAGCCTGACAACTCCTGCAGAATGGCCAGCAGAGCCCCACTCACAGCGGGCCACCCACAAATCTGTGGCCCCTCACTCCCTCCCACCAGCACAGCCCCGAGACTGCTGACGGGGCAGAGAATATGGAGTCAGGCACAGCTTCAGGGGCTATTGCTGCCTGGAGCGCTGTTTATATTGACCTCAACGAGGCACACCTGGGGAGGGCGGGCCGGCAGGGTAAGGCTGCCCAGGTCAGCTAATCCACAACCCTCAGGGAATCACATTGTTGAAAATGGACCTCGCTAAGGCAGAATAGAAGCCAAGGGAAAAAAGGACACAATGCCATTCGCAGCACCGTAGATGAGTCTAGAAGTAATCACGTGACTTGTAGTAAGTCAGAAAGTGAAAGACACATATCATATCATATCACTTATAGGTGTTACCTAAAAATGGATACCAGGGCAGATATTCCCACGGAGAAGGGCAATCACAGATTCATTAAACAAACTTATGGTTCACCAATGGAAAGGTGTGAGGATTGGTTTCATTACGATATCGGGGTTAACAGACATATACAAACACAGGTGACATATATAATCACCAAAGACCTGCAGAATACCAAGAGAGGACTACTCAACATTCTGTCATAACGTACATGGGAAAAGGATCCCAGGAAGAACAGACATCTGTATATGTGTAAAAGAACCACATCTTCCACACCTACAACAAGCCAAACATTGTAATCAAACTTGCTGTAATAAAAAATAAAAAATTAAATTAAAAACACGAAGAAGTAGTGAGACAAACTTGAGGGGCTTTCTCCTGGCACATTCCATTCTAAATTCCAATCTAGAACACCACTTCCATTGAGGCTCTGTTGCCCTAGTCACCAGATTTGGTAAGGGAGAACTGCTGCCACCTTGTGGCCGTTTCACACAACAGCAGCTTTAATCCCTGCGCTAATGGTCAGTTGATATTCAAAATCATTGCAGGCCTGTAAATGACACCTGCCCTGAAAACAAATCCTGGGGTCACATATCGACCAAAAAATTCAAAGGACGTCCATATTTCAAAACGACCGTTTCAAAAGGCATATTTTACGCACATTAGTGTTCTGCTTCTTTTCCTTTCTTTCCTTTTTTGTTAGAAAAAACGGGAATGGAAAAAGGCATCCCTCAGAATGGGCGAAAATCGTTGCAGACGAATCAATGGACAGAGGTTTAATCTCCAATATATATAAACAGCTCATGCAGCTTAATATTAAAAGAACAAACAACCCAATACAAAAATGGGCAGAAGATCTAAAGAGAGGTTTCTTCAAAGGAGACACAGAGATGGCCAAGACGCACATGAAAAGCTGCTCAACAGCACTAATTATTAGAGAAATGCAAATCAAAACTACAATGAGGTGTCACCTCACACCTGTTAGAATCGGCATCATCAGAAAATCTACAAACAACCAATTCTGGGGAGGGTGTGGACAAAAGGAGCCCTCTTCCACTATTGGTGGGAATGTAAATTGATACAGTCACTATGGAGAACAGTATGGAGTTTCCTTAAAAAAACTAGAAATAGAATTACCATCTGATCCAGCAATCCCACTTCTGGGCATATACCCAGAGAAAACCGTAAATCAAAAAGGCACATTCACCACAATGTTCGTTGCAGCTCTCTTTACAATAGCCAGGTAATGGAAGCCACCTAAATGCCCACAGACAGACGAATGGATAAAGATGTGGTATATATATATAAAATGGAATATTACTCGGCCATAAAAAGGAATGAAACTGGGTCATTTGTAGAGACATCGATGGATCGAGAGACTGTCATACAGAATGAAGTAAGTCAGAAAGAGGAAAACAAATATTGTATATTAATGCATATATGTGGAGCCTAAAAATGGTACAGATGAACTGGTTTGCAGGGAAGAAATAGAGACACAGAGGTAGAGAACAAACGTATGGACACCAAGTGTGGGAAGCCATGGGGTGGTGGTGGTGGGATGAGTTTGGAGATTGGGATTGACCTGTATACATGTATATGCATAAAATACATAACTAATAATAACGTGCTGTATAAAAAAAATAAAAATTAAATTTCAAAATTTTAAAAAATAAAATTTAAAAATAAAACAGAAAAACGTTCTTCCCGTCACACAGATGTATTTATAGGAATGAATTATTTCCATGCTTATATCTATAAATACATAAAAGAGGAATAAAATCTAACTTGAAACATAAAAGAAAAAAAAAACCTTAACCCACGAGTTATACAGAGGAAAACCCTATCAGGGCATTTGCTCCAGCAGTAAACAATTCTGAAATTGGTCAGAGGTGGGGAACCATCTCCCATACCGCCAGCAACCCACCCCCCACGCAAGGAGCGTCCTCATTGCAAAGCTGGGGGACCGTGCCGAGGCATCTATGAGTAAACGTGAGCTGAGCCCCAGGCCAGCTGCTGCTGAACTGTTCCCACCTTTCCCAGGTAAAACACCTGAATATGTACAAGGGCTTGAAAGCCTAGAGGAAGGGCCGTGGAGCCACACCAGCGAATGTACGCAGGCCAACTTGGTGCCTGCAGGCCAGCCAGGGTGGTCCTGGCCCCGGGCGCTCTTCCGGAAGCTTTCCATTGCCCTACCTGAGATACCCCTCCTGTCCCGGCCCCCACTGCTTTTTGCCTTCCTCACCTCTGTCCGGAGAGAAATTCCAGCGGAAGGTATGGGTGACACATCCTCTTCTTTACAGGTGGCAGCCTGACAACTCCTGCAGAATGGCCAGCAGAGCCCCACTCACAGCGGGCCACCCACAAAGCTGTGACACCTCACTCCCTCCCACCAGCACAGCCCCGAGACTGCTGACGGGGCAGAGAATATGGAGTCAGGCACAGCTTCAGGGGCTATTGCTGCCTGGAGCGCTGTTTATATTGACCTCAACGAGGCACACCTGGGGAGGGCGGGCCGGCAGGGTAAGGCTGCCCAGGTCAGCTAATCCACAACCCTCAGGGAATCACATTGTTGAAAATGGACCTCGCTAAGGCAGAATAGAAGCCAAGGGAAAAAAAGGACACAATGCCATTTGCAGCACCGTAGATGAGTCTAGAAGTAATCACGTGACTTGTAGTAACTCAGAAAGTGAAAGACACATATCATATCATATCACTTATAGGTGTTACCTAAAAATGGATACCAGGGCAGATATTGCCACGGAGAAGGGCAATCACAGATTCATTAAACAAACTTATGGTTCACCAATGGAAAGGTGTGAGGATTGGTTTCATTACGATATCAGGTTTAAGAGACATATACAAACACAGGTGACATATATAATCACCAAAGACCTACAGAATACCAAGAGAGGACTACTCAACATTCTGTCATAACGTACATGGGAAAAGGATCCCAGGAAGAACAGACATCTGTATATGTGTAAAAGAACCACATCTTCCACACCTACAACAAGCCAAACATTGTAATCAAACTTGCTGTAATAAAAAATAAAAAAAAATTAAATTAAAAACACGAAGAAGAAGTAGTGAGACAAACTTGAGGGGCTTTCTCCTGGCACATTCCATTCTAAATTCCAATCTAGAACACCACTTCCATTGAGGCTCTGTTGCCCTAGTCACCAGATTTGGTAAGGGAGAACTGCTGCCACCTTGTGGCCGTTTCACACAACAGCAGCTTTAATCCCAGCGCTAATGGTCAGTTGATATTCAAAATCATTGCAGGCCTGTAAATGACACCTGCCCTGAAAACAAATCCTGGGGTCACATATCGACCAAAAAATTCAAAGGACGTCCATATTTCAAAACGACCGTTTCAAAAGGCATATTTTACGCACATTAGTGTTCTGCTTCTTTTCCTTTCTTTCCTTTTTTGTTAGAAAAAACGGGAATGGAAAAAGGCATCCCTCAGAATGGGCGAAAATCGTTGCAAACGAATCAATGGACAGAGGTTTAATCTCCAATATATATAAACAGCTCATGCAGCTTAATATTAAAAGAACAAACAACCCAATACAAAAATGGGCAGAAGATCTAAAGAGAGGTTTCTTCAAAGGAGACACAGAGATGGCCAAGACGCAAATGAAAAGCTGCTCAACAGCACTAATTATTAGAGAAATGCAAATCAAAACTACAATGAGGTGTCACCTCACACCTGTTAGAATCGGCATCATCAGAAAATCTACAAACAACCAATTCTGGGGAGGGTGTGGACAAAAGGAGCCCTCTTCCACTATTGGTGGGAATGTAAATTGATACAGTCACTATGGAGAACAGTATGGAGTTTCCTTAAAAAAACTAGAAATAGAATTACCATCTGATCCAGCAATCCCACTTCTGGGCATATACCCAGAGAAAACCGTAAATCAAAAAGGCACATTCACCACAATGTTCGTTGCAGCACTCTTTACAATAGCCACGTAATGGAAGCCACCTAAATGCCCACAGACAGATGAATGGATAAAGATGTGGTACATATATAAAATGGAATATTACTCGGCCATAAAAAGGAATGAAACTGAGTCATTTGTAGAGACATCGATGGATCGAGAGACTGTCATACAGAATGAAGTAAGTCAGAAAGAGGAAAACAAATATTGTATATTAATGCATATATGTGGAGCCTAAAAAATGGTACAGATGAACTGGTTTGCAGGGAAGAAATAGAGACACAGAGGTAGAGAACAAACGTATGGACACCAAGTGTGGGAAGCCATGGGGTGGTGGTGGTGGGATGAGTTGGGAGATTGGGATTGACCTGTATACATGTATATGCATAAAATACATAACTAATAATAACGTGCTGTATAAAAAAAATAAAAATTAAATTTCCAAATTTTAAAAAATAAAATTTAAAAATAAAACAGAAAAACGTTCTTCCCGTCACACAGATGTATTTATAGGAATGAATTATTTCCATGCTTATATCTATAAATACATAAAAGAGGAATAAAACCTAACTTGAAACATAAAAGAAAAAAAAAAAACCTTAACCCACGAGTTATACAGAGGAAAACCCTATCAGGGCACTTGCTCCAGCGGTAAACAATTCTGAAATTGGTCATAGGTGGGGAACCATCTCCCTTACCGCCAGCAACCCACCCCCTATGCAAGGAGCGTCCTCATTGCAAAGCTGGGGGACCGTGCTGAGGCATCTATGAGAAAACGTGAGCTGAGCCCCAGGCCAGCTGCTGCTGAACTGTTCCCACCCTTCCCAGGTAAAACACCTGAATATGTACAAGGTCTTGAAAGCTTAGAGGAAGGGCGGTGGAGCCACACCAGCGAAAGCACGCAGGCCAACTTGGTGCCTGCAGGCCAGCCAGGGTGGTCCTGGCCCCGGGCGCTCTTCCGGAAGCTTTCCATTGCCCTACCTGAGATACCCCTCCTGTCCCGGCCCCACTGCTTTTTGCCTTCCTCACCTCTGTCCGGAGAGAAATTCCAGCAGAAGGTATGGGTGACACATCCTCTTCTTTACAGGTGGCAGCCTGACAACTCCTGCAGAATGGCCAGCAGAGCCCCACTCACAGCGGGCCACCCACAAATCTGTGGCCCCTCACTCCCTCCCACCAGCACAGCCCCGAGACTGCTGACGGGGCAGAGAATATGGAGTCAGGCACAGCTTCAGGGGCTATTGCTGCCTGGAGCGCTGTTTATATTGACCTCAACGAGGCACACCTGGGGAGGGCGGGCCGGCAGGGTAAGGCTGCCCAGGTCAGCTAATCCACAACCCTCAGGGAATCACATTGTTGAAAGTGGACCTCGCTAAGGCAGAATAGAAGCCAAGGGAAAAAAGGACACAATGCCATTTGCAGCACCGTAGATGAGTCTAGAAGTAATCACGTGACTTGTAGTAAGTCAGAAAGTGAAAGACACATATCATATCATATCACTTATAGGTGTTACCTAAAAATGGATACCAGGGCAGATATTGCCACGGAGAAGGGCAATCACAGATTCATTAAACAAACTTATGGTTCACCAATGGAAAGGTGTGAGGATTGGTTTCATTACGATATCGGGGTTAACAGACATATACAAACACAGGTGACATATATAATCACCAGAGACCTGCAGAATACCAAGAGAGGACTACTCAACATTCTGCCATAACGTACATGGGAAAAGGATCCCAGGAAGAACAGACATCTGTATATGTGTAAAAGAACCACATCTTCCACACCTACAACAAGCCAAACATTGTAATCAAACTTGCTGTAATAAAAAATAAAAAAATTAAATTAAAAACACGAAGAAGTAGTGAGACAAACTTGAGGGGCTTTCTCCTGGCACATTCCATTCTAAATTCCAATCTAGAACACCACTTCCATTGAGGCTCTGTTGCCCTAGTCACCAGATTTGGTAAGGGAGAACTGCTGCCACCTTGTGGCCGTTTCACACAACAGCAGCTTTAATCCCTGCGCTAATGGTCAGTTGATATTCAAAATCATTGCAGGCCTGTAAATGACACCTGCCCTGAAAACAAATCCTGGGGTCACATATCGACCAAAAAATTCAAAGGACGTCCATATTTCAAAACGACCGTTTCAAAAGGCATATTTTACGCACATTAGTGTTCTGCTTCTTTTCCTTTCTTTCCTTTTTTGTTAGAAAAAACGGGAATGGAAAAAGGCATCCCTCAGAATGGGCGAAAATCGTTGCAGACGAATCAATGGACAGAGGTTTAATCTCCAATATATATAAACAGCTCATGCAGCTTAATATTAAAAGAACAAACAACCCAATACAAAAATGGGCAGAAGATCTAAAGAGAGGTTTCTTCAAAGGAGACACAGAGATGGCCAAGACGCAAATGAAAAGCTGCTCAACAGCACTAATTATTAGAGAAATGCAAATCAAAACTACAATGAGGTGTCACCTCACACCTGTTAGAATCGGCATCATCAGAAAATCTACAAACAACCAATTCTGGGGAGGGTGTGGACAAAAGGAGCCCTCTTCCACTATTGGTGGGAATGTAAATTGATACAGTCACTATGGAGAACAGTATGGAGTTTCCTTAAAAAAACTAGAAATAGAATTACCATCTGATCCAGCAATCCCACTTCTGGGCATATACCCAGAGAAAACCGTAAATCAAAAAGGCACATTCACCACAATGTTCGTTGCAGCACTCTTTACAATAGCCACGTAATGGAAGCCACCTAAATGCCCACAGACAGATGAATGGATAAAGATGTGGTACATATATAAAATGGAATATTACTCGGCCATAAAAAGGAATGAAACTGAGTCATTTGTAGAGACATCGATGGATCGAGAGACTGTCATACAGAATGAAGTAAGTCAGAAAGAGGAAAACAAATATTGTATATTAATGCATATATGTGGAGCCTAAAAAATGGTACAGATGAACAGGTTTGCAGGGAAGAAATAGAGACACAGAGGTAGAGAACAAACGTATGGACACCAAGTGTGGGAAGCCATGGGGTGGTGGTGGTGGGATGAGTTGGGAGATTGGGATTGACCTGTATACATGTATATGCATAAAATACATAACTAATAATAACGTGCTGTATAAAAAAAATAAAAATTAAATTTCAAAATTTTAAAAAATAAAATTTAAAAATAAAACAGAAAAACGTTCTTCCCGTCACACAGATGTATTTATAGGAATGAATTATTTCCATGCTTATATCTATAAATACATAAAAGAGGAATAAAACCTAACTTGAAACATAAAAGAAAAAAAAAAACCTTAACCCACGAGTTATACAGAGGAAAACCCTATCAGGGCACTTGCTCCAGCGGTAAACAATTCTGAAATTGGTCATAGGTGGGGAACCATCTCCCTTACCGCCAGCAACCCACCCCCTATGCAAGGAGCGTCCTCATTGCAAAGCTGGGGGACCGTGCTGAGGCATCTATGAGAAAACGTGAGCTGAGCCCCAGGCCAGCTGCTGCTGAACTGTTCCCACCCTTCCCAGGTAAAACACCTGAATATGTACAAGGTCTTGAAAGCTTAGAGGAAGGGCGGTGGAGCCACACCAGCGAAAGCACGCAGGCCAACTTGGTGCCTGCAGGCCAGCCAGGGTGGTCCTGGCCCCGGGCGCTCTTCCGGAAGCTTTCCATTGCCCTACCTGAGATACCCCTCCTGTCCCGGCCCCACTGCTTTTTGCCTTCCTCACCTCTGTCCGGAGAGAAATTCCAGCAGAAGGTATGGGTGACACATCCTCTTCTTTACAGGTGGCAGCCTGACAACTCCTGCAGAATGGCCAGCAGAGCCCCACTCACAGCGGGCCACCCACAAATCTGTGGCCCCTCACTCCCTCCCACCAGCACAGCCCCGAGACTGCTGACGGGGCAGAGAATATGGAGTCAGGCACAGCTTCAGGGGCTATTGCTGCCTGGAGCGCTGTTTATATTGACCTCAACGAGGCACACCTGGGGAGGGCGGGCCGGCAGGGTAAGGCTGCCCAGGTCAGCTAATCCACAACCCTCAGGGAATCACATTGTTGAAAATGGACCTCGCTAAGGCAGAATAGAAGCCAAGGGAAAAAAGGACACAATGCCATTCGCAGCACCGTAGATGAGTCTAGAAGTAATCACGTGACTTGTAGTAAGTCAGAAAGTGAAAGACACATATCATATCATATCACTTATAGGTGTTACCTAAAAATGGATACCAGGGCAGATATTCCCACGGAGAAGGGCAATCACAGATTCATTAAACAAACTTATGGTTCACCAATGGAAAGGTGTGAGGATTGGTTTCATTACGATATCGGGGTTAACAGACATATACAAACACAGGTGACATATATAATCACCAAAGACCTGCAGAATACCAAGAGAGGACTACTCAACATTCTGTCATAACGTACATGGGAAAAGGATCCCAGGAAGAACAGACATCTGTATATGTGTAAAAGAACCACATCTTCCACACCTACAACAAGCCAAACATTGTAATCAAACTTGCTGTAATAAAAAATAAAAAATTAAATTAAAAACACGAAGAAGTAGTGAGACAAACTTGAGGGGCTTTCTCCTGGCACATTCCATTCTAAATTCCAATCTAGAACACCACTTCCATTGAGGCTCTGTTGCCCTAGTCACCAGATTTGGTAAGGGAGAACTGCTGCCACCTTGTGGCCGTTTCACACAACAGCAGCTTTAATCCCTGCGCTAATGGTCAGTTGATATTCAAAATCATTGCAGGCCTGTAAATGACACCTGCCCTGAAAACAAATCCTGGGGTCACATATCGACCAAAAAATTCAAAGGACGTCCATATTTCAAAACGACCGTTTCAAAAGGCATATTTTACGCACATTAGTGTTCTGCTTCTTTTCCTTTCTTTCCTTTTTTGTTAGAAAAAACGGGAATGGAAAAAGGCATCCCTCAGAATGGGCGAAAATCGTTGCAGACGAATCAATGGACAGAGGTTTAATATCCAATATATATAAACAGCTCATGCAGCTTAATATTAAAAGAACAAACAACCCAATACAAAAATGGGCAGAAGATCTAAAGAGAGGTTTCTTCAAAGGAGACACAGAGATGGCCAAGACGCACATGAAAAGCTGCTCAACAGCACTAATTATTAGAGAAATGCAAATCAAAACTACAATGAGGTGTCACCTCACACCTGTTAGAATCGGCATCATCAGAAAATCTACAAACAACCAATTCTGGGGAGGGTGTGGACAAAAGGAGCCCTCTTCCACTATTGGTGGGAATGTAAATTGATACAGTCACTATGGAGAACAGTATGGAGTTTCCTTAAAAAAACTAGAAATAGAATTACCATCTGATCCAGCAATCCCACTTCTGGGCATATACCCAGAGAAAACCGTAAATCAAAAAGGCACATTCACCACAATGTTCGTTGCAGCTCTCTTTACAATAGCCAGGTAATGGAAGCCACCTAAATGCCCACAGACAGACGAATGGATAAAGATGTGGTATATATATATAAAATGGAATATTACTCGGCCATAAAAAGGAATGAAACTGGGTCATTTGTAGAGACATCGATGGATCGAGAGACTGTCATACAGAATGAAGTAAGTCAGAAAGAGGAAAACAAATATTGTATATTAATGCATATATGTGGAGCCTAAAAATGGTACAGATGAACTGGTTTGCAGGGAAGAAATAGAGACACAGAGGTAGAGAACAAACGTATGGACACCAAGTGTGGGAAGCCATGGGGTGGTGGTGGTGGGATGAGTTTGGAGATTGGGATTGACCTGTATACATGTATATGCATAAAATACATAACTAATAATAACGTGCTGTATAAAAAAAATAAAAATTAAATTTCAAAATTTTAAAAAATAAAATTTAAAAATAAAACAGAAAAACGTTCTTCCCGTCACACAGATGTATTTATAGGAATGAATTATTTCCATGCTTATATCTATAAATACATAAAAGAGGAATAAAATCTAACTTGAAACATAAAAGAAAAAAAAAACCTTAACCCACGAGTTATACAGAGGAAAACCCTATCAGGGCATTTGCTCCAGCAGTAAACAATTCTGAAATTGGTCAGAGGTGGGGAACCATCTCCCATACCGCCAGCAACCCACCCCCCACGCAAGGAGCGTCCTCATTGCAAAGCTGGGGGACCGTGCCGAGGCATCTATGAGTAAACGTGAGCTGAGCCCCAGGCCAGCTGCTGCTGAACTGTTCCCACCTTTCCCAGGTAAAACACCTGAATATGTACAAGGGCTTGAAAGCCTAGAGGAAGGGCCGTGGAGCCACACCAGCGAAAGCACGCAGGCCAACTTGGTGCCTGCAGGCCAGCCAGGGTGGTCCTGGCCCCGGGCGCTCTTCCGGAAGCTTTCCATTGCCCTACCTGAGATACCCCTCCTGTCCCGGCCCCCACTGCTTTTTGCCTTCCTCACCTCTGTCCGGAGAGAAATTCCAGCGGAAGGTATGGGTGACACATCCTCTTCTTTACAGGTGGCAGCCTGACAACTCCTGCAGAATGGCCAGCAGAGCCCCACTCACAGCGGGCCACCCACAAAGCTGTGACACCTCACTCCCTCCCACCAGCACAGCCCCGAGACTGCTGACGGGGCAGAGAATATGGAGTCAGGCACAGCTTCAGGGGCTATTGCTGCCTGGAGCGCTGTTTATATTGACCTCAACGAGGCACACCTGGGGAGGGCGGGCCGGCAGGGTAAGGCTGCCCAGGTCAGCTAATCCACAACCCTCAGGGAATCACATTGTTGAAAATGGACCTCGCTAAGGCAGAATAGAAGCCAAGGGAAAAAAAGGACACAATGCCATTTGCAGCACCGTAGATGAGTCTAGAAGTAATCACGTGACTTGTAGTAACTCAGAAAGTGAAAGACACATATCATATCATATCACTTATAGGTGTTACCTAAAAATGGATACCAGGGCAGATATTGCCACGGAGAAGGGCAATCACAGATTCATTAAACAAACTTATGGTTCACCAATGGAAAGGTGTGAGGATTGGTTTCATTACGATATCAGGTTTAAGAGACATATACAAACACAGGTGACATATATAATCACCAAAGACCTACAGAATACCAAGAGAGGACTACTCAACATTCTGTCATAACGTACATGGGAAAAGGATCCCAGGAAGAACAGACATCTGTATATGTGTAAAAGAACCACATCTTCCACACCTACAACAAGCCAAACATTGTAATCAAACTTGCTGTAATAAAAAATAAAAAAAAATTAAATTAAAAACACGAAGAAGAAGTAGTGAGACAAACTTGAGGGGCTTTCTCCTGGCACATTCCATTCTAAATTCCAATCTAGAACACCACTTCCATTGAGGCTCTGTTGCCCTAGTCACCAGATTTGGTAAGGGAGAACTGCTGCCACCTTGTGGCCGTTTCACACAACAGCAGCTTTAATCCCAGCGCTAATGGTCAGTTGATATTCAAAATCATTGCAGGCCTGTAAATGACACCTGCCCTGAAAACAAATCCTGGGGTCACATATCGACCAAAAAATTCAAAGGACGTCCATATTTCAAAACGACCGTTTCAAAAGGCATATTTTACGCACATTAGTGTTCTGCTTCTTTTCCTTTCTTTCCTTTTTTGTTAGAAAAAACGGGAATGGAAAAAGGCATCCCTCAGAATGGGCGAAAATCGTTGCAAACGAATCAATGGACAGAGGTTTAATCTCCAATATATATAAACAGCTCATGCAGCTTAATATTAAAAGAACAAACAACCCAATACAAAAATGGGCAGAAGATCTAAAGAGAGGTTTCTTCAAAGGAGACACAGAGATGGCCAAGACGCAAATGAAAAGCTGCTCAACAGCACTAATTATTAGAGAAATGCAAATCAAAACTACAATGAGGTGTCACCTCACACCTGTTAGAATCGGCATCATCAGAAAATCTACAAACAACCAATTCTGGGGAGGGTGTGGACAAAAGGAGCCCTCTTCCACTATTGGTGGGAATGTAAATTGATACAGTCACTATGGAGAACAGTATGGAGTTTCCTTAAAAAAACTAGAAATAGAATTACCATCTGATCCAGCAATCCCACTTCTGGGCATATACCCAGAGAAAACCGTAAATCAAAAAGGCACATTCACCACAATGTTCGTTGCAGCACTCTTTACAATAGCCACGTAATGGAAGCCACCTAAATGCCCACAGACAGATGAATGGATAAAGATGTGGTACATATATAAAATGGAATATTACTCGGCCATAAAAAGGAATGAAACTGAGTCATTTGTAGAGACATCGATGGATCGAGAGACTGTCATACAGAATGAAGTAAGTCAGAAAGAGGAAAACAAATATTGTATATTAATGCATATATGTGGAGCCTAAAAAATGGTACAGATGAACTGGTTTGCAGGGAAGAAATAGAGACACAGAGGTAGAGAACAAACGTATGGACACCAAGTGTGGGAAGCCATGGGGTGGTGGTGGTGGGATGAGTTGGGAGATTGGGATTGACCTGTATACATGTATATGCATAAAATACATAACTAATAATAACGTGCTGTATAAAAAAAATAAAAATTAAATTTCCAAATTTTAAAAAATAAAATTTAAAAATAAAACAGAAAAACGTTCTTCCCGTCACACAGATGTATTTATAGGAATGAATTATTTCCATGCTTATATCTATAAATACATAAAAGAGGAATAAAACCTAACTTGAAACATAAAAGAAAAAAAAAAAACCTTAACCCACGAGTTATACAGAGGAAAACCCTATCAGGGCACTTGCTCCAGCGGTAAACAATTCTGAAATTGGTCATAGGTGGGGAACCATCTCCCTTACCGCCAGCAACCCACCCCCTATGCAAGGAGCGTCCTCATTGCAAAGCTGGGGGACCGTGCTGAGGCATCTATGAGAAAACGTGAGCTGAGCCCCAGGCCAGCTGCTGCTGAACTGTTCCCACCCTTCCCAGGTAAAACACCTGAATATGTACAAGGTCTTGAAAGCTTAGAGGAAGGGCGGTGGAGCCACACCAGCGAAAGCACGCAGGCCAACTTGGTGCCTGCAGGCCAGCCAGGGTGGTCCTGGCCCCGGGCGCTCTTCCGGAAGCTTTCCATTGCCCTACCTGAGATACCCCTCCTGTCCCGGCCCCACTGCTTTTTGCCTTCCTCACCTCTGTCCGGAGAGAAATTCCAGCAGAAGGTATGGGTGACACATCCTCTTCTTTACAGGTGGCAGCCTGACAACTCCTGCAGAATGGCCAGCAGAGCCCCACTCACAGCGGGCCACCCACAAATCTGTGGCCCCTCACTCCCTCCCACCAGCACAGCCCCGAGACTGCTGACGGGGCAGAGAATATGGAGTCAGGCACAGCTTCAGGGGCTATTGCTGCCTGGAGCGCTGTTTATATTGACCTCAACGAGGCACACCTGGGGAGGGCGGGCCGGCAGGGTAAGGCTGCCCAGGTCAGCTAATCCACAACCCTCAGGGAATCACATTGTTGAAAGTGGACCTCGCTAAGGCAGAATAGAAGCCAAGGGAAAAAAGGACACAATGCCATTTGCAGCACCGTAGATGAGTCTAGAAGTAATCACGTGACTTGTAGTAAGTCAGAAAGTGAAAGACACATATCATATCATATCACTTATAGGTGTTACCTAAAAATGGATACCAGGGCAGATATTGCCACGGAGAAGGGCAATCACAGATTCATTAAACAAACTTATGGTTCACCAATGGAAAGGTGTGAGGATTGGTTTCATTACGATATCGGGGTTAACAGACATATACAAACACAGGTGACATATATAATCACCAAAGACCTGCAGAATACCAAGAGAGGACTACTCAACATTCTGCCATAAGGTACATGGGAAAAGGATCCCAGGAAGAACAGACATCTGTATATGTGTAAAAGAACCACATCTTCCACACCTACAACAAGCCAAACATTGTAATCAAACTTGCTGTAATAAAAAATAAAAAAATTAAATTAAAAACACGAAGAAGTAGTGAGACAAACTTGAGGGGCTTTCTCCTGGCACATTCCATTCTAAATTCCAATCTAGAACACCACTTCCATTGAGGCTCTGTTGCCCTAGTCACCAGATTTGGTAAGGGAGAACTGCTGCCACCTTGTGGCCGTTTCACACAACAGCAGCTTTAATCCCTGCGCTAATGGTCAGTTGATATTCAAAATCATTGCAGGCCTGTAAATGACACCTGCCCTGAAAACAAATCCTGGGGTCACATATCGACCAAAAAATTCAAAGGACGTCCATATTTCAAAACGACCGTTTCAAAAGGCATATTTTACGCACATTAGTGTTCTGCTTCTTTTCCTTTCTTTCCTTTTTTGTTAGAAAAAACGGGAATGGAAAAAGGCATCCCTCAGAATGGGCGAAAATCGTTGCAGACGAATCAATGGACAGAGGTTTAATCTCCAATATATATAAACAGCTCATGCAGCTTAATATTAAAAGAACAAACAACCCAATACAAAAATGGGCAGAAGATCTAAAGAGAGGTTTCTTCAAAGGAGACACAGAGATGGCCAAGACGCAAATGAAAAGCTGCTCAACAGCACTAATTATTAGAGAAATGCAAATCAAAACTACAATGAGGTGTCACCTCACACCTGTTAGAATCGGCATCATCAGAAAATCTACAAACAACCAATTCTGGGGAGGGTGTGGACAAAAGGAGCCCTCTTCCACTATTGGTGGGAATGTAAATTGATACAGTCACTATGGAGAACAGTATGGAGTTTCCTTAAAAAAACTAGAAATAGAATTACCATCTGATCCAGCAATCCCACTTCTGGGCATATACCCAGAGAAAACCGTAAATCAAAAAGGCACATTCACCACAATGTTCGTTGCAGCACTCTTTACAATAGCCACGTAATGGAAGCCACCTAAATGCCCACAGACAGATGAATGGATAAAGATGTGGTACATATATAAAATGGAATATTACTCGGCCATAAAAAGGAATGAAACTGAGTCATTTGTAGAGACATCGATGGATCGAGAGACTGTCATACAGAATGAAGTAAGTCAGAAAGAGGAAAACAAATATTGTATATTAATGCATATATGTGGAGCCTAAAAAATGGTACAGATGAACTGGTTTGCAGGGAAGAAATAGAGACACAGAGGTAGAGAACAAACGTATGGACACCAAGTGTGGGAAGCCATGGGGTGGTGGTGGTGGGATGAGTTGGGAGATTGGGATTGACCTGTATACATGTATATGCATAAAATACATAACTAATAATAACGTGCTGTATAAAAAAAATAAAAATTAAATTTCAAAATTTTAAAAAATAAAATTTAAAAATAAAACAGAAAAACGTTCTTCCCGTCACACAGATGTATTTATAGGAATGAATTATTTCCATGCTTATATCTATAAATACATAAAAGAGGAATAAAACCTAACTTGAAACATAAAAGAAAAAAAAAAAACCTTAACCCACGAGTTATACAGAGGAAAACCCTATCAGGGCACTTGCTCCAGCGGTAAACAATTCTGAAATTGGTCATAGGTGGGGAACCATCTCCCTTACCGCCAGCAACCCACCCCCTATGCAAGGAGCGTCCTCATTGCAAAGCTGGGGGACCGTGCTGAGGCATCTATGAGAAAACGTGAGCTGAGCCCCAGGCCAGCTGCTGCTGAACTGTTCCCACCCTTCCCAGGTAAAACACCTGAATATGTACAAGGTCTTGAAAGCTTAGAGGAAGGGCGGTGGAGCCACACCAGCGAAAGCACGCAGGCCAACTTGGTGCCTGCAGGCCAGCCAGGGTGGTCCTGGCCCCGGGCGCTCTTCCGGAAGCTTTCCATTGCCCTACCTGAGATACCCCTCCTGTCCCGGCCCCACTGCTTTTTGCCTTCCTCACCTCTGTCCGGAGAGAAATTCCAGCAGAAGGTATGGGTGACACATCCTCTTCTTTACAGGTGGCAGCCTGACAACTCCTGCAGAATGGCCAGCAGAGCCCCACTCACAGCGGGCCACCCACAAATCTGTGGCCCCTCACTCCCTCCCACCAGCACAGCCCCGAGACTGCTGACGGGGCAGAGAATATGGAGTCAGGCACAGCTTCAGGGGCTATTGCTGCCTGGAGCGCTGTTTATATTGACCTCAACGAGGCACACCTGGGGAGGGCGGGCCGGCAGGGTAAGGCTGCCCAGGTCAGCTAATCCACAACCCTCAGGGAATCACATTGTTGAAAATGGACCTCGCTAAGGCAGAATAGAAGCCAAGGGAAAAAAAGGACACAATGCCATTTGCAGCACCGTAGATGAGTCTAGAAGTAATCACGTGACTTGTAGTAACTCAGAAAGTGAAAGACACATATCATATCATATCACTTATAGGTGTTACCTAAAAATGGATACCAGGGCAGATATTGCCACGGAGAAGGGCAATCACAGATTCATTAAACAAACTTATGGTTCACCAATGGAAAGGTGTGAGGATTGGTTTCATTACGATATCGGGGTTAACAGACATATACAAACACAGGTGACATATATAATCACCAAAGACCTACAGAATACCAAGAGAGGACTACTCAACATTCTGTCATAACGTACATGGGAAAAGGATCCCAGGAAGAACAGACATCTGTATATGTGTAAAAGAACCACATCTTCCACACCTACAACAAGCCAAACATTGTAATCAAACTTGCTGTAATAAAAAATAAAAAAAATTAAATTAAAAACACGAAGAAGAAGTAGTGAGACAAACTTGAGGGGCTTTCTCCTGGCACATTCCATTCTAAATTCCAATCTAGAACACCACTTCCATTGAGGCTCTGTTGCCCTAGTCACCAGATTTGGTAAGGGAGAACTGCTGCCACCTTGTGGCCGTTTCACACAACAGCAGCTTTAATCCCAGCGCTAATGGTCAGTTGATATTCAAAATCATTGCAGGCCTGTAAATGACACCTGCCCTGAAAACAAATCCTGGGGTCACATATCGACCAAAAAATTCAAAGGACGTCCATATTTCAAAACGACCGTTTCAAAAGGCATATTTTACGCACATTAGTGTTCTGCTTCTTTTCCTTTCTTTCCTTTTTTGTTAGAAAAAACGGGAATGGAAAAAGGCATCCCTCAGAATGGGCGAAAATCGTTGCAAACGAATCAATGGACAGAGGTTTAATCTCCAATATATATAAACAGCTCATGCAGCTTAATATTAAAAGAACAAACAACCCAATACAAAAATGGGCAGAAGATCTAAAGAGAGGTTTCTTCAAAGGAGACACAGAGATGGCCAAGACGCAAATGAAAAGCTGCTCAACAGCACTAATTATTAGAGAAATGCAAATCAAAACTACAATGAGGTGTCACCTCACACCTGTTAGAATCGGCATCATCAGAAAATCTACAAACAACCAATTCTGGGGAGGGTGTGGACAAAAGGAGCCCTCTTCCACTATTGGTGGGAATGTAAATTGATACAGTCACTATGGAGAACAGTATGGAGTTTCCTTAAAAAAACTAGAAATAGAATTACCATCTGATCCAGCAATCCCACTTCTGGGCATATACCCAGAGAAAACCGTAAATCAAAAAGGCACATTCACCACAATGTTCGTTGCAGCACTCTTTACAATAGCCACGTAATGGAAGCCACCTAAATGCCCACAGACAGATGAATGGATAAAGATGTGGTACATATATAAAATGGAATATTACTCGGCCATAAAAAGGAATGAAACTGAGTCATTTGTAGAGACATCGATGGATCGAGAGACTGTCATACAGAATGAAGTAAGTCAGAAAGAGGAAAACAAATATTGTATATTAATGCATATATGTGGAGCCTAAAAAATGGTACAGATGAACTGGTTTGCAGGGAAGAAATAGAGACACAGAGGTAGAGAACAAACGTATGGACACCAAGTGTGGGAAGCCATGGGGTGGTGGTGGTGGGATGAGTTTGGAGATTGGGATTGACCTGTATACATGTATATGCATAAAATACATAACTAATAATAACGTGCTGTATAAAAAAAATAAAAATTAAATTTCAAAATTTTAAAAAATAAAATTTAAAAATAAAACAGAAAAACGTTCTTCCCGTCACACAGATGTATTTATAGGAATGAATTATTTCCATGCTTATATCTATAAATACATAAAAGAGGAATAAAACCTAACTTGAAACATAAAAGAAAAAAAAAAAACCTTAACCCACGAGTTATACAGAGGAAAACCCTATCAGGGCACTTGCTCCAGCGGTAAACAATTCTGAAATTGGTCATAGGTGGGGAACCATCTCCCTTACCGCCAGCAACCCACCCCCTATGCAAGGAGCGTCCTCATTGCAAAGCTGGGGGACCGTGCTGAGGCATCTATGAGAAAACGTGAGCTGAGCCCCAGGCCAGCTGCTGCTGAACTGTTCCCACCCTTCCCAGGTAAAACACCTGAATATGTACAAAGTCTTGAAAGCTTAGAGGAAGGGCGGTGGAGCCACACCAGCGAAAGCACGCAGGCCAACTTGGTGCCTGCAGGCCAGCCAGGGTGGTCCTGGCCCCGGGTGCTCTTCCGGAAGCTTTCCATTGCCCTACCTGAGATACCCCTCCTGTCCCGGCCCCACTGCTTTTTGCCTTCCTCACCTCTGTCCGGAGAGAAATTCCAGCAGAAGGTATGGGTGACACATCCTCTTCTTTACAGGTGGCAGCCTGACAACTCCTGCAGAATGGCCAGCAGAGCCCCACTCACAGCGGGCCACCCACAAATCTGTGGCCCCTCACTCCCTCCCACCAGCACAGCCCCGAGACTGCTGACGGGGCAGAGAATATGGAGTCAGGCACAGCTTCAGGGGCTATTGCTGCCTGGAGCGCTGTTTATATTGACCTCAACGAGGCACACCTGGGGAGGGCGGGCCGGCAGGGTAAGGCTGCCCAGGTCAGCTAATCCACAACCCTCAGGGAATCACATTGTTGAAAGTGGACCTCGCTAAGGCAGAATAGAAGCCAAGGGAAAAAAGGACACAATGCCATTTGCAGCACCGTAGATGAGTCTAGAAGTAATCACGTGACTTGTAGTAAGTCAGAAAGTGAAAGACACATATCATATCATATCACTTATAGGTGTTACCTAAAAATGGATACCAGGGCAGATATTGCCACGGAGAAGGGCAATCACAGATTCATTAAACAAACTTATGGTTCACCAATGGAAAGTTGTGAGGATTGGTTTCATTACGATATCGGGGTTAACAGACATATACAAACACAGGTGACATATATAATCACCAAAGACCTGCAGAATACCAAGAGAGGACTACTCAACATTCTGTCATAACGTACATGGGAAAAGGATCCCAGGAAGAACAGACATCTGTATATGTGTAAAAGAACCACATCTTCCACACCTACAACAAGCCAAACATTGTAATCAAACTTGCTGTAATAAAAAATAAAAAAATTAAATTAAAAACACGAAGAAGTAGTGAGACAAACTTGAGGGGCTTTCTCCTGGCACATTCCATTCTAAATTCCAATCTAGAACACCACTTCCATTGAGGCTCTGTTGCCCTAGTCACCAGATTTGGTAAGGGAGAACTGCTGCCACCTTGTGGCCGTTTCACACAACAGCAGCTTTAATCCCTGCGCTAATGGTCAGTTGATATTCAAAATCATTGCAGGCCTGTAAATGACACCTGCCCTGAAAACAAATCCTGGGGTCACATATCGACCAAAAAATTCAAAGGACGTCCATATTTCAAAACGACCGTTTCAAAAGGCATATTTTACGCACATTAGTGTTCTGCTTCTTTTCCTTTCTTTCCTTTTTTGTTAGAAAAAACGGGAATGGAAAAAGGCATCCCTCAGAATGGGCGAAAATCGTTGCAGACGAATCAATGGACAGAGGTTTAATCTCCAATATATATAAACAGCTCATGCAGCTTAATATTAAAAGAACAAACAACCCAATACAAAAATGGGCAGAAGATCTAAAGAGAGGTTTCTTCAAAGGAGACACAGAGATGGCCAAGACGCACATGAAAAGCTGCTCAACAGCACTAATTATTAGAGAAATGCAAATCAAAACTACAATGAGGTGTCACCTCACACCTGTTAGAATCGGCATCATCAGAAAATCTACAAACAACCAATTCTGGGGAGGGTGTGGACAAAAGGAGCCCTCTTCCACTATTGGTGGGAATGTAAATTGATACAGTCACTATGGAGAACAGTATGGAGTTTCCTTAAAAAAACTAGAAATAGAATTACCATCTGATCCAGCAATCCCACTTCTGGGCATATACCCAGAGAAAACCGTAAATCAAAAAGGCACATTCACCACAATGTTCGTTGCAGCTCTCTTTACAATAGCCAGGTAATGGAAGCCACCTAAATGCCCACAGACAGATGAATGGATAAAGATGTGGTATATATATATAAAATGGAATATTACTCGGCCATAAAAAGGAATGAAACTGGGTCATTTGTAGAGACATCGATGGATCGAGAGACTGTCATACAGAATGAAGTAAGTCAGAAAGAGGAAAACAAATATTGTATATTAATGCATATATGTGGAGCCTAAAAAATGGTACAGATGAACTGGTTTGCAGGGAAGAAATAGAGACACAGAGGTAGAGAACAAACGTATGGACACCAAGTGTGGGAAGCCATGGGGTGGTGGTGGTGGGATGAGTTGGGAGATTGGGATTGACCTGTATACATGTATATGCATAAAATACATAACTAATAATAACGTGCTGTATAAAAAAAATAAAAATTAAATTTCAAAATTTTAAAAAATAAAATTTAAAAATAAAACAGAAAAACGTTCTTCCCGTCACACAGATGTATTTATAGGAATGAATTATTTCCATGCTTATATCTATAAATACATAAAAGAGGAATAAAACCTAACTTGAAACATAAAAGAAAAAAAAAAAACCTTAACCCACGAGTTATACAGAGGAAAACCCTATCAGGGCACTTGCTCCAGCGGTAAACAATTCTGAAATTGGTCATAGGTGGGGAACCATCTCCCTTACCGCCAGCAACCCACCCCCTATGCAAGGAGCGTCCTCATTGCAAAGCTGGGGGACCGTGCTGAGGCATCTATGAGAAAACGTGAGCTGAGCCCCAGGCCAGCTGCTGCTGAACTGTTCCCACCCTTCCCAGGTAAAACACCTGAATATGTACAAGGTCTTGAAAGCTTAGAGGAAGGGCGGTGGAGCCACACCAGCGAAAGCACGCAGGCCAACTTGGTGCCTGCAGGCCAGCCAGGGTGGTCCTGGCCCCGGGCGCTCTTCCGGAAGCTTTCCATTGCCCTACCTGAGATACCCCTCCTGTCCCGGCCCCACTGCTTTTTGCCTTCCTCACCTCTGTCCGGAGAGAAATTCCAGCAGAAGGTATGGGTGACACATCCTCTTCTTTACAGGTGGCAGCCTGACAACTCCTGCAGAATGGCCAGCAGAGCCCCACTCACAGCGGGCCACCCACAAATCTGTGGCCCCTCACTCCCTCCCACCAGCACAGCCCCGAGACTGCTGACGGGGCAGAGAATATGGAGTCAGGCACAGCTTCAGGGGCTATTGCTGCCTGGAGCGCTGTTTATATTGACCTCAACGAGGCACACCTGGGGAGGGCGGGCCGGCAGGGTAAGGCTGCCCAGGTCAGCTAATCCACAACCCTCAGGGAATCACATTGTTGAAAATGGACCTCGCTAAGGCAGAATAGAAGCCAAGGGAAAAAAAGGACACAATGCCATTTGCAGCACCGTAGATGAGTCTAGAAGTAATCACGTGACTTGTAGTAACTCAGAAAGTGAAAGACACATATCATATCATATCACTTATAGGTGTTACCTAAAAATGGATACCAGGGCAGATATTGCCACGGAGAAGGGCAATCACAGATTCATTAAACAAACTTATGGTTCACCAATGGAAAGGTGTGAGGATTGGTTTCATTACGATATCGGGGTTAACAGACATATACAAACACAGGTGACATATATAATCACCAAAGACCTACAGAATACCAAGAGAGGACTACTCAACATTCTGTCATAACGTACATGGGAAAAGGATCCCAGGAAGAACAGACATCTGTATATGTGTAAAAGAACCACATCTTCCACACCTACAACAAGCCAAACATTGTAATCAAACTTGCTGTAATAAAAAATAAAAAAAATTAAATTAAAAACACGAAGAAGAAGTAGTGAGACAAACTTGAGGGGCTTTCTCCTGGCACATTCCATTCTAAATTCCAATCTAGAACACCACTTCCATTGAGGCTCTGTTGCCCTAGTCACCAGATTTGGTAAGGGAGAACTGCTGCCACCTTGTGGCCGTTTCACACAACAGCAGCTTTAATCCCAGCGCTAATGGTCAGTTGATATTCAAAATCATTGCAGGCCTGTAAATGACACCTGCCCTGAAAACAAATCCTGGGGTCACATATCGACCAAAAAATTCAAAGGACGTCCATATTTCAAAACGACCGTTTCAAAAGGCATATTTTACGCACATTAGTGTTCTGCTTCTTTTCCTTTCTTTCCTTTTTTGTTAGAAAAAACGGGAATGGAAAAAGGCATCCCTCAGAATGGGCGAAAATCGTTGCAAACGAATCAATGGACAGAGGTTTAATCTCCAATATATATAAACAGCTCATGCAGCTTAATATTAAAAGAACAAACAACCCAATACAAAAATGGGCAGAAGATCTAAAGAGAGGTTTCTTCAAAGGAGACACAGAGATGGCCAAGACGCAAATGAAAAGCTGCTCAACAGCACTAATTATTAGAGAAATGCAAATCAAAACTACAATGAGGTGTCACCTCACACCTGTTAGAATCGGCATCATCAGAAAATCTACAAACAACCAATTCTGGGGAGGGTGTGGACAAAAGGAGCCCTCTTCCACTATTGGTGGGAATGTAAATTGATACAGTCACTATGGAGAACAGTATGGAGTTTCCTTAAAAAAACTAGAAATAGAATTACCATCTGATCCAGCAATCCCACTTCTGGGCATATACCCAGAGAAAACCGTAAATCAAAAAGGCACATTCACCACAATGTTCGTTGCAGCACTCTTTACAATAGCCACGTAATGGAAGCCACCTAAATGCCCACAGACAGATGAATGGATAAAGATGTGGTACATATATAAAATGGAATATTACTCGGCCATAAAAAGGAATGAAACTGAGTCATTTGTAGAGACATCGATGGATCGAGAGACTGTCATACAGAATGAAGTAAGTCAGAAAGAGGAAAACAAATATTGTATATTAATGCATATATGTGGAGCCTAAAAAATGGTACAGATGAACTGGTTTGCAGGGAAGAAATAGAGACACAGAGGTAGAGAACAAACGTATGGACACCAAGTGTGGGAAGCCATGGGGTGGTGGTGGTGGGATGAGTTTGGAGATTGGGATTGACCTGTATACATGTATATGCATAAAATACATAACTAATAATAACGTGCTGTATAAAAAAAATAAAAATTAAATTTCAAAATTTTAAAAAATAAAATTTAAAAATAAAACAGAAAAACGTTCTTCCCGTCACACAGATGTATTTATAGGAATGAATTATTTCCATGCTTATATCTATAAATACATAAAAGAGGAATAAAACCTAACTTGAAACATAAAAGAAAAAAAAAAAACCTTAACCCACGAGTTATACAGAGGAAAACCCTATCAGGGCACTTGCTCCAGCGGTAAACAATTCTGAAATTGGTCATAGGTGGGGAACCATCTCCCTTACCGCCAGCAACCCACCCCCTATGCAAGGAGCGTCCTCATTGCAAAGCTGGGGGACCGTGCTGAGGCATCTATGAGAAAACGTGAGCTGAGCCCCAGGCCAGCTGCTGCTGAACTGTTCCCACCCTTCCCAGGTAAAACACCTGAATATGTACAAAGTCTTGAAAGCTTAGAGGAAGGGCGGTGGAGCCACACCAGCGAAAGCACGCAGGCCAACTTGGTGCCTGCAGGCCAGCCAGGGTGGTCCTGGCCCCGGGTGCTCTTCCGGAAGCTTTCCATTGCCCTACCTGAGATACCCCTCCTGTCCCGGCCCCACTGCTTTTTGCCTTCCTCACCTCTGTCCGGAGAGAAATTCCAGCAGAAGGTATGGGTGACACATCCTCTTCTTTACAGGTGGCAGCCTGACAACTCCTGCAGAATGGCCAGCAGAGCCCCACTCACAGCGGGCCACCCACAAATCTGTGGCCCCTCACTCCCTCCCACCAGCACAGCCCCGAGACTGCTGACGGGGCAGAGAATATGGAGTCAGGCACAGCTTCAGGGGCTATTGCTGCCTGGAGCGCTGTTTATATTGACCTCAACGAGGCACACCTGGGGAGGGCGGGCCGGCAGGGTAAGGCTGCCCAGGTCAGCTAATCCACAACCCTCAGGGAATCACATTGTTGAAAGTGGACCTCGCTAAGGCAGAATAGAAGCCAAGGGAAAAAAGGACACAATGCCATTTGCAGCACCGTAGATGAGTCTAGAAGTAATCACGTGACTTGTAGTAAGTCAGAAAGTGAAAGACACATATCATATCATATCACTTATAGGTGTTACCTAAAAATGGATACCAGGGCAGATATTGCCACGGAGAAGGGCAATCACAGATTCATTAAACAAACTTATGGTTCACCAATGGAAAGTTGTGAGGATTGGTTTCATTACGATATCGGGGTTAACAGACATATACAAACACAGGTGACATATATAATCACCAAAGACCTGCAGAATACCAAGAGAGGACTACTCAACATTCTGTCATAACGTACATGGGAAAAGGATCCCAGGAAGAACAGACATCTGTATATGTGTAAAAGAACCACATCTTCCACACCTACAACAAGCCAAACATTGTAATCAAACTTGCTGTAATAAAAAATAAAAAAATTAAATTAAAAACACGAAGAAGTAGTGAGACAAACTTGAGGGGCTTTCTCCTGGCACATTCCATTCTAAATTCCAATCTAGAACACCACTTCCATTGAGGCTCTGTTGCCCTAGTCACCAGATTTGGTAAGGGAGAACTGCTGCCACCTTGTGGCCGTTTCACACAACAGCAGCTTTAATCCCTGCGCTAATGGTCAGTTGATATTCAAAATCATTGCAGGCCTGTAAATGACACCTGCCCTGAAAACAAATCCTGGGGTCACATATCGACCAAAAAATTCAAAGGACGTCCATATTTCAAAACGACCGTTTCAAAAGGCATATTTTACGCACATTAGTGTTCTGCTTCTTTTCCTTTCTTTCCTTTTTTGTTAGAAAAAACGGGAATGGAAAAAGGCATCCCTCAGAATGGGCGAAAATCGTTGCAGACGAATCAATGGACAGAGGTTTAATCTCCAATATATATAAACAGCTCATGCAGCTTAATATTAAAAGAACAAACAACCCAATACAAAAATGGGCAGAAGATCTAAAGAGAGGTTTCTTCAAAGGAGACACAGAGATGGCCAAGACGCACATGAAAAGCTGCTCAACAGCACTAATTATTAGAGAAATGCAAATCAAAACTACAATGAGGTGTCACCTCACACCTGTTAGAATCGGCATCATCAGAAAATCTACAAACAACCAATTCTGGGGAGGGTGTGGACAAAAGGAGCCCTCTTCCACTATTGGTGGGAATGTAAATTGATACAGTCACTATGGAGAACAGTATGGAGTTTCCTTAAAAAAACTAGAAATAGAATTACCATCTGATCCAGCAATCCCACTTCTGGGCATATACCCAGAGAAAACCGTAAATCAAAAAGGCACATTCACCACAATGTTCGTTGCAGCTCTCTTTACAATAGCCAGGTAATGGAAGCCACCTAAATGCCCACAGACAGATGAATGGATAAAGATGTGGTATATATATATAAAATGGAATATTACTCGGCCATAAAAAGGAATGAAACTGGGTCATTTGTAGAGACATCGATGGATCGAGAGACTGTCATACAGAATGAAGTAAGTCAGAAAGAGGAAAACAAATATTGTATATTAATGCATATATGTGGAGCCTAAAAATGGTACAGATGAACTGGTTTGCAGGGAAGAAATAGAGACACAGAGGTAGAGAACAAACGTATGGACACCAAGTGTGGGAAGCCATCGGGTGGTGGTGGTGGGATGAGTTTGGAGATTGGGATTGACCTGTATACATGTATATGCATAAAATACATAACTAATAATAACGTGCTGTATAAAAAAAATAAAAATTAAATTTCAAAATTTTAAAAAATAAAATTTAAAAATAAAACAGAAAAACGTTCTTCCCGTCACACAGATGTATTTATAGGAATGAATTATTTCCATGCTTATATCTATAAATACATAAAAGAGGAATAAAATCTAACTTGAAACATAAAAGAAAAAAAAAACCTTAACCCACGAGTTATACAGAGGAAAACCCTATCAGGGCATTTGCTCCAGCAGTAAACAATTCTGAAATTGGTCAGAGGTGGGGAACCATCTCCCATACCGCCAGCAACCCACCCCCCACGCAAGGAGCGTCCTCATTGCAAAGCTGGGGGACCGTGCCGAGGCATCTATGAGTAAACGTGAGCTGAGCCCCAGGCCAGCTGCTGCTGAACTGTTCCCACCTTTCCCAGGTAAAACACCTGAATATGTACAAGGGCTTGAAAGCCTAGAGGAAGGGCCGTGGAGCCACACCAGCGAAAGCACGCAGGCCAACTTGGTGCCTGCAGGCCAGCCAGGGTGGTCCTGGCCCCGGGCGCTCTTCCGGAAGCTTTCCATTGCCCTACCTGAGATACCCCTCCTGTCCCGGCCCCCACTGCTTTTTGCCTTCCTCACCTCTGTCCGGAGAGAAATTCCAGCGGAAGGTATGGGTGACACATCCTCTTCTTTACAGGTGGCAGCCTGACAACTCCTGCAGAATGGCCAGCAGAGCCCCACTCACAGCGGGCCACCCACAAAGCTGTGACACCTCACTCCCTCCCACCAGCACAGCCCCGAGACTGCTGACGGGGCAGAGAATATTGAGTCAGGCACAGCTTCAGGGGCTATTGCTGCCTGGAGCACTGTTTATATTGACCTCAACGAGGCACACCTGGGGAGGGCGGGCCGGCAGGGTAAGGCTGCCCAGGTCAGCTAATCCACAACCCTCAGGGAATCACATTGTTGAAAATGGACCTCGCTAAGGCAGAATAGAAGCCAAGGGAAAAAAAGGACACAATGCCATTTGCAGCACCGTAGATGAGTCTAGAAGTAATCACGTGACTTGTAGTAACTCAGAAAGTGAAAGACACATATCATATCATATCACTTATAGGTGTTACCTAAAAATGGATACCAGGGCAGATATTGCCACGGAGAAGGGCAATCACAGATTCATTAAACAAACTTATGGTTCACCAATGGAAAGGTGTGAGGATTGGTTTCATTACGATATCAGGGTTAAGAGACATATACAAACACAGGTGACATATATAATCACCAAAGACATACAGAATACCAAGAGAGGACTACTCAACATTCTGTCATAACGTACATGGGAAAAGGATCCCAGGAAGAACAGACATCTGTATATGTGTAAAAGAACCACATCTTCCACACCTACAACAAGCCAAACATTGTAATCAAACTTGCTGTAATAAAAAATAAAAAAAAATTAAATTAAAAACACGAAGAAGAAGTAGTGAGACAAACTTGAGGGGCTTTCTCCTGGCACATTCCATTCTAAATTCCAATCTAGAACACCACTTCCATTGAGGCTCTGTTGCCCTAGTCACCAGATTTGGTAAGGGAGAACTGCTGCCACCTTGTGGCCGTTTCACACAACAGCAGCTTTAATCCCAGCGCTAATGGTCAGTTGATATTCAAAATCATTGCAGGCCTGTAAATGACACCTGCCCTGAAAACAAATCCTGGGGTCACATATCGACCAAAAAATTCAAAGGACGTCCATATTTCAAAACGACCGTTTCAAAAGGCATATTTTACGCACATTAGTGTTCTGCTTCTTTTCCTTTCTTTCCTTTTTTGTTAGAAAAAACGGGAATGGAAAAAGGCATCCCTCAGAATGGGCGAAAATCGTTGCAAACGAATCAATGGACAGAGGTTTAATCTCCAATATATATAAACAGCTCATGCAGCTTAATATTAAAAGAACAAACAACCCAATACAAAAATGGGCAGAAGATCTAAAGAGAGGTTTCTTCAAAGGAGACACAGAGATGGCCAAGACGCAAATGAAAAGCTGCTCAACAGCACTAATTATTAGAGAAATGCAAATCAAAACTACAATGAGGTGTCACCTCACACCTGTTAGAATCGGCATCATCAGAAAATCTACAAACAACCAATTCTGGGGAGGGTGTGGACAAAAGGAGCCCTCTTCCACTATTGGTGGGAATGTAAATTGATACAGTCACTATGGAGAACAGTATGGAGTTTCCTTAAAAAAACTAGAAATAGAATTACCATCTGATCCAGCAATCCCACTTCTGGGCATATACCCAGAGAAAACCGTAAATCAAAAAGGCACATTCACCACAATGTTCGTTGCAGCACTCTTTACAATAGCCACGTAATGGAAGCCACCTAAATGCCCACAGACAGATGAATGGATAAAGATGTGGTACATATATAAAATGGAATATTACTCGGCCATAAAAAGGAATGAAACTGAGTCATTTGTAGAGACATCGATGGATCGAGAGACTGTCATACAGAATGAAGTAAGTCAGAAAGAGGAAAACAAATATTGTATATTAATGCATATATGTGGAGCCTAAAAAATGGTACAGATGAACAGGTTTGCAGGGAAGAAATAGAGACACAGAGGTAGAGAACAAACGTATGGACACCAAGTGTGGGAAGCCATGGGGTGGTGGTGGTGGGATGAGTTGGGAGATTGGGATTGACCTGTATACATGTATATGCATAAAATACATAACTAATAATAACGTGCTGTATAAAAAAAATAAAAATTAAATTTCAAAATTTTAAAAAATAAAATTTAAAAATAAAACAGAAAAACGTTCTTCCCGTCACACAGATGTATTTATAGGAATGAATTATTTCCATGCTTATATCTATAAATACATAAAAGAGGAATAAAACCTAACTTGAAACATAAAAGAAAAAAAAAAACCTTAACCCACGAGTTATACAGAGGAAAACCCTATCAGGGCACTTGCTCCAGCGGTAAACAATTCTGAAATTGGTCATAGGTGGGGAACCATCTCCCTTACCGCCAGCAACCCACCCCCTATGCAAGGAGCGTCCTCATTGCAAAGCTGGGGGACCGTGCTGAGGCATCTATGAGAAAACGTGAGCTGAGCCCCAGGCCAGCTGCTGCTGAACTGTTCCCACCCTTCCCAGGTAAAACACCTGAATATGTACAAGGTCTTGAAAGCTTAGAGGAAGGGCGGTGGAGCCACACCAGCGAAAGCACGCAGGCCAACTTGGTGCCTGCAGGCCAGCCAGGGTGGTCCTGGCCCCGGGCGCTCTTCCGGAAGCTTTCCATTGCCCTACCTGAGATACCCCTCCTGTCCCGGCCCCACTGCTTTTTGCCTTCCTCACCTCTGTCCGGAGAGAAATTCCAGCAGAAGGTATGGGTGACACATCCTCTTCTTTACAGGTGGCAGCCTGACAACTCCTGCAGAATGGCCAGCAGAGCCCCACTCACAGCGGGCCACCCACAAATCTGTGGCCCCTCACTCCCTCCCACCAGCACAGCCCCGAGACTGCTGACGGGGCAGAGAATATGGAGTCAGGCACAGCTTCAGGGGCTATTGCTGCCTGGAGCGCTGTTTATATTGACCTCAACGAGGCACACCTGGGGAGGGCGGGCCGGCAGGGTAAGGCTGCCCAGGTCAGCTAATCCACAACCCTCAGGGAATCACATTGTTGAAAATGGACCTCGCTAAGGCAGAATAGAAGCCAAGGGAAAAAAGGACACAATGCCATTCGCAGCACCGTAGATGAGTCTAGAAGTAATCACGTGACTTGTAGTAAGTCAGAAAGTGAAAGACACATATCATATCATATCACTTATAGGTGTTACCTAAAAATGGATACCAGGGCAGATATTGCCACGGAGAAGGGCAATCACAGATTCATTAAACAAACTTATGGTTCACCAATGGAAAGGTGTGAGGATTGGTTTCATTACGATATCGGGGTTAACAGACATATACAAACACAGGTGACATATATAATCACCAAAGACCTGCAGAATACCAAGAGAGGACTACTCAACATTCTGTCATAACGTACATGGGAAAAGGATCCCAGGAAGAACAGACATCTGTATATGTGTAAAAGAACCACATCTTCCACACCTACAACAAGCCAAACATTGTAATCAAACTTGCTGTAATAAAAAATAAAAAATTAAATTAAAAACACGAAGAAGTAGTGAGACAAACTTGAGGGGCTTTCTCCTGGCACATTCCATTCTAAATTCCAATCTAGAACACCACTTCCATTGAGGCTCTGTTGCCCTAGTCACCAGATTTGGTAAGGGAGAACTGCTGCCACCTTGTGGCCGTTTCACACAACAGCAGCTTTAATCCCTGCGCTAATGGTCAGTTGATATTCAAAATCATTGCAGGCCTGTAAATGACACCTGCCCTGAAAACAAATCCTGGGGTCACATATCGACCAAAAAATACAAAGGACGTCCATATTTCAAAACGACCGTTTCAAAAGGCATATTTTACGCACATTAGTGTTCTGCTTCTTTTCCTTTCTTTCCTTTTTTGTTAGAAAAAACGGGAATGGAAAAAGGCATCCCTCAGAATGGGCGAAAATCGTTGCAGACGAATCAATGGACAGAGGTTTAATATCCAATATATATAAACAGCTCATGCAGCTTAATATTAAAAGAACAAACAACCCAATACAAAAATGGGCAGAAGATCTAAAGAGAGGTTTCTTCAAAGGAGACACAGAGATGGCCAAGACGCACATGAAAAGCTGCTCAACAGCACTAATTATTAGAGAAATGCAAATCAAAACTACAATGAGGTGTCACCTCACACCTGTTAGAATCGGCATCATCAGAAAATCTACAAACAACCAATTCTGGGGAGGGTGTGGACAAAAGGAGCCCTCTTCCACTATTGGTGGGAATGTAAATTGATACAGTCACTATGGAGAACAGTATGGAGTTTCCTTAAAAAAACTAGAAATAGAATTACCATCTGATCCAGCAATCCCACTTCTGGGCATATACCCAGAGAAAACCGTAAATCAAAAAGGCACATTCACCACAATGTTCGTTGCAGCTCTCTTTACAATAGCCAGGTAATGGAAGCCACCTAAATGCCCACAGACAGACGAATGGATAAAGATGTGGTATATATATATAAAATGGAATATTACTCGGCCATAAAAAGGAATGAAACTGGGTCATTTGTAGAGACATCGATGGATCGAGAGACTGTCATACAGAATGAAGTAAGTCAGAAAGAGGAAAACAAATATTGTATATTAATGCATATATGTGGAGCCTAAAAATGGTACAGATGAACTGGTTTGCAGGGAAGAAATAGAGACACAGAGGTAGAGAACAAACGTATGGACACCAAGTGTGGGAAGCCATGGGGTGGTGGTGGTGGGATGAGTTTGGAGATTGGGATTGACCTGTATACATGTATATGCATAAAATACATAACTAATAATAACGTGCTGTATAAAAAAAATAAAAATTAAATTTCAAAATTTTAAAAAATAAAATTTAAAAATAAAACAGAAAAACGTTCTTCCCGTCACACAGATGTATTTATAGGAATGAATTATTTCCATGCTTATATCTATAAATACATAAAAGAGGAATAAAATCTAACTTGAAACATAAAAGAAAAAAAAAACCTTAACCCACGAGTTATACAGAGGAAAACCCTATCAGGGCATTTGCTCCAGCAGTAAACAATTCTGAAATTGGTCAGAGGTGGGGAACCATCTCCCATACCGCCAGCAACCCACCCCCCACGCAAGGAGCGTCCTCATTGCAAAGCTGGGGGACCGTGCCGAGGCATCTATGAGTAAACGTGAGCTGAGCCCCAGGCCAGCTGCTGCTGAACTGTTCCCACCTTTCCCAGGTAAAACACCTGAATATGTACAAGGGCTTGAAAGCCTAGAGGAAGGGCCGTGGAGCCACACCAGCGAAAGCACGCAGGCCAACTTGGTGCCTGCAGGCCAGCCAGGGTGGTCCTGGCCCCGGGCGCTCTTCCGGAAGCTTTCCATTGCCCTACCTGAGATACCCCTCCTGTCCCGGCCCCCACTGCTTTTTGCCTTCCTCACCTCTGTCCGGAGAGAAATTCCAGCGGAAGGTATGGGTGACACATCCTCTTCTTTACAGGTGGCAGCCTGACAACTCCTGCAGAATGGCCAGCAGAGCCCCACTCACAGCGGGCCACCCACAAAGCTGTGACACCTCACTCCCTCCCACCAGCACAGCCCCGAGACTGCTGACGGGGCAGAGAATATGGAGTCAGGCACAGCTTCAGGGGCTATTGCTGCCTGGAGCGCTGTTTATATTGACCTCAACGAGTCACACCTGGGGAGGGCGGGCCGGCAGGGTAAGGCTGCCCAGGTCAGCTAATCCACAACCCTCAGGGAATCACATTGTTGAAAATGGACCTCGCTAAGGCAGAATAGAAGCCAAGGGAAAAAAGGACACAATGCCATTTGCAGCACCGTAGATGAGTCTAGAAGTAATCACGTGACTTGTAGTAAGTCAGAAAGTGAAAGACACATATCATATCATATCACTTATAGGTGTTACCTAAAAATGGATACCAGGGCAGATATTGCCACGGAGAAGGGCAATCACAGATTCATTAAACAAACATATGGTTCACCAATGGAAAGGTGTGAGGATTGGTTTCATTACGATATCGGGGTTAACAGACATATACAAACACAGGTGACATATATAATCACCAAAGACCTACAGAATACCAAGAGAGGACTACTCAACATTCTGTCATAACGTACATGGGAAAAGGATCCCAGGAAGAACAGACATCTGTATATGTGTAAAAGAACCACATCTTCCACACCTACAACAAGCCAAACATTGTAATCAAACTTGCTGTAATAAAAAATAAAAAAAATTAAATTAAAAACACGAAGAAGTAGTGAGACAAACTTGAGGGGCTTTCTCCTGGCACATTCCATTCTAAATTCCAATCTAGAACACCACTTCCATTGAGGCTCTGTTGCCCTAGTCACCAGATTTGGTAAGGGAGAACTGCTGCCACCTTGTGGCCGTTTCACACAACAGCAGCTTTAATCCCTGCGCTAATGCTCAGTTGATATTCAAAATCATTGCAGGCCTGTAAATGACACCTGCCCTGAAAACAAATCCTGGGGTCACATATCGACCAAAAAATTCAAAGGACGTCCATATTTCAAAACGACCGTTTCAAAAGGCATATTTTACGCACATTAGTGTTCTGCTTCTTTTCCTTTCTTTCCTTTTTTGTTAGAAAAAACGGGAATGGAAAAAGGCATCCCTCAGAATGGGCGAAAATCGTTGCAGACGAATCAATGGACAGAGGTTTAATCTCCAATATATATAAACAGCTCATGCAGCTTAATATTAAAAGAACAAACAACCCAATACAAAAATGGGCAGAAGATCTAAAGAGAGGTTTCTTCAAAGGAGACACAGAGATGGCCAAGACGCACATGAAAAGCTGCTCAACAGCACTAATTATTAGAGAAATGCAAATCAAAACTACAATGAGGTGTCACCTCACACCTGTTAGAATCGGCATCATCAGAAAATCTACAAACAACCAATTCTGGGGAGGGTGTGGACAAAAGGAGCCCTCTTCCACTATTGGTGGGAATGTAAATTGATACAGTCACTATGGAGAACAGTATGGAGTTTCCTTAAAAAAACTAGAAATAGAATTACCATCTGATCCAGCAATCCCACTTCTGGGCATATACCCAGAGAAAACCGTAAATCAAAAAGGCACATTCACCACAATGTTCGTTGCAGCACTCTTTACAATAGCCAGGTAATGGAAGCCACCTAAATGCCCACAGACAGATGAATGGATAAAGATGTGGTATATATATAAAATGGAATATTACTCGGCCATAAAAAGGAATGAAACTGGGTCATTTGTAGAGACATCGATGGATCGAGAGACTGTCATACAGAATGAAGTAAGTCAGAAAGAGGAAAACAAATATTGTATATTAATGCATATATGTGGAGCCTAAAAATGGTACAGATGAACTGGTTTGCAGGGAAGAAATAGAGACACAGAGGTAGAGAACAAACGTATGGACACCAAGTGTGGGAAGCCATGGGGTGGTGGTGGTGGGATGAGTTTGGAGATTGGGATTGACCTGTATACATGTATATGCATAAAATACATAACTAATAATAACGTGCTGTATAAAAAAAATAAAAATTAAATTTCAAAATTTTAAAAAATAAAATTTAAAAATAAAACAGAAAAACGTTCTTCCCGTCACACAGATGTATTAATAGGAATGAATTATTTCCATGCTTATATCTATAAATACATAAAAGAGGAATAAAATCTAACTTGAAACATAAAACAAAAAAAAAACCTTAACCCACGAGTTATACAGAGGAAAACCCTATCAGGGCATTTGCTCCAGCAGTAAACAATTCTGAAATTGGTCAGAGGTGGGGAACCATCTCCCATACCGCCAGCAACCCACCCCCCACGCAAGGAGCGTCCTCATTGCAAAGCTGGGGGACCGTGCCGAGGCATCTATGAGTAAACGTGAGCTGAGCCCCAGGCCAGCTGCTGCTGAACTGTTCCCACCTTTCCCAGGTAAAACACCTGAATATGTACAAGGGCTTGAAAGCCTAGAGGAAGGGCCGTGGAGCCACACCAGCGAAAGCACGCAGGCCAACTTGGTGCCTGCAGGCCAGCCAGGGTGGTCCTGGCCCAGGGTGCTCTTCCGGAAGCTTTCCATTGCCCTACCTGAGATACCCCTCCTGTCCCGGCCCCCACTGCTTTTTGCCTTCCTCACCTCTGTCCGGAGAGAAATTCCAGCGGAAGGTATGGGTGACACATCCTCTTCTTTACAGGTGGCAGCCTGACAACTCCTGCAGAATGGCCAGCAGAGCCCCACTCACAGCGGGCCACCCACAAAGCTGTGACACCTCACTCCCTCCCACCAGCACAGCCCCGAGACTGCTGACGGGGCAGAGAATATGGAGTCAGGCACAGCTTCAGGGGCTAATGCTGCCTGGAGCGCTGTTTATATTGACCTCAACGAGGCACACCTGGGGAGGGCGGGCCGGCAGGGTAAGGCTGCCCAGGTCAGCTAATCCACAACCCTCAGGGAATCACATTGTTGAAAATGGACCTCGCTAAGGCAGAATAGAAGCCAAGGGAAAAAAGGACACAATGCCATTTGCAGCACCGTAGATGAGTCTAGAAGTAATCACGTGACTTGTAGTAAGTCAGAAAGTGAAAGACACATATCATATCATATCACTTAGAGGTGTTACCTAAAAATGGATACCAGGGCAGATATTGCCACGGAGAAGGGCAATCACAGATTCATTAAACAAACATATGGTTCACCAATGGAAAGGTGTGAGGATTGGTTTCATTACGATATCGGGGTTAACAGACATATACAAACACAGGTGACATATATAATCACCAAAGACCTACAGAATACCAAGAGAGGACTACTCAACATTCTGTCATAACGTACATGGGAAAAGGATCCCAGGAAGAACAGACATCTGTATATGTGTAAAAGAACCACATCTTCCACACCTACAACAAGCCAAACATTGTAATCAAACTTGCTGTAATAAAAAATAAAAAAAAATTAAATTAAAAACACGAAGAAGAAGTAGTGAGACAAACTTGAGGGGCTTTCTCCTGGCACATTCCATTCTAAATTCCAATCTAGAACACCACTTCCATTGAGGCTCTGTTGCCCTAGTCACCAGATTTGGTAAGGGAGAACTGCTGCCACCTTGTGGCCGTTTCACACAACAGCAGCTTTAATCCCAGCGCTAATGGTCAGTTGATATTCAAAATCATTGCAGGCCTGTAAATGACACCTGCCCTGAAAACAAATCCTGGGGTCACATATCGACCAAAAAATTCAAAGGACGTCCATATTTCAAAACGACCGTTTCAAAAGGCATATTTTACGCACATTAGTGTTCTGCTTCTTTTCCTTTCTTTCCTTTTTTGTTAGAAAAAACGGGAATGGAAAAAGGCATCCCTCAGAATGGGCGAAAATCGTTGCAAACGAATCAATGGACAGAGGTTTAATCTCCAATATATATAAACAGCTCATGCAGCTTAATATTAAAAGAACAAACAACCCAATACAAAAATGGGCAGAAGATCTAAAGAGAGGTTTCTTCAAAGGAGACACAGAGATGGCCAAGACGCAAATGAAAAGCTGCTCAACAGCACTAATTATTAGAGAAATGCAAATCAAAACTACAATGAGGTGTCACCTCACACCTGTTAGAATCGGCATCATCAGAAAATCTACAAACAACCAATTCTGGGGAGGGTGTGGACAAAAGGAGCCCTCTTCCACTATTGGTGGGAATGTAAATTGATACAGTCACTATGGAGAACAGTATGGAGTTTCCTTAAAAAAACTAGAAATAGAATTACCATCTGATCCAGCAATCCCACTTCTGGGCATATACCCAGAGAAAACCGTAAATCAAAAAGGCACATTCACCACAATGTTCGTTGCAGCACTCTTTACAATAGCCACGTAATGGAAGCCACCTAAATGCCCACAGACAGATGAATGGATAAAGATGTGGTACATATATAAAATGGAATATTACTCGGCCATAAAAAGGAATGAAACTGAGTCATTTGTAGAGACATCGATGGATCGAGAGACTGTCATACAGAATGAAGTAAGTCAGAAAGAGGAAAACAAATATTGTATATTAATGCATATATGTGGAGCCTAAAAAATGGTACAGATGAACAGGTTTGCAGGGAAGAAATAGAGACACAGAGGTAGAGAACAAACGTATGGACACCAAGTGTGGGAAGCCATGGGGTGGTGGTGGTGGGATGAGTTGGGAGATTGGGATTGACCTGTATACATGTATATGCATAAAATACATAACTAATAATAACGTGCTGTATAAAAAAAATAAAAATTAAATTTCAAAATTTTAAAAAATAAAATTTAAAAATAAAACAGAAAAACGTTCTTCCCGTCACACAGATGTATTTATAGGAATGAATTATTTCCATGCTTATATCTATAAATACATAAAAGAGGAATAAAACCTAACTTGAAACATAAAAGAAAAAAAAAAACCTTAACCCACGAGTTATACAGAGGAAAACCCTATCAGGGCACTTGCTCCAGCGGTAAACAATTCTGAAATTGGTCATAGGTGGGGAACCATCTCCCTTACCGCCAGCAACCCACCCCCTATGCAAGGAGCGTCCTCATTGCAAAGCTGGGGGACCGTGCTGAGGCATCTATGAGAAAACGTGAGCTGAGCCCCAGGCCAGCTGCTGCTGAACTGTTCCCACCCTTCCCAGGTAAAACACCTGAATATGTACAAGGTCTTGAAAGCTTAGAGGAAGGGCGGTGGAGCCACACCAGCGAAAGCACGCAGGCCAACTTGGTGCCTGCAGGCCAGCCAGGGTGGTCCTGGCCCCGGGCGCTCTTCCGGAAGCTTTCCATTGCCCTACCTGAGATACCCCTCCTGTCCCGGCCCCACTGCTTTTTGCCTTCCTCACCTCTGTCCGGAGAGAAATTCCAGCAGAAGGTATGGGTGACACATCCTCTTCTTTACAGGTGGCAGCCTGACAACTCCTGCAGAATGGCCAGCAGAGCCCCACTCACAGCGGGCCACCCACAAATCTGTGGCCCCTCACTCCCTCCCACCAGCACAGCCCCGAGACTGCTGACGGGGCAGAGAATATGGAGTCAGGCACAGCTTCAGGGGCTATTGCTGCCTGGAGCGCTGTTTATATTGACCTCAACGAGGCACACCTGGGGAGGGCGGGCCGGCAGGGTAAGGCTGCCCAGGTCAGCTAATCCACAACCCTCAGGGAATCACATTGTTGAAAATGGACCTCGCTAAGGCAGAATAGAAGCCAAGGGAAAAAAGGACACAATGCCATTCGCAGCACCGTAGATGAGTCTAGAAGTAATCACGTGACTTGTAGTAAGTCAGAAAGTGAAAGACACATATCATATCATATCACTTATAGGTGTTACCTAAAAATGGATACCAGGGCAGATATTCCCACGGAGAAGGGCAATCACAGATTCATTAAACAAACTTATGGTTCACCAATGGAAAGGTGTGAGGATTGGTTTCATTACGATATCGGGGTTAACAGACATATACAAACACAGGTGACATATATAATCACCAAAGACCTGCAGAATACCAAGAGAGGACTACTCAACATTCTGTCATAACGTACATGGGAAAAGGATCCCAGGAAGAACAGACATCTGTATATGTGTAAAAGAACCACATCTTCCACACCTACAACAAGCCAAACATTGTAATCAAACTTGCTGTAATAAAAAATAAAAAATTAAATTAAAAACACGAAGAAGTAGTGAGACAAACTTGAGGGGCTTTCTCCTGGCACATTCCATTCTAAATTCCAATCTAGAACACCACTTCCATTGAGGCTCTGTTGCCCTAGTCACCAGATTTGGTAAGGGAGAACTGCTGCCACCTTGTGGCCGTTTCACACAACAGCAGCTTTAATCCCTGCGCTAATGGTCAGTTGATATTCAAAATCATTGCAGGCCTGTAAATGACACCTGCCCTGAAAACAAATCCTGGGGTCACATATCGACCAAAAAATACAAAGGACGTCCATATTTCAAAACGACCGTTTCAAAAGGCATATTTTACGCACATTAGTGTTCTGCTTCTTTTCCTTTCTTTCCTTTTTTGTTAGAAAAAACGGGAATGGAAAAAGGCATCCCTCAGAATGGGCGAAAATCGTTGCAGACGAATCAATGGACAGAGGTTTAATATCCAATATATATAAACAGCTCATGCAGCTTAATATTAAAAGAACAAACAACCCAATACAAAAATGGGCAGAAGATCTAAAGAGAGGTTTCTTCAAAGGAGACACAGAGATGGCCAAGACGCACATGAAAAGCTGCTCAACAGCACTAATTATTAGAGAAATGCAAATCAAAACTACAATGAGGTGTCACCTCACACCTGTTAGAATCGGCATCATCAGAAAATCTACAAACAACCAATTCTGGGGAGGGTGTGGACAAAAGGAGCCCTCTTCCACTATTGGTGGGAATGTAAATTGATACAGTCACTATGGAGAACAGTATGGAGTTTCCTTAAAAAAACTAGAAATAGAATTACCATCTGATCCAGCAATCCCACTTCTGGGCATATACCCAGAGAAAACCGTAAATCAAAAAGGCACATTCACCACAATGTTCGTTGCAGCTCTCTTTACAATAGCCAGGTAATGGAAGCCACCTAAATGCCCACAGACAGACGAATGGATAAAGATGTGGTATATATATATAAAATGGAATATTACTCGGCCATAAAAAGGAATGAAACTGGGTCATTTGTAGAGACATCGATGGATCGAGAGACTGTCATACAGAATGAAGTAAGTCAGAAAGAGGAAAACAAATATTGTATATTAATGCATATATGTGGAGCCTAAAAATGGTACAGATGAACTGGTTTGCAGGGAAGAAATAGAGACACAGAGGTAGAGAACAAACGTATGGACACCAAGTGTGGGAAGCCATGGGGTGGTGGTGGTGGGATGAGTTTGGAGATTGGGATTGACCTGTATACATGTATATGCATAAAATACATAACTAATAATAACGTGCTGTATAAAAAAAATAAAAATTAAATTTCAAAATTTTAAAAAATAAAATTTAAAAATAAAACAGAAAAACGTTCTTCCCGTCACACAGATGTATTTATAGGAATGAATTATTTCCATGCTTATATCTATAAATACATAAAAGAGGAATAAAATCTAACTTGAAACATAAAAGAAAAAAAAAACCTTAACCCACGAGTTATACAGAGGAAAACCCTATCAGGGCATTTGCTCCAGCAGTAAACAATTCTGAAATTGGTCAGAGGTGGGGAACCATCTCCCATACCGCCAGCAACCCACCCCCCACGCAAGGAGCGTCCTCATTGCAAAGCTGGGGGACCGTGCCGAGGCATCTATGAGTAAACGTGAGCTGAGCCCCAGGCCAGCTGCTGCTGAACTGTTCCCACCTTTCCCAGGTAAAACACCTGAATATGTACAAGGGCTTGAAAGCCTAGAGGAAGGGCCGTGGAGCCACACCAGCGAAAGCACGCAGGCCAACTTGGTGCCTGCAGGCCAGCCAGGGTGGTCCTGGCCCCGGGCGCTCTTCCGGAAGCTTTCCATTGCCCTACCTGAGATACCCCTCCTGTCCCGGCCCCCACTGCTTTTTGCCTTCCTCACCTCTGTCCGGAGAGAAATTCCAGCGGAAGGTATGGGTGACACATCCTCTTCTTTACAGGTGGCAGCCTGACAACTCCTGCAGAATGGCCAGCAGAGCCCCACTCACAGCGGGCCACCCACAAAGCTGTGACACCTCACTCCCTCCCACCAGCACAGCCCCGAGACTGCTGACGGGGCAGAGAATATGGAGTCAGGCACAGCTTCAGGGGCTATTGCTGCCTGGAGCGCTGTTTATATTGACCTCAACGAGTCACACCTGGGGAGGGCGGGCCGGCAGGGTAAGGCTGCCCAGGTCAGCTAATCCACAACCCTCAGGGAATCACATTGTTGAAAATGGACCTCGCTAAGGCAGAATAGAAGCCAAGGGAAAAAAGGACACAATGCCATTTGCAGCACCGTAGATGAGTCTAGAAGTAATCACGTGACTTGTAGTAAGTCAGAAAGTGAAAGACACATATCATATCATATCACTTATAGGTGTTACCTAAAAATGGATACCAGGGCAGATATTGCCACGGAGAAGGGCAATCACAGATTCATTAAACAAACATATGGTTCACCAATGGAAAGGTGTGAGGATTGGTTTCATTACGATATCGGGGTTAACAGACATATACAAACACAGGTGACATATATAATCACCAAAGACCTACAGAATACCAAGAGAGGACTACTCAACATTCTGTCATAACGTACATGGGAAAAGGATCCCAGGAAGAACAGACATCTGTATATGTGTAAAAGAACCACATCTTCCACACCTACAACAAGCCAAACATTGTAATCAAACTTGCTGTAATAAAAAATAAAAAAAATTAAATTAAAAACACGAAGAAGTAGTGAGACAAACTTGAGGGGCTTTCTCCTGGCACATTCCATTCTAAATTCCAATCTAGAACACCACTTCCATTGAGGCTCTGTTGCCCTAGTCACCAGATTTGGTAAGGGAGAACTGCTGCCACCTTGTGGCCGTTTCACACAACAGCAGCTTTAATCCCTGCGCTAATGCTCAGTTGATATTCAAAATCATTGCAGGCCTGTAAATGACACCTGCCCTGAAAACAAATCCTGGGGTCACATATCGACCAAAAAATTCAAAGGACGTCCATATTTCAAAACGACCGTTTCAAAAGGCATATTTTACGCACATTAGTGTTCTGCTTCTTTTCCTTTCTTTCCTTTTTTGTTAGAAAAAACGGGAATGGAAAAAGGCATCCCTCAGAATGGGCGAAAATCGTTGCAGACGAATCAATGGACAGAGGTTTAATCTCCAATATATATAAACAGCTCATGCAGCTTAATATTAAAAGAACAAACAACCCAATACAAAAATGGGCAGAAGATCTAAAGAGAGGTTTCTTCAAAGGAGACACAGAGATGGCCAAGACGCACATGAAAAGCTGCTCAACAGCACTAATTATTAGAGAAATGCAAATCAAAACTACAATGAGGTGTCACCTCACACCTGTTAGAATCGGCATCATCAGAAAATCTACAAACAACCAATTCTGGGGAGGGTGTGGACAAAAGGAGCCCTCTTCCACTATTGGTGGGAATGTAAATTGATACAGTCACTATGGAGAACAGTATGGAGTTTCCTTAAAAAAACTAGAAATAGAATTACCATCTGATCCAGCAATCCCACTTCTGGGCATATACCCAGAGAAAACCGTAAATCAAAAAGGCACATTCACCACAATGTTCTTTGCAGCACTCTTTACAATAGCCAGGTAATGGAAGCCACCTAAATGCCCACAGACAGATGAATGGATAAAGATGTGGTATATATATAAAATGGAATATTACTCGGCCATAAAAAGGAATGAAACTGGGTCATTTGTAGAGACATCGATGGATCGAGAGACTGTCATACAGAATGAAGTAAGTCAGAAAGAGGAAAACAAATATTGTATATTAATGCATATATGTGGAGCCTAAAAATGGTACAGATGAACTGGTTTGCAGGGAAGAAATAGAGACACAGAGGTAGAGAACAAACGTATGGACACCAAGTGTGGGAAGCCATGGGGTGGTGGTGGTGGGATGAGTTTGGAGATTGGGATTGACCTGTATACATGTATATGCATAAAATACATAACTAATAATAACGTGCTGTATAAAAAAAATAAAAATTAAATTTCAAAATTTAAAAAAATAAAATTTAAAAATAAAACAGAAAAACGTTCTTCCCGTCACACAGATGTATTAATAGGAATGAATTATTTCCATGCTTATATCTATAAATACATAAAAGAGGAATAAAATCTAACTTGAAACATAAAACAAAAAAAAAACCTTAACCCACGAGTTATACAGAGGAAAACCCTATCAGGGCATTTGCTCCAGCAGTAAACAATTCTGAAATTGGTCAGAGGTGGGGAACCATCTCCCATACCGCCAGCAACCCACCCCCCACGCAAGGAGCGTCCTCATTGCAAAGCTGGGGGACCGTGCCGAGGCATCTATGAGTAAACGTGAGCTGAGCCCCAGGCCAGCTGCTGCTGAACTGTTCCCACCTTTCCCAGGTAAAACACCTGAATATGTACAAGGGCTTGAAAGCCTAGAGGAAGGGCCGTGGAGCCACACCAGCGAAAGCACGCAGGCCAACTTGGTGCCTGCAGGCCAGCCAGGGTGGTCCTGGCCCAGGGTGCTCTTCCGGAAGCTTTCCATTGCCCTACCTGAGATACCCCTCCTGTCCCGGCCCCCACTGCTTTTTGCCTTCCTCACCTCTGTCCGGAGAGAAATTCCAGCGGAAGGTATGGGTGACACATCCTCTTCTTTACAGGTGGCAGCCTGACAACTCCTGCAGAATGGCCAGCAGAGCCCCACTCACAGCGGGCCACCCACAAAGCTGTGACACCTCACTCCCTCCCACCAGCACAGCCCCGAGACTGCTGACGGGGCAGAGAATATGGAGTCAGGCACAGCTTCAGGGGCTAATGCTGCCTGGAGCGCTGTTTATATTGACCTCAACGAGGCACACCTGGGGAGGGCGGGCCGGCAGGGTAAGGCTGCCCAGGTCAGCTAATCCACAACCCTCAGGGAATCACATTGTTGAAAATGGACCTCGCTAAGGCAGAATAGAAGCCAAGGGAAAAAAGGACACAATGCCATTTGCAGCACCGTAGATGAGTCTAGAAGTAATCACGTGACTTGTAGTAAGTCAGAAAGTGAAAGACACATATCATATCATATCACTTATAGGTGTTACCTAAAAATGGATACCAGGGCAGATATTGCCACGGAGAAGGGCAATCACAGATTCATTAAACAAACATATGGTTCACCAATGGAAAGGTGTGAGGATTGGTTTCATTACGATATCGGGGTTAACAGACATATACAAACACAGGTGACATATATAATCACCAAAGACCTACAGAATACCAAGAGAGGACTACTCAACATTCTGTCATAACGTACATGGGAAAAGGATCCCAGGAAGAACAGACATCTGTATATGTGTAAAAGAACCACATCTTCCACACCTACAACAAGCCAAACATTGTAATCAAACTTGCTGTAATAAAAAATAAAAAAAATTAAATTAAAAACACGAAGAAGTAGTGAGACAAACTTGAGGGGCTTTCTCCTGGCACATTCCATTCTAAATTCCAATCTAGAACACCACTTCCATTGAGGCTCTGTTGCCCTAGTCACTAGATTTGGTAAGGGAGAACTGCTGCCACCTTGTGGCCGTTTCACACAACAGCAGCTTTAATCCCAGCGCTAATGGTCAGTTGATATTCAAAATCATTGCAGGCCTGTAAATGACACCTGCCCTGAAAACAATTCCTGGGGTCACATATCGACCAAAAAATTCAAAGGACGTCCATATTTCAAAACGACCGTTTCAAAAGGCATATTTTACGCACATTAGTGTTCTGCTTCTTTTCCTTTCTTTCCTTTTTTGTTAGAAAAAACGGGAATGGAAAAAGGCATCCCTCAGAATGGGCGAAAGTCGTTGCAAACGAATCAATGGACAGAGGTTTAATCTCCAATATATATAAACAGCTCATGCAGCTTAATATTAAAAAAAAAAACAACCCAATACAAAAATGGGCAGAAGATCTAAAGAGACATTTCTTCAAAGGAGACACAGAGATGGCCAAGACGCACATGAAAAGCTGCTCAACAGCACTAATTATTAGAGAAATGCAAATCAAAACTACAATGAGGTGTCACCTCACACCTGTTAGAATCGGCATCATCAGAAAATCTACAAACAACCAATTCTGGGGAGGGTGTGGACAAAAGGAGCCCTCTTCCACTATTGGTGGGAATGTAAATTGATACAGTCACTATGGAGAACAGTATGGAGTTTCCTTAAAAAAACTAGAAATAGAATTACCATCTGATCCAGCAATCCCACTTCTGGGCATATACCCAGAGAAAACCGTAAATCAAAAAGGCACATTCACCACAATGTTCGTTGCAGCACTCTTTACAATAGCCAGGTAATGGAAGCCACCTAAATGCCCACAGACAGATGAATGGATAAAGATGTGGTATATATATAAAATGGAATATTACTCGGCCATAAAAAGGAATGAAACTGGGTCATTTGTAGAGACATCGATGGATCGAGAGACTGTCATACAGAATGAAGTAAGTCAGAAAGAGGAAAACAAATATTGTATATTAATGCATATATGTGGAGCCTAAAAATGGTACAGATGAACTGGTTTGCAGGGAAGAAATAGAGACACAGAGGTAGAGAACAAACGTATGGACACCAAGTGTGGGAAGCCATGGGGTGGTGGTGGTGGGATGAGTTTGGAGATTGGGATTGACCTGTATACATGTATATGCATAAAATACATAACTAATAATAACGTGCTGTATAAAAAAAATAAAAATTAAATTTCAAAATTTTAAAAAATAAAATTTAAAAATAAAACAGAAAAACGTTCTTCCCGTCACACAGATGTATTAATAGGAATGAATTATTTCCATGCTTATATCTATAAATACATAAAAGAGGAATAAAATCTAACTTGAAACATAAAAGAAAAAAAAAACCTTAACCCACGAGTTATACAGAGGAAAACCCTATCAGGGCATTTGCTCCAGCAGTAAACAATTCTGAAATTGGTCAGAGGTGGGGAACCATCTCCCATACCGCCAGCAACCCACCCCCCACGCAAGGAGCGTCCTCATTGCAAAGCTGGGGGACCGTGCCGAGGCATCTATGAGTAAACGTGAGCTGAGCCCCAGGCCAGCTGCTGCTGAACTGTTCCCACCTTTCCCAGGTAAAACACCTGAATATGTACAAGGGCTTGAAAGCCTAGAGGAAGGGCCGTGGAGCCACACCAGCGAAAGCACGCAGGCCAACTTGGTGCCTGCAGGCCAGCCAGGGTGGTCCTGGCCCAGGGTGCTCTTCCGGAAGCTTTCCATTGCCCTACCTGAGATACCCCTCCTGTCCCGGCCCCCACTGCTTTTTGCCTTCCTCACCTCTGTCCGGAGAGAAATTCCAGCGGAAGGTATGGGTGACACATCCTCTTCTTTACAGGTGGCAGCCTGACAACTCCTGCAGAATGGCCAGCAGAGCCCCACTCACAGCGGGCCACCCACAAAGCTGTGACACCTCACTCCCTCCCACCAGCACAGCCCTGAGACTGCTGACGGGGCAGAGAATATGGAGTCAGGCACAGCTTCAGGGGCTATTGCTGCCTGGAGCGCTGTTTATATTGACCTCAACGAGGCACACCTGGGGAGGGCGGGCCGGCAGGGTAAGGCTGCCCAGGTCAGCTAATCCACAACCCTCAGGGAATCACATTGTTGAAAATGGACCTCGCTAAGGCAGAATAGAAGCCAAGGGAAAAAAGGACACAATGCCATTTGCAGCACCGTAGATGAGTCTAGAAGTAATCACGTGACTTGTAGTAAGTCAGAAAGTGAAAGACACATATCATATCATATCACTTATAGGTGTTACCTAAAAATGGATACCAGGGCAGATATTGCCACGGAGAAGGGCAATCACAGATTCATTAAACAAACATATGGTTCACCAATGGAAAGGTGTGAGGATTGGTTTCATTACGATATCGGGGTTAACAGACATATACAAACACAGGTGACATATATAATCACCAAAGACCTACAGAATACCAAGAGAGGACTACTCAACATTCTGTCATAACGTACATGGGAAAAGGATCCCAGGAAGAACAGACATCTGTATATGTGTAAAAGAACCACATCTTCCACACCTACAACAAGCCAAACATTGTAATCAAACTTGCTGTAATAAAAAATAAAAAAAATTAAATTAAAAACACGAAGAAGTAGTGAGACAAACTTGAGGGGCTTTCTCCTGGCACATTCCATTCTAAATTCCAATCTAGAACACCACTTCCATTGAGGCTCTGTTGCCCTAGTCACCAGATTTGGTAAGGGAGAACTGCTGCCACCTTGTGGCCGTTTCACACAACAGCAGCTTTAATCCCAGCGCTAATGGTCAGTTGATATTCAAAATCATTGCAGGCCTGTAAATGACACCTGCCCTGAAAACAATTCCTGGGGTCACATATCGACCAAAAAATTCAAAGGACGTCCATATTTCAAAACGACCGTTTCAAAAGGCATATTTTACGCACATTAGTGTTCTGCTTCTTTTCCTTTCTTTCCTTTTTTGTTAGAAAAAACGGGAATGGAAAAAGGCATCCCTCAGAATGGGCGAAAGTCGTTGCAAACGAATCAATGGACAGAGGTTTAATCTCCAATATATATAAACAGATCATGCAGCTTAATATTAAAAAAAAAACAACCCAATACAAAAATGGGCAGAAGATCTAAAGAGACATTTCTTCAAAGGAGACACAGAGATGGCCAAGACGCACATGAAAAGCTGCTCAACAGCACTAATTATTAGAGAAATGCAAATCAAAACTACAATGAGGTGTCACCTCACACCTGTTAGAATCGGCATCATCAGAAAATCTACAAACAACCAATTCTGGGGAGGGTGTGGACAAAAGGAGCCCTCTTCCACTATTGGTGGGAATGTAAATTGATACAGTCACTATGGAGAACAGTATGGAGTTTCCTTAAAAAAACTAGAAATAGAATCACCATCTGATCCAGCAATCCCACTTCTGGGAATATACCCAGAGAAAACCGTAAATCAAAAAGGCACATTCACCACAATATTCACTGCAGCACTCTTTACAATAGCCAGTTAATGGAAGCCACCTAAATGCCCACAGACTGATGAATGGATAAAGATGTGGTACATATATAAAATGGAATATTACTCGGCCATAAAAAGGAATGAAACTGGGTCATTTGTAGAGACATCGATGGATCGAGAGACTGTCATACAGAATGAAGTAAGTCAGAAAGAGGAAAACAAATGTTGTATATTAATGCATATATGTGGAGCCTAAAAAATGGTACAGATGAACTGGTTTGCAGGGAAGAAATAGAGACACAGAGGTAGAGAACAAACGTATGGACACCAAGTGTGGGAAGCCATGGGGTGGTGGTGGTGGGATGAGTTGGGAGATTGGGATTGACCTGTATACATGTATATGCATAAAATACATAACTAATAATAACGTGCTGTATAAAAAAATTAAATAAAAATTAAATTTCAAAATTTTAAAAAATAAAATTTAAAAATAAAACAGAAAAACGTTCTTCCCGTCACACAGATGTATTTATAGGAATGAATTATTTCCATGCTTATATCTATAAATACATAAAAGAGGAATAAAATCTAACTTGAACCATAAAAGAAAAAAAAAACCTGAACCCACGAGTTATACAGAGGAAAACCCTATCAGGGCATTTGCTCCAGCAGTAAACAATTCTGAAATTGGTCAGAGGTGGGGAACCATCTCCCATACCGCCAGCAACCCACCCCCCACGCAAGGAGCGTCCTCATTGCAAAGCTGGGGGACAGTGCCGAGGCATCTATGAGTAAACGTGAGCTGAGCCCCAGGCCAGCTGCTGCTGAACTGTTCCCACCCTTCCCAGGTAAAACACCTGAATATGTACAAGGGCTTGAAAGCCTAGAGGAAGGGCCGTGGAGCCACACCAGCGAAAGCACGCAGGCCAACTTGGTGCCTGCAGGCCAGCCAGGGTGGTCCTGGCCCCGGGCGCTCTTCCGGAAGCTTTCCATTGCCCTACCTGAGATACCCCTCCTGTCCCGGCCCCCACTGCTTTTTGCCTTCCTCACCTCTGTCCGGAGAGAAATTCCAGCGGAAGGTATGGGTGACACATCCTCTTCTTTACAGGTGGCAGCCTGACAACTCCTGCAGAATGGCCAGCAGAGCCCCACTCACAGCGGGCCACCCACAAAGCTGTGGCCCCTCACTCCCTCCCACCAGCACAGCCCCGAGACTGCTGACGGGGCAGAGAATATGGAGTCAGGCACAGCTTCAGGGGCTATTGCTGCCTGGAGCGCTGTTTATATTGACCTCAACGAGGCACACCTGGGGAGGGCGGGCCGGCAGGGTAAGGCTTCCCAGGTCAGCTAATCCACAACCCTCAGGGAATCACATTGTTGAAAATGGACCTCGCTAACGCAGAATAGAAGCCAAGGGAAAAAGGGACACAATGCCATTTGCGGCACCGTAGATGAGTGTAGAAGTAATCACGTGACTTGTAGTAAGTCAGAAAGTGAAAGACACATATCATATCATATCACTTATAGGTGTTACCTAAAAATGGATACCAGGGCAGATATTGCCACGGAGAAGGGCAATCACAGATTCATTAAACAAACTTATGGTTCACCAATGGAAAGGTGTGAGGATTGGTTTCATTACGATATCGGGGTTAAGAGACATATACAAACACAGGTGACATATATAATCACCAAAGACCTACAGAATACCAAGAGAGGACTACTCAACATTCTGTCATAACGTACATGGGAAAAGGATCCCAGGAAGAACAGACATCTGTATATGTGTAAAAGAACCACATCTTCCACACCTACAACAAGCCAAACATTTTAATCAAACTTGCTGTAATAAAAAATAAAAAAAAAATTAAATTAAAAACACGAAGAAGAAGTAGTGAGACAAACTTGAGGGGCTTTCTCCTGGCACATTCCATTCTAAATTCCAATCTAGAACACCACTTCCATTGAGGCTCTGTTGCCCTAGTCACCAGATTTGGTAAGGGAGAACGGCTGCCACCTTGTGGCCGTTTCACACAACAGCAGCTTTAATCCCAGCGCTAATGGTCAGTTGATATTCAAAATCATTGCAGGCCTGTAAATGACACCTGCCCTGAAAACAAATCCTGGGGTCACATATCGACCAAAAAATTCAAAGGACGTCCATATTTCAAAACGACCGTTTCAAAAGGCATATTTTACCCTCATTAGTGTTCTGCTTCTTTTCCTTTCTTTCCTTTTTTGTTAAAAAAAAACGGGAATGGAAAAAGGCATCCCTCAGAATGGGCGAAAGTCGTTGCAAACGAATCAATGGACAGAGGTTTAATCTCCAATATATATAAACAGCTCATGCAGCTTAATATTAAAAGAACAAACAACCCAATACAAAAATGGGCAGAAGATCTAAAGAGAGGTTTCTTCAAAGGAGACACAGAGATGGCCAAGACGCACATGAAAAGCTGCTCAACAGCACTAATTATTAGAGAAATGCAAAGCAAACCTACACTGAGGTGTCACCTCACACCTGTTAGAATCGGCATCATCAGAAAATCTACAAACAACCAATTCTGGGGAGGGCGTGGACAAAAGGAGCCCTCTTCCACTTTTGGTGGGAATGTAAATTGATACAGTCACTATGGAGAACAGTATGGAGTTTCCTTAAAAAAACTAGAAATAGAATTACCATCTGATCCAGCAATCCCACTTCTGGGCATATACCCAGAGAAAACCGTAAATCAAAAAGGCACATTCACCACAATGTTCGTTGCAGCACTCTTTACAATAGCCAGGTAATGGAAGCCACCTAAATGCCCACAGACAGATGAATGGATAAAGATGTGGTACATATATAAAATGGAATATTACTCGGCCATAAAAAGGAATGAAACTGGGTCATTTGTAGAGACATCGATGGATCGAGAGACTGTCATACAGAATGAAGTAAGTCAGAAAGAGGAAAACAAATATTGTATATTAATGCATATATGTGGAGCCTAAAAAATGGTACAGATGAACTGCTTTGCAGGGAAGAAATAGAGACACAGAGGTAGAGAACAAACGTATGGACACCAAGTGTGGGAAGCCATGGGGTGGTGGTGGTGGGATGAGTTGGGAGATTGGGATTGACCTGTATACATGTATATGCATAAAATACATAAGTAATGATAGGGTGCTGTATAAAAAAAATAAAAATTAAATTTCAAAATTTTAAAAAATAAAATTTAAAAATAAAACAGAAAAACGTTCTTCCCGTCACACAGATGTATTTATAGGAATGAATTATTTTCATGCTTATATCTATAAATACATAAAAGAGGAATAAAATCTAACTTGAAACATAAAAGAAAAATAAAAAAACCTTAACCCACGAGTTATACAGAGGAATACCCTATCAGGGCACTTGCTCCAGCAGTAAACAATTCTGAAATTGGTCAGAGGTGGGGAACCATCTCCCATACCGCCAGCAACCCACCCCCCACGCAAGGAGCGTCCTCATTGCAAAGCTGGGGGACCGTGCCGAGGCATCTATGAGTAAACGTGAGCTGAGCCCCAGGCCAGCTGAACTGTTCCCACCCTTCCCAGGTAAAACACCTGAATATGTACAAGGTCTTGAAAGCCTAGAGGAAGGGCCGTGGAGCCACACCAGCGAAAGCACGCAGGCCAACTTGGTGCCTGCAGGCCAGCCAGGGTGGTCCTGGCCCCGGGCGCTCTTCTGGAAGCTTTCCATTGCCCTACCTGAGATACCCCTCCTGTCCCGGCCCCCACTGCTTTTTGCCTTCCTCACCTCTGTCCGGAGAGAAATTCCAGCGGAAGGTATGGGTGACACATCCTCTTCTTTACAGGTGGCAGCCTGACAACTCCTGCAGAATGGCCAGCAGAGCCCCACTCACAGCGGGCCACCCACAAAGCTGTGGCCCCTCACTCCCTCCCACCAGCACAGCCCCGAGACTGCTGACGGGGCAGAGAATATGGAGTCAGGCACAGCTTCAGGGACTATTGCTGCCTGGAGCGCTGTTTATATTGACCTCAACGAGGCACACCTGGGGAGGGCGGGCCGGCAGGGTAAGGCTGCCCAGGTCAGCTAATCCACAACCCTCAGGGAATCACATTGTTGAAAATGGACCTCGCTAAGGCAGAATAGAAGCCAAGGGAAAAAAGGACACAATGCCATTTGCAGCACCGTAGATGAGTCTAGAAGTAATCACGTGACTTGTAGTAAGTCAGAAAGTGAAAGACACATATCATATCATATCACTTATAGGTGTTACCTAAAAATGGATACCAGGGCAGATATTGCCACGGAGAAGGGCAATCACAGATTCATTAAACAAACTTATGGTTCACCAATGGAAAGGTGTGAGGATTGGTTTCATTATGATATCGGGGTTAACAGACATATACAAACACAGGTGACATATATAATCACCAAAGACCTACAGAATACCAAGAGAGGACTACTCAACATTCTGTCATAACGTACATGGGAAAAGGATCCCAGGAAGAACAGACATCTGTATATGTGTAAAAGAACCACATCTTCCACACCTACAACAAGCCAAACATTGTAATCAAACTTGCTGTAATAAAAAATAAAAAAATTAAATTAAAAACACGAAGAAGTAGTGAGACAAACTTGAGGGGCTTTCTCCTGGCACATTCCATTCTAAATTCCAATCTAGAACACCACTTCCATTGAGGCTCTGTTGCCCTAGTCACCAGATTTGGTAAGGGAGAACGGCTGCCACCTTGTGGCCGTTTCACACAACAGCAGCTTTAATCCCAGCGCTAATGGTCAGTTGATATTCAAAATCATTGCAGGCCTGTAAATGACACCTGCCCTGAAAACAAATCCTGGGGTCACATATCGACCACAAAATTCAAAGGACGTCCATATTTCAAAACGACCGTTTCAAAAGGCATATTTTACGCACATTAGTGTTCTGCTTCTTTTCCTTTCTTTCCTTTTTTGTTAGAAAAAACGGGAATGGAGAAAGGCATCCCTCAGAATGGGCGAAAATCGTTGCAAACGAATCAATGGACAGAGGTTTAATCTCCAATATATATAAATAGCTCATGCAGCTTAATATTAAAAGAACAAACAACCCAATACAAAAATGGGCAGAAGATCTAAAGAGAGGTTTCTTCAAAGGAGACCCAGAGATGGCCAAGACGCACATGAAAAGCTGCTCAACAGCACTAATTATTAGAGAAATGCAAATCAAGACTACAATGAGGTGTCACCTCACACCTGTTAGAATCGGCATCATCAGGAAAACTACAAACAACCAATTCTTGGGAGGGTGTGGACAAAAGGAGCCCTCTTCCACTATTGGTGGGAATGTAAATTGATACAGTCCCTATGGAGAACAGTATGGAGTTTCCTTAAAAAAACTAGAAATAGAATTACCGTCTGATCCAGCAATCCCACTTCTGGGCATATACCCAGAGAAAACCGTAAATCAAAAAGGCACATTCACCACAATGTTCGTTGCAGCACTCTTTACAATAGCCAGGTAATGGAAGCCAACTAAATGCCCACAGACAGATGAATGGATAAAGATGTGGTACATATATAAAATGGAATATTACTCGGCCATAAAAAGGAATGAAACTGGGTCATTTGTAGAGACATCGATGAATCGAGAGACTGTCATACAGAATGAAGTAAGTCAGAAAGAGGAAAACAAATCTTGTATATTAATGCATATATGTGGAGCCTAAAAAATGGTACAGATGAACTGCTTTGAAGGAAGAAATAGAGACACAGAGGTAGAGAACAAACGTATGGACACCAAGTGTGGGAAGCCATGGGTTGGTGGTGGTGGGATGAGTTGGGAGATTGGGATTGACCTGTATACATGTATATGCATAAAATACATAACTAATAATAACGTGCTGTATAAAAAAAATAAAAATTAAATTTCAAAATTTTAAAAAATAAAATTTAAAAATAAAACAGAAAAACGTTCTTCCCGTCACACAGATGTATTTATAGGAATGAATTATTTCCATGCTTATATCTATAAATACATAAAAGAGGAATAAAATCTAACTTGAACCATAAAAGAAAAAAAAACCTGAACCCACGAGTTATACAGAGGAAAACCCTATCAGGGCACTTGCTCCAGCGGTAAACAATTCTGAAATTGGTCAGAGGTGGGGAACCATCTCCCATACCGCCAGCAACCCACCCCCACACAAGGAGCATCCTCATTGCAAAGCTGGGGGACTGTGCCGAGGCATCTGTGAGTAAACGTGAGCTGAGCCCCAGGCCAGCTGCTGCTGAACTGTTCCCACCCTTCCCAGGTAAAACACCTGAATATGTACAAGGTCTTGAAAGCCTAGAGGAAGGGCCGTGGAGCCACACCAGCGAAAGCACGCAGGCCAACTTGGTGCCTGCAGGCCAGCCAGGGTGGTCCTGGCCCCGGGCGCTCTTCCGGAAGCTTTCCATTGCCCTACCTGAGATACCCCTCCTGTCCCGGCCCCCACTGCTTTTTGCCTTCCTCACCTCTGTCCGGAGAGAAATTCCAGCGGAAGGTATGGGTGACACATCCTCTTCTTTACAGGTGGCAGCCTGACAACTCCTGCAGAATGGCCAGCAGAGCCCCACTCACAGCGGGCCACCCACAAAGCTGTGGCCCCTCACTCCCTCCCACCAGCACAGCCCCGAGACTGCTGACGGGGCAGAGAATATGGAGTCAGGCACAGCTTCAGGGGCTATTGCTGCCTGGAGTGCTGTTTATATTGACCTCAACGAGGCACACCTGGGGAGGGCGGGCCGGCAGGGTAAGGCTGCCCAGGTCAGCTAATCCACAACCCTCAGGGAATCACATTGTTGAAAATGGACCTCGCTAAGGCAGAATAGAAGCCAAGGGAAAAAAGGACGCAATGCCATTTGCAGCACCGTAGATGAGTCTAGAAGTAATCACGTGACTTGTAGTAAGTCAGAAAGTGAAAGACACATATCATATCATATCACTTATAGGTGTTACCTAAAAATGGATACCAGGGCAGATATTGCCACGGAGAAGGGCAATCACAGATTCATTAAACAAACTTATGGTTCACCAATGGAAAGGTGTGAGGATTGGTTTCATTACGATATCGGGGTTAAGAGACATATACAAACACAGGTGACATATATAATCACCAAAGACCTACAGAATACCAAGAGAGGACTACTCAACATTCTGTCATAACGTACATGGGAAAAGGATCCCAGGAAGAACAGACGTCTGTATATGTGTAAAAGAACCACATCTTCCACACCTACAACAAGCCAAACATTGTAATCAAACTTGCTGTAATAAAAAATAAAAAAAAATTAAATTAAAAACACGAAGAAGAAGTAGTGAGACAAACTTGAGGGGCTTTCTCCTGGCACATTCCATTCTAAATTCCAATCTAGAACACCACTTCCATTGAGGCTCTGTTGCCCTAGTCACCAGATTTGGTAAGGGAGAACTGCTGCCACCTTGTGGCCGTTTCACACAACAGCAGCTTTAATCCCAGCGCTAATGGTCAGTTGATATTCAAAATCATTGCAGGCCTGTAAATGACACCTGCCCTGAAAACAAATCCTGGGGTCACATATCGACCAAAAAATTCAAAGGACGTCCATATTTCAAAACGACCGTTTCAAAAGGCATATTTTACCCTCATTAGTGTTCTGCTTCTTTTCCTTTCTTTCCTTTTTTGTTAAAAAAAAACGGGAATGGAAAAAGGCATCCCTCAGAATGGGCGAAAGTCGTTGCAAACGAATCAATGGACAGAGGTTTAATCTCCAATATATATAAACAGCTCATGCAGCTTAATATTAAAAGAACAAACAACCCAATACAAAAATGGGCAGAAGATCTAAAGAGACGTTTCTTCAAAGGAGACACAGAGATGGCCAAGACGCACATGAAAAGCTGCTCAACAGCACTAATTATTAGAGAAATGCAAATCAAAACTACAATGAGGTGTCACCTCACACCTGTTAGAATCGTCATCATCAGAAAATCTACAAACAACAAATTCTGGGGAGGGTGTGGACAAAAGGAGCCCTCTTCCACTATTGGTGGGAATGTAAATTGATACAGTCACTATGGAGAACAGTATGGAGTTTCCTTAAAAAAACTAGAATTAGAATTACCATCTGATCCAGCAATCCCACTTCTGGGCATATACCCAGAGAAAACCGTAAATCAAAAAGGCACATTCACCACAATGTTCATTGCAGCACTCTTTACAATAGCCACATAATGGAAGCTACCTAAATGCCCACAGACAGATGAATGGATAAAGATGTGGTACATATATAAAATGGAATATTACTCGGCCATAAAAAGGAATGAAACTGGGTCATTTGTAGAGACATCGTTGGATCGAGAGACTGTCATACAGAATGAAGTAAGTCAGAAAGAGGAAAACAAATATTGTATATTAATGCATATATGTGGAGCCTAAAAAATGGTACAGATGAACTGGTTTGCAGGGAAGAAATAGAGACACAGAGGTAGAGAACAAACGTATGGACACCAAGTGTGGGAAGCCATGGGGTGGTGGTGGTGGGATGAGTTGGGAGATTGGGATTGACCTGTATACATGTATATGCATAAAATACATAAGTAATAATAGGGTGCTGTATAAAAAAAATAAAAATTAAATTTCAAAATTTTAAAAAATAAAATTTAAAAATAAAACAGAAAAACGTTCTTCCCGTCACACAGATGTATTTATAGGAATGAATTATTTCCATGCTTATATATATAAATACATAAAAGAGGAATAAAATCTAACTTGAAACATAAAAGAAAAAAAAAAAACCTTAACCCACGAGTTATACAGAGGAAAACCCTATCAGGGCACTTGCTCCAGCAGTAAACAATTCTGAAATTGGTCAGAGGTGGGGAACCATCTCCCATACCACCAGCAACCCACCCCCCACGCAAGGAGCGTCCTCATTGCAAAGCTGGGGGACCGTGCCGAGGCATCTATGAGTAAACGTGAGCTGAGCCCCAGGCCAGCTGAACTGTTCCCACCCTTCCCAGGTAAAACACCTGAATATGTACAAGGTCTTGAAAGCCTAGAGGAAGGGCCGTGGAGCCACACCAGCGAAAGCACGCAGGCCAACTTGGTGCCTGCAGGCCAGCCAGGGTGGTCCTGGCCCCGGGCGCTCTTCTGGAAGCTTTCCATTGCCCTACCTGAGATACCCCTCCTGTCCCGGCCCCCACTGCTTTTTGCCTTCCTCACCTCTGTCCGGAGAGAAATTCCAGCGGAAGGTATGGGTGACACATCCTCTTCTTTACAGGTGGCAGCCTGACAACTCCTGCAGAATGGCCAGCAGAGCCCCACTCACAGCGGGCCACCCACAAATCTGTGGCCCCTCACTCCCTCCCACCAGCACAGCCCCGAGACTGCTGACGGGGCAGAGAATATGGAGTCAGGCACAGCTTCAGGGACTATTGCTGCCTGGAGCGCTGTTTATATTGACCTCAACGAGGCACACCTGGGGAGGGCGGGCCGGCAGGGTAAGGCTGCCCAGGTCAGCTAATCCACAACCCTCAGGGAATCACATTGTTGAAAATGGACCTCGCTAAGGCAGAATAGAAGCCAAGGGAAAAAAGGACACAATGCCATTTGCAGCACCGTAGATGAGTCTAGAAGTAATCACGTGACTTGTAGTAAGTCAGAAAGTGAAAGACACATATCATATCATATCACGTATAGGTGTTACCTAAAAATGGATACCAGGGCAGATATTGCCACGGAGAAGGGCAATCACAGATTCATTAAACAAACTTATGGTTCACCAATGGAAAGGTGTGAGGATTGGTTTCATTACGATATCGGGGTTAAGAGACATATACAAACACAGGTGACATATATAATCACCAAAGACCTACAGAATACGAAGAGAGGACTACTCAACATTCTGTCATAACGTACATGGGAAAAGGATCCCAGGAAGAACAGACATCTGTATATGTGTAAAAGAACCACATCTTCCACACCTACAACAAGCCAAACATTGTAATCAAACTTGCTGTAATAAAAAATAAAAAATAAATAAATTAAAAACACGAAGAAGAAGTAGTGAGACAAACTTGAGGGGCTTTCTCCTGGCACATTCCATTCTAAATTCCAATCTAGAACACCACTTCCATTGAGGCTCTGTTGCCCTAGTCACCAGATTTGGTAAGGGAGAACTGCTGCCACCTTGTGGCCGTTTCACACAACAGCAGCTTTAATCCCAGCGCTAATGGTCAGTTGATATTCAAAATCATTGCAGGCCTGTAAATGACACCTGCCCTGAAAACAAATCCTGGGGTCACATATCGACCAAAAAATTCAAAGGACGTCCATATTTCAAAACGACCGTTTCAAAAGGCATATTTTACGCACATTAGTGTTCTGCTTCTTTTCCTTTCTTTCCTTTTTTGTTAGAAAAAACGGGAATGGAAAAAGGCATCCCTCAGAATGGGCGAAAATCGTTGCAAACGAATCAATGGACAGAGGTTTAATCTCCAATATATATAAACAGCTCATGCAGCTTAATATTAAAAGAACAAACAACCCAATACAAAAATGGGCAGAAGATCGAAAGAGAGGTTTCTTCAAAGGAGACACAGAGATGGCCAAGACGCACATGAAAAGCTGCTCAACAGCACTAATTATTAGAGAAATGCAAATCAAAACTACAATGAGGTATCACCTCACACTTGTTAGAATCGGCATCATCAGAAAATCTACAAACAACCAATTCTGGGGAGGGTGTGGACAAAAGGAGCCCTCTTCCACTATTGTTGGGGATGTAAATTGATACAGTCACTATGGAGAACAGTATGGAGTTTCCTTAAAAAAACTAGAAATAGAATCACCATCTGATCCAGCAATCTCACTTCTGGGCATATACCCAGAGAAAACCGTAAATCAAAAAGGCACATTCACCACAATGTTCGTTGCAGCACTCTTTACAATAGCCAGGTAATGGAAGCCACCTAAATGCCCACAGACAGATGAATGGATAAAGATGTGGTACATATATAAAATGGAATATTACTCGGCCATAAAAAGGAATGAAACTGGGTCATTTGTAGAGACATCGATGGATCGAGAGACTGTCATACAGAATGAAGTAAGTCAGAAAGAGGAAAACAAATATTGTATATTAATGCATATATGTGGAGCCTAAAAAATGGTACAGATGAACTGGTTTGCAGGGAAGAAATAGAGACACAGAGGTAGAGAACAAACGTATGGACACCAAGTGTGGGAAGCCATGGGGTGGTGGTGGTGGGATGAGTTGGGAGATTGGGATTGACCTGTATACATGTATATGCATAAAATACATAACTAATAATAACGTGCTATATAAAAAAAATAAAAATTAAATTTCAAAATTTTAAAAAATAAAATTTAAAAATAAAACAGAAAAACGTTCTTCCCGTCACACAGATGTATTTATAGGAATGAATTATTTCCATGCTTATATCTATAAATACATAAAAGAGGAATAAAATCTAACTTGAAACATAAAAGAAAAAAAAAAAAAACCTTAACCCACGAGTTATACAGAGGAAAACACTATCAGGGCACTTGCTCCAGCGGTAAACAATTCTGAAATTGGTCAGAGGTGGGGAACCATCTCCCATACCGCCAGCAACCCACCCCCCACGCAAGGAGCGTCCTCATTGCAAAGCTGGGGGACCGTGACGAGGCATCTATGAGTAAACGTGAGCTGAGCCCCAGGCCAGCTGCTGCTGAACTGTTCCCACCCTTCCCAGGTAAAACACCTGAATATGTACAAGGTCTTGAAAGCCTAGAAGAAGGGCGGTGGAGCCACACCAGCGAAAGCACGCAGGCCAACTTGGTGCCTGCAGGCCAGCCAGGGTGGTCCTGGCCCCGGGCGCTCTTCCGGAAGCTTTCCATTGCCCTACCTGAGATACCCCTCCTGTCCCGGCCCCCACTGCTTTTTGCCTTCCTCACCTCTGTCCGGAGAGAAATTCCAGCGGAAGGTATGGGTGACACATCCTCTTCTTTACAGATGGCAGCCTGACATCTCCTGCAGAATGGCCTGCAGAGCCCCACTCACAGCGGGCAACCCACAAATCTGTGGCCCCTCACTGCCTCCCACCAGCACAGCCCCGAGACTGCTGACGGGGCAGAGAATATGGAGTCAGGCACAGCTTCAGGAGCTATTGCTGCCTGGAGCGCTGTTTATATTGACCTCAACGAGGCACACCTGGGGAGGGCGGGCCGGCAGGGTAAGGCTGCCCAGGTCAGCTAATCCACAACCCTCAGGGAATCACATTGTTGAAAATGGACCTCGCTAAGGCAGAATAGAAGCCAAGGGAAAAAAGGACACAATGCCATTTGCAGCACCATAGATGAGTCTAGAAGTAATCACGTGACTTGTAGTAAGTCAGAAAGTGAAAGACACATATCATATCATATCACTTATAGGTGTTACCTAAAAATGGATACCAGGGCAGATATTGCCACGGAGAAGGGCAATCACAGATTCATTAAACAAACTTATGGTTCACCAATGGAAAGGTGTGAGGATTGGTTTCATTACGATAACGGTGTTAAGAGACATATACAAACACAGGTGACATATATAATCACCAAAGACCTACAGAATACCAAGAGAGGACTACTCAACATTCTGTCATAACGTACATGGGAAAAGGATCCCAGGAAGAACAGACATCTGTATATGTGTAAAAGAACCACATCTTCCACACCTACAACAAGCCAAACATTGTAATCAAACTTGCTGTAATAAAAAATAAAAAAATTAAATTAAAAACACGAAGAAGTAGTGAGACAAACTTGAGGGGCTTTCTCCTGGCACATTCCATTCTAAATTCCAATCTAGAACACCACTTCCATTGAAGCTCTGTTGCCCTAGTAACCAGATTTGGTAAGGGAGAACGGCTGCCACCTTGTGGCCGTTTCACACAACAGCAGCTTTAATCCCAGCGCTAATGGTCAGTTGATATTCAAAATCATTGCAGGCCTGTAAATGACACCTGCCCTGAAAACAAATCCTGGGGTCACATATCGACCAAAAAATTCAAAGGACGTCCATATTTCAAAACGACCGTTTCCAAAGGTATATTTTACGCACATTAGTGTTCTGCTTCTTTTCCTTTCTTTCCTTTTTTGTTAGAAAAAACGGGAATGGAAAAAGGCATCCCTCAGAATGGGCGAAAATCGTTGCAAACGAATCAATGGACAGAGGTTTAATCTCCAATATATATAAACAGCTCATGCAGCTTAATATTAAAAGAACAAACAACCCAATACAAAAATGGGCAGAAGATCTAAAGAGAGGTTTCTTCAAAGGAGACACAGAGATGGCCAAGACGCACATGAAAAGCTGCTCAACAGCACTAATTATTAGAGAAATGCAAATCAAAACTACAATGAGGTGTCACCTCACACCTGTTAGAATCAGCATCATCAGAAAATCTACAAACAACCAATTCTGGGGAGGGTGTGGACAAAAGGAGCCCTCTTCCACTATTGGTGGGAATATAAATTGATACAGTCACTATGGAGAACAGTATGGAGTTTCCTTAAAAAAACTAGAAATAGAATTACCATCTGATCCAGCAATCCCACTTCTGGGCATATACCCAGAGAAAACCGTAAATCAAAAAGGCACATTCACCACAATGTTCGTTGCAGCACTCTTTACAATAGCCAGGTAATGGAAGCCACCTAAATGGCCACAGACAGATGAATGGATAAAGATGTGGTACATATATAAAATGGAATATTACTCGCCCATAAAAAGGAATGAAACTGGGTCATTTGTAGAGACATCGATGGATCGAGAGACTGTCATACAGAATGAAGTAAGTCAGAAAGAGGAAAACAAATATTGTATATTAATGCATATATGTGGAGCCTAAAAAATGGTACAGATGAACTGCTTTGCAGGGAAGAAATAGAGACACAGAGGTAGAGAACAAACGTATGGACACCAAGTGTGGGAAGCCATGGGGTGGTGGTGGTGGGATGAGTTGGGAGATTGGGATTGACCTGTATACATGTATATGCATAAAATACATAACTAATAATAGGGTGCTGTATAAAAAAAATAAAAATTAAATTTCAAAATTTTAAAAAATAAAATTTAAAAATAAAACCGAAAAACGTTCTTCCCGTCACACAGATGTATTTATAGGAATGAATTATTTCCATGCTTATATCTATAAATACATAAAAGAGGAATAAAATCTAACTTGAAACATAAAAGAAAAATAAAAAACCTTAACCCACGAGTTATACAGAGGAAAACCCTATCAGGGCACTTGCTCCAGCGGTAACCAATTCTGAAATTGGTCAGAGGTGGGGAACCATCTCCCATACCGCCAGCAACCCACCCCCCACGCAAGGAGCGTCCTCATTGCAAAGCTGGGGGACCGTGCCGAGGCATCTATGAGTAAACGTGAGCTGAGCCCCAGGCCAGCTGAACTGTTCCCACCCTTCCCAGGTAAAACACCTGAATATGTACAAGAGCTTGAAAGCCTAGAGGAAGGGCCGTGGAGCCACACCAGCGAAAGCACGCAGGCCAACTTGGTGCCTGCAGGCCAGCCAGGGTGGTCCTGGCCCCGGGCGCTCTTCTGGAAGCTTTCCATTGCCCTACCTGAGATACCCCTCCTGTCCCGGCCCCCACTGCTTTTTGCCTTCCTCACCTCTGTCCGGAGAGAAATTCCAGCGGAAGGTATGGGTGACACATCCTCTTCTTTACAGGTGGCAGCCTGACAACTCCTGCAGAATGGCCAGCAGAGCCCCACTCACAGCGGGCCACCCACAAAGCTGTGGCCCCTCACTCCCTCCCACCAGCACAGCCCCGAGACTGCTGACGGGGCAGAGAATATGGAGTCAGGCACAGCTTCAGGGGCTATTGCTGCCTGGAGCACTGTTTATATTGACCTCAACGAGGCACACCTGGGGAGGGCGGGCCGGCTGGGTAAGGCTGCCCAGGTCAGCTAATCCACAACCCTCAGGGAATCACATTGTTGAAAATGGACCTCGCTAAGGCAGAATAGAAGCCAAGGGAAAAAAGGACACAATGCCATTTGCAGCACCGTAGATGAGTCTAGAAGTAATCACGTGACTTGTAGTAAGTCAGAAAGTGAAAGACACATATCATATCATATCACTTATAGGTGTTACCTAAAAATGGATACCAGGGCAGATATTGCCACGGAGAAGGGCAATCACAGATTCATTAAACAAACTTATGGTTCACCAATGGAAAGGTGTGAGGATTGGTTTCATTACGATATCGGGGTTAAGAGACATATACAAACACAGGTGACATATATAATCACCAAAGACCTACAGAATACCAAGAGAGGACTACTCAACATTCTGTCATAACGTACATGGGAAAAGGATCCCAGGAAGAACAGACATCTGTATATGTGTAAAAGAACCACATCTTCCACACCTACAACAAGCCAAACATTGTAATCAAACTTGCTGTAATAAAAAATAAAAAATAAATAAATTAAAAACACGAAGAAGAAGTAGTGAGACAAACTTGAGGGGCTTTCTCCTGGCACATTCCATTCTAAATTCCAATCTAGAACACCACTTCCATTGAGGCTCTGTTGCCCTAGTCACCAGATTTGGTAAGGGAGAACTGCTGCCACCTTGTGGCCGTTTCACACAACAGCAGCTTTAATCCCAGCGCTAATGGTCAGTTGATATTCAAAATCATTGCAGGCCTGTAAATGACACCTGCCCTGAAAACAAATCCTGGGGTCACATATCGACCAAAAAATTCAAAGGACGTCCATATTTCAAAACGACCGTTTCAAAAGGCATATTTTACGCACATTAGTGTTCTGCTTCTTTTCCTTTCTTTCCTTTTTTGTTAGAAAAAACGGGAATGGAAAAAGGCATCCCTCAGAATGGGCGAAAATCATTGCAAACGAATCAATAGACAGAGGTTTAATCTCCAATATATATAAACAGCTCATGCAGCTTAATATTAAAAGAACAAACAACCCAATACAAAAATGGGCAGAAGATCTAAAGAGACATTTCTTCAAAGGAGACACAGAGATGGCCAAGACGCACATGAAAAGCTGCTCAACAGCACTAATTATTAGAGAAATGCAAATCAAAACTACAATGAGGTATCACCTCACACCTGTTAGAATCGGCATCATCAGAAAATCTACAAACAACCAATTCTGGGGAGGGTGTGGACAAAAGGAGCCCTCTTCCACTATTGGTGGGAATGTAAATTGATACAGTCACTATGGAGAACAGTATGGAGTTTCCTTAAAAAAACTAGAAATAGAATCACCATCTGATCCAGCAATCTCACTTCTGGGCATATACCCAGAGAAAACCGTAAATCAAAAAGGCACATTCACCACAATGTTCGTTGCAGCACTCTTTACAATAGCCAGGTAATGGAACCCACGTAAATGCCCACAGACAGATGAATGGATAAAGATGTGGTACATATATAAAATGGAATATTACTCGGCCATAAAAAGGAATGAAACTGGGTCATTTGTAGAGACATCGATGGATCGAGAGACTGTCATACAGAATGAAGTAAGTCAGAAAGAGGAATACAAATGTTGTATATTAATGCATATATGTGGAGCCTAAAAAATGGTACAGATGAACTGCTTTGCAGGGAAGAAATAGAGACACAGAGGTAGAGAACAAACGTATGGACACCAAGTGTGGGAAGCCATGGGGTGGTGGTGGTGGGATGAGTTGGGAGATTGGGATTGACCTGTATACATGTATATGCATAAAATACATAACTAATAATAACGTGCTGTATAAAAAAATTAAATAAAAATTAAATTTCAAAATTTTAAAAAATAAAATTTAAAAATAAAACAGAAAAACGTTCTTCCCGTCACACAGATGTATTTATAGGAATGAATTATTTCCATGCTTATATCTATAAATACATAAAAGAGGAATAAAATCTAACTTGAACCATAAAAGAAAAAAAAAACCTGAACCCACGAGTTATACAGAGGAAAACCCTATCAGGGCACTTGCTCCAGCGGTAAACAATTCTGAAATTGGTCAGAGGTGGGGAACCATCTCCCATACAGCCAGCAACCCACCCCCCACGCAAGGAGCGTCCTCATTGCAAAGCTGGGGGACCGTGCCGAGGCATCTGTGAGTAAACGTGAGCTGAGCCCCAGGCCAGCTGCTGCTGAACTGTTCCCACCCTTCCCAGGTAAAACACCTGAATATGTACAAGGGCTTGAAAGCCTAGAGGAAGGGCCGTGGAGCCACACCAGCGAAAGCACGCAGGCCAACTTGGTGCCTGCAGGCCAGCCAGGGTGGTCCTGGCCCCGGGCGCTCTTCCGGAAGCTTTCCATTGCCCTACCTGAGATACCCCTCCTGTCCCGGCCCCCACTGCTTTTTGCCTTCCTCACCTTTGTCCGGAGAGAAATTCCAATGGAAGGTATGGGTGACACATCCTCTTCTTTACAGGTGGCAGCCTGACAACTCCTGCAGAATGGCCTTCAGAGCCCCACTCACAGCGGGAAACCCACAAATCTGTGGCCCCTCACTCCCTCCCACCAGCACAGCCCCGAGACTGCTGACGGGGCAGAGAATATGGAGTCAGGCACAGCTTCAGGGGCTATTGCTGCCTGGAGCGCTGTTTATATTGACCTCAACGAGGCACACCTGGGGAGGGCGGGCCGGCAGGGTAAGGCTGCCCAGGTCAGCTAATCCACAACCCTCAGGGAATCACATTGTTGAAAATGGACCTCACTAAGGCAGAATAGAAGCCAAGGGAAAAAAGGACACAATGCCATTTGCAGCACCGTAGATGAGTCTAGAAGTAATCACGTGACTTGTAGTAAGTCAGAAAGTGAAAGACACATATCATATCATATCACTTATAGGTGTTACCTAAAAATGGATACCAGGGCAGATATTGCCACGGAGAAGGGCAATCACAGATTCATTAAACAAACTTGTGGTTCACCAATGGAAAGGTGTGAGGATTGGTTTCATTACGATATCGGGGTTAACAGACATATACAAACACAGGTGACATATATAATCACCAAAGACCTACAGAATACCAAGAGAGGACTACTCCACATTCTGTCATAACGTACATGGGAAAAGGATCCCAGGAAGAACAGACATCTGTATATGTGTAAAAGAACCACATCTTCCACACCTACAACAAGCGAAACATTGTAATCAAACTTGCTGTAATAAAAAATAAAAAAAAATTAAATTAAAAACACGAAGAAGAAGTAGTGAGACAAACTTGAGGGGCTTTCTCCTGGCACATTCCATTCTAAATTCCAATCTAGAACACCACTTCCATTGAGGCTCTGTTGCCCTAGTCACCAGATTTGGTAAGGGAGAACGGCTGCCACCTTGTGGCCGTTTCACACAACAGCAGCTTTAATCCCAGCGCTAATGGTCAGTTGATATTCAAAATCATTGCAGGCCTGTAAATGACACCTGCCCTGAAAACAAATCCTGGGGTCACATATCGACCAAAAAATTCAAAGGACGTCCATATTTCAAAACGACCATTTCAAAAGGCATATTTTACGCACATTAGTGTTCTGCTTCTTTTCCTTTCTTTCCTTTTTTGTTAGAAAAAACGGGAATGGAAAAAGGCATCCCTCAGAATGGGCGAAAATCATTGCAAACGAATCAATGGACAGAGGTTTAATCTCCAATATATATAAACAGCTCATGCAGCTTAATATTAAAAGAACAAACAACCCAATACAAAAATGGGCAGAAGATCTAAAGAGACATTTCTTCAAAGGAGACACAGAGATGGCCAAGACGCACATGAAAAGCTGCTCAACAGCACTAATTATTAGAGAAATGCAAATCAAAACTACAATGAGGTATCACCTCACACCTGTTAGAATCGGCATCATCAGAAAATCTACAAACAACCAATTCTGGGGAGGGTGTGGACAAAAGGAGCCCTCTTCCACTATTGGTGGGAATGTAAATTGATACAGTCACTATGGAGAACAGTATGGAGTTTCCTTAAAAAACTAGAAATAGAATCACCATCTGATCCAGCAATCTCACTTCTGGGCATATACCCAGAGAAAACCGTAAATCAAAAAGGCACATTCACCACAATGTTCGTTGCAGCACTCTTTACAATAGCCAGGTAATGGAACCCACGTAAATGCCCACAGACAGATGAATGGATAAAGATGTGGTACATATATAAAATGGAATATTACTCGGCCATAAAAAGGAATGAAACTGGGTCATTTGTAGAGACATCGATGGATCGAGAGACTGTCATACAGAATGAAGTAAGTCAGAAAGAGGAATACAAATGTTGTATATTAATGCATATATGTGGAGCCTAAAAAATGGTACAGATGAACTGCTTTGCAGGGAAGAAATAGAGACACAGAGGTAGAGAACAAACGTATGGACACCAAGTGTGGGAAGCCATGGGGTGGTGGTGGTGGGATGAGTTGGGAGATTGGGATTGACCTGTATACATGTATATGCATAAAATACATAACTAATAATAACGTGCTGTATAAAAAAATTAAATAAAAATTAAATTTCAAAATTTTAAAAAATAAAATTTAAAAATAAAACAGAAAAACGTTCTTCCCGTCACACAGATGTATTTATAGGAATGAATTATTTCCATGCTTATATCTATAAATACATAAAAGAGGAATAAAATCTAACTTGAACCATAAAAGAAAAAAAAACCTGAACCCACGAGTTATACAGAGGAAAACCCTATCAGGGCACTTGCTCCAGCGGTAAACAATTCTGAAATTGGTCAGAGGTGGGGAACCATCTCCCATACAGCCAGCAACCCACCCCCCACGCAAGGAGCATCCTCATTGCAAAGCTGGGGGACCGTGCCGAGGCATCTGTGAGTAAACGTGAGCTGAGCCCCAGGCCAGCTGCTGCTGAACTGTTCCCACCCTTCCCAGGTAAAACACCTGAATATGTACAAGGGCTTGAAAGCCTAGAGGAAGGGCCGTGGAGCCACACCAGCGAAAGCACGCAGGCCAACTTGGTGCCTGCAGGCCAGCCAGGGTGGTCCTGGCCCCGGGCGCTCTTCCGGAAGCTTTCCATTGCCCTACCTGAGATACCCCTCCTGTCCCGGCCCCCACTGCTTTTTGCCTTCCTCACCTTTGTCCGGAGAGAAATTCCAGCGGAAGGTATGGGTGACACATCCTCTTCTTTACAGGTGGCAGCCTGACAACTCCTGCAGAATGGCCTTCAGAGCCCCACTCACAGCGGGAAACCCACAAATCTGTGGCCCCTCACTCCCTCCCACCAGCACAGCCCCGAGACTGCTGACGGGGCAGAGAATATGGAGTCAGGCACAGCTTCAGGGGCTATTGCTGCCTGGAGCGCTGTTTATATTGACCTCAACGAGGCACACCTGGGGAGGGCGGGCCGGCAGGGTAAGGCTGCCCAGGTCACCTAATCCACAACCCTCAGGGAATCACATTGTTGAAAATGGACCTCGCTAAGGCAGAATAGAAGCCAAGGGAAAAAAGGACACAATGCCATTTGAAGCACCGTAGATGAGTCTAGAAGTAATCACGTGACTTGTAGTAAGTCAGAAAGTGAAAGACACATATCATATCATATCACTTATAGGTGTTACCTAAAAATGGATACCAGGGCAGATATTGCCACGGAGAAGGGCAATCACAGATTCATTAAACAAACTTATGGTTCACCAATGGAAAGGTGTGAGGATTGGTTTCATTACGATAACGGGGTTAACAGACATATACAAACACAGGTGACATATATAATCACCAAAGACCTACAGAATACCAAGAGAGGACTACTCAACATTCTGTCATAACGTACATGGGAAAAGGATCCCAGGAAGAACAGACATCTGTATATGTGTAAAAGAACCACATCTTCCACACCTACAACAAGCCAAACATTGTAATCAAACTTGCTGTAATAAAAAATAAAAAAAAATTAAATTAAAAACACGAAGAAGAAGTAGTGAGACAAACTTGAGGGGCTTTCTCCTGGCACATTCCATTCTAAATTCCAATCTAGAACACCACTTCCATTGAGGCTCTGTTGCCCTAGTCACCAGATTTGGTAAGGGAGAACGGCTGCCACCTTGTGGCCGTTTCACACAACAGCAGCTTTAATCCCAGCGCTAATGGTCAGTTGATATTCAAAATCATTGCAGGCCTGTAAATGACACCTGCCCTGAAAACAAATCCTGGGGTCACATATCGACCAAAAAATTCAAAGGACGTCCATATTTCCAAACGACCGTTTCAAAAGGCATATTTTACGCACATTAGTGTTCTGCTTCTTTTCCTTTCTTTCCTTTTTTGTTAGAAAAAACGGGAATGGAAAAAGGCATCCCTCAGAATGGGCGAAAATCATTGCAAACGAATCAATGGACAGAGGTTTAATCTCCAATATATATAAACAGCTCATGCAGCTTAATATTAAAAGAACAAACAACCCAATACAAAAATGGGCAGAAGATCTAAAGAGACATTTCTTCAAAGGAGACACAGAGATGGCCAAGACGCACATGAAAAGCTGCTCAACAGCACTAATTATTAGAGAAATGCAAATCAAAACTACAATGAGGTATCACCTCACACCTGTTAGAATCGGCATCATCAGAAAATCTACAAACAACCAATTCTGGGGAGGGTGTGGACAAAAGGAGCCCTCTTCCACTATTGGTGGGAATGTAAATTGATACAGTCACTATGGAGAACAGTATGGAGTTTCCTTAAAAAACTAGAAATAGAATCACCATCTGATCCAGCAATCTCACTTCTGGGCATATACCCAGAGAAAACCGTAAATCAAAAAGGCACATTCACCACAATGTTCGTTGCAGCACTCTTTACAATAGCCAGGTAATGGAACCCACGTAAATGCCCACAGACAGATGAATGGATAAAGATGTGGTACATATATAAAATGGAATATTACTCGGCCATAAAAAGGAATGAAACTGGGTCATTTGTAGAGACATCGATGGATCGAGAGACTGTCATACAGAATGAAGTAAGTCAGAAAGAGGAATACAAATGTTGTATATTAATGCATATATGTGGAGCCTAAAAAATGGTACAGATGAACTGCTTTGCAGGGAAGAAATAGAGACACAGAGGTAGAGAACAAACGTATGGACACCAAGTGTGGGAAGCCATGGGGTGGTGGTGGTGGGATGAGTTGGGAGATTGGGATTGACCTGTATACATGTATATGCATAAAATACATAACTAATAATAACGTGCTGTATAAAAAAATTAAATAAAAATTAAATTTCAAAATTTTAAAAAATAAAATTTAAAAATAAAACAGAAAAACGTTCTTCCCGTCACACAGATGTATTTATAGGAATGAATTATTTCCATGCTTATATCTATAAATACATAAAAGAGGAATAAAATCTAACTTGAACCATAAAAGAAAAAAAAACCTGAACCCACGAGTTATACAGAGGAAAACCCTATCAGGGCACTTGCTCCAGCGGTAAACAATTCTGGAATTGGTCAGAGGTGGGGAACCATCTCCCATACAGCCAGCAACCCACCCCCCACGCAAGGAGCATCCTCATTGCAAAGCTGGGGGACCGTGCCGAGGCATCTGTGAGTAAACGTGAGCTGAGCCCCAGGCCAGCTGCTGCTGAACTGTTCCCACCCTTCCCAGGTAAAACACCTGAATATGTACAAGGGCTTGAAAGCCTAGAGGAAGGGCCGTGGAGCCACACCAGCGAAAGCACGCAGGCCAACTTGGTGCCTGCAGGCCAGCCAGGGTGGTCCTGGCCCCGGGCGCTCTTCCGGAAGCTTTCCATTGCCCTACCTGAGATACCCCTCCTGTCCCGGCCCCCACTGCTTTTTGCCTTCCTCACCTTTGTCCGGAGAGAAATTCCAGCGGAAGGTATGGGTGACACATCCTCTTCTTTACAGGTGGCAGCCTGACAACTCCTGCAGAATGGCCTTCAGAGCCCCACTCACAGCGGGAAACCCACAAATCTGTGGCCCCTCACTCCCTCCCACCAGCACAGCCCCGAGACTGCTGACGGGGCAGAGAATATGGAGTCAGGCACAGCTTCAGGGGCTATTGCTGCCTGGAGCGCTGTTTATATTGACCTCAACGAGGCACACCTGGGGAGGGCGGGCCGGCAGGGTAAGGCTGCCCAGGTCAGCTAATCCACAACCCTCAGGGAATCACATTGTTGAAAATGGACCTCGCTAAGGCAGAATAGAAGCCAAGGGAAAAAAGGACACAATGCCATTTGAAGCACCGTAGATGAGTCTAGAAGTAATCACGTGACTTGTAGTAAGTCAGAAAGTGAAAGACACATATCATATCATATCACTTATAGGTGTTACCTAAAAATGGATACCAGGGCAGATATTGCCACGGAGAAGGGCAATCACAGATTCATTAAACAAACTTATGGTTCACCAATGGAAAGGTGTGAGGATTGGTTTCATTACGATAACGGGGTTAACAGACATATACAAACACAGGTGACATATATAATCACCAAAGACCTACAGAATACCAAGAGAGGACTACTCAACATTCTGTCATAACGTACATGGGAAAAGGATCCCAGGAAGAACAGACATCTGTATATGTGTAAAAGAACCACATCTTCCACACCTACAACAAGCCAAACATTGTAATCAAACTTGCTGTAATAAAAAATAAAAAAAAATTAAATTAAAAACACGAAGAAGAAGTAGTGAGACAAACTTGAGGGGCTTTCTCCTGGCACATTCCATTCTAAATTCCAATCTAGAACACCACTTCCATTGAGGCTCTGTTGCCCTAGTCACCAGATTTGGTAAGGGAGAACGGCTGCCACCTTGTGGCCGTTTCACACAACAGCAGCTTTAATCCCAGCGCTAATGGTCAGTTGATATTCAAAATCATTGCAGGCCTGTAAATGACACCTGCCCTGAAAACAAATCCTGGGGTCACATATCGACCAAAAAATTCAAAGGACGTCCATATTTCCAAACGACCGTTTCAAAAGGCATATTTTACGCACATTAGTGTTCTGCTTCTTTTCCTTTCTTTCCTTTTTTGTTAGAAAAAACGGGAATGGAAAAAGGCATCCCTCAGAATGGGCGAAAATCATTGCAAACGAATCAATGGACAGAGGTTTAATCTCCAATATATATAAACAGCTCATGCAGCTTAATATTAAAAGAACAAACAACCCAATACAAAAATGGGCAGAAGATCTAAAGAGACATTTCTTCAAAGGAGACACAGAGATGGCCAAGACGCACATGAAAAGCTGCTCAACAGCACTAATTATTAGAGAAATGCAAATCAAAACTACAATGAGGTATCACCTCACACCTGTTAGAATCGGCATCATCAGAAAATCTACAAACAACCAATTCTGGGGAGGGTGTGGACAAAAGGAGCCCTCTTCCACTATTGGTGGGAATGTAAATTGATACAGTCACTATGGAGAACAGTATGGAGTTTCCTTAAAAAACTAGAAATAGAATCACCATCTGATCCAGCAATCTCACTTCTGGGCATATACCCAGAGAAAACCGTAAATCAAAAAGGCACATTCACCACAATGTTCGTTGCAGCACTCTTTACAATAGCCAGGTAATGGAACCCACGTAAATGCCCACAGACAGATGAATGGATAAAGATGTGGTACATATATAAAATGGAATATTACTCGGCCATAAAAAGGAATGAAACTGGGTCATTTGTAGAGACATCGATGGATCGAGAGACTGTCATACAGAATGAAGTAAGTCAGAAAGAGGAATACAAATGTTGTATATTAATGCATATATGTGGAGCCTAAAAAATGGTACAGATGAACTGCTTTGCAGGGAAGAAATAGAGACACAGAGGTAGAGAACAAACGTATGGACACCAAGTGTGGGAAGCCATGGGGTGGTGGTGGTGGGATGAGTTGGGAGATTGGGATTGACCTGTATACATGTATATGCATAAAATACATAACTAATAATAACGTGCTGTATAAAAAAATTAAATAAAAATTAAATTTCAAAATTTTAAAAAATAAAATTTAAAAATAAAACAGAAAAACGTTCTTCCCGTCACACAGATGTATTTATAGGAATGAATTATTTCCATGCTTATATCTATAAATACATAAAAGAGGAATAAAATCTAACTTGAACCATAAAAGAAAAAAAAAACCTGAACCCACGAGTTATACAGAGGAAAACCCTATCAGGGCACTTGCTTCAGCGGTAAACAATTCTGAAATTGGTCAGAGGTGGGGAACCATCTCCCATACAGCCAGCAACCCACCCCCCACGCAAGGAGCATCCTCATTGCAAAGCTGGGGGACCGTGCCGAGGCATCTGTGAGGAAACGTGAGCTGAGCCCCAGGCCAGCTGCTGCTGAACTGTTCCCACCCTTCCAATGTAAAACACCTGAATATGTACAAGGGCTTGAAAGCCTAGAGGAAGGGCCGTGGAGCCACACCAGCGAAAGCACGCAGGCCAACTTGGTGCCTGCAGGCCAGCCAGGGTGGTCCTGGCCCCGGGCACTCTTCCGGAAGCTTTCCATTGCCCTACCTGAGATACCCCTCCTGTCCAGGGCCCCACTGCTTTTTGCCTTCCTCACCTCTGTCCGGAGAGAAATTCCAGCGGAAGGTATGGGTGACACATCCTCTTCTTTACAGGTGGCAGCCTGACAACTCCTGCAGAATGGCCAGCAGAGCCCCACTCACAGCGGGCCACCCACAAAGCTTTCGCCCCTCACTCCCTCCCACCAGCACAGCCCCGAGACTGCTGACGGGGCAGAGAATATGGAGTCAGGCACAGCTTCAGGGGCTATTGCTGCCTGGAGCGCTGTTTATATTGACCTCAATGAGGCACACCTGGGGAGGGCGGGCCGGCAGGGTAAGGCTGCCCAGGTCAGCTAATCCACAACCCTCAGGGAATCACATTGTTGAAAATGGACCTCGCTAAGGCAGAATAGAAGCCAAGGGAAAAAAGGACACAATGCCATTTGCAGCACCGTAGTTGAGTCTAGAAGTAATCACGTGACTTGTAGTAAGTCAGAAAGTGAAAGACACATATCATATCATATCACTTATAGGTGTTACCTAAAAATGGATACCAGGGCAGATATTGCCACGGAGAAGGGCAATCACAGATTCATTAAACAAACTTATGGTTCACCAATGGAAAGGTGTGAGGATTGGTTTCATTACGATATCGGGGTTAACAGACATATACAAACACAGGTAACATATATAATCACCAAAGACCTACAGAATACCAAGAGAGGACTACTCAACATTCTGTCATAACGTACATGGGAAAAGGATCCCAGGAAGAACAGACATCTGTATATGTGTAAAAGAACCACATCTTCCACACCTACAACAAGCCAAACATTGTAATCAAACTTGCTGTATAAAAAATAAAAAAAAATTAAATTAAAAACACGAAGAAGAAGTAGTGAGACAAACTTGAGGGGCTTTCTCCTGGCACATTCCATTCTAAATTCCAATCTAGAACACCACTTCCATTGAGGCTCTGTTGCCCTAGTCACCAGATTTGGTAAGGGAGAACTGCTGTCACCTTGTGGCCGTTTCACACAACAGCAGCTTTAATCCCAGCGCTAATGGTCAGTTGATATTCAAAATCATTGCAGGCCTGTAAATGACACCTGCCCTGAAAACAAATCCTGGGGTCACATATCGACCAAAAAATTCAAAGGACATCCATATTTCAAAACGACCGTTTCAAAAGGCATATTTTACGCACATTGGTGTTCTGCTTCTTTTCCTTTCTTTCATTTTTTGTTAAAAAAAAAACGGGAATGGAAAAAGGCATCCCTCAGAATGGGCAAAAATCGTTGCAAACGAATCAATGGACAGAGGTTTAATCTCCAATATATATAAACAGCTCATGCAGCTTAATATTAAAAGAACAAACAACCCAATACAAAAATGGGCAGAAGATCTAAAGAGAGGTTTCTTCAAAGGAGACACAGAGATGGCCAAGACGCACATGAAAAGCTGCTCAACAGCACTAATTATTAGAGAAATGCAAATCAAAACTACAATGAGGTGTCACCTCACACCTGTTAGAATCGTCATCATCAGAAAATCTACAAACAACAAATTCTGGGGAGGGTGTGGACAAAAGGAGCCCTCTTCCACTATTGGTGGGAATGTAAATTGATACAGTCACTATGGAGAACAGTATGGAGTTTCCTTAAAAAAACTAGAAATAGAATTACCATCTGATCCAGCAATCCCACTTCTGGGCATATACCCAGAGAAAACCGTAAATCAAAAAGGCATATTCACCACAATGTTCGTTGCAGCACTCTTTACAATAGCCAGGTAATGGAAGCCAACTAAATGCCCACAGACAGATGAATGGATAAAGATGTGGTATATATATAAAATGGAATATTACTCGGCCATAAAAAGGAATGAAACTGGGTCATTTGTAGAGACATCGATGGATCGAGAGACTGTCATACAGAATGAAGTAAGTCAGAAAGAGGAAAACAAATGTTGTATATTAATGCATATATGTGGAGCCTAAAAAATGGTACAGATGAACTGGTTTGCAGGGAAGAAATAGAGACACAGAGGTAGAGAACAAACGTATGGACACCAAGTGTGGGAAGCCATGGGGTGGTGGTGGTGGGATGAGTTGGGAGATTGGGATTGACCTGTATACATGTATATGCATAAAATACATAACTAATAATAACGTGCTGTATAAAAAAAAATAAAAATTAAATTTCAAAATTTTAAAAAATAAAATTTAAAAATAAAACAGAAAAACGTTCTTCCCGTCAAATAGATGTATTTATAGGAATGAATTATTTCCATGCTTATATCTATAAATACATAAAAGAGGAATAAAATCTCACTTGAAACATAAAAGAAAAAAAAAAAACCTTAACCCACGAGTTATACAGAGGAAAACCCTATCAGGGCACTAGCTCCAGCGGTAAACAATTCTGAAATTGGTCAGAGGTGGGGAACCATCTCCCATACCGCCAGCAAGCCACCCCCCACGCAAGGAGCATCCTCATTGCAAAGCAGGGGTACCGTGCCGAGGCATCTATGAGTAAACGTGAGCTGAGCCCCAGGCCAGCTGCTGCTGAACTGTTCCCACCCTTCCCAGGTAAAACACCTGAATATGTACAAGGGCTTGAAAGCCTAGAGGAAGGGCCGTGGAGCCACACCAGCGAAAGCACGCAGGCCAACTTGGTGCCTGCAGGCCAGCCAGGGTGGTCCTGGCCCCGGGCGCTCTTCCGGAAGCTTTCCATTGCCCTACCTGAGATACCCCTCCTCTCCCGGCCCCACTGCTTTTTGCCTTCCTCACCTCTGTCCGGAGAGAAATTCCAGTGGAAAGTATGGGTGACACATCCTCTTCTTTACAGGTGGCAGCCTGACAACTCCTGCAGAATGGCCAGCAGAGCCCCACTCACAGCGGGAAACCCACAAATCTGTGGCCCCTCACTCCCTCCCACCAGCACAGCCCCGAGACTGCTGACGGGGCAGAGAATATGGAGTCAGGCACAGCTTCAGGGGCTATTGCTGCCTGGAGCGCTGTTTATATTGACCTCAACGAGGCACACCTGGGGAGGGCGGGCCGGCAGGGTAAGGCTGCCCAGGTCAGCTAATCCACAACCCTCAGGGAATCACATTGTTGAAAATGGACCTCGCTAAGGCAGAATAGAAGCCAAGGGGAAAAAGGACACAATGCCATTTGCAGCACCGTAGATGAGTCTAGAAGTAATCACGTGACTTGTAGTAAGTCAGAAAGTGAAAGACACATATCATATCATATCACTTATAGGTGTTACCTAAAAATGGATACCAGGGCAGATATTGCCACGGAGAAGGGCAATCACAGATTCATTAAACCAACTTATTGTTCACCAATGGAAAGGTGGGAGGATTGGTTTCATTACGATATCGGGGTTAACAGACATATACAAACACAGGTGACATATATAATCACCAAAGACCTACAGAATACCAAGAGAGGACTACTCAACATTCTGTCATAACGTACATGGGAAAAGGATCCCAGGAAGAACAGACATCTGTATATGTGTAAAAGAACCACATCTTCCACACCTACAACAAGCCAAACATTGTAATCAAACTTGCTGTAATAAAAAATAAAAAAAAATTAAATTAAAAACACGAAGAAGAAGTAGTGAGACAAACTTGAGGGGCTTTCTCCTGGCACATTCCATTCTAAATTCCAATCTAGAACACCACTTCCATTGAGGCTCTGTTGCCCTAGTCACCAGATTTGGTAAGGGAGAACGGCTGCCACCTTGTGGCCGTTTCACACAACAGCAGCTTTAATCCCAGCGCTAATGGTCAGTTGATATTCAAAATCATTGCAGGCCTGTAAATGACACCTGCCCTGAAAACAAATCCTGGGGTCACATATCGACCAAAAAATTCAAAGGACGTCCATATTTCAAAACGACCGTTTCAAAAGGCATATTTTACGCACATTAGTGTTCTGCTTCTTTTCCTTTCTTTCCTTTTTTGTTAGAAAAAACGGGAATGGAAAAAGGCATCCCTCAGAATGGGCGAAAATCATTGCAAACGAATCAATGGACAGAGGTTTAATCTCCAATATATATAAACAGCTCATGCAGCTTAATATTAAAAGAACAAACAACCCAATACAAAAATGGGCAGAAGATCTAAAGAGACATTTCTTCAAAGGAGACACAGAGATGGCCAAGACGCACATGAAAAGCTGCTCAACAGCACTAATTATTAGAGAAATGCAAATCAAAACTACAATGAGGTATCACCTCACACATGTTAGAATCGGCATCATCAGAAAATCTACAAACAACCAATTCTGGGGAGGGTGTGGACAAAAGGAGCCCTCTTCCACTATTGGTGGGAATGTAAATTGATACAGTCACTATGGAGAACAGTATGGAGTTTCCTTAAAAAAACTAGAAATAGAATCACCATCTGATCCAGCAATCTCACTTCTGGGCATATACCCAGAGAAAACCGTAAATCAAAAAGGCACATTCACCACAATGTTCGTTGCAGCACTCTTTACAATAGCCAGGTAATGGAACCCACGTAAATGCCCACAGACAGATGAATGGATAAAGATGTGGTACATATATAAAATGGAATATTACTCGGCCATAAAAAGGAATGAAACTGGGTCATTTGTAGAGACATCGATGGATCGAGAGACTGTCATACAGAATGAAGTAAGTCAGAAAGAGGAATACAAATGTTGTATATTAATGCATATATGTGGAGCCTAAAAAATGGTACAGATGAACTGCTTTGCAGGGAAGAAATAGAGACACAGAGGTAGAGAACAAACGTATGGACACCAAGTGTGGGAAGCCATGGGGTGGTGGTGGTGGGATGAGTTGGGAGATTGGGATTGACCTGTATACATGTATATGCATAAAATACATAACTAATAATAACGTGCTGTATAAAAAAATTAAATAAAAATTAAATTTCAAAATTTTAAAAAATAAAATTTAAAAATAAAACAGAAAAACGTTCTTCCCGTCACACAGATGTATTTATAGGAATGAATTATTTCCATGCTTATATCTATAAATACATAAAAGAGGAATAAAATCTAACTTGAACCATAAAAGAAAAAAAAAACCTGAACCCACGAGTTATACAGAGGAAAACCCTATCAGGGCACTTGCTCCAGCGGTAAACAATTCTGAAATTGGTCAGAGGTGGGGAACCATCTCCCATACAGCCAGCAACCCACCCCCCACGCAAGGAGCATCCTCATTGCAAAGCTGGGGGACCGTGCCGAGGCATCTGTGAGGAAACGTGAGCTGAGCCCCAGGCCAGCTGCTGCTGAACTGTTCCCACCCTTCCAATGTAAAACACCTGAATATGTACAAGGGCTTGAAAGCCTAGAGGAAGGGCCGTGGAGCCACACCAGCGAAAGCACGCAGGCCAACTTGGTGCCTGCAGGCCAGCCAGGGTGGTCCTGGCCCCGGGCACTCTTCCGGAAGCTTTCCATTGCCCTACCTGAGATACCCCTCCTGTCCAGGGCCCCACTGCTTTTTGCCTTCCTCACCTCTGTCCGGAGAGAAATTCCAGCGGAAGGTATGGGTGACACATCCTCTTCTTTACAGGTGGCAGCCTGACAACTCCTGCAGAATGGCCAGCAGAGCCCCACTCACAGCGGGCCACCCACAAAGCTTTCGCCCCTCACTCCCTCCCACCAGCACAGCCCCGAGACTGCTGACGGGGCAGAGAATATGGAGTCAGGCACAGCTTCAGGGGCTATTGCTGCCTGGAGCGCTGTTTATATTGACCTCAACGAGGCACACCTGGGGAGGGCGGGCCGGCAGGGTAAGGCTGCCCAGGTCAGCTAATCCACAACCCTCAGGGAATCACATTGTTGAAAATGGACCTCGCTAAGGCAGAATAGAAGCCAAGGGAAAAAAGGACACAATGCCATTTGCAGCACCGTAGTTGAGTCTAGAAGTAATCACGTGACTTGTAGTAAGTCAGAAAGTGAAAGACACATATCATATCATATCACTTATAGGTGTTACCTAAAAATGGATACCAGGGCAGATATTGCCACGGAGAAGGGCAATCACAGATTCATTAAACAAACTTATGGTTCACCAATGGAAAGGTGTGAGGATTGGTTTCATTACGATATCGGGGTTAACAGACATATACAAACACAGGTAACATATATAATCACCAAAGACCTACAGAATACCAAGAGAGGACTACTCAACATTCTGTCATAACGTACATGGGAAAAGGATCCCAGGAAGAACAGACATCTGTATATGTGTAAAAGAACCACATCTTCCACACCTACAACAAGCCAAACATTGTAATCAAACTTGCTGTATAAAAAATAAAAAAAAATTAAATTAAAAACACGAAGAAGAAGTAGTGAGACAAACTTGAGGGGCTTTCTCCTGGCACATTCCATTCTAAATTCCAATCTAGAACACCACTTCCATTGAGGCTCTGTTGCCCTAGTCACCAGATTTGGTAAGGGAGAACTGCTGTCACCTTGTGGCCGTTTCACACAACAGCAGCTTTAATCCCAGCGCTAATGGTCAGTTGATATTCAAAATCATTGCAGGCCTGTAAATGACACCTGCCCTGAAAACAAATCCTGGGGTCACATATCGACCAAAAAATTCAAAGGACATCCATATTTCAAAACGACCGTTTCAAAAGGCATATTTTACGCACATTGGTGTTCTGCTTCTTTTCCTTTCTTTCATTTTTTGTTAAAAAAAAAACGGGAATGGAAAAAGGCATCCCTCAGAATGGGCAAAAATCGTTGCAAACGAATCAATGGACAGAGGTTTAATCTCCAATATATATAAACAGCTCATGCAGCTTAATATTAAAAGAACAAACAACCCAATACAAAAATGGGCAGAAGATCTAAAGAGAGGTTTCTTCAAAGGAGACACAGAGATGGCCAAGACGCACATGAAAAGCTGCTCAACAGCACTAATTATTAGAGAAATGCAAATCAAAACTACAATGAGGTGTCACCTCACACCTGTTAGAATCGTCATCATCAGAAAATCTACAAACAACAAATTCTGGGGAGGGTGTGGACAAAAGGAGCCCTCTTCCACTATTGGTGGGAATGTAAATTGATACAGTCACTATGGAGAACAGTATGGAGTTTCCTTAAAAAAACTAGAAATAGAATTACCATCTGATCCAGCAATCCCACTTCTGGGCATATACCCAGAGAAAACCGTAAATCAAAAAGGCATATTCACCACAATGTTCGTTGCAGCACTCTTTACAATAGCCAGGTAATGGAAGCCAACTAAATGCCCACAGACAGATGAATGGATAAAGATGTGGTATATATATAAAATGGAATATTACTCGGCCATAAAAAGGAATGAAACTGGGTCATTTGTAGAGACATCGATGGATCGAGAGACTGTCATACAGAATGAAGTAAGTCAGAAAGAGGAAAACAAATGTTGTATATTAATGCATATATGTGGAGCCTAAAAAATGGTACAGATGAACTGGTTTGCAGGGAAGAAATAGAGACACAGAGGTAGAGAACAAACGTATGGACACCAAGTGTGGGAAGCCATGGGGTGGTGGTGGTGGGATGAGTTGGGAGATTGGGATTGACCTGTATACATGTATATGCATAAAATACATAACTAATAATAACGTGCTGTATAAAAAAAAATAAAAATTAAATTTCAAAATTTTAAAAAATAAAATTTAAAAATAAAACAGAAAAACGTTCTTCCCGTCAAATAGATGTATTTATAGGAATGAATTATTTCCATGCTTATATCTATAAATACATAAAAGAGGAATAAAATCTCACTTGAAACATAAAAGAAAAAAAAAAAACCTTAACCCACGAGTTATACAGAGGAAAACCCTATCAGGGCACTAGCTCCAGCGGTAAACAATTCTGAAATTGGTCAGAGGTGGGGAACCATCTCCCATACCGCCAGCAAGCCACCCCCCACGCAAGGAGCATCCTCATTGCAAAGCAGGGGTACCGTGCCGAGGCATCTATGAGTAAACGTGAGCTGAGCCCCAGGCCAGCTGCTGCTGAACTGTTCCCACCCTTCCCAGGTAAAACACCTGAATATGTACAAGGGCTTGAAAGCCTAGAGGAAGGGCCGTGGAGCCACACCAGCGAAAGCACGCAGGCCAACTTGGTGCCTGCAGGCCAGCCAGGGTGGTCCTGGCCCCGGGCGCTCTTCCGGAAGCTTTCCATTGCCCTACCTGAGATACCCCTCCTCTCCCGGCCCCACTGCTTTTTGCCTTCCTCACCTCTGTCCGGAGAGAAATTCCAGTGGAAAGTATGGGTGACACATCCTCTTCTTTACAGGTGGCAGCCTGACAACTCCTGCAGAATGGCCAGCAGAGCCCCACTCACAGCGGGAAACCCACAAATCTGTGGCCCCTCACTCCCTCCCACCAGCACAGCCCCGAGACTGCTGACGGGGCAGAGAATATGGAGTCAGGCACAGCTTCAGGGGCTATTGCTGCCTGGAGCGCTGTTTATATTGACCTCAACGAGGCACACCTGGGGAGGGCGGGCCGGCAGGGTAAGGCTGCCCAGGTCAGCTAATCCACAACCCTCAGGGAATCACATTGTTGAAAATGGACCTCGCTAAGGCAGAATAGAAGCCAAGGGGAAAAAGGACACAATGCCATTTGCAGCACCGTAGATGAGTCTAGAAGTAATCACGTGACTTGTAGTAAGTCAGAAAGTGAAAGACACATATCATATCATATCACTTATAGGTGTTACCTAAAAATGGATACCAGGGCAGATATTGCCACGGAGAAGGGCAATCACAGATTCATTAAACCAACTTATTGTTCACCAATGGAAAGGTGGGAGGATTGGTTTCATTACGATATCGGGGTTAACAGACATATACAAACACAGGTGACATATATAATCACCAAAGACCTACAGAATACCAAGAGAGGACTACTCAACATTCTGTCATAACGTACATGGGAAAAGGATCCCAGGAAGAACAGACATCTGTATATGTGTAAAAGAACCACATCTTCCACACCTACAACAAGCCAAACATTGTAATCAAACTTGCTGTAATAAAAAATAAAAAAAAATTAAATTAAAAACACGAAGAAGAAGTAGTGAGACAAACTTGAGGGGCTTTCTCCTGGCACATTCCATTCTAAATTCCAATCTAGAACACCACTTCCATTGAGGCTCTGTTGCCCTAGTCACCAGATTTGGTAAGGGAGAACGGCTGCCACCTTGTGGCCGTTTCACACAACAGCAGCTTTAATCCCAGCGCTAATGGTCAGTTGATATTCAAAATCATTGCAGGCCTGTAAATGACACCTGCCCTGAAAACAAATCCTGGGGTCACATATCGACCAAAAAATTCAAAGGACGTCCATATTTCAAAACGACCGTTTCAAAAGGCATATTTTACGCACATTAGTGTTCTGCTTCTTTTCCTTTCTTTCCTTTTTTGTTAGAAAAAACGGGAATGGAAAAAGGCATCCCTCAGAATGGGCGAAAATCATTGCAAACGAATCAATGGACAGAGGTTTAATCTCCAATATATATAAACAGCTCATGCAGCTTAATATTAAAAGAACAAACAACCCAATACAAAAATGGGCAGAAGATCTAAAGAGACATTTCTTCAAAGGAGACACAGAGATGGCCAAGACGCACATGAAAAGCTGCTCAACAGCACTAATTATTAGAGAAATGCAAATCAAAACTACAATGAGGTATCACCTCACACATGTTAGAATCGGCATCATCAGAAAATCTACAAACAACCAATTCTGGGGAGGGTGTGGACAAAAGGAGCCCTCTTCCACTATTGGTGGGAATGTAAATTGATACAGTCACTATGGAGAACAGTATGGAGTTTCCTTAAAAAAACTAGAAATAGAATCACAATCTGATCCAGCAATCTCACTTCTGGGCATATACCCAGAGAAAACCGTAAATCAAAAAGGCACATTCACCACAATGTTCGTTGCAGCACTCTTTACAATAGCCAGGTAATGGAACCCACGTAAATGCCCACAGACAGATGAATGGATAAAGATGTGGTACATATATAAAATGGAATATTACTCGGCCATAAAAAGGAATGAAACTGGGTCATTTGTAGAGACATCGATGGATCGAGAGACTGTCATACAGAATGAAGTAAGTCAGAAAGAGGAATACAAATGTTGTATATTAATGCATATATGTGGAGCCTAAAAAATGGTACAGATGAACTGCTTTGCAGGGAAGAAATAGAGACACAGAGGTAGAGAACAAACGTATGGACACCAAGTGTGGGAAGCCATGGGGTGGTGGTGGTGGGATGAGTTGGGAGATTGGGATTGACCTGTATACATGTATATGCATAAAATACATAACTAATAATAACGTGCTGTATAAAAAAATTAAATAAAAATTAAATTTCAAAATTTTAAAAAATAAAATTTAAAAATAAAACAGAAAAACGTTCTTCCCGTCACACAGATGTATTTATAGGAATGAATTATTTCCATGCTTATATCTATAAATACATAAAAGAGGAATAAAATCTAACTTGAACCATAAAAGAAAAAAAAAACCTGAACCCACGAGTTATACAGAGGAAAACCCTATCAGGGCACTTGCTCCAGCGGTAAACAATTCTGAAATTGGTCAGAGGTGGGGAACCATCTCCCATACAGCCAGCAACCCACCCCCCACGCAAGGAGCATCCTCATTGCAAAGCTGGGGGACCGTGCCGAGGCATCTGTGAGGAAACGTGAGCTGAGCCCCAGGCCAGCTGCTGCTGAACTGTTCCCACCCTTCCAATGTAAAACACCTGAATATGTACAAGGGCTTGAAAGCCTAGAGGAAGGGCCGTGGAGCCACACCAGCGAAAGCACGCAGGCCAACTTGGTGCCTGCAGGCCAGCCAGGGTGGTCCTGGCCCCGGGCACTCTTCCGGAAGCTTTCCATTGCCCTACCTGAGATACCCCTCCTGTCCAGGGCCCCACTGCTTTTTGCCTTCCTCACCTCTGTCCGGAGAGAAATTCCAGCGGAAGGTATGGGTGACACATCCTCTTCTTTACAGGTGGCAGCCTGACAACTCCTGCAGAATGGCCAGCAGAGCCCCACTCACAGCGGGCCACCCACAAAGCTTTGGCCCCTCACTCCCTCCCACCAGCACAGCCCCGAGACTGCTGACGGGGCAGAGAATATGGAGTCAGGCACAGCTTCAGGGGCTATTGCTGCCTGGAGCGCTGTTTATATTGACCTCAATGAGGCACACCTGGGGAGGGCGGGCCGGCAGGGTAAGGCTGCCCAGGTCAGCTAATCCACAACCCTCAGGGAATCACATTGTTGAAAATGGACCTCGCTAAGGCAGAATAGAAGCCAAGGGAAAAAAGGACACAATGCCATTTGCAGCACCGTAGTTGAGTCTAGAAGTAATCACGTGACTTGTAGTAAGTCAGAAAGTGAAAGACACATATCATATCATATGACTTATAGGTGTTACCTAAAAATGGATACCAGGGCAGATATTGCCACGGAGAAGGGCAATCACAGATTCATTAAACAAACTTATGGTTCACCAATGGAAAGGTGTGAGGATTGGTTTCATTACGATATCGGGGTTAACAGACATATACAAACACAGGTAACATATATAATCACCAAAGACCTACAGAATACCAAGAGAGGACTACTCAACATTCTGTCATAACGTACATGGGAAAAGGATCCCAGGAAGAACAGACATCTGTATATGTGTAAAAGAACCACATCTTCCACACCTACAACAAGCCAAACATTGTAATCAAACTTGCTGTATAAAAAATAAAAAAAAATTAAATTAAAAACACGAAGAAGAAGTAGTGAGACAAACATGAGGGGTTTTCCCCTGGCACATTCCATTCTAATTTCCAATCTAGAACACCACTTCCATTGAGGCTCTGTTGCCCTAGTCACCAGATTTGGTAAGGGAGAACTGCTGCCACCTTGTGGCCGTTTCACACAACAGCAGCTTTACTCCCAGCACTAATGGTCAGTTGATATTCAAAATCATTGCAGGCCTGTAAATGACACCTGCCCTGAAAACAAATCCTGGGGTCACATATCGACCAAAAAATTCAAAGGACATCCATATTTCAAAACGACCGTTTCAAAAGGCATATTTTACGCACATTGGTGTTCTGCTTCTTTTCCTTTCTTTCATTTTTTGTTAAAAAAAAACGGGAATGGAAAAAGGCATCCCTCAGAATGGGCAAAAATCGTTGCAAACGAATCAATGGACAGAGGTTTAATCTCCAATATATATAAACAGCTCATGCAGCTTAATATTAAAAGAACAAACAACCCAATACAAAAATGGGCAGAAGATCTAAAGAGAGGTTTCTTCAAAGGAGACACAGAGATGGCCAAGACGCACATGAAAAGCTGCTCAACAGCACTAATTATTAGAGAAATGCAAATCAAAACTACAATGAGGTATCACCTCACACCTGTTAGAATCGGCATCATCAGAAAATCTACAAACAACAAATTCTGGGGAGGGTGTGGACAAAAGGAGCCCTCTTCCACTATTGGTGGGAATGTAAATTGATACAGTCACTATGGAGAACAGTATGGACTTTCCTTAAAAAACTAGAAATGGAATCACCATCTGATCCAGCAATCCCACTTCTGGGCATATACCCAGAGAAAACCGTAAATCAAAAAGGCACATTCACCACAATGTTCGTTGCAGCACTCTTTACAATAGCCAGGTAATGGAAGCCACCTGAATGCCCACAGACAGATGAATGGATAAAGATGTGGTACATATATAAAATGGAATATTACTCGGCCATAAAAAAGAATGAAACTGGGTCATTTGTAGAGACATCGATGGATCGAGAGACTGTCATACAGAATGAAGTAAGTCAGAAAGAGGAAAACAAATGTTGTATATTAATGCATATATGTGGAGCCTAAAAAATGGTACAGATGAACTGGTTTGCAGGGAAGAAATAGAGACACAGAGGTAGAGAACAAACGTATGGACACCAAGTGTGGGAAGCCATGGGATGGTGGTGGTGGGATGAGTTGGGAGATTGGGATTGACCTGTATACATGTATATGCATAAAATACATAACTAATAATAACGTGCTGTATAAAAAAAATAAATAAAATTAAATTTCAAAATTTAAATAAATAAAATTTAAAAATAAAACAGAAAAATGTTCTTCCCGTCACATAGATGTATTTATAGGAATGAATTATTTCCATGCTTATATCTATAAATACATAGAAGAGGAATAAAATCTAACATGAACCATAAAAGAAAAAAAAAACCTGAACCCACGAGTTATACAGAGGAAAACCCTATCAGGGCACTTGCTCCAGCGGTAAACAATTCTGAAATTGGTCAGAGGTGGGGAACCATCTCCCATACAGCCAGCAACCCACCCCCCACGCAAGGAGCATCCTCATTGCAAAGCTGGGGGACCATGCCGAGGCATCTGTGAGTAAACGTGAGCTGAGCCCCAGGCCAGCTGCTGCTGAACTGTTCCCACCCTTCCCAGGTAAAACACCTGAATATGTACAAGGGCTTGAAAGCCTAGAGGAAGGGCCGTGGAGCCACACCAGCGAAAGCACGCAGGCCAACTTGGTGCCTGCAGGCCAGCCAGGGTGGTCCTGGCCCCGGGCGCTCTTCCGGAAGCTTTCCATTGCCCTGCCTGAGATACCCCTCCTGTCCCGGCCCCCACTGCTTTTTGCCTTCCTCACCTCTGTCCGGAGAGAAATTCCAGCGGAAGGTATGTGTGACACATCCTCTTCTTTACAGGTGGCAGCCTGGCAACTCCTGCAGAATGGCCAGCAGATCCCGACTCACAGCGGGCCACCCACAAAGCTGTGGCCCCTCACTCCCTCCCACCAGCACAGCCCCGAGACTGCTGACGGGGCAGAGAATATGGAGTCAGGCACAGCTTCAGGGGCTACTGCTGCCTGGAGCGCTGTTTATATTGACCTCAACGAGGCACACCTGGGGAGGGCGGGCCGGCAAGGTAAGGCTGCCCAGGTCAGCTAATCCACAACCCTCAGGGAATCACATTGTTGAAAATGGACCTCGCTAAGGCAGAATAGAAGCCAAGGGAAAAAAGGACACAATGCCATTTGCAGCACCGTAGATGAGTCTAGAAGTAATCACGTGACTTGTAGTAAGTCAGAAAGTGAAAGACACATATCATATCATATCACTTATAGGTGTTACCTAAAAATGGATACCAGGGCAGATATTGCCACGGAGAAGGGCAATCACAGATTCATTAAACAAACTTATGGTTCACCAATGGAAATGTGTGAGGATTGGTTTCATTACGATATCGGGGTTAAGAGACATATACAAACACAGGTGACATATATAATCACCAAAGACCTACAGAATACCAAGAGAGGTCTACTCAACATTCTGTCATAACGTACATGGAAAAGGATCCCAGGAAGAACAGACGTCTGTATATGTGTAAAAGAACCACATCTTCCACACCTACAACAAGCCAAACATTGTAATCAAACTTGCTGTAATAAAAAATAAAAAAATAAATTAAAAACACGAAGAAGAAGTAGTGAGACAAACTTGAGGGGCTTTCTCCTGGCACATTCCATTCTAAATTCCAATCTAGAACACCACTTCCATTGAGGTTCTGTTGCCCTAGTCACCAGATTTGGTAAGGGAGAACTGCTGCCACCTTGTGGCCGTTTCACACAACAGCAGCTTTAATCCCAGCGCTAATGGTCAGTTGATATTCAAAATCATTGCAGGCCTGTAAATGACACCTGCCCTGAAAACAATTCCTGGGGTCACATATCGACCAAAAAATTCAAAGGACGTCCATATTTCAAAACGACCGTTTCAAAAGGCATATTTTACGCACATTAGTGTTCTGCTTCTTTTCCTTTCTTTCCTTTTTTGTTAAAAAAAACGGGAATGGAAAAAGGCATCCCTCAGAATGGGCGAAAATCGTTGCAAACGAATCAATGGACAGAGGTTTAATCTCCAATATATATAAACAGCTCATGCAGCTTAATATTAAAAGAACAAACAACCCAATACAAAAATGGGCAGAAGATCTAAAGAGAGGTTTCTTCAAAGGAGACACAGAGATGGCCAAGACGCACATGAAAAGCTGCTCAACAGCACTAATTATTAGAGAAATGCAAATCAAAACTACAGTGAGGTGTCACCTCACACCTGTTAGAATCGGCATCATCAGAGAATCTACAAACAACAAATTCTGGGGAGGGTGTGGACAAAAGGAGCCCTCTTCCACTATTGGTGGGAATGTAAATTGATACAGTCACTATGGAGAACAGTATGGAGTTTCCTTAAAAAAACTAGAAATAGAATTACCATCTGATCCAGCAATCCCACTTCTGGGCATATACCCAGAGAAAACCGTAAATCAAAAAGGCACATTCACCACAATGTTCGTTGCAGCACTCTTTACAATAGCCAGGTAATGGAAGCCACCTAAATGCCCACAGACAGATGAATGGATAAAGATGTGGTACATATATAAAATGGAATATTACTCGGCCATAAAAAGGAATGAAACTGGGTCATTTGTAGAGACATCGATGGATCGAGAGACTGTCATACAGAATGAAGTAAGTCAGAAAGAGGAAAACAAATGTTGTATATTAATGCATATATGTGGAGCCTAAAAAATAGTACAGATGAACTGGCTTGCAGGGAAGAAATAGAGACACAGATGTAGAGAACAAACGTATGGACACCAAGTGTGGGAAGCCATGGGGTGGTGGTGGTGGGATGAGTTGGGAGATTGGGATTGACCTGTATACATGTATATGCATAAAATACATAACTAATAATAACGTGCTGTATAAAAAAAATAAAAATTAAATTTCAAAATTTTAAAAAATAAAATTTAAAAATAAAACAGAAAAACGTTCTTCCCGTCACACAGATGTATTTATAGGAATGAATTATTTCCATGCTTATATCTATAAATACATAAAAGAGGAATAAAATCTAACTTGAAACATAAAAGAAAAAAAAAAACCTTAACCCACGAGTTATACAGAGGAAAACCCTATCAGGGCACTTGCTCCAGCAGTAAACAATTCTGAAATTGGTCAGAGGTGGGGAACCATCTCCCATACCGCCAGCAACCCACCCCCCACGCAAGGAGCGTCCTCATTGCAAAGCTGGGGGACCGTGCCGAGGCATCTATGAGTAAACGTGAGCTGAGCCCCAGGCCAGCTGCTGCTGAACTGTTCCCACCCTTCCCAGGTAAAACACCTGAATATGTACAAGGTCTTGAAAGCCTAGAGGAAGGGCCGAGGAGCCACACCAGCAAAAGCACGCAGGCCAACTTGGTGCCTGCAGGCCAGCCAGGGTGGTCCTGGCCCTGGGCGCTCTTCTGGAAGCTTTCCATTGCCCTACCTGAGATACCCCTCCTGTCCCGGCCCCCACTGCTTTTTGCCTTCCTCACCTCTGTCCGGAGAGAAATTCCAGCGGAAGGTATGGGTGACACATCCTCTTCTTTACAGGTGGCAGCCTGACAACTCCTGCAGAATGGCCAGCAGAGCCCCACTCACAGCGTGCCACCCACAAATCTGTGGCCCCTCACTCCCTCCCACCAGCACAGCCCCGAGACTGCTGACGGGGCAGAGAATATGGAGTCAGGCACAGCTTCAGGGGCTATTGCTGCCTGGAGCGCTGTTTATATTGACCTCAACGAGGCACACCTGGGGAGGGCGGGCCGGCAGGGTAAGGCTGCCCAGGTCAGCTAATCCACAACCCTCAGGGAATCACATTGTTGAAAATGGACCTCGCTAAGGCAGAATAGAAGCCAAGGGAAAAAAGGACACAATGCCATTTGCAGCACCGTAGATGAGTCTAGAAGTAATCACGTGACTTGTAGTAAGTCAGAAAGTGAAAGACACATATCATATCATATCACTTATAGGTGTTACCTAAAAATGGATACCAGGGCAGATATTGCCACGGAGAAGGGCAATCACAGATTCATTAAACAAACTTATGGTTCACCAATGGAAAGGTGTGAGGATTGGTTTCATTACGATATCGGGGTTAACAGACATATACAAACACAGGTGACATATATAATCACCAAAGACCTACAGAATACCAAGAGAGGACTACTCAACATTCTGTCATAACGTACATGGGAAAAGGATCCCAGGAAGAACAGACATCTGTATATGTGTAAAAGAACCACATCTTCCACACCTACAACAAGCCAAACATTGTAATCAAACTTGCTGTAATAAAAAATAAAAAAAAATAAATTAAAAACACGAAGAAGAAGTAGTGAGACAAACTTGAGGGGCTTTCTCCTGGCACATTCCATTCTAAATTCCAATCTAGAACACCACTTCCATTGAGGCTCTGTTGCCCTAGTCACCAGATTTGGTAAGGGAGAACGGCTGCCACCTTGTGGCCGTTTCACACAACAGCAGCTTTAATCCCAGCGCTAATGGTCAGTTGATATTCAAAATCATTGCAGGCCTGTAAATGACACCTGCCCTGAAAACAAATCCTGGGGTCACATATCGACCAAAAAATTCAAAGAACGTCCATATTTCAAAACGACCGTTTCAAAAGGCATATTTTACACACATTAGTGTTCTGCTTTTTTCCTTTCTTTCCTTTTTTGTTAAAAAAAAAAACGGGAATGGAAAAAGGCATCCCTCAGAATGGGCGAAATTCGTTGCAAACGAATCAATGGACAGAGGTTTAATCTCCAATATATATAAACAGCTCATGCAGCTTAATATTAAAAAAACAAACAACCCAATACAAAAATGGGCAGAAGATCTAAAGAGACATTTCTTCAAAGGAGACACAGAGATGGCCAAGACGCACATGAAAAGCTGCTCAACAGCACTAATTATTAGAGAAATGCAAATCAAAACTACAATGAGGTATCACCTCACACCTGTTAGAATCGGCATCATCAGAAAATCTACAAACAACCAATTCTGGGGAGGGTGTGGACAAAAGGAGCCCTCTTCCACTATTGGTGGGAATGTAAATTGATACAGTCACTATGGAGAACAGTATGGAGTTTCCTTAAAAAAACTAGAAATAGAATCACCATCTGATCCAGCAATCTCACTTCTGGGCATATACCCAGAGAAAACCGTAAATCAAAAAGGCACATTCACCACAATGTTCGTTGCAGCACTCTTTACAATAGCCAGGTAATGGAAGCCACCTAAATGCCCACAGACAGATGAATGGATAAAGATGTAGTACATATATAAAATGGAATATTACTCGGCCATAAAAAGGAATGAAACTGGGTCATTTGTAGAGACATCGATGGATCGAGAGACTGTCATACAGAATGAAGTAAGTCAGAAAGAGGAATACAAATGTTGTATATTAATGCATATATGTGGAGCCTAAAAAATGGTACAGATGAACTGCTTTGCAAGGAAGAAATAGAGACACAGAGGTAGAGAACAAACGTATGGACACCAAGTGTGGGAAGCCATGGGGTGGTGGTGGTGGGATGAGTTGGGAGATTGGGATTGACCTGTATACATGTATATGCATAAAATACATAACTAATAATAACGTGCTGTATAAAAAAATTAAATAAAAATTAAATTTCAAAATTTTAAAAAATAAAATTTAAAAATAAAACAGAAAAACGTTCTTCCCGTCACACAGATGTATTTATAGGAATGAATTATTTCCATGCTTATATCTATAAATACATAAAAGAGGAATAAAATCTAACTTGAACCATAAAAGAAAAAAAAACCTGAACCCACGAGTTATACAGAGGAAAACCCTATCAGGGCACTTGCTCCAGCGGTAAACAATTCTGAAATTGGTCAGAGGTGGGGAACCATCTCCCATACAGCCAGCAACCCACCCCCCACGCAAGGAGCGTCCTCATTGCAAAGCTGGGGGACCATGCCGAGGCATCTGTGAGTAAACGTGAGCTGAGCCCCAGGCCAGCTGCTGCTGAACTGTTCCCACCCTTCCCAGGTAAAACACCTGAATATGTACAAGGGCTTGAAAGCCTAGAGGAAGGGCCGTGGAGCCACACCAGCGAAAGCACGCAGGCCAACTTGGAGCCTGCAGGCCAGCCAGGGTGGTCCTGGCCCCGGGCGCTCTTCCGGAAGCTTTCCATTGCCCTACCTGAGATACCCCTCCTGTCCCGGCCCCCACTGCTTTTTGCCTTCCTCACCTCTGTCCGGAGAGAAATTCCAGCGGAAGGTATGGGTGACACATCCTCTTCTTTACAGGTGGCAGCCTGACAACTCCTGCAGAATGGCCAGCAGAGCCCCACTCACAGCGGGCCACCCACAAAGCTGTGGCCCCTCACTCCCTCCCACCAGCACAGCCCCGAGACTGCTGACGGGGCAGAGAATATGGAGTCAGGCACAGCTTCAGGGGCTATTGCTGCCTGGAGCGCTGTTTATATTGACATCAACGAGGCACACCTGGGGAGGGCGGGCCGGCAGGGTAAGGCTGCCCAGGTCAGCTAATCCACAACCCTCAGGGAATCACATTGTTGAAAATGGACCTCGCTAAGGCAGAAGAGAAGCCAAGGGAAAAAAGGACACAATGCCATTTGCAGCACCGTAGATGAGTCTAGAAGTAATCACGTGACTTGTAGTAAGTCAGAAAGTGAAAGACACATATCATATCATATCACTTATAGGTGTTACCTAAAAATGGATACCAGGGCAGATATTGCTACGGAGAAGGGCAATCACAGATTCATTAAACAAACTTATGGTTCACCAATGGAAAGGTGTGAGGATTGGTTTCATTACGATATCAGGGTTAACAGACATATACAAACACAGGTGACATATATAATCACCAAAGACCTACAGAATACCAAGAGAGGACTACTCAACATTCTGTCATAACGTACATGGGAAAAGGATCCCAGGAAGAACAGACATCTGTATATGTGTAAAAGAACCACATCTTCCACACCTACAACAAGCCAAACATTGTAATCAAACTTGCTGTAATAAAAAATAAAAAAAAAATTAAATTAAAAACACGAAGAAGAAGTAGTGAGACAAACTTGAGGGGCTTTCTCCTGGCACATTCCATTCTAAATTCCAATCTAGAACACCACTTCCATTGAGGCTCTGTTGCCCTAGTCACCAGATTTGGTAAGGGAGAACTGCTGCCACCTTGTGGCCGTTTCACACAACAGCAGCTTTAATCCCAGCGCTAATGGTCAGTTGATATTCAAAATCATTGCAGGCCTGTAAATGACACCTGCCCTGAAAACAAATCCTGGGGTCACATATCGACCAAAAAATTCAAAGGACGTCCATATTTCAAAACGACCGTTTCAAAAGGCATATTTTACGCACATTAGTGTTCTGCTTCTTTTCCTTTCTTTCCTTTTTTGTTAAAAAAAAAACGGGAATAGAAAAAGGCATCCCTCAGAATGGGCGAAAGTCGTTGCAAACGAATCAATGGACAGAGGTTTAATCTCCAATATATATAAACAGCTCATGCAGCTTAATATTAAAAAAAAAAAAACAACCCAATACAAAAATGGGCGGAAGATCTAAAGAGACGTTTCTACAAAGGAGACACAGAGATGGCCAAGACGCACATGAAAAGCTGCTCAACAGCACTAATTATTAGAGAAATGCAAATCAAAACTACAATGAGGTATCACCTCACACCTGTTAGAATCGGCATCATCAGAAAATCTACAAACAACAAATTCTGGGGAGGGTGTGGACAAAAAGAGCCCTCTTCCACTATTGGTGGGAATGTAAATTGAAACAGTCACTATGGAGAACAGTATGGAGTTTCCTTAAAAAACTAGAAATAGAATCACCATCTGATCCAGCAATCCCACTTCTGGGCATATACCCAGAGAAAACCGTAAATCAAAAAGGCACATTCACCACAATGTTCGTTGCAGCACTCTTTACAATAGCCAGGTAATGGAACCCACCTAAATGCCCACAGACAGATGAATGGATAAAGATGTGGTACATATATAAAATGGAATATTACTCGGCCATAAAAAGGAATGAAACTGGGTCATTTGTAGAGACATCGATGGATCGAGAGACTGTCATACAGAATGAAGTAAGTCAGAAAGAGGAAAACAAATGTTGTATATTAATGCATATATGTGGAGCCTAAAAAATAGTACAGATGAACTGGCTTGCAGGGAAGAAATAGAGACACAGAGGTAGAGAACAAACGTATGGACACCAAGTGTGGGAAGCCATGGGGTGGTGGTGGTGGGATGAGTTGGGAGATTGGGATTGACCTGTATACATGTATATGCATAAAATACATAACTAATAATAACGTGCTGTATAAAAAAAATTAAATAAAAATTAAATTTCAAAATTTTAAAAAATAAAATTTAAAAATAAAACAGAAAAACGTTCTTCCCGTCACACAGATGTATTTATAGGAATGAATTATTTCCATGCTTATATCTATAAATACATAAAAGAGGAATAAAATCTAACTTAAAACATAAAAGAAAAAAAAAAAAACCTTAACCCACGAGTTATACAGAGGAAAACCCTATCAGGGCACTTGCTCCAGCGGTAAACAATTCTGAAATTGGTCAGAGGTGGGGAACCATCTCCCATACCGCCAGCAACCAACCCCCCACGCAAGGAGCGTCCTCATTGCAAAGCTGGGGGACCGTGCCGAGGCATCTATGAGTAAACGTGAGCTGAGCCCCAGGCCAGCTGCTGCTGAACTGTTCCAACCCTTCCCAGGTAAAACACCTGAATATGTACAAGGTCTTGAAAGCCTAGAGGAAGGGCCGTGGAGCCACACCAGCGAAAGCACGCAGGCCAACTTGGTGCCTGCAGGCCAGCCAGGGTGGTCCTGGCCCCGGGCGCTCTTCCGGAAGCTTTCCATTGCCCTGCCTGAGATACCCCTCTTGTCCCGGCCCCCACTGTTTCTTTCTTTCCTCACCTCTGTCCGGAGAGAAATTCCAGCGGAAGGTATGTGTGACACATCCTCTTCTTTAGAGGTGGCAGCCTGACAACTCCTGCAGAATGGCCAGCAGAGCCCCACTCACAGCGGGCCACCCACAAATCTGTGGCCCCTCACTCCCTCCCACCAGCACAGCCCCGAGACTGCTGACGGGGTAGAGAATATGGAGTCAGGCACAGCTTCAGGGGTTATTGCTGCCTGGAGCGCTGTTTATATTGACCTCAACGAGGCACACCTGGGGAGGGCGGGCCGGCAGGGTAAGGCTGCCCAGGTCAGCTAATCCACAACCCTCAGGGAATCACATTGTTGAAAATGGACCTCCCTAAGGCAGAATAGAAGCCAAGGGAAAAAAGGACACAATGCCATTTGCAGCACCGTAGATGAGTCTAGAAGTAATCACGTGACTTGTAGTAAGTCAGAAAGTGAAAGACACATATCATATCATATCACTTATAGGTGTTACCTAAAAATGGATACCAGGGCAGATATTGCCACGGAGAAGGGCAATCACAGATTCATTAAACAAACTTATGGTTCACCAATGGAAAGGTGTGAGGATTGGTTTCATTACGATATCGGGGTTAAGAGACATATACAAACACAGGTGACATATATAATCACCAAAGACCTACAGAATACCAAGAGAGGACTACTCAACATTCTGTCATAACGTACATGGGAAAAGGATCCCAGGAAGAACAGACATCTGTATATGTGTAAAAGAACCACATCTTCCACACCTACAACTAGCCGAACATTGTAAGCAAACTTGCTGTAATAAAAAATAAAAAAATAAGTAAATTAAAAACACGAAGAGGAAGTAGTGAGATAAACTTGAGGGGCTTTCTCCTGGCACATTCCATTCTAAATTCCAATCTAGAACACCACTTCCATTGAGGCTCTGTTGCCCTAGTCACCAGATTTGGTAAGGGAGAACTGCTGCCACCTTGTGGCCGTTTCACACAACAGCAGCTTTAATCCCAGCGCTAATGGTCAGTTGATATTCAAAATCATTGCAGGCCTGTAAATGACACCTGCCCTGAAAACAAATCCTGGGGTCACATATCGACCAAAAAATTCAAAGGACGTCCATATTTCAAAACGACCGTTTCAAAAGGCATATTTTACGCACATTAGTGTTCTGCTTCTTTTCCTTTCTTTCCTTTTTTGTTAAAGAAAACGGGAATGGAAAAAGGCATCCCTCAGAATGGGCGAAAATCGTTGCAAACGAATCAATGGACAGAGGTTTAATCTCCAATGTATATAAACAGCTCATGCAGCTTAATATTAAAAGAACAAACAACCCAATACAAAAATGGGCAGAAGATCTAAAGAGAGGTTTCTTCAAAGGAGACACAGAGATGGCCAAGACGCACATGAAAAGCTGCTCAACAGCACTAATTATTAGAGAAATGCAAATCAAAACTACAGTGAGGTGTCACCTCACACCTGTTAGAATCGGCATCATCAGAAAATCTACAAACAACAAATTCTGGGGAGGGTGTGGACAAAAGGAGCCCTCTTCCACTATTGGTGGGAATGTAAATTGATACAGTCACTATGGAGAACAGTATGGAGTTTCCTTAAAAAATCTAGAAATAGAATTACCATCTGATCCAGCAATCCCACTTCTGGGCATATACCCAGAGAAAACCGTAAATCAAAAAGGCACATTCACCACAATGTTCGTTGCAGCACTCTTTACAATAGCCAGGTAATGGAAGCCACCTAAATGCCCACAGACAGATGAATGGATAAAGATGTGGTACATATATAAAATGGAATATTACTCGGCCATAAAAAGGAATGAACCTGGGTCATTTGTAGAGACATCGATGGATCGAGAGACTGTCATACAGAATGAAGTAAGTCAGAAAGAGGAAAACAAATATTGTATATTAATGCATATATGTGGAGCCTAAAAAATGGTACACATGAACTGGTTTGCACGGAAGAAATAGAGACACAGAGGTAGAGAACAAACGTATGGACACCAAGTGTGGGAAGCCATGGGGTGGTGGTGGTGGGATGAGTTGGGAGATTGGGATTGACCTGTATACATGTATATGCATAAAATACATAACTAATAATAACGTGCTGTATAAAAAAATAAAAATTAAATTTCAAAATTTTAAAAAATAAAATTTAAAAATAAAACAGAAAAACGTTCTTCCCGTCACACAGATGTATTTATAGGAATGAATTATTTCCATGCTTTTATCTATAAATACATAAAAGAGGAATAAAATATAACTTGAAGCATAAAAGAAAAAAAAAAAACCTTAACCCACGAGTTATACAGAGGAAAACCCTATCAGGGCACTTGCTCCAGCGGTAAACAATTCTGAAATTGGTCAGAGGTGGGGAACCATCTCCCATACCGCCAGCAACCCACCCCCCACGCAAGGAGCGTCCTCATTGCAAAGCTGGGGGACTGTGCCGAGGCATCTATGAGTAAACGTGAGCTGAGCCCCAGGCCAGCTGCTGCTGAACTGTTCCCACCCTTCCCAGGTAAAACACCTGAATATGTACAAGGTCTTGAAAGCCTAGAGGAAGGGCCGAGGAGCCACACCAGCGAAAGCACGCAGGCCAACTTGGTGCCTGCAGGCCAGCCAGGGTGGTACTGGCCCCGGGCGCTCTTCCAGAAGCTTTCCATTGCCCTACCTGAGATACCCCTCCTGTCCCGGCCCCCACTGCTTTTTGCCTTCCTCACCTCTGTCCGGAGAGAAATTCCAGCGGAATGTATGGGTGACACATCCTCTTCTTTACAGGTGGCAGCCTGACAACTCCTGCAGAATGCCCAGCAGAGCCCCACTCACAGCGGGCAACCCACAAATCTGTGGCCCCTCACACCCTCCCACCAGCACAGCCCCGAGACTGCTGACGGGGCAGAGAATATGGAGTCAGGCACAGCTTCAGGGGCTATTGCTGCCTGGAGCGCTGTTTATATTGACCTCAATGAGGCACACCTGGGGAGGGCGGGCCGGCAGAGTAAGGCTGCCCAGGACAGCTAATCCACAACCCTCAGGGAATCACATTTTTGAAAATGGACCTCCCTAAGGCAGAATAGAAGCCAAGGGAAAAAAGGACACAATGCCATTTGCAGCACCGTAGATGAGTCTAGAAGTAATCACGTGACTTGTAGTAAGTCAGAAAGTGAAAGACACATATCATATCATATCACTTATAGGTGTTACCTAAAAATGGATACCAGGGCAGATATTGCCACGGAGAAGGGCAATCACAGATTCATTAAACAAACTTATGGTTCACCAATGGAAATGTGTGAGGATTGGTTTCTTTACGATATCGGGGTTAACAGACATATACAAACACAGGTGACATATATAATCACCAAAGACCTACAGAATACCAAGAGAGGACTACTCAACATTCTGTCATAACGTACATGGGAAAAGGATCCCAGGAAGAACAGACATCTGTATATGTGTAAAAGAACCACATCTTCCACACATACAACAAGCCAAACATTGTAATCAAACTTGCTGTAATAAAAAATAAAAAATAAATAAATTAAAAACACGAAGAAGAAGTAGTGAGACAAACTTGAGGGGCTTTCTCCTGGCACATTCCATTCTAAATTCCAATCTAGAACACCACTTCCATTGAGGCTCTGTTGCCCTAGTCACCAGATTTGGTAAGGGAGAACTGCTGTCACCTTGTGGCCGTTTCACACAACAGCAGCTTTAATCCCAGCGCTAATGGTCAGTTGATATTCAAAATCATTGCAGGCCTGTAAATGACACCTGCCCTGAAAACAAATCCTGGGGTCACATATCGACCAAAAAATTCAAAGGACGTCCATATTTCAAAACGACCGTTTCAAAAGGCATATTTTACGCACATTAGTGTTCTGCTTCTTTTCCTTTCTTTACTTTTTTGTTAAAAAAAACGGGAATGGAAAAAGGCATCCCTCAGAATGGGCGAAAATCGTTGCAAACGAATCAATGGACAGAGGTTTAATCTCCAATATATATAAACAGCTCATGCAGCTTAATATTAAAAGAACAAACAACCCAATACAAAAATGGGCAGAAGATCTAAAGAGAGGTTTCTTCAAAGGAGACACAGAGATGGCCAAGACGCACATGAAAAGCTGCTCAACAGCACTAATTATTAGAGAAATGCAAATCAAAACTACAGTGAGGTGTCACCTCACACCTGTTAGAATCGGCATCATCAGAAAATCTACAAACAACAAATTCTGGGGAGGGTGTGGACAAAAGGAGCCCTCTTCCACTATTGGTGGGAATATAAATTGATACAGTCACTATGGAGAACAGTATGGAGTTTCCTTAAAAAAACTAGAAATAGAATTACCATCTGATCCAGCAATCCCACTTCTGGGCATATACCCAGAGAAAACCGTAAATCAAAAAGGCACATTCACCACAATGTTCGTTGCAGCACTCTTTACAATAGCCAGGTAATGGAAGCCACCTAAATGCCCACAGACAGATGAATGGATAAAGATGTGGTACATATATAAAATGGAATATTACTCGGCCATAAAAAGGAATGAAACTGGGTCATTTGTAGACACATCGATGGATCGAGAGACTGTGATACAGAATGAAGTAAGTCAGAAAGAGGAAAACAAATGTTGTATATTAATGCATATATGTGGAGCCTAAAAAATAGTACACATGAACTGGCTTGCAGGGAAGAAATAGAGACACAGAGGTAGAGAACAAACGTATGGACACCAAGTGTGGGAAGCCATGGGATGGTGGTGGTGGGATGAGTTGGGAGATTGGGATTGACCTGTATACATGTATATGCATAAAATACATAACTAATAATAACGTGCTGTATAAAAAAAATTAAATAAAAATTAAATTTCAAAATTTTAAAAAATAAAATTTAAAAATAAAACAGAAAAACGTTCTTCCCGTCACACAGATGTATTTATAGGAATGAATTATTTCCATGCTTATATCTATAAATACATAAAAGAGGAATAAAATCTAACTTGAAACATAAAAGAAAAAAAAAAACCTGAACCCACGAGTTATACAGAGGAAAACCCTATCAGGGCACTTGCTCCAGCGGTAAACAATTCTGAAATTGGTCAGAAGTGGGGAACCATCTCCCATACCGCCAGCAACCCACCCCCCACGAAAGGAGCATCCTCATTGCCAAGCTGGGGGACCGTGCCGAGGCATCTATGAGTAAACGTGAGCTGAGCCCCAGGCCAGCTGCTGCTGAACTGTTCCCACCCTTCCCAGGTAAAACACCTGAATATGTACAAGGTCTTGAAAGCCTAGAGGAAGGGCCGTGGAGCCACACCAGCGAAAGCACGCAGGCCAACTTGGTGCCTGCAGGCCAGCCAGGGTGGTCCTGGCCCCGGGCGATCTTCTGGAAGCTTTCCATTGCCCTACCTGAGATACCCCTCCTGTCCCGGCCCCCACTGCTTTTTGCCTTCCTCACCTCTGTCCGGAGAGAAATTCCAGCGGAAGGTATGGGTGACACATCCTCTACTTTACAGGTGGCAGCCTGACAACTCCTGCAGAATGGCCAGCAGAGACCCTCTCACAGCGGGCAACCCACAAATCTGTGGCCCCCCACTCCCTCCCACCAGCAAACCCCGAGACTGCTGACGGGGCAGAGAATATGGAGTCAGGCACAGCTTCAGGGGCTATTGCTGCCTGGAGCACTGTTTATATTGACCTCAACGAGGCACACCTGGGGAGGGCGGGCCGGCAGGGTAAGGCTGCCCAGGTCAGCTAATCCACAATCCTCAGGGAATCACATTGTTGAAAATGGACCTCGCTAAGGCAGAATAGAAGCCAAGGGAAAAAAGGACACAATGCCATTTGCAGCACCGTAGATGAGTCTAGAAGTAATCACGTGACTTGTAGTAAGTCAGAAAGTGAAAGACACATATCATATCATATCACGTATAGGTGTTACCTAAAAATGGATACCAGGGCAGATATTGCCACGGAGAAGGGCAATCACAGATTCATTAAACAAACTTATGGTTCACCAATGGAAAGGTGTGAGGATTGGTTTCATTACGATATCGGGGTTAAGAGACATATACAAACACAGGTGACATATATAATCACCAAAGACCTACAGAATACCAAGAGAGGACTACTCAACATTCTGTCATAACGTACATGGGAAAAGGATCCCAGGAAGAACAGACATCTGTATATGTGTAAAAGAACCACATCTTCCACACCTACAACAAGCCAAACATTGTAATCAAACTTGCTGTAATAAAAAATAAAAAAAAAAATTAAATTAAAAACACGAAGAAGAAGTAGTGAGACAAACTTGAGGGGCTTTCTCCTGGCACATTCCATTCTAAATTCCAATCTAGAACACCACTTCCATTGAGGCTCTGTTGCCCTAGTCACCAGATTTGGTAAGGGAGAACTGCTGCCACCTTGTGGCCGTTTCACACAACAGCAGCTTTAATCCCAGCGCTAATGGTCAGTTGATATTCAAAATCATTGCAGGCCTGTAAATGACACCTGCCCTGAAAACAAATCCTGGGGTCACATATCGACCAAAAAATTCAAAGGACGTCCATATTTCAAAACGACCGTTTCAAAAGGCATATTTTACGCACATTAGTGTTCTGCTTCTTTTCCTTTCTTTCCTTTTTTGTTAGAAAAAACGGGAATGGAAAAAGGCATCCCTCAGAATGGGCGAAAATCGTTGCAAACGAATCAATGGACAGAGGTTTAATCTCCAATATATATAAACAGCTCATGCAGCTTAATATTAAAAGAACAAACAACCCAATACAAAAATGGGCAGAAGATCTAAAGAGAGGTTTCTTCAAAGGATACACAGAGATGGCCAAGACGCACATGAAAAGCTGCTCAACAGCACTAATTATTAGAGAAATGCAAATCAAAACTACAATGAGGTGTCACCTCACACCTGTTAGAATCGTCATCATCAGAAAATCTACAAACAACAAATTCTGGGGAGGGTGTGGACAAAAGGAGCCCTCTTCCACTATTGGTGGGAATGTAAATTGATACAGTCACTATGGAGAACAGTATGGAGTTTCCTTAAAAAAACTAGAAATAGAATTACCATCTGATCCAGCAATCCCACTTCTGGGCATATACCCAGAGAAAACCGTAAATCAAAAAGGCACATTCACCACAATGTTCGTTGCAGCACTCTTTACAATAGCCAGGTAATGGAAGCCAACTAAATGCCCACAGACAGATGAATGGATAAAGATGTGGTATATATATATAAAATGGAATATTACTCGGCCATAAAAAGGAATGAAACTGGGTCATTTGTAGAGACATCGATGGATCGAGAGACTGTCATACAGAATGAAGTAAGTCAGAAAGAGGAAAACAAATGTTGTATATTAATGCATATATGTGGAGCCTAAAAAATGGTACAGATGAACTGGTTTGCAGGGAAGAAATAGAGACACAGAGGTAGAGAACAAACGTATGGACACCAAGTGTGGGAAGCCATGGGGTGGTGGTGGTGGGATGAGTTTGGAGATTGGGATTGACCTGTACACATGTATATGCATAAAATACATAACTAATAATAACGTGCTGTTTAAAAAAAAATAAAAATTAAATTTCAAAATTTTAAAAAATAAAATTTAAAAATAAAACTGAAAAACGTTCTTCCCGTCACACAGATGTATTTATAGGAATGAATTATTTCCATGCTTATATCTATAAATACATAAAAGAGGAATAAAATCTAACTTGAAACATAAAAGAAAAAAAAAACCTTAACCCACGAGTTATACAGAGGAAAACCCTATCAGGGCACTTGCTCCAGCAGTAAACAATTCTGAAATTGGTCAGAGGTGGGGAACCATCTCCCATACCGCCAGCAACCCAACCCCCACGCAAGGAGCGTCCTCATTGCAAAGCTGGGGGACCGTGCCGAGGCATCTATGAGTAAACGTGAGCTGAGCCGCCGGCCAGCTGCTGCTGAACTGTTCCCACCCTTCCCAGGTAAAACACCTGAATATGTACAAGGTCTTGAAAGCCTAGAGGAAGGGCCGTGGAGCCACACCAGCGAAAGCACGCAGGCCAACTTGGTGCCTGCAGGCCAGCCAGGGTGGTCCTGGCCCCGGGCGCTCTTCCGGAAGCTTTCCATTGCCCTACCTGAGATACCCCTCCTGTCCCGGCCCCCACTGCTTTTTGCCTTCCTCACCTCTGTCCGGAGAGAAATTCCAGCGGAAGGTATGGGTGACACATCATCTTCTTTACAGGTGGCAGCCTGACAACTCCTGCAGAATGGCCAGCAGAGCCCCACTCACAGCGGGCCGCACACAAATCTGTGGCCCCTCACTCCCTCCCACCAGCACAGCCCCGAGACTGCTGACGGGGCAGAGAATATGGAGTCAGGCACAGCTTCAGCGGCTATTGCTGCCTGGAGCGCTGTTTATATTGACCTCAACGAGGCACACCTGGGGAGGGCGGGCTGGCAGGGTAAGGCTGCCCAGGTCAGCTAATCCACAACCCTCAGGGAATCACATTGTTGAAAATGGACCTCGCTAAGGCAGAATAGAAGCCAAGGGAAAAAAGGACACAATGCCATTTGCAGCACCGTAGATGAGTCTAGAAGTAATCATGTGACTTGTAGTAAGTCAGAAAGTGAAAGACACATATCATATCATATCACTTATAGGTGTTACCTAAAAATGGATACCAGGGCAGATATTGCCACGGAGAAGGGCAATCACAGATTCATTAAACAAACTTATGGTTCACCAATGGAAAGGTGTGAGGATTGGTTTCATTACGATATCGGGGTTAACAGACATATACAAACACAGGTGACATATATAATCACCAAAGACCTACAGAATACCAAGAGAGGACTACTCAACATTCTGTCATAACGTACATGGGAAAAGGATCCCAGGAAGAACAGACATCTGTATATGTGTAAAAGAACCACATCTTCCACACCTACAACAAGCCAAACATTGTAATCAAACTTGCTGTAATAAAAAATAAAAAAATATTAAATTAAAAACACGAAGAAGAATTAGTGAGACAAACTTGAGGGGCTTTCTCCTGGCACATTCCATTGTAAATTCCAATCTAGAACACCACTTCCATTGAGGCTCTGTTGCCCTAGTCACCAGATTTGGTAAGGGAGAACGGCTGCCACCTTGTGGCCGTTTCACACAACAGCAGCTTTAATCCCAGCGCTAATGGTCAGTTGATATTCAAAATCATTGCAGGCCTGTAAATGACACCTGCCCTGAAAACAAATCCTGGGGTCACATATCGACCAAAAAATTCAAAGGACGTCCATATTTCAAAACGACCGTTTCAAAAGGCATATTTTACGCACATTAGTGTTCTGCTTCTTTTCCTTTCTTTCCTTTTTTGTTAAAAAAAAAGGGAATGGAAAAAGGCATCCCTCAGAATGGGCGAAAGTCGTTGCAAACGAATCAATGGACAGAGGTTTAATCTCCAATATATATAAACAGCTCATGCAGCTTAATATTAAAAGAACAAACAACCCAATACAAAAATGGGCAGAAGATCTAAAGAGACGTTTCTTCAAAGGAGACACAGAGATGGCCAAGACGCACATGAAAAGCTGCTCAACAGCACTAATTATTAGAGAAATGCAAATCAAAACTACAATGAGGTATCACCTCACACCTGTTAGAATCGGCATCATCAGAAAATCTACAAACAACCAATTCTGGGGAGGGTGTGGACAAAAGGAGCCCTCTTCCACTATTGGTGGGAATGTAAATTGATACAGTCACTATGGAGAACAGTATGGAGTTTCCTTAAAAAAACTAGAAATAGAATCACCATCTGATCCAGCAATCCCACTTCTGGGCATATACCCAGAGAAAACCGTAAATCAAAAAGGCACATTCACCACAATGTTCGTTGCAGCACTCTTTACAATAGCCAGGTAATGGAAGCCACCTAAATGCCCACAGACAGATGAATGGATAAAGATGTGGTACATATATGAAATGGAATATTACACGGCCATAAAAAGGAATGAAACTGGGTCATTTGTAGAGACATCGATGGATCGAGAGACTGTCATACAGAATGAAGTAAGTCAGAAAGAGGAAAACAAATGTTGTATATTAATGCATATATGTGGAGCCTAAAAAATGGTACAGATGAACTGGTTTGCAGGGAAGAAATAGAGACACAGAGGTAGAGAACAAACGTATGGACACCAAGTGTGGGAAGCCATGGGGTGGTGGTGGTGGGATGAGTGGGGAGATTGGGATTGACCTGTATACATGTATATGCATAAAATACATAACTAATAATAACGTGCTGTATAAAAAAAATTAAATAAAAATTAAATTTCAAAATTTAAAAAAATAAAATTTAAAAATAAAACAGAAAAACCTTCTTCCTGTCACACAGATGTATTTATAGGAATGAATTATTTCCATGCTTATATCTATAAATACATAAAAGAGGAATAAAATCTAACATGAAACATAAAAGAAAAAAAAAAACCTGAACCCACGAGTTATACAGAGGAAAACCCTATCAGGGCACTTGCTCCAGCGGTAAACAATTCTGAAATTGCTCAGAGGTGGGGAACCATCTCCCATACAGCCAGCAACCCACCCCCCACGCAAGGAGCGTCCTCATTGCAAAGCTGGGGGACCGTGCCAAGGCATCTGTGAGTAAACGTGAGCTGAGCCCCTGGCCAGTTGCTGCTGAAGTGTTCCCACCCTTCCCAGGTAAAACACCTGAATATGTACAAGGGCTTGAAAGCCTAGAGGAAGGGCCGTGGAGCCACACCAGTGAAAGCACGCAGGCCAACTTGGTGCCTGCAGGCCAGCCAGGGTGGTCCTGGCCCCGGGCGCTCTTCCGGAAGCTTTCCATTGCCCTACCTGAGATACCCCTCCTGTCCCGGCCCCCACTGCTTTTTGCCTTCCTCACCTCTGTCCGGAGAGAAATTCCAGCGGAAGGTATGGGTGACACATCCTCTTCTTTACAGGTGGAAGCCTGACAACTCCTGCAGAATGGCCAGCAGAGCCCCACTCACAGCGGGCCACACACAAATCTGTGGCCCCTCACTCCCTCCCACCAGCACAGCCCCGAGACTGCTGACGGGGCAGAGAATATGGAGTCAGGCACAGCTTCAGGGGCTATTGCTGCCTGGAGCGCTGTTTATATTGACCTCAACGAGGGACACCTGGGGAGGGAGGGCCGGCAGGGTAAGGCTGCCCAGGTCAGCTAATCCACAACCCTCAGGGAATCACATTGTTGAAAATGGACCTCGCTAAGGCAGAATAGAAGCCAAGTGAAAAAAGGACACAATGCCATTTGCAGCACCGTAGATGAGTCTAGAATAATCACGTGACTTGTAGTAAGTCAGAAAGTGAAAGACACATATCATATCATATCACTTATAGGTGTTACCTAAAAATGGATACCAGGGCAGATATTGCCACGGAGAAGGGCAATCACAGATTCATTAAACACACTTATGGTTCACCAAAGGAAAGGTGTGAGGATTGGTTTCATTACGATATCGGGGTTAAGAGACATATACAAACACAGGTGACATATATAATCACCAAAGACCTACAGAATACCAAGAGAGGACTACTCAACATTCTGTCATAACGTACATGGGGAAAGGATCCCAGGAAGAACAGACATCTGTATATGTGTAAAAGAACCGCATCTTCCACACCTACAACAAGCCAAACATTGTAATCAAACTTGCTGTAATAAAAAATAAAAAAAATATTAAATTAAAAACACGAAGAAGAAGTAGTGAGACAAACTTGAGTGGCTTTCTCCTGGCACATTCCATTCTAAATTCCAATCTAGAACACCACTTCCATTGAGGCTCTGTTGCCCTAGTCACCAGATTTGGTAAGGGAGAACTGCTGCCACCTTGTGGCCGTTTCACACAACAGCAGCTTTAATCACAGCGCTAATGGTCAGTTGATATTCAAAATCATTGCAGGCCTGTAAATGACACCTGCCCTGAAAACAAATCCTGGGGTCACATATCGACCAAAAAATTCAAAGGACGTCCATATTTCAAAACGACCGTTTCAAAAGGCATATTTTACGCACATTAGTGTTCTGCTTCTTTTCCTTTCTTTCCTTTTTTGTTAGAAAAAACGGGAATGGAAAAAGGCATCCCTCAGAATGGGCGAAAATCGTTGCAAACGAATCAATGGACAGAGGTTTAATCTCCAATATATATAAACAGCTCATGCAGCTTAATATTAAAAGAACAAACAACCCAATACAAAAATGGGCAGAAGATCTAAAGAGAGGTTTCTTCAAAGGAGACACAGAGATGGCCAAGACGCACATGAAAAGCTGCTCAACAGCACTAATTATTATAGAAATGCAAATCAAAACTACAATGAGGTGTCACCTCACACCTGTTAGAATCGGCATCATCAGAAAATCTACAAACAACCAATTCTGGGGAGGGTGTGGGCAAAAGGAGCCCTCTTCCTCTATTGGTGGGAATGTAAATTGATACAGTCACTATGGAGAACAGTATGGAGTTTCCTTAAAAAAACTAGAAATAGAATTACCATCTGATCCAGCAATCCCACTTCTGCACATATACCCAGAGAAAACCGTAAATCAAAAAGGCACATTCACCACAATGTTCGTTGCAGCACTCTTTAAAATAGCCAGGTAATGGAAGCCACCTAAATGCCCACAGACAGATGAATGGATAAAGATGTGGTACATATATAAAATGGAATATTACTCGGCCATAAAAAGGAATGAAACTGGGTCATTTGTAGACACATCGATGGATCGAGAGACTGTCATACAGAATGAAGTAAGTCAGAAAGAGGAAAACAAATATTGTATATTAATGCATATATGTGGAGCCTAAAAAATGGTACAGATGAACTGGTTTGCAGGGAAGAAATAGAGACACAGAGGTAGAGAACAAACGTATGGACACCAAGTGTGGGAAGCCATGGGGTGGTGGTGGTGGGATGAGTTGGGAGATTGGGATTGACCTGTATACATGTATATGCATAAAATACATAACTAATAATAACGTGCTGTATAAAAAAAATGAAAATAAAATTTCAAAATTTTAAAAAATAAAATTTAAAAATAAAACAGAAAAATGTTCTCCCCGTCTCACAGATGTATTTATAGGAATGAATTATTTCCATGCTTATATCTATAAATACATAAAAGAGGAATAAAATCTAACTTGAAACATAAAAGAAAAAAAAAAAAACCTTAACCCACGAGTTATACAGAGGAAAACCCTATCAGGGCACTTGCTCCAGCGGTAAACAATTCTGAAATTGGTCAGAGGTGGGGAACCATCTCCCATACCGCCAGCAACCTACCCCCCACGCAAGGGGCGTCCTCATTGCAAAGCTGGGGGACCGTGCCGAGGCATCTATGAGTAAACGTGAGCTGAGCCCCAGGCCAGCTGCTGCTGAACTGTTCCCACCCTTCCCAGGTAAAACACCTGAATATGTACAAGGTCTTGAAAGCCTAGAGGAAGGGCCGTGGAGCCACACCAGCGAAAGCACGCAGGCCAACTTGGTGCCTGCAGGCCAGCCAGGGTGGTCCTGGCCCCGGGCGCTCTTCCGGAAGCTTTCCATTGCCCTACCTGAGATACCCCTCCTGTCCCGGCCCCCACTGCTTTTTGCCTTCCTCACCTCTGTCCGGAGAGAAATTCCAGCGGAAGGTATGTGTGACACATCCTCTTCTTTACAGGTGGCAGCCTGACAACTCCTGCAGAATGGCCAGCAGAGCCCCACTCACAGCGGGCAACCCACAAATCTGTGACCCCTCACTCCCTCCCACCAGCACAGCCCCGAGACTGCTGACGGGGCAGAGAATATGGAGTCAGGCACAGCTTCAGGGGCTATTGCTGCCTGGAGCGCTGTTTATATTGACCTCAACGAGGCACACCTGGGGAGGGCGGGCCGGCAGGGTAAGGCTGCCCAGGTCAGCTAATCCACAACCCTCAGGGAATCACATTGTTGAAAATGGACCTCCCTAAGGCAGAATAGAAGCCAAGGGAAAAAAGGACACAATGCCATTTGCAGCACCGTAGATGAGTCTAGAAGTAATCACGTGACATGTAGTAAGTCAGAAAGTGAAAGACACATATCATATCATATCACGTATAGGTGTTACCTAAAAATGGATACCAGGGCAGATATTGCCACGGAGAAGGGCAATCACAGATTCATTAAACAAACTTATGGTTCACCAATGGAAAGGTGTGAGGATTGGTTTCATTACGATATCGGGGTTAAGAGACATATACAAACACAGGTGACATATATAATCACCAAAGACCTACAGAATACCAAGAGAGGACTACTCAACATTCTGTCATAACGTACATGGGAAAAGGATCCCAGGAAGAACAGACATCTGTATATGTGTAAAAGAACCACATCTTCCACACCTACAACAAGCCAAACATTGTAATCAAACTTGCTGTAATAAAAAATAAAAAATAAATAAATTAAAAACACGAAGAAGAAGTAGTGAGACAAACTTGAGGGGCTTTCTCCTGGCACATTCCATTCTAAATTCCAATCTAGAACACCACTTCCATTGAGGCTCTGTTGCCCTAGTCACCAGATTTGGTAAGGGAGAACTGCTGCCACCTTGTGGCCGTTTCACACAACAGCAGTTTTAATCCCAGAGCTAATGGTCAGTTGATATTCAAAATCATTGCAGGCCTGTAAATGACACCTGCCCTGAAAACAAATCCTGGGGTCACATATCGACCAAAAAATTCAAAGGACGTCCATATTTCAAAACGACCGTTTCAAAAGGCATATTTTACGCACATTAGTGTTCTGCTTCTTTTCCTTTCTTTCCTTTTTTGTTAGAAAAAACGGGAATGGAAAAAGGCATCCCTCAGAATGGGCGAAAATCGTTGCAAACGAATCAATGGACAGAGGTTTAATCTCCAATATATATAAACAGCTCATGCAGCTTAATATTAAAAGAACAAACAACCCAATACAAAAATGGGCAGAAGATCTAAAGAGAGGTTTCTTCAAAGGAGACACAGAGATGGCAAAGACGCACATGAAAAGCTGCTCAACAGCACTAATTATTAGAGAAATGCAAATCAAAACTACAATGAGGTGTCACCTCACACCTGTTAGAATCGGCATCATCAGAAAATCTACAAACAACCAATTCTGGGGAGGGTGTGGGCAAAAGGAGCCCTCTTCCTCTATTGGTGGGAATGTAAATTGATACAGTCACTATGGAGAACAGTATGGAGTTTCCTTAAAAAAACTAGAAATAGAATTACCATCTGATCCAGCAATCCCACTTCTGGGCATATACCCAGAGAAAACCGTAAATCAAAAAGGCACATTCACCACAATGTTCGTTGCAGCACTCTTTACAATAGCCAGGTAATGGAAGCCACCTAAATGCCCACAGACAGATGAATGGATAAAGATGTGGTACATATATAAAATGGAATATTACTCGGCCATAAAAAGGAATGAAACTGGGTCACTTGTAGAGACATCGATGGATCGAGAGACTGTCATACAGAATGAAGTAAGTCAGAAAGAGGAAAACAAATATTGTATATTAATGCATATATGTGGAGCCTAAAAAATGGTACAGATGAACTGGTTTGCAGGGAAGAAATAGAGACACAGAGGTAGAGAACAAACGTATGGACACCAAGTGTGGGAAGCCATGGGGTGGTGGTGGTGGGATGAGTTGGGAGATTGGGATTGACCTGTATACATGTATATGCATAAAATACATAACTAATAATAACGTGCTGTATAAAAAAAATAAAAATTAAATTTCAAAATTTTTAAAAATAATATTTAAAAATAAAACAGAAAAACGTTCTTCCCGTCACACAGATGTATTTATAGGAATGAATTATTTCCATGCTTATATCTATAAATACATTAAAGAGGAATAACATCTAACTTGAAACATAAAAGAAAAAAAAAAAAACCTTAACCCACGAGTTATACAGAGGAAAACCCTATCAGGGCACTTGCTCCAGCGGTAAACAATTCTGAAATTGGTCAGAGGTGGGGAACCATCTCCCATACAGCCAGCAACCCACCCCCCACGCAAGAAGCGTCCTCATTGCAAAGCTGGGGGACCGTGCCGAGGCATCTATGATTAAACGTGAGCTGAGCCCCAGGCCAGCTGCTGCTGAACTGTTCCCACCCTTCCCAGGTAAAACACCTGAATATGTACAAGGTCTTGAAATCCTAGAGGAAGGGCCGTGGAGCCACACCAGTGAAAGCACGCATGCCAACTTGGTGCCTGCAGGCCAGCCAGGGTGGTCCTGGCCCCGGGCGCTCTTCCGGAAGCTTTCCATTGCCCTACCTGAGATACCCCTCCTGTCCCGTCCCCCACTGCTTTTTGCCTTCCTCACCTCTGTCCGGAGAGAAATTCCAGCGGAAGGTATGTGTGACACATCCTCTTCTTTACAGGTGGCAGCCTGACAACTCCTGCAGAATGGCCAGCAGAGCCCCACTCACAGCGGGCCACCCACAAATCTGTGGCCCCTCACTCCCTCCCACCAGCACAGCCCCGAGACTGCTGACGGGGCAGAGAATATGGAGTCAGGCACAGCTTCAGGGGCTATTGCTGCCTGGAGCGCTGTTTATATTGACCTCAACGAGGCACACCTGGGGAGGGCGGGCCGGCAGGGTAAGGCTGCCCAGGTCAGCTAATCCACAACCCTCAGGGAATCACATTGTTGAAAATGGACCTCGCTAAGGCAGAATAGAAGCCAAGGGAAAAAAGGACACAATGCCATTTGCAGCACCGTAGATGAGTCTAGAAGTAATCACGTGACTTGTAGTAAGTCAGAAAGTGAAAGACACATATCATATCATATCACTTATAGGTGTTACCTAAAAATGGATACCAGGGCAGATATTGCCACGGAGAAGGGCAATCACAGATTCATTAAACAAACTTATGGTTCACCAATGGAAAGGTGTGAGGATTGGTTTCATTACGATATCCGGGTTAACAGACATATACAAACACAGGTGACATATATAATCACCAAAGACCTACAGAATACCAAGAGAGGACTACTCAACATTCTGTCATAACGTACATGGGAAAAGGATCCCAGGAAGAACAGACATCTGTATATGTGTAAAAGAACCACATCTTCCACACCTACAACAAGCCAAACATTGTAATCAAACTTGCTGTAATAAAAAATAAAAAAATATTAAATTAAAAACACGAAGAAGAATTAGTGAGACAAACTTGAGGGGCTTTCTCCTGGCACATTCCATTGTAAATTCCAATCTAGAACACCACTTCCATTGAGGCTCTGTTGCCCTAGTCACCAGATTTGGTAAGGGAGAACGGCTGCCACCTTGTGGCCGTTTCACACAACAGCAGCTTTAATCCCAGCGCTAATGGTCAGTTGATATTCAAAATCATTGCAGGCCTGTAAATGACACCTGCCCTGAAAACAAATCCTGGGGTCACATATCGACCAAAAAATTCAAAGGACGTCCATATTTCAAAACGACCGTTTCAAAAGGCATATTTTACGCACATTAGTGTTCTGCTTCTTTTCCTTTCTTTCCTTTTTTGTTAAAAAAAAAGGGAATGGAAAAAGGCATCCCTCAGAATGGGCGAAAGTCGTTGCAAACGAATCAATGGACAGAGGTTTAATCTCCAATATATATAAACAGCTCATGCAGCTTAATATTAAAAGAACAAACAACCCAATACAAAAATGGGCAGAAGATCTAAAGAGACGTTTCTTCAAAGGAGACACAGAGATGGCCAAGACGCACATGAAAAGCTGCTCAACAGCACTAATTATTAGAGAAATGCAAATCAAAACTACAATGAGGTATCACCTCACACCTGTTAGAATCGGCATCATCAGAAAATCTACAAACAACCAATTCTAGGGAGGGTGTGGACAAAAGGAGCCCTCTTCCACTATTGGTGGGAATGTAAATTGATACAATCACTATGGAGAACAGTATGGAGTTTCCTTAAAAAAACTAGAAATAGAATCACCATCTGATCCAGCAATCCCACTTCTGGGCATATACCCAGAGAAAACCGTAAATCAAAAAGGCACATTCACCACAATGTTCGTTGCAGCACTCTTTACAATAGCCAGGTAATGGAAGCCACCTAAATGCCCACAGACAGATGAATGGATAAAGATGTGGTACATATATGAAATGGAATATTACACGGCCATAAAAAGGAATGAAACTGGGTCATTTGTAGAGACATCGATGGATCGAGAGACTGTCATACAGAATGAAGTAAGTCAGAAAGAGGAAAACAAATGTTGTATATTAATGCATATATGTGGAGCCTAAAAAATGGTACAGATGAACTGGTTTGCAGGGAAGAAATAGAGACACAGAGGTAGAGAACAAACGTATGGACACCAAGTGTGGGAAGCCATGGGGTGGTGGTGGTGGGATGAGTGGGGAGATTGGGATTGAACTGTATACATGTATATGCATAAAATACATAACTAATAATAACGTGCTGTATAAAAAAAATTAAATAAAAATTAAATTTCAAAATTTAAAAAAATAAAATTTAAAAATAAAACAGAAAAACCTTCTTCCTGTCACACAGATGTATTTATAGGAATGAATTATTTCCATGCTTATATCTATAAATACATAAAAGAGGAATAAAATCTAACATGAAACATTAAAGAAAAAAAAAAACCTGAACCCACGAGTTATACAGAGGAAAACCCTATCAGGGCACTTGCTCCAGCGGTAAACAATTCTGAAATTGCTCAGAGGTGGGGAACCATCTCCCATACAGCCAGCAACCCACCCCCCACGCAAGGAGCGTCCTCATTGCAAAGCTGGGGGACCGTGCCAAGGCATCTGTGAGTAAACGTGAGCTGAGCCCCTGGCCAGTTGCTGCTGAATTGTTCCCACCCTTCCCAGGTAAAACACCTGAATATGTACAAGGGCTTGAAAGCCTAGAGGAAGGGCCATGGAGCCACACCAGTGAAAGCACGCAGGCCAACTTGGTGCCTGCAGGCCAGCCAGGGTGGTCCTGGCCCCGGGCGCTCTTCCGGAAGCTTTCCATTGCCCTACCTGAGATACCCCTCCTGTCCCGGCCCCCACTGCTTTTTGCCTTCCTCACCTCTGTCCGGAGAGAAATTTCAGCGGAAGGTATGGGTGACACATCCTCTTCTTTACAGGTGGAAGCCTGACAACTCCTGCAGAATGGCCAGCAGAGCCCCACTCACAGCGGGCCACACACAAATCTGTGGCCCCTCACTCCCTCCCACCAGCACAGCCCCGAGACTGCTGACGGGGCAGAGAATATGGAGTCAGGCACAGCTTCATGGGCTATTGCTGCCTGGAGCGCTGTTTATATTGACCTCAACGAGGGACACCTGGGGAGGGAGGGCCGGCAGGGTAAGGCTGCCCAGGTCAGCTAATCCACAACCCTCAGGGAATCACATTGTTGAAAATGGACCTCGCTAAGGCAGAATAGAAGCCAAGTGAAAAAAGGACACAATGCCATTTGCAGCACCGTAGATGAGTCTAGAATAATCACGTGACTTGTAGTAAGTCAGAAAGTGAAAGACACATATCATATCATATCACTTATAGGTGTTACCTAAAAATGGATACCAGGGCAGATATTGCCACGGAGAAGGGCAATCACAGATTCATTAAACAAACTTATGGTTCACCAAAGGAAAGGTGTGAGGATTGGTTTCATTACGATATCGGGGTTAAGAGACATATACAAACACAGGTGACATATATAATCACCAAAGACCTACAGAATACCAAGAGAGGACTACTCAACATTCTGTCATAACGTACATGGGGAAAGGATCCCAGGAAGAACAGACATCTGTATATGTGTAAAAGAACCGCATCTTCCACACCTACAACAAGCCAAACATTGTAATCAAACTTGCTGTAATAAAAAATAAAAAAAATATTAAATTAAAAACACGAAGAAGAAGTAGTGAGACAAACTTGAGTGGCTTTCTCCTGGCACATTCCATTCTAAATTCCAATCTAGAACACCACTTCCATTGAGGCTCTGTTGCCCTAGTCACCAGATTTGGTAAGGGAGAACTGCTGCCACCTTGTGGCCGTTTCACACAACAGCAGCTTTAATCCCAGCGCTAATGGTCAGTTGATATTCAAAATCATTGCAGGCCTGTAAATGACACCTGCCCTGAAAACAAATCCTGGGGTCACATATCGACCAAAAAATTCAAAGGACGTCCATATTTCAAAACGACCGTTTCAAAAGGCATATTTTACGCACATTAGTGTTCTGCTTCTTTTCCTTTCTTTCCTTTTTTGTTAGAAAAAACGGGAATGGAAAAAGGCATCCCTCAGAATGGGCGAAAATCGTTGCAAACGAATCAATGGACAGAGGTTTAATCTCCAATATATATAAACAGCTCATGCAGCTTAATATTAAAAGAACAAACAACCCAATACAAAAATGGGCAGAAGATCTAAAGAGAGGTTTCTTCAAAGGAGACACAGAGATGGCCAAGACGCACATGAAAAGCTGCTCAACAGCACTAATTATTATAGAAATGCAAATCAAAACTACAATGAGGTGTCACCTCACACCTGTTAGAATCGGCATCATCAGAAAATCTACAAACAACCAATTCTGGGGAGGGTGTGGGCAAAAGGAGCCCTCTTCCTCTATTGGTGGGAATGTAAATTGATACAGTCACTATGGAGAACAGTATGGAGTTTCCTTAAAAAAACTAGAAATAGAATTACCATCTGATCCAGCAATCCCACTTCTGCACATATACCCAGAGAAAACCGTAAATCAAAAAGGCACATTCACCACAATGTTCGTTGCAGCACTCTTTAAAATAGCCAGGTAATGGAAGCCACCTAAATGCCCACAGACAGATGAATGGATAAAGATGTGGTACATATATAAAATGGAATATTACTCGGCCATAAAAAGGAATGAAACTGGGTCATTTGTAGACACATCGATGGATCGAGAGACTGTCATACAGAATGAAGTAAGTCAGAAAGAGGAAAACAATTATTGTATATTAATGCATATATGTGGAGCCTAAAAAATGGTACAGATGAACTGGTTTGCAGGGAAGAAATAGAGACACAGAGGTAGAGAACAAACGTATGGACACCAAGTGTGGGAAGCCATGGGGTGGTGGTGGTGGGATGAGTTGGGAGATTGGGATTGACCTGTATACATGTATATGCATAAAATACATAACTAATAATAACGTGCTGTATAAAAAAAATAAAAATTAAATTTCAAAATTTTAAAAAATAAAATTTAAAAATAAAACAGAAAAACGTTCTTCCCGTCACACAGATGTATTTATAGGAATGAATTATTTCCATGCTTATATCTATAAATACATAAAAGAGGAATAAAATCTAACTTGAAACATAAAAGAAAATAAAAAAACCTTAACCCATGAGTTATACAGAGGAAAACCCTATCAGGGCACTTGCTCCAGCAGTAAACAATTCTGAAATTGGTCAGAGGTGGGGAACCATCTCCCATACCGCCAGCAACCCAGCCCCCACGCAAGGAGCGTCCTCATTGCAAAGCTGGGGGACCGTGCCGAGGCATCTATGAGTAAACGTGAGCTGAGCCCCAGGCCAGCTGCTGCTGAACTGTTCCCACCCTTCCCAGGTAAAACACCTGAATATGTACAAGGTCTTGAAAGCCTAGAGGAAGGGCCGTGGAGCCACACCAGCGAAAGCACGCAGGCCAACTTGGTGCCTGCAGGCCAGCCAGGGTGGTCCTGACCCCGGGCGCTCTTCCGGAAGCTTTCCATTGCCCTACCTGAGATACCCCTCCTGTCCCGGCCCCCACTGCTTTTTGCCTTCCTCACCTCTGTCCGGAGAGAAATTCCAGCGGAAGGTATGGGTGACACATCCTCTTCTTTACAGGTGGCAGCCTGACAACTCCTGCAGAATGGCCAGCAGAGCCCCACTCACAGCGGGCAACCCACAAATCTGTGGCCCCTCACTCCCTCCCACCAGCACAGCCCCGAGACTGCTGACGGGGCAGAGAATATGGAGTCAGGCACAGCTTCAGGGGCTATTGCTGCCTGGAGCGCTGTTTATATTGACCTCAACGAGGCACACCTGGGGAGGGCGGGCCGGCAGGGTAAGGCTGCCCAGGTCAGCTAATCCACAACCCTCAGGGAATCACATTGTTGAAAATGGACCTCCCTAAGGCAGAATAGAAGCCAAGGGAAAAAAGGACACAATGCCATTTGCAGCACCGTAGATGAGTCTAGAAGTAATCACGTGACATGTAGTAAGTCAGAAAGTGAAAGACACATATCATATCATATCACTTATAGGTGTTACCTAAAAATGGATACCAGGGCAGATATTGCCACGGAGAAGGGCAATCACAGATTCATTAAACAAACTTATGGTTCACCAATGGAAAGGTGTGAGGATTGGTTTCATTACGATATCGGGGTTAAGAGACATATACAAACACAGGTGACATATATAATCACCAAAGACCTACAGAATACCAAGAGAGGACTACTCAACATTCTGTCATAACGTACATGGGAAAAGGATCCCAGGAAGAACAGACATCTGTATATGTGTAAAAGAACCACATCTTCCACACATACAACAAGCCAAACATTGTAATCAAACTTGCTGTAATAAAAAATAAAAAATAAATAAATTAAAAACACGAAGAAGAAGTAGTGAGACAAACTTGAGGGGCTTTCTCCTGGCACATTCCATTCTAAATTCCAATATAGAACACCACTTCCATTGAGGCTCTGTTGACCTAGTCACCAGATTTGGTAAGGGAGAACTGCTGCCACCTTGTGGCCGTTTCACACAACAGCAGCTTTAATCCCAGCGCTAATGGTCAGTTGATATTCAAAATCATTGCAGGCCTGTAAATGACACCTGCCATGAAAACAAATCCTGGGGTCACATATCGACCAAAAAATTCAAAGGACGTCCATATTTCAAAACGACCGTTTCAAAAGGCATATTTTACGCACATTAGTGTTCTGCTTCTTTTCCTTTCTTTCCTTTTTTGTTAAAAAAAACGGGAATGGAAAAAGGCATCCCTCAGAATGGGCGAAAATCGTTGCAAACGAATCAATGGACAGAGGTTTAATCTCCAATATATATAAACAGCTCATGCAGCTTAATATTAAAAGAACAAACAACCCAATACAAAAATGGGCAGAAGATCTAAAGAGAGGTTTCTTCAAAGGGGACACAGAGATGGCCAAGACGCACATGAAAAGCTGCTCAACAGCACTAATTATTAGAGAAATGCAAATCAAAACTACAGTGAGGTGTCACCTCACACCTGTTAGAATCGGCATCATCAGAAAATCTACAAACAACAAATTCTGGGGAGGGTGTGGACAAAAGGAGCCCTCTTCCACTATTGGTGGGAATGTAAATTGATACAGTCACTATGGAGAACAGTATGGAGTTTCCTTAAAAAAACTAGAAATAGAATTACCATCTGATCCAGCAATCCCACTTCTGGGCATATACCCAGAGAAAACCGTAAATCAAAAAGGCACATTCACCACAATGTTCATTGCAGCACTCTTTACAATAGCCGGGTAATGGAAGCCACCTAAATGCCCACAGACAGATGAATGGATAAAGATGTGGTACATATATAAAATGGAATATTACTCGGCCATAAAAAGGAATGAAACTGGGTCATTTGTAGAGACATCGATGGATCGAGAGACTGTCATACAGAATGAAGTAAGTCAGAAAGAGGAAAACAAATATTGTATATTAATGCATATATGTGGAGCCTAAAAAATGGTACAGATGAACTGGTTTGCAGGGAAGAAATAGAGACACAGAGGTAGAGAACAAACGTATGGACACCAAGTGTGGGAAGCCATGGGGTCGTGGTGGTGGGATGAGTTGGGAGATTGGGATTGACCTGTATACATGTATATGCATAAAATACATAACTAATAATAACGTGCTGTATAAAAAAAATGAAAATTAAATTTCAAAATTTTAAAAAATAAAATTTAAAAATAAAACAGAAAAATGTTCTTCCCGTCACACAGATGTATTTATAGGAATGAATTATTTCCATGCTTATATCTATAAATACATAAAAGAGGAATAAAATCTAACTTGAAACATAAAAGAAAAAAAAAAAAACCTTAACCCACGAGTTATACAGAGGAAAACCCTATCAGGGCACTTGCTCCAGCGGTAAACAATTCTGAAATTGGTCAGAGGTGGGGAACCATCTCCCATACCGCCAGCAACCTACCCCCCACGCAAGGGGCGTCCTCATTGCAAAGCTGGGGGACCGTGCCGAGGCATCTATGAGTAAACGTGAGCTGAGCCCCAGGCCAGCTGCTGCTGAACTGTTCCCACCCTTCCCAGGTAAAACACCTGAATATGTACAAGGTCTTGAAAGCCTAGAGGAAGGGCCGTGGAGCCACACCAGCGAAAGCACGCAGGCCAACTTGGTGCCTGCAGGCCAGCCAGGGTGGTCCTGGCCCCGGGCGCTCTTCCGGAAGCTTTCCATTGCCCTACCTGAGATACCCCTCCTGTCCCGGCCCCCACTGCTTTTTGCCTTCCTCACCTCTGTCCGGAGAGAAATTCCAGCGGAAGGTATGGGTGACACATCCTCTTCTTTACAGGTGGCAGCCTGACAACTCCTGCAGAATGGCCAGCAGAGCCCCACTCACAGCGGGCAACCCACAAATCTGTGACCCCTCACTCCCTCCCACCAGCACAGCCCCGAGACTGCTGACGGGGCAGAGAATATGGAGTCAGGCACAGCTTCAGGGGCTATTGCTGCCTGGAGCGCTGTTTATATTGACCTCAACGAGGCACACCTGGGGAGGGCGGGCCGGCAGGGTAAGGCTGCCCAGGTCAGCTAATCCACAACCCTCAGGGAATCACATTGTTGAAAATGGACCTCCCTAAGGCAGAATAGAAGCCAAGGGAAAAAAGGACACAATGCCATTTGAAGCACCGTAGATGAGTCTAGAAGTAATCACGTGACATGTAGTAAGTCAGAAAGTGAAAGACACATATCATATCATATCACGTATAGGTGTTACCTAAAAATGGATACCAGGGCAGATATTGCCACGGAGAAGGGCAATCACAGATTCATTAAACAAACTTATGGTTCACCAATGGAAAGGTGTGAGGATTGGTTTCATTACGATATCGGGGTTAAGAGACATATACAAACACAGGTGACATATATAATCACCAAAGACCTACAGAATACCAAGAGAGGACTACTCAACATTCTGTCATAACGTACATGGGAAAAGGATCCCAGGAAGAACAGACATCTGTATATGTGTAAAAGAACCACATCTTCCACACCTACAACAAGCCAAACATTGTAATCAAACTTGCTGTAATAAAAAATAAAAAATAAATAAATTAAAAACACGAAGAAGAAGTAGTGAGACAAACTTGAGGGGCTTTCTCCTGGCACATTCCATTCTAAATTCCAATCTAGAACACCACTTCCATTGAGGCTCTGTTGCCCTAGTCACCAGATTTGGTAAGGGAGAACTGCTGCCACCTTGTGGCCGTTTCACACAACAGCAGTTTTAATCCCAGAGCTAATGGTCAGTTGATATTCAAAATCATTGCAGGCCTGTAAATGACACCTGCCCTGAAAACAAATCCTGGGGTCACATATCGACCAAAAAATTCAAAGGACGTCCATATTTCAAAACGACCGTTTCAAAAGGCATATTTTACGCACATTAGTGTTCTGCTTCTTTTCCTTTCTTTCCTTTTTTGTTAGAAAAAACGGGAATGGAAAAAGGCATCCCTCAGAATGGGCGAAAATCGTTGCAAACGAATCAATGGACAGAGGTTTAATCTCCAATATATATAAACAGCTCATGCAGCTTAATATTAAAAGAACAAACAACCCAATACAAAAATGGGCAGAAGATCTAAAGAGAGGTTTCTTCAAAGGAGACACAGAGATGGCAAAGACGCACATGAAAAGCTGCTCAACAGCACTAATTATTAGAGAAATGCAAATCAAAACTACAGTGAGGTGTCACCTCACACCTGTTAGAATCGGCATCATCAGAAAATCTACAAACAACCAATTCTGGGGAGGGTGTGGGCAAAAGGAGCCCTCTTCCTCTATTGGTGGGAATGTAAATTGATACAGTCACTATGGAGAACAGTATGGAGTTTCCTTAAA